>NC_137833.1:8171001-8871001 GCF_963921795.1 Nannobrachium achirus | reverse complement strand
AATATTCACAGGAGGCAAGCAGTGATCACCCCATGATGTGCACTGCAATGTAGTTTCAAATGCACTACATTGCAGGCACTGCTTGAGAGTGAAGAAATAAGAAGACACGTGTGACATGTGTGATCTGGGCAGCTTGCCCCAGGAAATGTGCCAAGCTCAATATGGAACAACGGTAGGTAAAGGCCTACAGTAGTTTGCCTGCTGGCATTAGTAACAGTCTCTTCCTCTGATCTGGTGGTTCTATGGTTACAAGACAACCCAGGTCGTCTCTCAACGACCCCCGGGTTCACACAGGCATTTAAAAGGAAACGAAAAACCATGATGTACAGCATATACGCATTTAACACACACGCACACCCTTTTGGGGTCAAAATAATGAAATGAAAACCAAAACAAATCACAATTATGGTGTTGGAAACTAGCTGCTTTCTTACTTTAATCTGATGTTATAATATCCGAGTGGTACAGTTCTTTTTCTTTACCTCTCCTCAGAGATGGAGAGAGTGGAGGTGAGCGCAGGCTGTTCTCCTGACTGTGGCCCGGTGGGGGCACAGGGCGAGGAGGCTCAACGCTCCCCCCTGCAGGCGGAGAGGGAGTCGCGGGGAGGAGAACCCCGAGGTGCCGGGGGAGGAGGAGGAGGAGAACCCAGAGGTAGCGGGGGAGCACTAGGAGAAGGAGGAGGAGGAGGGGAATCGGAGAGGTGCTCCAACGGTCTGATCGCCACACGGAGCGCCCCAGCGGCAGGGCGCAGGGACTCGGGTCTGCGTGTGGGTGTGGGTCTGGGGTGCGTCTACTCGGCCCCCCAGTACCACGGACATGTGGCCGTTACCCTACCGGCCCCCCAGGAAGTACCTCCGGAAGTACCACACAGGAAGTGCCACGGACACGTGGCCGTCACCCTGCCGGTCCCACAGGAAGCCAACGGCAAGCCAACAGTGGGAGGTAGGCTTTGTTGTGAAAGTTATTTGAGATAATTGATTGATTGATTGAATACTTTATTACAGGGGTCTTCAACAGGGGGTCCAGGACCCCTTGGGGGTCCTCAGTGTTACCACAGGGGGGCCACCAAATATTTGTGTGATAGGAACTTTTTTTACATTAACTACTTCAACACTATATCGGTCCTATTCTGAGGGGAACATTGGCTGAAAAATTGACGATCTACAAGCTCACAATTGGCTCGGGCAAAGAGGTTTGTACAGACAAACTATCATGAATCCAACATAGAGGAAAATAATGTGTAAACAGTTGCTGTCAAACAAGTCTATGAAATTATGAAAAAGTTGAATTTTTATATGTATTGGGTGGTCCCAGCTTCATCTCTCTCTCTCAGCTAAGGGGTCCTTGACCTTGGGTGGGAAAACACTGAAGTCATGAATGTAAATGTAATGTAAACAGCATAGAGGTACAGTCAGACATTTAAGCTAAAAGGTCAACCCAGAAAATCTGAGCATGGACATGCATTTAATTCACAGTCACAATAACTTACAGGAGTAAGTATTTTCAGAACACAGATTGTCCGTATGTGGTGGTCAATGTACCCATGTATAGTATACAGTATACTAGTTTGCCTGCTGGCAATAGTAACAGCATGAAATTGTGGACAAAATCATATAGCTCAAATGTTGAATAAATAATGTTCATATGAAAAAGGTTGAAAACTACTGATCGAACTAAAATACACTAAAATATCATGAGAGTTACACACGGTGGTGTAAAGTAAGTACATTTACTTAAATAAAATGTACTTTTGAGGTATTTTACTTGATTATCTCCAATTTCCAATGCTTTTACTTCTACTCCACTACATCTCGGATCCAATTTTCGTACTTTTACTCCACTACATTTATTTGAAAACGTTAGTAGCTCCTTTGCAGATATAAATCATAATGTTATAAAACATACATACCACTTTAGCCCAACCTTTTCTATATTGCAGTATTGATACTTTTACTTAAAGCTCCACTGACACGCCCCAAAATTATCATAGTATTATACAGTAGGTCACGTGGTCTATCTGAAAACACCATAACTCTATAGACAACACTCGGAATCAAAATATCCCATCGCCCGCAGCGCAGCCCCCTCCACTCTCTAATGCGGCTGGGCCGGGGAGCTCATTGAATCCATAGGAGGAGACGCGGCTGGGGGACTCAGGGAGGAGGAGGAGGAGAAGAGCTAGACAGACAGATAGTTTCAGAACCGCTGTTAAAAGGGCACAGATTTATATATAAATTTGTGTCTTTAGCTTTAGCAAGTGCTAGCCCATAGCCCTGTGGGAGCAGAAACGTTGCTTTCTGAGGGCTGCGATAGCGGCCCTGCGGGCGATGGGAAGAGAATGTACATTGTAAAGACATACAGTAAGTAACAGTCAATTAATTAATTTGATTGGCTTATCGTGCATTCCCACAATGACATCAAAAAAATATATATATATTTTTTTAAATGATTTCTTAAGGTGACAGTACCCCTTTAGGTGACATAGCCCCTTTAAGTAAAACATTTGAGTACTTTGTCCACCACTGTTTCCACACAGGCCTAGCGGGAAGCGGAGGAAGAGGAGGAGGAAGAGGAAGAGGGGTGTCCCCGCCCCCTCCTCAGCTCCTGAGTGCCAGCACGCTCCAGCAGACCGTGACCCTTGACCCCCGGCTCAGAGTGCGGGCCCCCGGGGGCCTCGTGCTCTACTGGGGGGGCGAGGGGGGAGGGGAGAGCCAGGAGACCACCTTCATCGAGGGAACAACAGCCCCCGCCTCCTCCTCCTGTACCAAGGTGGTTTAGTTTTAGTCAATTTAAATTCAGTTACTGTTTGACAATCAACAAGAAAAACAAAAACAAAGGGCATTTTGTCTGTAATTCCAGTTAGTTTTAGTTAGTTTTGTAAACACATAATACAGTTTCAGTTAGTTATTGTGTTTTTTTTTCCCGTTAAACTATAATAACCTTGTCCTGTACTTCCCTCCTCTGGCCACAAGGAGGCGCTGCTCCTGGCCGACGGGAGGTTCCTGGAGCTGTCGGCGGCAGAGGAGGCCAAGATCCACACGCTGTCGTACGACGTCGACGGCGATGACGATGACGAGTTCCAGGAGCTGGAGGTGAGTGAGGAGGAGGCACGTGCACACATAGACATCAAAGGGGGCTTGAGCCCCTGCCCTTTATCCGTCTGTAAAAAATGCCCTCTCCAGCCAGACCTTGAATGCAGTTTTTATTATGGCGAAATAGGGCCTGAAGGCAGCATTCAAGAGAATTGCCTTGTCCAAACTCTCCTGAACTTGAATGCAGCATCTTATGCTAAACAAATTGTCCTCTCTGTGTAGAAATCCATGCCGTTACGCCACATCTCTAGTATTGACTTGATTATGTTTAGTTCAGTGTGGTATCAAGCACCAAAAATAGCCGACCTCCAAGCTCGACGCGTTGTGAGCTTGAAGGTCTGCTATTTTCGAGATTTTCACCAAAAGGCCCTTTTAGAAATTTCAGACCCTGCCTCTCTAACATTCTCTGCATTCCCATATTCTCCGGTATCGACTGTCTTTGTATCCCTTGCTCGGTTAAGGCTCTGCTGATATACTGTACACATACTGTACACAGCCACCAGAACGGACAGACAGTCTCTCACTGCAACATCCAGTCAGGAAGCTGCCGTCTCTCTCCACTTGTCATACTGCTCAGATCCTCAGACAGAAGAACCTGTGTGAAGGCCTCACACAGGTTCTTCAGAGCCAGGTGATGGAGAGGTTCTGTAGAAGCATGTGTCCTCTTACAAACCGGACATTCCTTCACTTCCTTCCCTCTCCACCATTCCTGCAGACAGGCTTTGCAGAAGCTGTGGCTGCACGACAGAATGACGAGATGTTTAAATATCTCACGACACACAGGACAGGAAATGTCCTCTTCCAAAAGCGACGACTTTGAAGCCATTTAGTCTCCGAGTGAAGACACAAACGTGCCCTCTTCTAAGAATGTTCTCTGGAGTTTAACTTTGACTGTGAATCCTGGTTCTTGTTAAAGTCCATTCACATGCAGGTAAACGACAGTGTGTCCTCCTTTTGTGTGTTTTGGTGTGATCTTAGCGTGTCAGATTTAGTGTGGCAAGGGGCCGCGCTCACAGACACGCCCCCAGATCTCAGAATGGACTTTGAATCTTCAAAGTGCTTCACATTCTTTGCATGCCTCACATTAACCCTTTCACACACCAAGGCAGAGGCACTCATGCAATCAAGTCAACTACTGTACCTGCTTACAGCAGTGGTTCTAAACCTAAACCTTTTCAGGCAGTGACCCCCAGGCCCACACCCACACACACAAAAAGAAAAACTTGAAATGCGAACTGGGGACCTCGCACAAAAGAGCTCGTAGATCTGCTACAAGCTCTAAAAAGAGGGGGAAAGGAAGGGAAAAGAGGGGAAAAGGAGGACCAAAGTATGTAGGCCGATACTATACTATGGTTTAAGTGGAAAAGTGTGCAAAAGAAGATGTTTTCGTTTCGGTTGTAATCGATGTTAAATGGAACTACTCCAGTGAAGTGACTACTCCAGCGACTTGTGTGTGTGTGTGTGTGTGTGTGTGTGTGTGTGTGTGTGTGTGTGTGTGTGTGTGTGTGTGTGTGTGTGTGTGTGTGTCAGAGTGACTACTCCAGTGACAGTGACAGTAAAGTGTGTTATGTTACAGAGTGACTACTCCAGTGACAGTGACAGTAATGTGTGTTATGTTACAGAGTGACTACTCCAGTGACAGTGACAGTGAGGACACCTTCCTGCTGATGCCCCCCAGGGACCACCTGGCTCTCAGCGTCTTCTCCATGCTCTGCTGCTTCTGGCCACTGGGCATCGCCGCCTTCTACCTGGCCCACCAGGTAACCTTTCACCCCTGACCCCTCTACCTGTCCCACCAGGTAACCGTTGATCCCTTATGCCAAAAAAATCACACCCAGTGTGAAGTTAGCGGTGCTATTTATGAGTTAATTTCATTAAGTGTCCTGTGAACGGACGCTGTGGGCACTGGCGGCGTGTTCCTCCTCCGCGTCATCAGCGCCCACACCCTAGTTGGGGTTGGCGATAGGGCCTTTCTGTGTGGAGTTTGCATGTTCTCCCCGTGTCTCCTAGGGTTGATACCCTCACAAAAACATGCACGTAATCCTGGTCTCAATAATGCCTCCCCCTGGCCAGCCGGGGCGCCTGATGGAGGGGAAAGGAACTGGTTGGAATAACGTGTTCCTTCCACGCGCTACGTCCAAACCAGGGAAATCTCCACTGTCAGGTGAAAAGAAGCAACTTGGACTCCTCATGCATAGAAGGAAGCATGAGGTCAGTCCGTTGCCTCCCCAGGTTGGCAGAGGGAGAGCAGAGCCCAGGATTACATAGGCAATTGGCACTGGGTGAAGAAATGGGTTACAAAATTGTGGGATAAAAATTATTTAAAAAAAAAAAGTGTCCCGTGAAGCTTGGCTAATGTGGGATGGGGTGGGACATTCATACATACAGACACAGGACATACGTACATACCGGTACATACCGACAAAGCCAGATGTAGGAGCGGTTAGCACCGCTCAAAAATAGCAAATCTCACAAGCTCAGAACCTAGATGGTCTATTTCCATCATGATGCAACCAAGTGTAAAATCACTTCGATGCCATGGAGGCCCGCCAGTGAGTCTCAGTCACGACATCACAACATCAACCCACGTACTGGTTGGTCAGGGTAACGCGTTCCTTTCACACTCCCACACAGTAAACACACACACGCACGCACGCACGCACGCACGCACGCACGCACGCACGCACGCACGCACGCACGCACGCACGCACACACACACACACACACACACACACACACACACACACACACACACACACACAGTAAACACAGTGTGTCTAAGATAAGACAACGTTCTGTGAGACTAGCCATGAAATAGCCAATCTACAAGCTCAAATTGCGTCGCAATGCGACACATTGTGAGCTTGCCTTGTAGATCTGCTATTTTATGTTTTCTTTTTAACATCTTATACATTGAAAACGTGTGAAATGGGACATTCTTCATAATTAGTACATATATATATATATATATATATATATATATATATATATATATTACTTTAGAGTTCTGGACTTTTACTTGTACCAGAGTATTTCTACATTGCAGTATTGATACTTTTATTTAAAGGGGAATACCACAAATTTTCAACATTGAATATCATTAAAATACCTTAATAGTTGTGGAAATACGAAAAAAAATCCCCCCTTCTGTGTTGCCTAGAACTGGAGGATTGATTGTGGGGTACACCTTCATGATGTCGCTGATCACATCATCCCACTATCAATCACAGAAGTGGGGGACAACACATAAGCCTTTTTCGGATTTCCACACAACAACTATAGGTCTAAGGTATATTAATGACAGGTCAATGTTGAAAATGAATGGTATTCCCCATAGTTATTTTTCCACCACTGACCTTGTATGTCCAAAACCATTAGTTTTCAGGTAAAAATAAACAAACCTGTGTTCCGGTGTCTATCCATCAGTGTATTATTCAGTCACCAGCTCTCAGTTCAACTCTGGGACATGAAATAAATATGAGGTCGCATTACCGCCCCTACCTTGGAGAGGTCTGAGGTGTGTGTGTGTGTGTGTGTGTGTGTGTGTGTGTGTGTGTGTGTGTGTGTGTGTGTGTGTGTGTGTGTGTGCGTGCGTGCGTGCGTGTGTGTGTGTGTGTGTGTGTGTGTGTGTGTGTGTTTCCTTCTATTTCTCAGGCTTTTAGCACTATATCCTTCTCACTGGGAGGGAACTGGTACCAACCAGTCAGAAGAGTCACATGGGGTGGGGAGGGGTGGGGAACAGGGGGTCCACAGCAGCGACGGCTCCAGAGAATTGTGACTGGGGGGGGGCTATGGGGGGGTTAATGAATTTTGGCAACAAACAATAATGAATAATAATAATATGACAAATGTGATTCTCTCGCTTAGGGTATTGATACCTGAACAGACCAGATCATTGGCAGATTCCAGCTCCAGATCTGTGGACTGTATGTGATCGGATAAGGTTTTTGTGAGGCTGAAGATGCTTTCCAGCATAATGACATGCAGCACAAACTTACATAGAAGTCAGTCAGTTGTCTTTCACATTCATATATTTCATTTATTTATTCCATAAATATTTTTCATCACAATTGTGTTTGTGGAGAGGGGGGCTTGGGGGGGGCTAGTCCTTCACTAGCAAACCTTTGAATATGCCTGGGTATATATATATCCTCTTTGCCTCTGAAGATCCCTGGCACAAAATTCTTTTGAGAGGGCCGGATCTGAGAACTACCTCTGTAAACAATGACGGATGTGTACGGTAGAGGAAAGCCTTTGGCGTGGCGTTCTGAGCTTGTAGATCAGCTATTTTCCCCCCATAGGTTGGGTGACCCAGTGGAATGGAGAATGAATCTCTCGTTCTACACATTCCCACAGAGCAGCTCTCATTTCAGAGGCATACTGTAATGTAATGTATATACATTATGCATATCTGACAGCAGACTGCTCTGGAAGATTACATGGGTGATATTCATGGTGCTGCAGGCTACAACCACTGTATGTTAAAGTGTATATGGTATCACCCCTGGGACGGCGGGAGGGAGGGAGGGAGGGAGGGAGGGAGAGACAGACAGACAGACAGAGGGATTAAGTGTGTGAAGGAGAGAGAGAAAGAGAGACAGAGAGACAGAGAGAAGCTAGGATGAGCATGGCATTTTAATGAGCAATAGTCCAATACAACCAAATACTATTATAAGATCAAGCAGAAAAGGAAGGGAGTTCATTCTCTCGAGACAGATTCAGAGCTCCGCAACTGAATCTGACGGCAGCTCGTGTTACAGCGTGCAGCGCACACTTTTAGCCACGATGCAGGATTCATTTAACCCATTTACAGTAGGCCTGAAAAATACCAAAAGATGTCTTGTAAATCCAAACAGTTTTTTGAAAACTTTATGTTTCTATGATCAGTGGTGCTCAAACTTTTTTAACCCATTTAGGCCTAACCTATAGAATAGGGCTAAATCAGAAATTAGCCTACAAAACAAATATGTTGCTACATACTGTACATGTACTGTAAGCCCCTCCCAAACAGCAAAATGTGTTCCCGGCCTATCAAGAACCCAAATATATGTATTTGACTACTGGACCCCCATCTCAAAATATTTAGTTCCAGGGACAAGCAAAATTTTAAGATTTACACAAATCTTTCAAAAATAGCAGATCTACAAGCTCACAGCTGTGATCTTGTATATCTGCTATTTTTTTAATAGTTAAAGCATACAATAAAGTGGTGAAAATCTAACGTGAAAGTAAGCAAAGACACGTGGAGCGGAGAAATGATCTCAGCGGTTTGACTCATATGGATGTGAAGAATAAACTGATGGTGAGAAAAACGCTAATGAAACAGACTGTATCAAATATGAGTGACTGTCTATCATAAACCATACAGAGACATCTCCCCGGCAATGTCGCGAAGACCGTTTGTTTATTTTTGGACAGCAATGCTCATATGAGACGATTTTAAGATGACTCAATGTTATTCTCCCTAGAGAAATTACTTCCGTGAACCGGGGGGGATGAGTGAGTCACGTCATGACTTCGCTGCTCTATTGCCAAGCAAGTGCCTCTGGGAAAGAGGCCCACTACATAAAATTGTGTTGCACATTACACTTTTTTCATAGACTTGTTTAACAACACTATCACTATACATCTTTTTGAAGCGGTGAAAACCGCTTCCAATGAATGGCTTTGTGTGTATCACGCCCATATATGGTCATTTCAGTCCGGAATGAACAGGCTTTTTCAAAAACAGAATGTCCGTTTAATTACCATATATGGTGATGTCAGTCCAGAATGAACAGGGTTTTTCAAAAACACAATGTATGTTACCTCATGTCCATATATGGTCACTCCAGGCCAGAATGAACAGTTTTTTTCTGTCCCGTACGTGCAAAATATCAGTCCAGAATGAATAGGCTTTTTCAAAAAGCAAAATGTGTGTCCCATGTCCATATATGGTCATTTCAGTTCAGAATGAATAGGCTTTATATGTCCTGTACGTCCAGAATATGTGTGCGGTGTCCCTCCCGGTCAGATGAATGGATACTTTGAGGATTTGTCAAGCTTCACATGGTAATTTGGCCCTCCATTCTTTATATATTCATTCAGAATATATATATAAAGAATGTAGAATTCAGAATATATAAAGAATGAATAGATCACAGAGTTCATAACTCTAGAACACATAGAATAAAAGTTCACCGCTTCACTTCGAACCGAGGTTTGATTTTCTTTTGAACGGTGGTAAACCGCTCCATAGAGTGGCTGTGCGTGCGTCTGTAGCCACTTTTCCTCAGCATTTTGCCATAGCAATGTGTTTTCCTCAGCGTTTTGCCATAGCAATATATGTGTGTGTGTAGCCATATTACATCACCAATAACATCCTAGACCTATATCCTAGTCTTTTTCCTCAGTGTTTTGCCATAGCAATGTGTGTGTGTGTGTGTAGCCTCTATTACATCACCAATTACCAATTGAAGCACGACCACCGCTCACTTCACATTGGGTGTGATTTTTTGTTTTATTTCCAGACATTTACCCACTTAAATCCTATATGGTTCACTCTTTTTCTCCCTACCTACACTAACCTCTTTCCCTAAAATATATATTAGAGTTTTATTCTAGGGACATATGGCATATTTAGGTCCCCTCTCAGCACTGCTGTTAGCTTCTCTGTATCAATATAAACATCTCAGTGACTGTGATGTTGTTGGTTTTTCTGTTTAGTCATTAATGGAAATGACTGGATGGGAGACCGCCAGCCGCCTCAGCAACACAGCGTTCATTAATCACACGCACGCACGCACGCACGCACTCACAGTGGTATGGTCATTAAGGTCAATGACAGGCAGCTGCTGGGACCTCAAAGTTCAACACAGATCAAAAGAAACTGATTAACATCAAACACAGACAGTCTGCCATCCTCTCCTCTCCTCTCCTCTCCTCTCCTCTCCTCTCCTCTCCTCTCCTCTCCTCTCCTCTCATTTCCCATAAAGACTAATCACAACTCTAGACACAACAATCAGACAGAGAGACTGTGGGGTGCGTGAGCGTGTGTTTGTGCATCTGTCATGTCTCCCTCTCCCCCAGTGGATTGCGATTTGGCAGCGAGGTCAATATTATGGTTATGAATGCTGAATTACTGAAATTAATACATTTTTACCTTTTGTTTTCAATTTCAGTTCGGTTTTGATGGATTCTTCAAGCGTAGTTTAGTTTCGTTGAGAAAAGGCCTATTTTAGTTTTGCATTCATTTTAGTGTTAAGCCCAAACCACAACTAGTCGCAACTCCTTGGCAACAAGACAACATTGTTTACAAGGAACTCCTTTGATTACCCATCGTACTATTATCCTATGCTATCAAATGCCACAAAAGTTGACCACAAATATCCCTCATTGGTGTGGCCATAAGATAGTCTTCTTTCCCCACCTTGAATGGACTTACACAATGTATCATTTAACTTTTAGTTTTCCTATTTTTACAATTGCCAACATGATTCTGCCTGCAGACAAAACGTGACTCATTGTATTTTTGCCATATTGCCCACTCTTAACAATTGTTACATCACCACTAGCCTCGCATAGCCAGGCTTACAAGTCTGGTTGCAATATGAGGCTGAGACGGCATAGACTTTTCCCAGATGTTGTTGTTTTTTCACTGTGTCGAAAAAAACACAGTGTTCTACTTCTCCCGACCCTTCGGTTGCACTCAATATCCAAACAATATCCAAACAAAAACATGGATTCTGACAAAGTTACACCTATTAAGAGCGAGTTAAGAGCTACAATCAATTTAGGTTTGTTTTGCTGGCGGATGTAAACAGACCTGCACTGCGTAACGTCCCTTAATCGCAGCACTTCCGCCACTTCAGTTATGCAGCCCACAGCGCATATTGCATGTGGCCAGGGGGCATCACCACAGATGGATGAAGAAGGTGGTGGGCAAAATCTCCATATTTCGATGTCCCGCTGTTTCGAATCCCCAGTACTCCGGTTAGGGTTACTAGCCCTTACCCGTTCAAAGATATGAGCTCCGAAATGATGTGCAGTGTGTAGGTTATGGGATGTGCACTGTGCACGAAGTATATGAGGGATGAAAAGTAACTTTAACTGGTGCTTGCATGATGTAGGAGCATCAATGTAAGAAACCCGTTTCGTTTAATGGCTACAGAGATACTGTCCCCCCCCCCCCCCCAGCCCACCCGCCCACCCGCCTGCACACACACCCGCCTGCCTGCACACACACACACACACACACACACACACAGAGCTGGTTAAACATTTTGCCTCAAGCTAGATGCAGAATAGATGCGCCTCATGCTAGATGCAGAATAGATAGTAGATACAGCATAAAATGCTAATATACAGCATACGATTTGTGAAAGTGACAAACGGGCTTCACAGTTATGTCAGGTGTGTTCATATGCTTATGGTGATGCGATTTCAGATCAATTGCTCCAGCCACCGAGGAGAAACGCTGTTTCAGACAGACAGACAGACAGACAGACAGACACTCACTCAGACAGACATTCGCAAAATTATAGTATAGATAGGGTGTAAGGGTCAGGTTTAGCATTCACCTGCGTCGGCAGATTAGCGACTATACTGCATGGCCACTCTAAACAACGGCACATGGAAACATCACTACGCGCCCAAGGTGGTGTTGTGGTGTGATTTTTCCTAGATCAGTTGTTCTCAACACCTCGTGTTTCTCGCGTTGCGAGGCGTTGTGAGCATCAGCTATTTTCACAATTTCTGCCTCTAATATTTGACAATTTGGCCAATGTTTGATTTGTCATTTTAGAGGTATTAAAAAGTCCTTAAATTGTCACTTTAGAAATGTGCAGATACCCTCTATCTACTGTTTGGTGAGAAAACAATGTTGCACATTAAGTTCATCATCTGGTCGCTGGGGTCCTGACCCACAGGTTGAGAACCAGTGTCCTAGATGGAGCATTCAGTGGAGATGGAGGAGCTTTAGTGAGTTTTTAGAGAGACAGCATCAAAGAGCTGCTCATCTCTCTCTCTCTCTCTCTCTCTCTCTCTCTCTCTCTCTCTCTCTCTCTCTCTCTCTCTCTCTCTCTCTCTCTCAGTCCCTTTGATTCGCCCACTGCTGAAATGTAAGGCTAAGAGTGTGTGGAGGGGGAGGTGATGGAGGTGGATGCATTAGAAGATTGAGGAACCTGGCAGCAAGATGCACTTGAAAGGAGAGTGCAACCTGGAGAGGTGGGAGAGAGAGAGAGAGAGAGAGAGGGGAGGGGGGAGAGAGAGAGAGAGAGAGAGAGAGAGAGAGAGAGAGTCGAGAGAGTCGAGAGAGAGTCGAGAGAGAGAGAGAGAGAGAGAGAGAGAGAGAGGGAGAGGTAGGAGGGGGAGAGATAGGGGGATAAAGGTGGGAGAGAGAGAGAGAGAGAGAGAGAGAGAGAGAGAGAGAGAGAGAGAAGGAGAAAGGCTGGGATGGGGGGGAGGGAGAGAGAGAGGTAGAGTGTTGCTGAGGTAAGAGAGGTGAACTGGAATCATCCGCTGTGCTAACAGACAACAAGCTGGCACGCACACACACACATGCGCGCACACACACACAGACACACGCACACGTACAGATCCGCGCACAAACACACACACACACACACACACACACACACACACACACACACACACACACACACACACACACACACACACACACACACACACACACACACACAGGAAAGCAGAGAGACACTCACATCTATCTCACCCCTCTTCACCGCTGACCGCTACCTTACCTCTCTCTGCCTTACCTCTGCCTTACCTCTGCCTTCAGTGAATTGAGGGAGAATAAAGCTTGCTCCAGTATACTTTATTAACGACGTTTCGAGTCAAGCCTCTCAAAATCTGACGAAGAGCCTTGGCTCGAAACGATGGGCATTAGTGAGGACCAATTACATGAAGAGCGCGCAAGTACTGCGTTTGGCTGCGTAAGTAGGTAGGTAGCCGTGTGTGTTCTGTGTTTTATGCCCATATATGGAGATCCTTGATGTCATCAATATTAAGCCAATCAGGGATCAGCATTACTGGCAATGTCATCATTAACACCCAATGAGGGACTGAGCATTCCTGGTGATGTCAGCAGAGTTTGGTATATAAGAGCATTCCTGGTAATGTCACATCATTAATAGCTAATGAGAGCACAAGAAGGCAAAGTGCCAACTTTGCCTTCTTGCCGACATTTGCCGACATGTGTGCAGTTGTAGATGCAAAGTTAATCTTTCTCTCATCCTTTCCTCCCTTTCTCACCCACTCTTCCTCCTTCTCCACCTCTCCTCCTCTCCCCCCCATGCAGACCAACAGGGCGGTGTCCAAGGGGGAGTTCCATCAGGCGAGCACCGCCTCGCGCCGCGCCCTCTTCCTGGCCGTGCTGTCAATCACCATCGGGACAGGCATCTACGTGGGCGTGGCCGTGGCGCTCATCGCCTACCTCTCCAAGAACCACCACATATAGCTCTGAGGCGCCGTTCACACGAAGACTGTTCTCTAGAGAAAACGGCTGAATAAAATGTCAGATGTACCGTATCGACGAAGATGGTTTTGAGGGAAAACGGCTGAATAAAACGTCAGCTATTCAGTTCCTTTCTAAGACGACAACTGCGTTCTAAGGGGTTGAAACACAACAAAGTGAAACCTCCTTTCAGAGTGGAAATCTTTGAAAATACTCACATGGAGCCTCGCGTTTCCATGTGAACGGGGCAAAACGGAGGAATACGCGAATGTCATGGCTCACGTAGGCTTGCGGTGCAGGGCCGCGGAGCCTGCTGCACACTGCATCGGTGAGACGTAAACAACAGCTGTGACAGGAAGTAGAACGGACGTGCGTCACTGGTCTATCTGGCAGCACGTCACACCGCCACCTAGCCACATGGCAAGCACACTACAGCGTCTTCAATCACTGATGCGTCTCCGTGTAAATGCAGAATAAAAACGTGACAACGCAACGACACTTTGCCGTTTCATGTTCTAATCGTTGTCGTGTAAATTCAGCCTATGGGGGAAACATTTTTCAAGGACTCTGCAAAGGGATTTGTACGGTGTCTAGGCCCGTGGACGCCCCTCCATCTGAAAGGAATTTGTGCAAGGGACCCCACAAGAGACGCTCACATTTTGGGGAAGTGATTTGGGACTCCATTATTGCTAACGTGCGGTGGATTTTTGAGAGCAGCGTTACGGGAGATGTTTTACTGTACACGGCGGCGCGACCCCTCATCAGCTTACAGTCATCAGACAAGGTAAAAAGAACGAGCCGTATTGGCAACGAGCTGGGTTGACAATTGGGGCGAACGGGAACGTCCGAAGCAGTAAAAGAGTTAAGTTTCAGTCTGAAACGTTGTCTCAACCAATCAGAAAGGTCCCATCCCTTCAGGCTATGGGAACGTGGGAATGTCACACACTGCAGTCGTGAGATTCAAAACGGAGTGGCTCTGTAATTAAAATCATCTATGTTTGCAGGAATGTGCAGCTATGGGAATCAAACAGGTGCATGAAATCAAGCCTCATTTATACCCAAAATAGTCAAACTTTATCACGCAGTACGTTTTCATTCAGATTTCACATTTCAGGCCTTTTAGGGACTTTTGATATTTAAATACACAGACCTTGTTTATTTATTTATTTATTTATTGTATTATTTTATTGTTACAGTATGTACATGACCACGGATATGTTTTAAACCCCGTCTGTAAATTCCTACAGTTCAGGGATCTGACACCCTCCAAGGCGTCCGTGGTCGTACACTGTGCTCAGAAAGGTTTGGATGGTTTATGTTTAACGGACATAAATTCAGAGTAGTCTGAGAGGCCAGGTCATCATGACCCTGTGACAACTGTATACCGGTGAGCAAGGAACGGACACGTTTTCTGTCATTCTTTGGACTCACGGCATGCAGGACGTGTTGGATGTTCGGGATCGGTGGAGGAGAGGACAACATGGAGGAAGAACAAACGACTGAACAAGATGTTATTTGATTTGTGATTTTATGTGATGAAGTCAAACTGATAAAGTAAAAAGAAATGTGTCTAAAGATAAGCGGTTCACTGCTGCGTTTATGTCCTTAACGACACAACTTCTGAATCACAGAGGTTAGAACAGGGCTGTCCAATGTGCGGCCCGGGGGCCAAATTGATATTGGTACCATTGACAAAATACCATTGACATTAAATATTGAAGATGATAGCTAAATAAACATTTTTGCATTAAAAGAAAAGCTAAAGAAGACTCTTGCACATCTGTTGTTAGACCCCAACTGGTCTGGAGGTGCAGGTCGGCAAGAACTGTTTATGAAGTTAAAAATTAAAAAAGACCTTCTAAAGAAAGGACCGCACACTCCTTGGTCTAGTCTTTGCCTTTTATTGTTTGTTGCACACCACGTTTCGCCTTGCTTCCTCAGACATTTTTGCATGTCTATTGTCTACACAGTTCCACTGAATCGTATATTTTGGTGAACCTTCAGTTATTTATCAGTTTTAAAGAGGCCAAAACAATCCATGCACGTTTACTGTAGCTGGCACCTAAGGCTAATTCAAGTACGTAAGTCAAAGATAGTCATAGATATACCCCCCTACCCCATCCCAATCTGTTCTGTCCAGAGATTGATACTATGATATGACACATCACCATGCCAACAGTAAAAATCCTGTTTCTCCATTCACTATATATTTATTTTGAGAATGTTTTTTTCTTCTTCTTCTGTTATAATTGTCTTTTACTTTGATTTGCAAATGTCTAAAACAAACAAAAAACTAGAGGGAAAAATGAACTACTAATGAAAACATTTATAATAGCACACTGGTTCTCAAACATCTTTTTTTATTTCAAGGACTAATCTTGCCATTAGTATTGGAAAATGTTTTGACTGGAAAGCAGCATCAGCATTGGAGATCCAGTGAAATGTATTCAAATAAGAACACAATGGCCAAATCAATGTTGTCACACATGCATGACGTCAGTTTGTGTTGTGAGTGACATCAGACCAGAGATTTGTCAGCCTACATAAGGTCTTGCACACATCGATAGAGATCGAGAGGAATATCGAGGCTTCGAGACGAGACTTCAAAGACCGACTCAGACTAAAAACGGGAACAGGGCTAGTGATGGTTTTTTGGGCAGTTCCCCTGAAAAGAGGGCCACACATGTCCCGCCACTTTCTTGGTTGTGCAGCTGGGCCAGTGGAGGACAAGGTGTATTCATTTGGAGGGTTCTTCCATAAAAAGAAGACCTACAACAACACAGATCAGATTGATGTGCACGTCTTCAACACAGTGACTTCGTGCCGGATCACGTTGCCACCAGTGAAACAAGTAATAGGAGAATGTTCCCTTGATGTCCCCTCCATGCGTTACGGACACACAGCTGTACTGATAGAAGATATCATCTACATCTGGGCTGGGATGGTGAATTGTAAATCTTACAGCATATGTTTTAACAACATGGGGACCCTGGATTACGCTCTTTATGACAGCATATGTTTTAACATCACGGGGGACCTGGATAACGCTCTTTATGCATTTGATGTGGACACCCACGGATGGTTCAAGCCCAAGGTTTCTGGAACTGTTCCAGCGGCGAGGTATAAACACTCAGCCTGTGTCCTAGGGAAGTTCATGTTTATCCATGGAGGACAGAACCAGCTGACTTCATTATCATGGTGCACTAATGACATCTACAAGTTGGACACCAGCACAATGATCTGGTCTTTAATTAACACCACAGGAACTCCACCTCCTGTTTCATCAGGTCGCTCTGCCACCATCATCGGGACAAAGATGTTTGTACTTGTGAGAAATAGTGACTGGGTCTCCAACAACATCAGAGTGTTTGACACAGAGACCAACTGTTGGCTGAGCACACCTTCTGCACAGCGTGTTCCAGTACAACATCATGATCATGCAGCTTTTGCCTACAATGGAGAACTGCATATATTTGGCATAACTGGCCACAAAAAATTTGATCAGAGACAGCAGTACAAGGATCTGTGGAAGTTGAATCCAAAGACCTTCTCCTGGAAGAAGGTCAAGCCTAATGGGAAAGGCCGGCTTAGGTTGGGCAGTAAATTGTGCAGTTGCATGGTGGGAGATCGTATCATCCTCTTTGGAACAGATCTCATCTTACGCGTCTTACACTTCAGTCCTAATCTGAAGACATTATGCAAACTAGCTGTAATTCGGTATAGTCTGGAGCAGTCTGGACTCCCTCACAACATCAGATGGGAATTGGCAGCAATGACAACAAATGGACTCTTACAGGAACCTACAAGCTCTCAACGCGTCACAACGCAACACATTGTGAGTTTGTAGGTTGGCTTTTTTCCGCAAAGACATTTGGTGTAGAGGGAAATACTAGCAAATCTACTATAGAGCCCTAGGGAATCCCCGTCAACTTAGCATACTGGGATGGACTGGGCTTCTGGAATACCCAGTGGGCCGACTATACTAGTGGGCCCATTTTGCCCCCTTTTTAGGATAGTTACGGTAATAGGTACGGCAGTGATTGGCCGACTGTCTTGTCTATCATCTGAATATCGGCCTAGTAGCCCAATCACAGGCTACTGTGGCCTAGGAGTCCCCGCTAAAGCATATAACATCTGATATAAGCCCACAGCGCGTTGCTGCCTCGGCGCGTTGTGGGCTTGTAGATCTTCTATGTTCGGTTCACACCAGTTGTGGTGGGCCGGTCTGGACCAAGATGCCAGGGCCAGATGCCATGTCCCAGTTCATCCCCGCATAACATGATTACTGACCTCCTCACACTTCCCTGATGTTCTCTCTGAAGTTTTTTTTTTTCTTTCTTTCTTTTCACTCCATTGTCGCTGCTGGTTCTACTCTTTGTCTCCAATGAATTGCCACTCTTTGTCTCCAATGAATTGCCACCCAGTTGGCAAGGCCAGGTGTCAGATTTCGCAACTGTGTGGTTTAAAAATGGTTAAACTGTCTGACCTGGGACTACGGTAATACAATCAAGTTTAAAGTCTTGCCAAAACCTTGTTCACCTTTATCAGTTATTATGAATGAATGAATGAATGAATGAAGGAACTTTATTTATATAGCACCCTTCACAGCACAGAGTGCTTTACAGATACATAATAAAAAGAAGTAAGCTCTACATTAAAAATGCATTGCTCGAAGCAATGCATTTTGAGCTTGAAAGATCTGCTGTTTTTGCTACTTTTGAATGAAAAATTACGGTTTCGGATATACAAGGTTTCCACCCGACAGAGAAGATATGATATAAATTCTAATTGTGGGCTCGCCTATAAGGCGAGCACACTTTAGATATTGTCATTGTGGGCTCGCCAGTACCTGGCGAGCACACTTTAGATATTGTCATTATTTATTTATTTAGTAAGTAGACGGGATTTTCGGTTCCTTTCTACTCCTACATACTTAGTGAGAAAATGAAAATAAAAACATCAATGTGTTCAGTTTACAGTGGCGAAGTGTGCTATTATTTTTTATAGCAATCGGCCAAATGGTGGCGCTGTAGGAAGCCTTCGAAAGTGCGAACTTTGAACAGGTATAGCTCATGCTGTGTTTTAGGTACAGCCATGAAACCTGTATACACGTATGCGTCTCCTCATGCCGAACAACTTTTACCCTCTAACTTTTGACCTCTGACCTTTAGGTCTCCCACAATTCGGAATTATATGAAAAACAGTAAAAATCTATCTCCTCCTGGGATTTTCGCGTCAAGTGCACAAAACTTTTTTCACATGAACTTTGAACCTATATCTACACAGGCTATGTGGTGAGAAGTTTGTACGTTAAATAATGATTTTTTAATAATTCAATATATATTGCGGTTTTATGCAAATTATTCTTCGGCCTCTAAATCATACATGCAAAGTTACACGTTCATGGCATTTGGCAAAGATGTGGAGGGTTAGTCAAAGTATCACTGAAACCAATTTTATTCCAATCGGCCAAAGGGGGGCGCTATACGAAGCGTCTGAAAATTCAAACTTCAAACGGGCATAAGTCTTGACTCGTTTCGTTTGAAGACATGCAACTTGTTACACGCGTGCTTTGACTCAAGCGGAAGACATCTGTGTCGTTGTTAAGTAAGCTCCGCCCTTAGATTTTCCGCCAATTTGAGCAGTTTGTAAAACGCGTAAACCCGCTTTTATTCTGAAATCTTCGCGTCACGTGCACAAAACTTTTTTTACGTGAACTTTGGACCGATATCTAAAGATCTGTCAGATCGGATTTCTTTAAAATTGAAACATGCTTTTTTAAATAATTAAATGAATATTGCATTTTTATGCAAATTATTCTTCTGCCTCTAAATCATACATACAACGTAGCATGTTCATGGCATTTGGCAAAGATGTAGAGTGTTATTTCAAATATCACTAAAACCAATCATACCCCAATTGGCCAAAGGGGGGCGCTATATCATTTTGAGCAGTTTGTGAAACGCTTAAAACCGTTTTTATTCTAGGATTTCTTTTTAGCAATTTGCATGAAACATTCTACACGCAATCTAAGGACCTTTATCTAACATGCCTATGAAGTGCATACAATAAAATAATAAAATAATAATAATAAATATAGCTGCAAGCAGCGATAAAGTGGCCAAAGCCAAAAACACCTCAAATCATGAACACAGCCTGGGATGTGCATGAAATCTTGCAAGCACATTCCCAATAGGTCAAGGAACAGATACCACCCTTCTATCATTGGCCTGTTATAGCGCCACCAGCGGGTCAACTTTTGCATAACATTTTTGGAAAAAATGGACCAATCTTTGACGTCAGTAACGTCAAAGAGAGCACTGCCTGCGATCTTGACATTTTGTACTTTTATAGCCATTGTTTTCTGGCTAGAAGCGAGCCCACAATTGTTTCGAAGGAACAATATTTTTCTAGTTATTTATTTATTCCTAGATCAAGTTCTCCTCAATACTTTGGCACCTTTCTACTCCTACATACTTAGTGAGAAAATGAAAATAAAAACATCAATGTGTTCAGCCTACAGTGGCGACGTGTGCTATTATTTTTTATAGCAATCGGCCAAATGGTGGCGCTGTAGGAAGCCTTCGAAAGTGCGATCTTTGAACAGGTATAGCTCATGCTGTGTTATACATACAGCCATGAAACCTGTATACACTTATGCGTCTCCTCATGCCGAACAACTTTTACCCTCTAACTTTTGACCTCTGACCTTTAGGTCTCCCACAATTCGGAATTATATGAAAAACAGTAAAAATCTATCTCCTCCTGGGATTTTCGCGTCAAGTGCACAAAACTTTTTTCACATGAACTTTGAACCTATATCTACACAGGCTATGTGGTGAGAAGTTTGTACGTTAAATAATGATTTTTTAATAATTCAATTTATATTGCGGTTTTATGCAAATTATTCTTCGGCCTTTAAATCATACATGCAAAGTTACACGTTCATGGCATTTGGCAAAGATGTGGAGGGTTAGTCAAAGTATCACTGAAACCAATTTTATTCCAATCGGCCAAAGGGGGGCGCTATACGAAGCGTCTGAAAATTCAAACTTCAAACGGGCATAAGTCATGACTCGTTTTGTTTGAAGACATGCAACTTGTTACACGCGTGCTTTGACTCAAGCGGAAGACATCTGTGTCGTTGTTAAGTAAGCTCCGCCCTTCAATTTTCCGCCATTTTGAGCAGTTTGTAAAACGCGTAAACCCACTTTTATTCTGGAACTTTCGCGTCACGTGCACAAAACTTTTTTTACGTGAACTTTGGACCGATATCTAAAGATCTGTCAGATCGGATTTCTTTAACATTGAAACATGCTTTTTTAAATAATTCAAACAATATTGCATTTTTATGCAAATTATTCTTCTGCCTCTAAAACATACATGCAAAGTCACATTTTCATGACAAAATAGTGTAGAGGGTTAGTTCAAATATCACTGAAACCAATCTTACCCCAAATGGCCAAAGGGGGGCGCTATATAATTTTGAGCAGTTTGTAAAACGCTTAAACCCGTTTTTATTCTAGGATTTTTTTTGTAATTTGCATGAAACATTCTACACGCAATCTAAGGACCTTTATCTAACATGCCTATGAAGTGCACACAAAAAAATTATAAAATAATAATAATAAATATAGCTGCAAGCAGCGATAAAGTGTCCAAAGCCAAAAACACCTCAAATCATGAACACAGCCTGGGATGTGCGTGAAATCTTGCAAGCACATTCCCAATAGGTCAAGGAACAGATACCAACCTTCTCACATTGGCCTGTTATAGCGCCACCAGCGGGTCAACTTTTGCATAACACATTTTTGGAACAAAATGGACCAATCTTTGACGTCAGTAACGTCAAAGAGAGCACTGCCTGCGATCTTGACATTTTGTGCTTTTATAGCCATTGTTTTCTGGCTTGAAGCGAGCCCACAATTGTTTCGAAGGAACAATATTTTTCTAGTATACATATCATTGCTGTCGGGCAGAAACTTCTTCCCCACCCATGAATGAATGCCCCACTTCATCACACAAGAATATCTCACAGAAGTAGTGAAAATAGCAGACCTACATGCAGGGACGTGCAGAGAATGTTAGAGAGGCAAGGGCTAAAAGTGCCTTTTGTTGAGAATATCGAAAATAGCAGACCTCCAAGCTCACAACGTGTCGCGCTGCTATGCGTTGTGAGCTTGGAGGCCGGCTATTTTTGGTGCTTGATACTACACTGAACTAAGTAAGCATAATCAAGTCAATACTGGAGATGTGGTGTACACCATGGATTTCTACACAGAGAGGGCAATTCTTTCAACATAAGATGCTGCATTCAAGTTCAGGAGAGTTTGGACAAGGCGATTCTCTTTAATGTTGCCTTCAGGTATGGCATGGAAAGAGGGGCATTTGCATTTCTTTCACCATAGTTTAAACGGCATTCATGGTCTGGAGAGGGGGCACTTTTCACAGACGAATACAAGGGCAGGGGCTCAAGCCCCCTTTGATGTCTATGTGTGTGCACTTGGCTGCCTACATGCTTTGTAGATTGGATATTTTTGCGGTTTTAAAATGTTTAAAATTGATTCAAACTGGACATGAAAGGTTTCCACCCGACAGCAACAATGTAGGCCTAATATAAACTTACAGGGCCTATCATTATGATATAGGCCTACATACATTACACAAATAATAATACATTTTAATAACCGTGGACTTGTTGTCTCCATGTTCCATTCATTAGACTTGAACACTGATTGAGTTTACTCCCAGCTGGAAGCTGGTGTGCACGCACGCGCGTGCGCGCGCGCGCACGTGTGTGTGTGTGCGTGTGTGTGTGTGTGTGTGTGTCTTCTGTTGCCTTCCCAGCAGTACCTCCCCACCCACGAAACACACACGCACACGCACACACACACACACACACACACACACACTCCTTTTTTATATTAACCACTTGAACCCTAGCATCCATATTCTAAGAAAAAAAATGCCAAAATTTTCGGCAAAGAGGTTTGGTGTAGAGGGGAAAAAGTGCAGTACAGAGTGAAAGCCTGAAAGGTCAAGTTTATGAAGTATTGACGGTTCAAGTGGTTAAATATCTGAAACACAAATTGACATGAATCCAAAAAACACTGACGATTGTGCTGTCTAACAATGAAACTATATGGAATCTATGTACAGGTTGTGGGGGTCCCTGCTTCATCTCCCTCTCAGCTAAGCGGTCCTTGGCCTGAAAACGTTGAAGACCCCTGCTCTGCACCATGGAGACATGTGAGGACAGACAGACAGACAGACAGACAGACAGACAGACAGACGGGGACTTTAGAGGACAGCTGGTTGTCCAGACTCCAGAGGACACTCCACAGTGCGTCCTCCTCGCCCACACAGGCTGCTCTGTGCCAGGGGACGTTGCTGCCAACAGCATGCCACTCTGTGCCAACAGGAACATCTCCTTTAACATCGGCTTTGACATATTTAATAGTACCCCGACTCCCCCAACACACACACACACACACACACACACACACACACACACACACACACACACACACACACACACACACACCAAAAATGTTATTTTGTATGATAATCAAACGTGTAATATCAGGCCTTGGTTCTCAAATTGTTTTCATGTCAAGGACCCCCAAATAAAATCAATGTTAATTTAACATTCATACCCATAAGAGTCCATTTGGTTCCTAACTATCATTTAGCTGGGGACCCCCTGGAAATCCCTCAAGGTCCCCTCCATGGGGGTCCCCGGACCCCACTTTGAGAACCAGTGATATGAGGTATAAAACATGGTCAACATTATAGTGTGGAGGGAGAGATGAAAAGCATTCATTATGTGAAGAGCTCCCAGCTGGGAATCTGGGATGCTAAAGCACCAAGTGGCACTCAACTCTCTCACTCTCTCTCTCTCTCTCTCTCTCTCTCTCTCTCTCTCTCCCCCTTCTGTCCATCATTATCTCTCTCATCGTCCACTCATGTCCATCTGCTCTCCTCTATTCAGTCTCTCCCTATATCCATCCCTCTCTCTTATCCCTCTCTCTCTCTATCTCTCTCTCTCTCTCTCTCTCTCTCTCTCTCTCTCTCTAAAGTGAAGACAGCAGTAGAGATGGTGATTTAGAGTTAGACCAGTGGTTCTCAAAGAGGGGTCCTTTGCTTGGATGCTTTTTTGCGACCGTCAGGTCATGTCCGTGAGTCAGTCAGTCACGCCTCATGTCACGCTCATGCCTCATGTCACGCTCATGTCCTCCTGTCATGTCTGTGAAAGCCACAGGGAGGCGGCACAGAGCTATGTGAGTGAGAGTGAAAGCAGCAACACAACAAGGACACCTTCCACCAGGGCAGCATACACCAAGCGCCGTAAGGAAGTTTAATATCCCCCGCATTTTCCATTCGACCAACTGCGACAACGTCAAGTTTGTGCCGCATTTAGAAGCTCTGTGGACCTGACGCTCGCTAATCGCCATTAGGGCGTTTTATTTGTGTTATGTATGATGTTGTAGGATGTATAAATATAAAACATTAAAAAAAACAACAAGAAAACACAAAGTTAGAATATGGAGATAAGAGGTGTCTGCTGACATACAATATTATACTAAACTAAACTGAAGTTTGAATTTGACTGAAATTATTTGGAAAGAGAGAGAGAGAGAGAGAGAGAGAGAGAGAGAAGCAGGGAACAGCAGAGCACGTAGCCTACGCGTGTCTCATTCAAATGTGAGACAGAATAAATCAGCCATTTAGAAGAGGACGTTTAATTCAGTTCAATGGAAATCATCAGGAGTTTTAATTACTATGCAAATGCTGGCAGCGTACTACTGACACACACACACACACACACACACACACACACACACACACACGCGCACACACACACACACACGCACGCACGCACGCACACACACACACACACACACACACGCGCGCGCACGCGCACACACACACACACACACACACGTGCGTGTGCGCGCACACTTAACTCCCTCTCAAGCCTAATTTATGCTCCCTTGCACGGCAGTAATGCGGCCCGAAAATAGCAGATCTACAGAGCTCACAACTTATGTGTCACAGATGTGATGCGTCGATCAAATAATTAGAATTAAAGCTGCAAGCATCAATGACCTCTGCTCATGCCTGTGTCCATCACTATATGTGTCGTCGCTGTGATAACAGCAAGACATCACGTTAAAAGAAAGCTTATACATAGTCATTAAAAAAGGTTACTATGCTTAACTACATTAGCATTGGTGCTGAAACCTACCTAAAAAGGATACAATAAAAATCCCCCTTTCAAGCTTAAGTATGGTTAAGTCGGTCCAGAACCCTCATTGGACACAGGCATGAGCCGCGAGCCTCATGTCTATGTTAACCACGAAAGGAAACTATATTATGTCTTTGCAAAACGCATGCATGCGTGTCCTGATGAAGCCGGTCGATTTGACATACGGCTCAAGTGCGTGCCACCAGAAATGTAACACAGCAAAATAAAGTTTACTTAGAAGGCGATGGAAGATGGAATAAAGTCGGGCAAGTACTAGTCTGGGCAACCAGACAACACTAACTAATGATGCGCAGCCTGCGTAGCTAGTTCAGGCAGTCAACTCAAGGCGGCGAGCCAGCCTGATCAGGTGATCAGTCACATGCACTCTTCGCCTGATCAGGGCAGGTATTTCTCTGCCGTTGCCTATAGGCCTGTACATAAACTTTTCACTGCATGCTTGCATAACGTTACGCCCCATAGCGTCTGGGTTGTACGCATTTCGCAGAGAGTACAGCAACCTTTACATGTACAGTACAGTATACTGTATATACATGTATATTTATATGTACTTGTTCTCTTGTTTGTCATCGTGTCTGATCTTATGTAAGGTTATACTGCAGATCCATGAGCCACAGTATCTCTGTCCTCCGATTGGTGGAGACAGTTCCTACATGTACTGTAGCGCCCCGGGCGCCGATGCAGACATACGATGAAGAGCAGACATCCCACGCACACGCACGCACGCACGCCAGCATGCATGCACAAAGGCAAGCTCTATTATTACTATACTTATGAGGATTTCGACATTTTAGGACAGTGATTTTTATGATTGTCATTTTCTTTTTCTTTTAATTTCTGTCAATTCTGAAACTGAAAATCGCGTTGAGAGCTTGTAGAGCATTGAGAGCTTGTCGATCAACTATTTTCCCTATTTGTTTGGGGGCGAAAAAACGAGAAAATGTTTGAAACTGTTCGCCTATAATGACATTCACAAAATAGGGATGCCACGTTGAAAAGTGGTGGGCCTAAATAAATGAATGGTTGTTTACAATAAAAGGCTTGTTTCATTTATAATACGAGTCACACATGTGGATGGACGGGCATCGATTGCGATGAAATCAGATTAACTCATTGACTGATTGTGAGCTTATAGATCTGCTATTTTCCCGAAAGGTAGAAATCAGGCATTACTCCAAAATGGCACCATGGTATCAAACGCGACACGTGTGCATATCTCCTTGTATGGGCCGTTCTGTCCGTGACGTCAGCTGTGGTTTCTGTGTACTTCCTTAGATGTTAGTCTCGTATACAGTAATACGGACATATAGGGACATACACACAAAAGCCAGATGTGGGAGCGTTTAGCACCGCTCTAAAATGGTTTTGTAACCATAAAATCAACCATTTATTTTAAGAGGACCATGCAGGAAAAGGCCCTCGCAAGTATAGTGATACGAGAACACACACACGCACACGCACGCGCACACGCGCACGCACACACACAGACACACACACACACACACACACACACACACACACACACACACACACACACACTCATGTACTCAGCTCTACAGAGGAAGAGGACACATGCATACATAATTCAACTCTCAATCTTTCTCTCTCGACCGCAGCAGCGTGTTACATCTGCATCCTGACACTTGCTGTTCCTTCACTATTACCTTATTTGAAAGCTTGTGTATTCTAAGTATAAGTACTTAAAGGGGGCGTGACACGGCCAAAACAGCTAATTATGGCTATCAAATTAGCCAATTTTTTTAATGATGTCATGTACCCCCATGTTAAATGACCCAATCAAATTAATTTATTGTAGTTACTGTACTGAAAGTAGTACTTTCTGTACAGTAACTGAAATAAATTAATTTGATTGGGCTAATATGGGGGGAGGGGCGGAGTCGATTATCCATATCATTATCTTTTGAAACTGCCCCAAAAAAAGCTGTCCGAGGTGTGTTTCCGACTTTCTAAACCAACTTTAAAACTATCAGTTCTAGGGGTAAAAATTATATAGCATTCGCTATAAAATCAATGGTTAGACCGATAAAAAAGTACATATCTTCTTCAAAAAAGGTGTCAAAAAAGGTGTACGAGGGTCAACACGCTTCTCCCCGTCTATGAGACGGTTTTGTCGGCCATACCCTGCTGTCTCTTGCCCTAACCTGACTGGAGCAAGCCATGTCCTGTTGTCTCACCGGAGCACAGCGGCCGGACTGAGGTCCGTGTCTCATACACTCTGTGTGTGTGTGTAGCCTGTGTGTGTGCTTTCGCGCGTGTGTGTGTGTGTGTACACACACAATAGCTCTCGCAAATAGCCGTGCGGTGCAGCGTTAGCCGGGCTAAACGCTAACAACAAGGCATCACGTTGTGCGCGGCACCGCACGACGGACGAAGTATACATTGCGCGGCACCGCACGACGGACGAAGTATACATTCACTACTAAACTGATACGGTCCCGCCTCCTTTTCAGACTGTTTGAAGAAACACCACGTGACCTATTGTATCATAATGTTAAATTTCGGCCGGTGTCGCCACTCCTTTAAGTGCTTTTATTTCAACTGAGTATTTCCAGTTTTTGATTAAAAGAAAGTCTAAAAACTTCCTCCAAGTATAATCATAATAACTGATGATTATGATGTTGTACGGTGCCCCAATTTGAGTACATTTTCCACCTTGGGTGGGACTGACCTCTTCACCCAGCAGCAGCAGACTGTCCACCACACACTCTGCTCTGCCGGGGTCAAAGGTCAACGTGCTCATTTGTTCCCGCTCTGTGTGTGTGTGTCTGTGTGTGTGTGTGTGTGTGCAGGGGTGTCACAAGGGGGGGACGACGACACTGAGTTACTAGGGCCCAAGGTGGAGGGGCCTTCATTATTTTATACTTTAGCTATTGAAAGATAGTAGATATACAAGCTTGCAGACGTGAAAATGTGTGCAAATCTTTGAATATATGTATTTTTTGCTTCTGGGGGGTCCCTGGAACTAAATATTTTGAGATGGGGGTCTGTGGCCAAATATGTATAATTTTTGGGCGTCCGTCCTTCACATGAAAATGTTTGAGCACCACTGACATAGAAACATAGGTTTATATCGGTATATCAGCTATTGTTCAATAGTTAAAGCACAAAATGTGATTGAATCCTTGTACCCAGGGCCCAGAATTTGGTGCGACACCCGTGTGTGTGTGTGTGTGTGCGTGTGCGTGTGCGTGTGCGTGTGTGTGTGCGTGCGTGCGTGCGCGTGTGTGTGCGTGCGCAACCATCTGTATTCCACTCAGACTGAGGCATATTGCTGTGTTGACCCCTAACACACTGTGACATTACGGTGACGGTGACACTCAATGTCACATAATCATCATGCTGTTGTGCAGAAATCTCATATGTCCATATTTTAACATTTTGCGTGTTTTTTTCGTAAATGAACACCCAACTAGGTCATACTACAAATGTTTCGAAATGGCAGATGGAGAGGAAGGGAGACAGGGTAGGAGGGACAGACAGTAGGACAGCTGAGAGGGAGACAGTGTAGGAGAGACAGACAGTAGGACAGCTGAGAGGGAGACAGGGTAGGAGGGACAGACAGTAGGACAGCTGAGAGGGAGACAGTGTAGGAGGGACAGTATGAAAGCTACTAGGGAGACAGTGTAGGAGAGACAGACAGTAGGAAAGCTTCTAGGAAGACAGTAGTGGGAGATTCCTGCACAATGAAGATCTAATGGGACCGGCAGACATCATCACTTCTGTCTTTGTGTCTGAATTTCATTCTCCATTCCAATATCAGTTTCTCTTTGTGTTATTGGCTTGACAAAAGATTCATCTATTACCAAACAGAACTATCTCCGTCTCTGCCACTGTCCCCCCCCCCCCCTCTCTTTCTCTCTCTGTAACCTAGCAACAGGCTCCAAAGACTTTTTAAAAAGAAAAACAAATCTCAAGTCTCTTAGTGTAGATAGATGATAAGGCGAACCTGTCTACTCGCACGCAAGCAGACATGTCATCATTACAGCAATACAGCAACAGTAAAGGAAACATCACATCGATGCATAAAAAAACCAATAACAATAATTATAACATAGTAAACTAAAACGATCCGATGAGAACAGATAAAATGTGTCAGGGGGATTCAAATGCTTGTGAGTAAGACAGGGTTTTGAGCCTGGATTTAAAAGAATCAATGGAGGGGGCAGATCTAACATAAAATGGAATGCTGTTCCATAGCACGGGAGCAGCGACGGAGAAGGCGCGGTCAGCTCTGCGCCTCAAGTTCGATGTCGGGACGTCTAGTATCGCTGTGGTCAGTTGACCTTAGGTACTATAGGATATAGGTTCTTTATACATTATATGTGTACGGTTGCCCGAGCGGCTAGGGACCCAAAAACAGTCAAGAAGGTCTTTTGAGGGTTTTTATTTCTCCAAAACTCACTGTGCAGGTTCACTTTAGGTAGCAGAGGTAATACAGGACAAAATAACAAAATAGAGCATTATGAGGGGAAAAAACTCACACCCAATGTGAAGTGAGCAGTGGTCGTGCTTGCATAACGTCTTCAGACTAGGATTTGAGTCTAGGATGTACAGGCTATGCTACAAACACACACAGGTTTTTCTATGGCAAACGCTGAGGAAAAAGGCTACGGACACATGCACGCACAGCCACTCTATGGAGCGGTTTACCACCGCTCAATAAAAAATCACACCCAATGTGAAGTGAGCGGTGGTCGTGCTTGCATAACGTCTTCAGACTAGGATTTGAGTCTAGGATGTACAGGCTATGCTACACACAAACGTTTTGCTATGGCAAAACGCTGAGGAAAAAGGCTACAGACACGCACGCGCACAGCCACTCTATGGAGCGGTTTACCACCGCTCAAAAACACTTGGGCAAACACTAAAACAACAAACCCAACTGGGCTAGGAGTTCTCTTCCGGAAACACCTGAATCACAGTCTAGTCCGGTATCTCTCCCTCAGGTATGTTCACAGTCCATTTGCCCACATCACACTAACTGGTCTGTCCCTGCAGCCTCCATTAAATAAGGGCGGACTGTACCACAAGGACACAGCCCCAATTAGTAATAATACAAAACTTCCATATATCCATTTCCAAAATAACCCACAGCTATAGCAAGTGTAACCTAAGCATTCTACGTGATGCGTTACCTTAAACTTGGGTGAACTTCAAATTAATAACATTCTAAATAAACACATTAGCCTACTCTGAAACCTCAGAAACACCCCTCTCCTCCACAGCACTTGGCACCTTCCCATTAATCAAGGAAGTGCCCCCAGCTGTGCAGGAGAGACACAGGAGATGTGACCACACCCTTTATTACCACCACCCTAATCATTCAATAAACTGGCAAACATCGAAATGCATTGGATTGCAGTTAAGTGTGTGTACATTGTCCTCACTCATTGTGTGTATACTGTATAGGGCACGGGCTGCCCTGTGACAATAATACAAATAATAATAATAATAAAAAAACATAGGTACAAAGCACTTTAACTAGCAGAAAGGGCTGATCTATAAGTTCACAACGGTTCTTGCACCCGTGAACTTAAAGATCTGCTATTTCCACTATTTTTACATTTATTTATACAGATAAAGCAAAATAACCACTGGCCAGAAGACATTCTTTTCTATGTTTCATCATCGCATCACCATCAACCATCATCATTATCATGATTGCCCATGCTCTCATCCACCTCTGTGGATGAGTGCGCTGGTTTGTATGCATGTGGGTATTTTGTGTTTCTGTGGGGGTGGTGTTGTTTGAGGTGAGACTTTGCAAAGAAGCTTTTTTTCCACAAAATCTCCACAATTTGGAGATATGGAGACCTGACCTACCAACCGTCAGTGGATGGTCAGGTCTTCTCGCCTCCATGAGTCCTCTGGTGGTATTTTAGACCTTGGCTGTGTCTGAACCATTTCCCACACCGGTCACAGTGGTAGGGCGTCTGCGTCTCCAGCGTATGAATTGTTTTGTGACTCTCTTAAGATCTACATTTTTTTAAGCAAACATTTGTAACTTAAATATTTACTAGGGCTGGGACTTTAACTGATTAATTGCGATTAATTAATTACAGAAAATTAACGCGATTAAAATAATTAACACATTTTAATCGCACTTAGTTTTTGCACCACAGAACCTTCAGTTTCGAGCATACCGATCATAGCGATGCACCAAACAAGAAGAGACAACAAACGCAAAAGGAGAAGTAGACGATCAGAGCGCTTTGCTTGGCCCAGAGGGTGCGAAATTTGTTGATTCACTCGTACAACAAAATGTGTTTTACTTGAAAAAAATGCTTCTCGGGTCAAAAATCGATGTGCGATTAAAATGCGATTAATTGCGATTAATTAATCACAGAGCCTGTAATTAATTAGATTAAAAATTTTAATCGCATCCCAGCCCTAATATTTACTTCTGGGGGGTTCCCTGATACATAATATTTTGAGATGGGGGTCGTTGGCCAAATACATATCATTCTAGGGGTACTTGACATGAAAAATGTTTGAGAACCGCTGACATAGAAACAGGTGTTTTTCAATAACGTTATGGACTTTTGGATTTTTCAAAAATACCAAATCTACAAGCTTGCAGCGCCACGCAAATAATGGTTAGAGTGGTAATAACATCTCGAGGGACACAGATATGCGTTCCAGGTCTAAGAGGGTTAACCACTGACCACCAGAAGACATTTTTTTCAAAGTTTCATCATCACCATCAACCATCATCATTATCATGATTTCCCATGGTAACTTTTACCCATAGTGGCTCACAATGTAGGTTGCTTGAGGTGAGACTTTCTACAAAATCTCCAACTGTGAGTGATAGTTCAGCTCTTCTCTCCTGTATGACTTCTTCTCTGGTGACGTTTGAGATGACTGCTCTGGCTGAACCTTGTCCCACACTGGTCACAGGGGTAAGGCTTTTCTCCTGTATGAGTTCTCTCATGAAGTTTGAGATGAGCCTTTTGGATGAACCGTTTTTCACACTGGTCACAGCGGTAGGGCTTTTCTCCTGTATGAGTTCTCTGGTGACGTTTGAGATAACTTCTCCGGCTGAAACTTGTCCCACACTGGTCACAGGGGTACGGTTTTTCTCCTGTATGAGTTCTCTCATGACGGTTGAGATCATTCTTTCCTGTAAACTGTTTCCCACACTGGTCACAGTGGTATGGCTTCATCCCTGTGTGAATTTTCAGGTGAATTTGTAGATTACTGCTGTGGCTGAACCGTTTCCCACACTGGCCACATGGGTAGTTTTTTTCTCCTGTATGAGTTCTCTGGTGACCTTTGAGAGCACTGCTCTGGCTGAACCATTTCCCACACTGGTCACAGTGGTATGGCTTCACCCCTGTATGGATTCTCTGGTGACTTTGGAGACTACTGCTATGGCTGAACCTTGTCCCACACTGGTGACAGGGGTATGGCTTCTCTCCCGTGTGAATTTTCTGGTGCTCTTTGAGAGTATCTTTTCTTTTAAACCTTGTCCCACACTGGTCACAGGGGTATTGCTTCTCTCCAGTATTAACTCTTTGGTGATGTTTGAGATGACTTTTACTGCTGTAGATATGTTGCTTCAGTTGTAGTTGACCAGGGACGACATCTTGGATGGTGACTGAGGAGAGATTTAAGAAAAAATATTTTGAAATAACATGCAAGCTGTGTTGTATTACCTACTTATAATATTCTACATTTAAAAGCATCTTTCTACTTCTTTCTCTACAGATTCTAGTTCTAGAACGTCTTGCATATGGAGCTCCTAAAGGGACATGGAGGAGAAAAAAAGGTTTGGTGGGTGTAACACTAGCAAATTGTCAAACCATCACTAATGTTGGGTATATTCTACCCAATAAATTCAATTCCATAAAATGTATTTCTCATCAAATATATATTAAAGAAAATAATTAGTAACTCTTCTTTAATATTTCAACATAAATTTAGCAAAGAAACGAAAAACAGAAAGGGGGGAGCTGATAAAAAAAAAGCAGCTATATCTGTGAAAAATGTTGGTATTATTAAAGAAATGTATGCATATTTAATTGCGTCAGCTGACCGTTGTGGGAGTATGGGATTTTCTTTTACCGTATCTAATGATGTGTGAAAATCACCCAAAATCATCCAAAGCCTGCAGAAAAGACTTACCTATTCTGTGTAACTTGATCATTGGTTTCAACATGGTGGTCTGCATTGCTGCTACAGCTTTGTTCTTCACACATCCACGGAAAACTTGAGGACAGATGATGTTGGCCCTGGGTGTCAAATGTTTACTGAATAGCTTTGGATCTATTGAAAACAAAGAGAGAGAAATAAAATACAAATAACCGGGAATCTATTCATCTGTCACTCCACTCTTCTCCACTCCAATCATGCATTGAGCCCTCAAGTCAATATTAAAGGACAACGCCGACCTAAATCATATCTAGGCTCATTTTCCTACTTATTTTGATCCAAAATGACTGTCCATGGGGTCTAATAGGCAGAAATGCCCTTGTTGTCCAGTTTCCCCTGCAGAACCCAACAGCTCTCAAAACATAGAGTGGAGCCTATATAAGCCCATCACTTTTACACTATTTGTTGCGGTCAAAACTCAAAAGTGATTTATTTTTTCATGACTGTGTAGCTAGTTGTCGTTACAAACACATCCATGCCTTGGTTGTCCAACATATTAAAGCCACCACAATCTCATAAATCATGTTTTGGGGTGAGCATTCGGTGTAACTGCCAATCAAAGTGACTGTACTGGCCAATCACAGGGCATCTTTTCCGGGACTTGGCAAAACAAATACAAGCCTAACATCTGTTTAGCTGCGTGTGATGGCTTTTGTGAGACAACGATGACATGGATGTGTTTCTAATGACAATTACTAACACAATCATAAAAAATAAAAACACTTTTGAACACAAATAGTGTAAAAGCGGCTCCTCTCTATGCTAGGCTGCTGGGTTGTGCTGGGGAAACTGGACAACAGGAGAATTTGTGCCTAATAGACCACATGGACAGTCGTTTTGGATCAATATAAGTAGGAAAATTAGCCTAGAAGTGATTTAGGGTGGAGTTGTTCTCTAATCTGTAGCCCTGAATACCTCAACGGTTTGAGCTACTCTCCACTAGAGGGGGAAAATCCAGGAAATACAAGGATAAAAATGCCTTTTTATTCAACAGTCCGGGAGCGGCGTGTTTTGCACGGCGTCAAATCAGAGTAAAAGTTGGTTGGGTAAGCACTTTATTTTTTAAATCTGACGTTCCTAGCTCAAACCGCTGAGGCTGGGATTCCCCACTGCTCCTCAGGTTGAGGCGGCAGCAGGACGGTCATATACTGCAGGGCTAGCTTATCTGCAGGCCAAGGTCACATTCCACCTACTCTATCTGCCACATGACACACACACACACACGCACACGCACACACACACACACACACACACACACACACACACACACACACACACACACACACATCCGGGTACAGCTCCCTCCTCCTATAGGCTTAAGTTGGGCTGCAGTACATCCAAATATTTAGACAGGCTAACGCACACACGTCATGCACGCACTTAGAAGATGCATGTGCATAGACACTGGGTATAAAAACTATAGTTTAGTCGACATAAATGTAAGGTGCTGTAAAGTAGTATCAGGGATGCCGTGGCCCGTGGATGAAAACATTTACAGGGGTGACCCGAGTAAAAAATGTTTGAGAAACTATAATAGTTAGTAGTATTCAATCAATCAATCAAACAATCAAACAATTTTGTCGCATTCCTAAGCCAATACTTTTATGAAAAGAGAAGTACACACACACACACACACACACACACACACACACACACACACACACACACAGACACACACACACACACACACACACACACACACACACACACACACACACACACACACACTTCTGTATCTGTACATATAACAACAGCTACACACCTATTCTGTGTAAGTTTACCACAGGCCGCAGCATTGCTTGCTGGTAGATCTCTCTCTGTTCCTCCTCTGACGCAGCTGAAACGCTGTTTGACGACATCTCTCTTCTAAAACACTGTAACAGTTCATCTTCGGTCCATTTCGATAGTCGATATTTGACGCCCGGTTTCACCGTCTGGGATCTGACTTTACTTGCTGACATTCTGTGGTCTTGAGTTCAGCAGGACGTTAGTAATGATGAGTTGATAAATAGTAGACCTACAGTACTCCTCTTCTCCCCTTCCTGGATAAAACCTCCCAGATCCGCACAGAACAGAACAGCTCTCACACAACATAACAGGTCCCTCCCTCCCACTGATCTTATCTTAGAGTGGGAGGGTGCAGGCACCTAGCCTGACTGCAAGCGTCAGACTCTATCACACACTTCACTACCAACAGGGGGTGGTGTTGTGCAGTCTGGTTTATTAACCAGGCTAGCAGGCACCGTGCAGCTGTGGGTGGGGTGCTGAGTTTCCCACCGCGGAGAATAGACTTTCAACAACGCAAAACTAAATTTGGTTAGGTGAGTAGCGAAGTAGTTTAGTTTATTTTGACTTAAGTTGAGCCCTTGCAGGGGTAAAGAAATCCAGGTCTAGTCGTTTAGCCAGCTGCCTGTCAAAGGAGGCTCTGGACCAGAGCTAGACATGGCCTAAACTGGAAACTGTGAGAATTGATTGATTGATTGATTGATTGAAGACTTTATTAGAAGTTTGCATAGGAAAAGGTACAGTTTCATGACTATGCCGCATCAAGGGGTTTATTATTTGGGAGGTCCTAAAATTACAACCTTGTGCGAGGGGAATTATTTTGGTTTAAAACTGTTTCCGGTTGGATCTTTCAGGCCAAAGTGTAGTCCTTTGAGGACTACAACATGATGTAGGCTGTTTCCTCTGAGGACTACAACATGATGTAGGTTGTTTCCTCTGAGGACTACAACATGATGTAGGCTGTTTCCGCTCCCGACCCGATCAAAAACCCGAAATTGGAAGCGACCCCAGGCTAGAAAGTGACCAGAAAGGATACTTTGCGCTTAAAGGGATATTTCACTTTTAAACATGTTTGGTGTCATTTTAACGTCGATCTACTCAGGTTGTTCTCAGTTGTAAGCTGCAGACCAAGAGTGTGACTGCGGGCCAGCCCTCCATGGAGCACGCCTGTTGATTGCCACTATATTATACCACAATATTGTATATTATCAAAATATCTTAACTTATATTCTACCATTATGTGGTGGAGAGAGTCGCAGCCCCAGCCTGAAGCCTCAAAAGTCTAGTATCTGCCCTTGTTCCATAAGGATATCCCTTTGGGGTAATGGTTAAGATATTTGACTTTCATGCGGGAGACCCGGGTTCGAAGCCGGGTGGGGAGGTTCGGATCACCTCCGTTACATTGGTGCCGTGACCCGGATCCGGGCTTCCCCGTAGGAGGAGGTCAAAGGGGGGTGAGTTTGGCAGAGAGAGTCGCAGCCCCAGTCTGAAGCCTCAAAGTCTAGTATCTGCCCTTGTTCCATAGGGATCTTCTTGGACCGCGCGGAGGTGCCGAAAGTCGCGGGGACGAAGATTTACATTCTATTACTCTGTAACGGCTCTGAGTCTGCTCATGCGACTGGAGGGGGCTCAGGGGGGGCTGACCAGTTACCAGGGGGGGCTGTAGCCCCCGTAGCCCCCCCCTTCCCACGCTACTGTTTGTTGACTACTTTTTTCACCCACGAAAACTAAATAAAATCTAAAAAACTAAGCTATGATCGCTATAACAAAGACTAAATATACTAAAAAGAAAATTGTCAACAAACAAATAGACCAAACTGTTATGGAGGGACTAGTGGCGACTGAAGAGATCCAGCAGAACTAAAAGACATTTTATGATCAGTTGCCCTTGGGTGTTGTGTTCCGAAAATAGAAGATTGTCTATTTTCATCATGCAACCGTTTAAAACTAGTAACTACAGTCGACTAAAAACACACATAATTAAATTTGAAAAGACTTTGCTGTGAAAATCAACACTGGTGACAGTCCTACAGTCCTACTGTATGTGTTGATGCTTCATACTGAGCTGAATGCACAAAGAAATGTACAATATGCAGCCCTGAGCACAGGGCGCCATATACTGGTCAACAACGGGACAACGTCATTACATTCATGCAATCATTGAACCATACATGATTCTCAGGGAAATGTTTTTATTGTATTAAAATGTTCTTTCAAGTAGCTAAAATAACGACTGTTGGTCTGTGTGGTTATCACAATAAACTTTATATTCACACTCACATCACAGGTTTACAGGTGTAAAGGTGAAATGCACACATGTATTGCTAACTGGGCTCCCAAATAATTGGCAAGAAACTAAGATATTGATGACAAAAAGAATGAATAAAAGAAGTATATATTGTTTCATTTAAAACCTTGAAAATGAGTTTTCTTTGTGACCCCATGAATAGGCACTTAAACTGTACTACATTTAGCTCTATTGATCCTGAATGGATTGATTGTTGGTAACATGCTTTGCTCTGAATGAAAAAGCACGCTTCCCTCCCATCTGAGTGAGTGCACTTAACACGCCACTGTCCACCAACACGAAAAATGTATGTTTCGGTCTTCATCTGTGGTGCTCAAAGCTTTTAATGTCAAGGACCCCTATATGTATTTGACCGCGGACCCCCATCTCAAAATATTTTGTTCCGGGGACCCCATGAAGCAAAGATTTGAGTTCAAAATGACCACTTTGAAAGAATATGGTATATTCAAAGACTTGCACAAATGTTCGTTTTTTGAAAATAAATAAAGAAAATAGCAGATCTACAAGCTCATATAGCACTGCACTGTGCTATTTTTGAATAGGCAAAGTGTAAAAAAAACAAAACAAAAAAACAAACAAGATAAAGTGGTTACATGACACAGACATGCGTTTCCAGTCTTAATGGGTTAATGGACTTTTAAGAGGACCTTATATTATTGTTTTTGTGGTTTATATCACTGTTTCCCAAACAGTGGGTCAGGACCATCTTTCACAAGTACATGTCAAAACATATACACTATATGTATTTATATTTATTTATTTATTTTTCTTTTTTTGAGTGGTGTCAGCTGCTCCAACAACTGACCGCATGTGTTTGTCTGACAATAATTATGTATGTACAGTACGTATGAGTACAGCCTGAACAGCTGCAGTCCACCTCTGTGGATACGAGTTTGTACGAATGTGTGTATTTCGTGTTCCTTCAGTGTGTGCGTGTGTCACTACGTTGCCCATAGTGGCTTACACTGTACTGTAGGTGTTGCTTGGGAACGTAGTGATGTTTCAATGTGCCGTTTTTTCGAGCGGCCAGTAGTCCAAGGCTAACCTGCCGTCGCGGATAAACGCTAACCTGTCGTCGCTGATGAACGCTAACCTGGTGAAAGCTAACCTGGTGAATGCTAACCCAAAGCCTAAACCTTAACTCTAACACTAACCCTAACCCTTACCCTAAGCCTAACTGGAGTACTTGGGAATTGAAAAAACGGGACATCGAAATATCGCTATTTTGCCGTGTTGCTTGAGGTCTAGCCTCGGAAACCCAGGCTTTTATTTTGGTGATAGGAAGAAAAATAAAAGCCTGGGCTAACCTGCTGACATTTCTGGCATAGGAAGTGGGAGGCGGGCAATGGCACAGATCGTGAACCAATAGGATCCAACGGCTGTTTCCTGCCGGTGGATCCGCCCCCTCTAGACCAAAATAGGCCTGTGTTAGGGGAGGCTACTTGAGGTGAGACTTTGCAAAGACGTCTTTCCACAAAATCTCCAACAGTCAGTGGTAGTTCAGCTCTTCTCTCCTGTATGACTTCTCTGGTGACGTTTGAGATGACTGCTCTGGCTGAACCTTGTCCCACACTGGTCACAGGGGTAAGGCTTTTCTCCTGTATGAGTTCTCTCATGAAGTTTGAGATGAGCCTTTTGGAAGAACCGTTTTTCACACAGGTCACAGTGGTATGGTTTCACCCCTGTATGAATTTTCCGGTGGTTTTCTAGACTACTGCTCCGGCTGAATCTTATCCCACACTGGTCACAGTGGTAGGGTTTTTCTCCTGTATGAATCCTCTGGTGCTTTTTGAGACTACCGCTCCAGCTGAACCTTGTCCCACACTGGTCACAGGGGTAGGGTTTTTCTCCTGTATGAGTCCTCTCATGAAGTTTGAGAGTACCTCTCCGGCTGAACTGTTTCCCACAATTGTCACAGGGGTAGGGCTTTTCAACTGTATGAGTCCTCTCATGACATTTGAGAGTACCTCTCTGGCTGAACCTTGACCCACACTGGTCACACTGGTAGGGTTTCTCTCCTGTGTGAATTCTCTGGTGAAGTTTGAGAGTAGCGCTGTTGCTGAACCATTTTCCACACTGGTCACAGGGGTAGGGTTTTTCTCCTGTATGAGTTCTCTCATGACGTTTGAGTTCATACTTTAACATGAACCATTTCCCACACTGCTCACAGGGGTAGGTCTTCTGTCCCGTATGAATTCTCTCATGACGTTTGAGATGAGTCTTTTCGATGAACCGTTTCCCACACTGGTCACAGTGGTAGGGTTTCTCTCCTGTATGAATTCTCTGGTGATCTTTGAGGTATCTGCTCTGGCTAAACCGTTTTCCACACTGGTCACAGTGGTATGGCTTCATCCCTGTGTGAATTTTCAGGTGATTTTGTAGACTACCGCTTTGGATGAATCTCATCCCACACTGGTCACAGTGGTAGGACCTTTCTCCTGTATGAATCCTCTGGTGATTTTTGAGACTATCTCTCCGGCTGAACCTTGTCCCACACTGATCACAGTGGTAGGGTTTTTCTCCAGTGTGAATCATCTGGTGTCTTTTTAGAATAACCTTTGTGGTGAATGCTTTATCACACTGGTCACAGTGGTAGGGCTTCTCTCCCGTGTGAACTTTCTGGTGACCTGTGAGACTTCTGCTCAGGCTGAACCCTTTCCCACACAGGTCACAGTGGTAGGGCATTTTCCCTGTATGAATACTCTGGTGACATTGGAGACTACTGATCTGGCTGAACCGTTTCCCACACTGGTCACAGTGGTAGGGCACTGTATGAATTCTCTGGTGTTGTTTGAGATTAGAGTTTTGCCTGAACTTTATCCCACACTGGTCACACTTGTAGGGCTTTTCTCCCGTGTGAATTCTTCTGTGGTCTTTGAGGCCACTGCTGTGGCTGAACCGTTTCCCACACTGGCCACAGGGGTAGGTTTTTTCTCCTGTATGAGTTCTCTGGTGACTTTTGAGATTACTGCTATGGCTGAACCTTGTCCCACACTGGTCACAGGGGTATGGCTTCTCTCCCGTGTGAATTTTCTGGTGCTCTTTGAGAGTATCTTTTCTTTTAAACATTGTCCCACACTGGTCACAGGGGTATTGCTTCTCTCCAGTATTAACTCTTTGGTGATGTTTGAGATGACTTTTACTGCTGTTGATATGTTGCTTCAGTTGTAGTTGACCAGGGATGACATCTTGGATGGTGACTGAGGAGAGATTTAAGATTTTCTTTTTTTAAATAACATGCAAGCTGTGTTGTATTACCTACTTATAATATTCTACATTTAAAAGCATCTTTCTACTTCTTTCTCTACAGATTCTAGTTCTAGAACGTCTTGCATATGGAGCTCCTAAAGGGACATGGAGGAGAAAAAAAGGTTTGGTTGGTGTAACACTAGCAAATTGTCAAACCATCACTAATGTTGGGTATATTCTACCCAATAAATTCAATTCCATAAAATGTATTTCTCATCAAATATATATTAAAGAAAAAAAATTAACTCTTCTTTAATATTTCAACATAGATTTAGCAAAGAAAGGGGGAAGCTGATAAAAAAAGCAGCTATATCTGTGAAAAATGTTGGTATTATTAAAGAAATTGATGCATATTTAATTGCGTCAGCTGACCGTTGTGGGAGTATGGGATTTTCTTTTACCCTATCTGATGATGGTTGAAAATCACCCAAAATCATCCGAAGCCTGCAGAAAAAACCTACCTATTCTGTGTAACTTGATCATTGGTTTCAACATGGTGGTCTGCATTGCTGCTACAGCTTTGTTCTTCACACATCCACGGAAAACTTGAGGACAGATGATGTTGGCCCTGGGTGTCAAATGTTTACTGAATAGCTTTGGATCTACTGAAAAATAGAGAGAGAAATAAAATACAAATAACCGGGAATCTATTCATCTGTCACTCCACTCTTCTCCACTCCAATCATGCATTGAGCCCTCAAGTCAATATTAAAGGACAACGCCGACCTAAATCATATCTAGGCTCATTTTCCTACTTATTTTGATCCAAAATGACTGTCCATGGGGTCTAATAGGCAGAAATGCCCCTGTTGTCCAGTTTCCCCTGCAGAACCCAACAGCTCTCATAACATAGAGTGGAGCCTATAAGCCCATCACTTTTACACTATTTGTTGCGGTCAAAACTCAAAAGTGATTTATTTTGTCATGACTGTGTAACTAGTTGTCGTTACAAACACATCCATGCCTTGGTTGTCCAACATATTAAAGCCACCACAATCTCATAAATCATGTTTTGGGGTGAGCATTCGGTGTAACTGCCAATCAAAGTGACTGTACTGGCCAATCACAGGGCATCTTTTCCGGGACTTGGCAAAACAAATACAAGCCTAACATCTGTTTAGCAGAGTGTGATGGCTTTTGTGAGACAACGATGACATGGATGTGTTTGTAATGACAACTACTAACACAATCATAAAAAATAAAAACACTTTTGAACACAACAAATAGTGTAAAAGCGATAGGCTTGGCTCCTCTCTATGCTGGGCTGCTGGGTTGTGCTGGGGAAACTGGACAACAGGGGAATTTGTGCCTAATAGACCCCATGGACAGTCATTTTGGATCAATATAAGTAGGAAAATGAGCCTAGAAGTGATTTAGGGTGGAGTTGTTCTCTAATCTGTAGCCCTGAATACAGGACGGTCATATACATGACCGTCCTGCTGCCGCCTCAACCTGAGGAGCAGTGGGGAATCCGAGCCTCAACGGTTTGAGCTACTCTCCACTAGAGGGGGAAAGTCCAGGAAATACAAGGATAAAAATGCTTTTTATTCAACAATCCGGGAGCGGCGTGTAATGAACGTTGCACGGCGTCAAATCAGAGTAAAAGTTGGTTTGGGTAAGCACTTTATTTTTGAAATCTGACGTTCCTAGCTCAAACCGTTGAGGCTCGGATTCCCCACTGCTCCTCAGGTTGAGGTGGCAGCAGGACGGTCATATACTGCAGGGCTATCTAATCTGCAGGCCAAGGTCACATTCCACTTACTCTATCTGCCACATGACACACACACACACACACACACACACACACACACACACACACACACACACACACACACACACATCCGGGTACAGCTCCCTCCTCCTATAGGCTTATTAAGTTGGGCTGCAATACATCAGAATATGGACATGTTTACCTTAGACAGGCTAACGCACACACGTCATGCACGCACTTAGAAGATGCATGTGCATAGACACTGGGTATAAAAACTATAGTTAGGATGCCGTGGATGAAAACATTTACAGGGGTGACCTGAGTAAAAAATGTTTGAGAAACTATAATAGTTAGTAGTATTCAATCAATCAAACAATTTTGTTGCATTCCTAAGCCAATACTTTTATGAAAAGAGAAGTCTGTGTGTGTGTTAGTGGAAGCAGAGAACCAAGCAGGCACACACACACACACACACACACACACACACACACACACACACACACACACACACACACACACACACACACACACACACACACACACACACACACACACACACACACTCTTCTGTATCTGTACATATAACAACAGCTACACACCTATTCTGTGTAACTTTACCACAGGCTGCAGCATTGCTTGGTGGATCTCTCTCTGTTTATCCTCTGACGCAGCTGAAACGCTGTTTGACGTCATCTCTCTTCTAAAACACCGTTCATCTTTGGTCCATTTCGATAGTCGATATTTGACGCCCGGTTTCACCGTCTGGGATCTGACTTTACTTGCTGACATTCTGTGGTCTTGAGTTCAGCAGGACGTTAGTAATGATGAGTTGATAAATAGTAGACCTACTCCTCTTCTCCCCTTCCTGGATAAAACCTCCCAGATCCGCACAGAACAGAACAGCTCTCACATAAGATAAAAGTCTGGGTTTCCGAGGCTAGCTCTCACATAACTTAACAGGTCCCTCCCACTCTCTCCCACGGATCTCCCACTCTCTCCCACGGATCTTATCGCTGGAGAGTGGGAGGGTGCAGGCACCGTGCAGCTGACCCTGTGAATGATTAACTTAATGTGAAACTTTGTTTTCTCACTCAACAGTAAAAAAAAACCCAACAAAGTTGAAGTGTATAGAGCACATTTATAAAGTGACCATTTAAGGACTTGTTAATCTATCTATAAATGCGAGAAGTCTCTGCGTGTGTGTCTGTCTGTCTGTCTGTCTGTCTGTCTGTGTGTCTGTAATCCGCGTATCTCGAGAACCGTTCGTCCCACCGGCTTCAGATTCGGCACGCGCGTTCCCCGCCGCGGCACGGAGTGCAGTGCCGGGTCTCGACCCGACCCGACGCGCGGTTTTCCCGAACCGGCGCGAAACGTTCGGAATCTCCTTATGCGGGGTTGATTGCAACAGGTATAATGGGGTTTGCATTAAAGGGCGGGGCATTCATTCCCTATTTACATCGTTCCCGAGTTGGCCAGGTCGCCGACTAGACGCTGGGCCGCCCGAATTCTAGTACCTCTAAAAGGACAAATTAAACATTGGCCAAATTGTTTAAATACTAGAGGCAGGAATTGTGAAAATAATCTGGATGGGGACCCAAATGCATGGCCCTGGATGGGGACCAAATAGGACCTGGGTGGAGACCCAAATGCTTTTGGGTCATAATCAATGGGGGTCATTTTAGGGTCAAGGGCCAGGTAAATTTTACCCCCATTGATTCTGACTCTGAGCTTGTGTCTCATCCACGGCCATGCATTTGGGTCCCCATCCACGGCCATGCATTTGGGTCCCCATCCGGAAACAATGAGGGGGTAAATTTACTATTATAATTTTTTTTTAATAAGACAAATACAAACAATTATCATTGAACTTCAAGTCTCCATACAGTAGCATGAGCAATCAATAGGGAAAAAAATAATAATTTTGGGGGTGAACTACTCTTTTAAACACTAATGCGATGTGATGGATTCTAGATCCTGAAAACGTAGGTTTCTTTAACTGTGGTGCTCAAATCTTTTAATGTCAATGTTCTTTAATGTTCTCTTAGAATTATGTGTGCTTGACCGCGGACACCCATCTCCAAATATGTACAGTAAGTATTTACTTTTCTTTTCCTCTTTTGAGTGGTGTCAGTCGCTCAAATAACTGACCATGTGCGTTTGTCTGTCAATAATTACAGTATGTATGTATGTATGTATGTATGTAGGCTATGTATGAGTACGGCATCAACAGCTGCAATACCGCTGGGTGACCTTCCTTTAAGTGGCGCTGTTGAGCAGCCTAAAGGGCACCGCTCTCTACACACTGGGTGGGATAATTATTTTTTAAATCCAAGAAATCTTGGATGAATAAAAGAAGAAACTTTTCATGAATAAAAAATTATATAATTCAATGAATTTCAAAAGAATTTCATGAATAACACAACTCTAAAAGCAAAACACCAAAGAAACTCCATGAATTAGAGAACAAATGTTTAATTAAGAAGTATAGTAGAAGCATTAGAGAAGTGAGGATTTGAAGTGTGATGACGTCACAGGAGCGCGCCAAATGCTGTCCGGTTTCACAGACAGAACTTGTGCCATGCGAGCCCGTCACAGTGTTGATTTTGACAGATATTTTTATTCAATTAGTTTTAGTCATTTAGTCAAGTGTTTTGAATAAAATTCAAATGAGTTAAAAAAATCATATTTTAGTCATCCGGCATGTTTTAGTCTAGTTTTCATCGACTAAAGACCATAAGATTTTAGTCGATATAGTAGGATATACAGTATGGTATATTTCCACAGCTAATACGGTGACAGAACAACAACAACCTGACCATATTGTCAGAAGTGTTTTTTTGCAATTAACAATCTAATTGTTTTTTTTTTTTTTGGCATTGTAACATAAATTTAAAAGATAATAAATAAAAATACAATTCTGTGTTTCTTTCAGGCTTTACTGTAAAGAGAAGATCTAATCATAATCTATGAAAAAAGACAACAAAATTGTGTAGGCCTACTATGCTAATACTAATACATTTACTGTATACTTTTGTATGTTGTATTAACTAGCAGAAAGGGCTGATCTATGAGCTCACAACGGTTTGTGCATCGCAAAACACGTTGTGAGCTCTTAAGATCTGCTTTTTTTTCAAGCGAACATTTGTAACTTAAATTTGCTTCTGGATGATCCCTGATAAATAATATTTCGAGATGCGGGTCGGCGGCCAAATACATACAGTATAATTCTATAGGAAAAAGGTTTGAGAACTGTTTTTTTTTTCTTTTTTTTTCCAAAAACTAGAAGGATTTAGAAGACTTTATAGAATCAAAGACTTGCAAAAATGTTCAAGATCTTTTCAAAAAATAGCAGATCTACAAGCTCTAAGCGCCACTCTAATAGAGTGGTAATAAAATCTTGAGTGACACAGATATGCGTTCCAGGTCTAAATAGGATAACCACTGACCAGACGACATTCTTTTCAAAGTTTCATCATCACCATCAACCATCATCATTATCATGATTTCCCATGGTAACTTTTATCCACCTCTGTGGATAAAGGTTTCTACGAATGTGTGTATTTTGTGTCTCTTCTTCGGTGTGTGTCACCACGTTGCCCATAGTGGCTTACAATGTGGTGTTGCCTGTGGTGAGACTTTCCACAAAATCTCCAACTGTCAGTGGTAGTTCAGCTCTTCTCTCCTCTATGAATTCTCTGGTGAGACTACCGCTCCGGCTGAACCTTGTCCCACACTGGTCACAGGGGTAGGGCTTCTCTCCTGTATGAGTTCTCTCATGAAGTTTGAGAGTACCTTTCAGTCTAAACCTTGACCCGCACTGGTCACAGTAGTAGGGTTTTTCTCCTCTATGAATTCTCTGATGATTTTTGAGATTAGTGCTGTTGCTGAACCATTTTCCACACTGGTCACACCGGTAGGGCTTTTCTCCTGTATGAGTTCTCTCATGACGGTTGAGATGACCTCTCACGCTGAACCCTTTCCCACACTGGTCACAGTGGTATGACTTCACCCTTGAATGAGTGCTCTGGTGACTTTTGAGACTACTGCTATGGCTGAACCATTTCACACACTGGCCACACTGGTAGGGTTTTTCTCCTGTGTGAATTCTCTCATGACGTTTGAGATTATTCTTTGCGATGAATCGTTTCCCACACTGGTCACACTGATAGGGCTTCTCTCCCGTATGAAGTTTCCGGTGATCGTTAAAATTAACGCTCTGGCTAACCCACACAGGTCACAGTGGTATGGTTTCACCCCTGTATGAATTCTCAGGTGACTTTTTAGATTACTTCTCTGGCTGAACCGTTTCCCACACTGGTCACAGTGGTATGGTTTCACCCCTGTATGAATTGTCAGGTGACTTTTTAGATTACTGCTCTGGCTGAACCGTTTCCCACACTGGTCACAGTGGTAGGGCCTCTCCCCTGTATGAATGATTTGGTGACGTTTGAGCCGACTCTCTGTGATGTACCCTTTATCACACTGGTCACAGGGGTAGGGCTTCACCCCCGTATGCATTTTCTGGTGAATTTGGAGTTGACGGCTCTGCCTGAACCGTTTGCCACACTGTTCACAGTGGTAGGGCTTCTGTCCCGTGTGAATTCTCTGGTGGGTTTTGAGGTTAGTGCTGTTTCCGAACCGTTTCAGACACTGGTCACACTGGTACGGCTTCTCCCCTGTATGAATTCTCTGGTGATGTTTGAGATGACTGCTTTGCCTGAACCGTTTCCCACACTGGTCACAGCAGTAGGGCTTTTCTCCCGTGTGAATTCTCTGGTGACTTTTGAGAGCACTGCTGTGCCTGAACCTTGTCCCACACTGGTCACAGGCGTAGGGTTTCTCCCTTGTATGAATTATCTGATGCTTTTTAAGAATATATTTTATTTTAAACTGTGTCTGATTATAGGGGTAGAGCTTCTCTCCTGTATCAATTCTTTTGTGATGTTTTAGAGGACTTTTACTGTTGTAGATGTGTTGCTTCAGTTGTCGTTGACCAGGGACGACATCTTGGATGGTGACTTAGGGGAGATAAAAAAAGGCAAACTTGATTTGAAATAACATCCAAGCTGTGTTGTATTACCTACTTAACATTCTATGCTATTTAAAAGCATCTCTCTACTTCTTTCTCTACAGATTCTAGTTCTAGAATGTCTTACACACAGAGCTCCTAAAGGGACATGGAGAGAAAAAAGGTTTGGAGGAGAAAAAAAAGAAATCACAGTAATGCAAAGTGAGTGTTGCAAACAACACATGTGCAGATGTCCTTGTATGTGGTTAATGGGGAGGAGGAGTATGACAAAACTATGACATCACTGTCAATATAGGAAATTAATATAACACTATTCCTTATGAGAGGTTTTTAGGTCTGTTTGTGATGGCAGGAGCTGTCAACAACAAGATTACACCATCACGTCAACAACTCTGTTGTATTCTGTCCACTGATGAAGGCCATGTCAGCCTGTGAGGTGACCACTTGGCACGATATGACATCATTATGATATGACCCATCCATATCATAATGATATGGATCCTTGTCTTGACCATATGAAAATCATGTCAACTGTCTATTATGGGACAGCAATATGAGTGTACCACTGACTTGCTGTATTATTGGATTCTGTTAATACAATTATTTAAAACAGACTTATTGGTGTGCTGCCTCTTCCTTGACTGGACTGTGGTTTTATTCTTGGCGGAAACTGAGTCCTCTGGAAATTGATTACTTTCTAAATAGCCGGGGAGCCACAGGCCCAAAAGCTCAAAGAATAGGGTTGTACCTGTGACGTCATGACATACTTTGAATTTTTGTTTTTTCTATTCATTTGGTCATTAAGGTACACAGAATGAGAGGCCTGCTCTGCCGGAAACGCTGCGAAAAAAAGTTATGGCCATTTGTATATTCACTCCATCGACTTCAATATACAGGAAAGAAACACACCAAAAAAGAATATGCTTTGAGTAGCATGGGAGGGGTCAAACTAGGGGTTCTTGATGATTCTGAATCCATTGCAAGCATTTGTTTTGCATGAAAAACATTCCTTGGGCTAGAAAACGGACCAAAATAACGGTGAAAAGTGATGACTCATGGTCCATGTTGTCACCATTGCCATATTTCTGGTAACACGAAGCAAAGCATAAGAGCGGTTTACATCAAAAGAACGGGTGGGTGTAACACTACCATCACTAACTTCTGGTATATTCTACCCAATAAATTCAATATATAAATATAAATTATTTCTTCTTTAATATTTCAACATGAACTTTAATAAAGATTGGGGGTGGGGACCTGATAAAAAATGTGGGTATTGTTAAAGAAATGGATGAAAATCTAATTGCATCAGCTGACCGTTGTGGGAGTATGGGGCTTAGTTTACCCTCTATCTAATGATGGGTGATTCTTTTTTTATTTATTTATTTATTTATTTTTGGGGGGGGGGGGGGGGGTAAATTGTATGTAATGTAAAAAAAAACATGAATGAAATGAAAAAAAAAAAAAAAAAAAAAAAAAAAAGATGAAAATCACCCGAAATCACCCACGGTCACATTCCACCTACTCTGTGGTAGACCTACTCTGCCCCATGACACCCTTCAACAAGTGTGTGCGTGCGTACGTGCACGTGTGAGAGAGAGAAGACTAAGAAGAGTGTTCCACTAAACTGCATTCTGTTACTGTGGACAAAGAGAGAGGGGGTGGGGGGTGGTGGGGTAGGAGGCTTTATTGACCAAGCAGATCCAGTGTATTCTCTACGTTTGATACTTTTTTTAACACGTTATTACGTGGTTAGACATGAGGCCACAAATAAGTCTGGGACTTTCCAACTGAGATAGAATTCAGTTGCCACGCATGCACAGTGCACACACATGACACGCACGCACGCAGGCACGCACGCACACACACACACACACACACACACACACACACACACACACACACACACTCAGCTGTCTTCACGTTCATTCAGTGCACAGCTCTTATCTAGAGTTGATTTACTGCTGGAAGGATATGGAAGCATAGCCTAGTAAACTGACTCCTCCTAGTAAACCTCCCCCTATATATTAGTCCTGCTCCACCATTGGTATGTTCAAATCCTCCTTAAAAAAACATATTTTTTCCATTGCTTTTAGCACAGTATGAGTGATTGGACTATGGACTATTCAAATTCTTTGTTCCACTACTTTACTTTTACGTGTTTTTAATTTCGCCAGTGGTAGTTTTTAGAAAGCGGTTTTAGATCTTTTTTTTTTTATCTTGTTGTCGGTTATTATTATTGTTTTCTGTTTTGTTTTTGTTTCTGCTATGTTGTTATGATATGCTATGTTTTTATGCATTGTTGTCTTTTTATGCTATTTGTTATGGAAAGCACTTTGGTTCAACTGCTGTTGTTTTTAAATGTGCTATAGACAACATTCCTGGCCGATTGCAGGAGGGACGCCCCGCCCCCAAGTCGAAAGGGAACTTCCGGGTTCTCTCTGTCAGGCATGCATATAAACGTGTTGCCAAGTCAATTTATTTACCTAAACTATCTTGTTTTTTTTGCTTATTTATATTGCAAGAGTTGGCTTGTTTGGCTTATTTCTCTCACAAATTTTGGCAACACTGCCCAGCGCTGCAGTAAAAGATTATGACAATGAACTGAAAGGGTTAAACCAACGGAGGTTTTTTTTCCAGCTGTCAGATGGTGCGGTGACTGCGGTCATGGTCTCTTGATATGCAAGCGCACCGCTATCTTCGATGTTTTTAATCTATCTACACCAGTTAATAGTATTGATGACATCCTTAACATATCCTAAACTCAGCAAACTCCCCAGAGAAGCAGCACGACTCACAACAACAACAACAACAACAAGGTAAAACTCTCATGCTAGCTAATTAGCCTTGTTAGCTACGATCTTTTACTGTATGGGGACTACTCTTGTTACAACTAAGTACAAGTTATTTTCACTTGTGACAACACAACATTGATTATAATTGAAATACAAGCTCTTCGCTGTTGTGTTGTATCTGTGAATGCAATTGTTTTCTGTCTTTCAGACCTGTACTGTACGTCCAGGACCAATGAAGCCAGATGTGAGGGTCTCCTCATCATATTTATTGCAATAAAATATTTATACACACTTTTCTTTGACTTGTCCATGCCTTTTTTTTTTTAACTGTTGAGGGTTTCAAATGTTGTACTGTATATTGTGTTATTGAGATAAGGAATGTTCCCAATGATGCTTTGAAGGAATGCTTTTAAACACTTGTCATTTTCAATTAATCCAGTTTGTTTTTGTATCTATTAAAGCCAAATGTATTCATTGTTTTGACGTGACAGTTTAGGATTTAATGATTAAATGAGCATTAAATATGAATGGATATTTATATTGCCTTGATTAGGATTAAATCGATGATTTACAGTGATATAGTGAAATGAACACAGCATAGGATGCACATAATAGGTGGGCTAATGTGTATTATGTCTATTCTGGAGTGGGTTGAGTTGTTGACAGGCCTATTTGTAAAAACATTAATGCATATCACACAACACAAGCCAACTGTGACTTCATCCCAGAACAGAGGAGAATGGAGATGACAACGTTTGACATGATCAACCAGCGTTCTGAAGGGAAAAGGTTTGCTAGCTAGAAATCATACAACATTCGCTTCCATGAAATACTGATTAGGTCCAATGCTTGCTTTCAAATACACAAATCTGTTTATTTGTAGGCCTATATCAATTCAATTCAAAGGAGCTTTATTGGCATGAGAAGACATGTTTATATTGCCAAAGCAAGTGTCAAATAAAATAAAAACAGTTTAAAATGGCGAACATATAATATGACATGCAGTTGGAGGGAGTACAGCATTGTGTAAAAAGCTATGTCGCATTGTGACATTTTATATATATATATACACATACAGGGTATAAAGCTTTTGAAACAATTTAAATAGCGTTATTTTTTAAGAAGTTTGCATATGAAAAAAGGTAGTTTCATGACAGTACACTAGTACAAGGTCAACTAAAAGCATACGCCCAAGAAAGCCTATGGCAATTGTTTCAATTGAGATCTCTTTTTTTTTCCCTCCAACTCATAACATTGAATGATGGCAGAACAGGTGTGTATCGTCACAACTCATTTATTTATCAGCAGAGTGGATGAGTGTTGCCATTAAGTGACATTGTTAACATAAGTTACAAAGTAAAATTACAAAGTAAAACAATCCCGTCTCATTAGTTAAGAGGAGAATCAGATCAGATGAACGTAAACAGGAAATCGCGCTACGATCAAGCCCAAAAAAGGGCTTCCGGTCGGAAGTAGGGGGCGTGGCCAGGCATGTTGTCTATACAAATAAAGGTGACTTGACTTGACTCCTCCTACCTTCTGTTTGAATTCGAATCAGAAGGCAGGAGGAGCTTGGTTTACGAGGCTAATGGAAGCATAACCTGTCAATGAGTACCAAGAACATTTCTGTATGTGACATAAAAATCAAACCTCGGTTCGAAGTGGAGCGGTGAATCTGAGCAGCTATACCCTGTGTGTGTGTGTGTGTGTGTGTGTGTGTGTGTGTGTGTGTGTGTGTGTGTGTGTGTGCCTGTGTGCCTGCACAACAGCGCCCCTCCTTTAACTTGTGTGGCCACTCAAGGTATTGCCAGGCTACGGACATAGCCAGCCAGCCACATAGCCAGCCACCCACCCACCCACAGACATACCTGTCTATTGGGAGCGCTTTCACCGCTCCAAAAACAGCTACACACCTGTTCTGTGTAACTTTATGACAGGCTGCAGCATTGATTGCTGGTGGATCTCTCTCTGTTCCTCCTCTGACGCAGCTGAAACGCTCTTTGACGACATCTCTCTTCTAAAACACCTTAACAGTTCATCTTCAGTCCATTTCGATAGTCGATACTTGACGCCCGGTTTCACCGTCTGGGATCTGACTTTACTTGCTGACATTCTGTGGTCTCTTGAGTTCAGCAGGACGTTAATGTAATGAGTTGATAAGTTCTTTCTACTCCTCTTCGCGACTTCATGGCTAAGGTGCCCCTGCTCCAGCTGCGTGTCCTCGTTTCCTCCCGGCTCTGTACAGAAGGGTGGGGGTGTGGGCTGGCAAGCCTAGGCCGAGAGGCGCCTCTCATATGGGCGGACCGCAAAAAATAACTCACAAAAGAAGATTTACTATTTTATTCGCACCGTTTGACACAGCAACTCGCTTGCTTTAGCTCACTCACCGGTGTCTCACGTGGATCAAGTCCGCTTGAGACGTCGCCCCCACCACCGCTGTGCTTAGATTTGTAGGCAAAAAAGAGAACGCCCTCCTGACATGTGAAGCATGACATGATGCGGCGAAGCAGTGTTGTGTATTGGAGGGGGGTTTTGGGGCCTCTCTGTGCCCACGGAAACAGATATAAAAGTCCAGTCCTTTGTTCATCAATCGGTGGTTTTATTGAAGGGACGGGGAGTTCAGGTTAGACAGATGTATCTTCCACAGAGAGCTGACTGGAACAGACCCAAGCTCAGACATAGCTGACTACCACAGACCCAACAGAGAGCTGAGCAACTGACTCCAACCGACTCAAGTGCAGAGATAGGGCTAGCTTTTATAACCAGTGTCTATGCACATGCCTGCATCTTCTAAGTTTGTGCACGAGGTATGTGCGTTAACTTACACATGACCATATAGGGATGAGAGCGCTGTACCAGTATGTGCGTGTGTGTGTTAACTTAAACATGACCCCATATAGGGATGAGAGAGCAAGAGAGAGAGAACCTGTGTATGTGTGAGTGTGAGTGTGTGTGTCCTCCAGGGAGTAGGGGCCCAGTGTGTGCGTGTGTGTGTGTGTTGATAGAGGGAGAGAGAGAGAGATAGAAAGAGGAAACCTGTGTGTGTGTGCATGTATGTACTGTATGTGTGTGTGTATGTGTGTATGTGTGTATGTGTGTGTATGTGTATGGGTGCCTAAGCACTTTTTGGGGACCTGAGAGTCTATGAGATGACCCAGGCTCCTTTTAAGGTCCGGAGACAGACAGCTGTGCGGCCGGAGGAGATGCATCAGTCATACTTCAAGGGTGTACATTACGCTTTGTGTGTCCCAATACCATAGTAACGTATGATAATATTCTGCATTTCCCCCCTTGAGCGACGATAGGAGCTCACCCTAGGTAGATGGTCAAACATGATACTCAATACCAACAACATAATCGACATACAAACAGGCATTAAAGACTATACAGCAATCGTAAGGTGATTTACATTACATTCACAAAAACTATGCCAGACCCACGGCTATGCATCATTCATTTTCCATCAGTGTGCAGGATCTCTCTGTTTGTCTTTAAACTCTGAGCTAAAATGTTAAACATCAGAAACACAATATCAAAATGAACCATGTACTCTAGGGACCTTCTGCCCTTTCTAGTCACCATGTTCATAAAAACTTCAAAACTCAAAATCCACATTAAAACCAAGAGACCAGAGAGTGGAAAAACCTCCTTCACAACACTGAAACATATTGGCTGTCAATTACCTTGTAGTCTAAATCACAATCATCACATACTGTATGAGTGATCAATTCTCAACGTATAGGATGAAACCATCAGACCGCCCGTCACATAAAACAATTTAATTGAGATTGGTGGAGTAATTAACCGAACTCCGAACCGGCACATAGTCAAACGCAAATAAAAAGACTATATAACCAAACTCTTTGCGTCTCATAACGCGAGACCCACGTAGCGGCATTATAGCGGCCTTTTGGGGGTGATTAGAGTTTCGCGACCGTGCCCTAATCCGATTAAAATCCAAGCAATTGACGAGTACCCAGATTAAAATCAACTCTTTGCTTCCAAAAACACGCAGGAACGGCGCTTGTAGGCCCATACATCGTGGTACAAAAAAGAAAAACGTGAGCCTTAAACAATGCATTTGTTGATACAGCTTTGGCTTAAATAATCACCACACAATCAAATACAACACTTCTTTTGTGTGTCTCAAATTCTCAGAATTTAGGATATGTGAGATAAAATATTTGTTTGTACTTTAAAACTCTGTTTTCCAAAGTGAAGAGCTAGCTCACAAACCTCTGGCTGACTCAGTCATTCCTTGACAGTCACGTTCCAGGGCTGTCTGACTACTCCTAATATGTTGAAATGCCAGAGTTTAGGCCATAAAAAACAAATAGTCTTCACATACGTGGCAAATACCTTGTTGACAATCAAACATTTCCCTAATGTCAACTTTCTCTAATAGTCCTCATGTTAATTTGTTCAGCTAGAAATCAACAAAACACATAAGATAATGAAAAGACATACAAATACTGATATTAGAGTGAAACATGTTAACTCTTCCATCTGGTCTTGAATTGTTGAGCTCCTTCGATAATGCTGCTGTAGAGTCATTTTGCTAAATGTCAGTTTCCACCCCCATAGTACTTCATGCAGTTCTCCTCGCTGCAGGATGTTTAAGTTGCTGCTCTCCTCTGTCCATTATTCTCTGAAGTTTGCCTGTACCCCCCTTTTTCCCTTTTTTTTCCCTTCCTCCTTTCTTCCCTTTTTCTTTGTTTCTTCTTCCATGTCATCACAGAGATGGTGCTGTGAGGCTGAGTTCTAGTGTCATCACAGAGATCATTCAGAGTCTGTGAGGTTTCAATCTTGTGGATCTGTTGAAATCAGTTCATGTTGATATTTCAGCTTGCCTCTGTGGTGGTCTCCCCGTCGACTCTGGATCTGGACCAGATCTGCTTTTCAAAAAATCTTCTTCCATCGTGAGCTCCGTCCTCTCCCCCCTCACAAAAATACACACGGGTTCTTTTTGTGCGGCCCAGTGTCCTCGGAGACAGCTGTCCCCTAGTCACCAGACGATGCACATCACGTTGGGCGCCACCTGTTGTGTATTGGAGGGGGGTTTTGGGGCCTCTCTGTGCCCACGGAAACAGATATAAAAGTCCAGTCCTTTGTTCATCAATCGGTGGTTTTATTGAAGGGACGGGGAGTTCAGGTTAGACAGATGTATCTTCCACAGAGAGCTGACTGGAACAGACCCAAGCTCAGACATAGCTGACTACCACAGACCCAACAGAGAGCTGAGCAACTGACTCCAACCGACTCAAGTGCAGAGATAGGGCTAGCTTTTATAACCAGTGTCTATGCACATGCCTGCATCTTCTAAGTTTGTGCACGAGGTATGTGCGTTAACATACACATGACCATATAGGGATGAGAGCGCTGTACCAGTATGTGCGTGTGTGTGTTAACTTAAACATGACCCCATATAGGGATGAGAGAGCAAGAGAGAGAGAACCTGTGTATGTGTGAGTGTGAGTGTGTGTGTCCTCCAGGGAGTAGGGGCCCAGTGTGTGCGTGTGTGTGTGTGTTGATAGAGGGAGAGAGAGAGAGATAGAAAGAGGAAACCTGTGTGTGCATGTATGTACTGTATGTGTGTGTGTATGTGTGTATGTGTGTATGTGTGTGTATGTGTATGGGTGCCTAAGCACTTTTTGGGGACCTGAGAGTCTATGAGATGACCCAGGCTCCTTTTAAGGTCCGGAGACAGACAGCTGTGCGGCCGGAGGAGATGCATCAGTCATACTTCAAGGGTGTACATTACGCTTTGTGTGTCCCAATACCATAGTAACGTATGATAATATTCTGCAGCAGTTCAGCATGTGTCACAGAAGTGGCCCTGGCTTGTGCACAGACCCGGGAGGAAACGGAAGGTCACGCTCCAGCTGACCCTGTCTCACATGGGTTCATGCATACAGATCATGAGATCAGTGCTAACTAACCTCGCGTCACCAGTCTTTCCACCTCGGAGGAGGAAAGCCTGGTATTCGTTTAAAACGGGCCGTTTGATCCGCTATAGGCGTGGCCTAGCTCTGGTCCAGAGCGTCAGCTGCACTCACTGACGCTCTGACAGATTGATTGATTGAAGACTTTATTAGAAGTTTGCATAGGAAAAGGTACAGTTTCATGACGGTACAGTTCACTGGTACAAGGTCTACTAAAAGGAGATCCATGAAAAGACTAAGCTTATTTCCACTGGAAACCATTGAAGTATCTCATATAACATTGAATGACAGACAAATAGAACACAGTACTATGCAGTAGATATGTAAAGAAAAACAAAAGAAGACAGTAAGTCTAAACAAAACAGTATATACAAAGAAGGGGCAGGGGAGGGTAGGGTTGGGCTAGGTTCATTTTTTACCAGTTGCGAACGGTTGCTGCCTGTAAGTGGTTTTTCAGGGCAATTTTAAAGGATGCTAGTGATCCACACTCCTTTATGGCCTTCGGTAAGGCGTTCCACATTTTGGTGGTATAGCAGAAAAAAAGAGTTTGACCCTTTGTTGGTTTTGACTCTGGGTTGAAAGTGATCTGTGGCGCTGCCTCTGGTGTTGTAATTATGGACATCCTTAATGTTTATAAAGTATTTTGACAGGTACTTGGGTATCATAGTGGTGTAGTGTATCTTGTACACCAGGCCCATTGCAAGTTGCTGTACTCTGTCATCTACTCTGAGCCACCCCACTCTTAGCTGGTGAGTAGCGGTGAGATGAGTCTGATAGGGAAGTTTAAGCAGGACCCTAATTAGTTTATTTTGGGCTGTTTGGAGTTTAGTTTTCAGGGCTTGTGGGGCGTCACGATACCATACGTGGACTCCGTAGTCAAAGAGGGGCTGGATTATTGCACCAGCTATGGTCTTCAGTGTGTTGAAATTGACCATCGGGGCGATCCTCTGTAGGAAACGAGTTTGTTGATTGATTTTATTTATTACTTTAGAAGTCATCTTTTCACTGGAAAGATTAGCTTCAAGGATGCATCCTAAGTAAGAGATTTCGTTTTTTCGTGTTATGACCTTGTCACCCACTTTGATTGTGAAGTTATCGACTTTTTTGAGGTTTGATCCAAAGAGGATGGACTCCGTTTTTCCCAAGTGAATTGATAATTTGTTGTCGTTAAGCCATGTGCAGATCTTACTTAGTTCAGAGTTAAGTGTCTTTTCGACCTGCAAGTGGTCCTTGCCCGAGACTAGGAGAGCCGAGTCATCCGCGAACAGGAACAGGTTGCAGTCGCAAGCAGATGCCATGTCGTTCACGTATATTAGGAACAACAGAGGTCCCAGTATGCTACCTTGAGGAACACCACAGCTTACTGGGAGGGGGGGGGACAGGGTACCGTTAATCTCCTGTTCCCTCCCCACCAGGTAAGATTGCATCCAACTCACTGCTGCGCTGTCAAGACCGATGGCTTTTAGTTTCTCAATCAGAATAGAATGATTTACGGTGTCAAATGCCTTCTGGAGGTCCATCATGACCATGCCGCTATATTTGCCGTCATCCGCTTCGCGTTTGATTTGGTCGGTCAAATAGAGAAGGCATGTGTCGGTGGAATGAGATTTTCTGAATCCAGATTGGAACTCGTAAATCAGATTATTCTCATCGAGATATCTTGCAATCTGTTCGTAGACTATTTTCTCCATGACTTTGGATATGGAGCTAAGAATGGAAACGGGACGGTAGTTTCCAGGGTCTAGTTTGCTACCTGACTGCTGGCTAAATGACTAGACCAGGATTTCTCAGCCCCTAAGAGGGCTTAACTTCAGTCAAAATAAAGAAAACTGCTTTGCTATTCACCTAACCAAAGTTAGTTTTGTAGTTTTGAAAGTCTATTCTCCACGGTGGGAAACCTCTCAGCACCCCACCCACTCTGTAAATTACACTTTGTCATGAAATAAAATGCACCCACCTCGAGCCACCGCAGGCACAACCCGTAAATAAGCGGCGGTCGAGTTGCATGCATTTTATTTCATGACAGAAATAATGTATTTTACAGAGTGGGTGGGGTGCTGAGTTTCCCACTGCGAAGAATAGACTTTCAACAACGCAAAACTAAATTTGGTTAGGTGAGTAGCAAAGTAGTTTAGTTTATTTTGACTGAAGTTGAGCCTTGAGGGGTGCAGGGGTACAGAAATCCTGGTCTAGTCTTTTAGCCAGCTGCCTGTCAGAGCCCTGGACCAGAGCTAGACATGGCCTAAACTGGAAACTGTGAGAAGAAGCGGACTTGCTTTGTTTTGGTCCCCCTGTTTGTTTACCCAATCCCTAATTAAATGCTCGAGTAGCCTTGTGTAGTATTGCCAGTCAGTCGCTATGAGTTGGACTAAAAGATGCATAAACCAAACAAGTTTTCCAAAAGCAAAACTATGCCGCATCAAGGGGTTTATTATTTGGTAGGCCCTAAAATTACGCCCTTGTGCGAGGGGAATTATTTTGGGTTAAAACCGTTTCCGGTTTGATTGTAGTCCTTTGAGGACTACAACATGATGTAGGTTGTTTCCTCTGAGGACTACAACATGATGTAGGTTGTTTCCTCTGAGGACTACAACATGATGTAGGTTGTTTCCTCTGAGGACTACAACATGATGTAGGTTGTTTCCTCTCCTGAGCGGATCAAAAGCCCGAAATTGGAAGCGATCCCAGGCAAGAAAGTGATGACCAGGAAGGACATTTGTGCTTAAAGGGATATTTCACTTTTTAACGTTTTAAATGTTTGGTGTCATTTTAACGTCGATCTACTCAGGTTGTTGTCAGTTTTTAAGCTGCAGGGCAAGAGTGTGACTGCAGACCGGGCCTCCATGGAGCACGCCTGTGGATTGCCACTATATTATATTATACCAATATATTGTAAAATATCTTAACATTCTTATATTCTACCATTATATACAGTTGAACATTATTGTTAAACCATATTATATCACATACTATCTTACACTATTATATTTACTATTACTGTTACTACTTGTATTTTCCTGTACAGTATCTCTCTCTCTCTCTCTCTATGTCTGTCTCTCCTTTGCTCTCTCATTCTGTCTTCCTGACATGGTCATGGCCGTGTCGCCCACCCTAGAGCCTGGGTCTGCCTGATGTGTCTTCCAGTTAAGGGGGAGTTTTTCATTACCACTGTTGTATGCATGTCCCACATGTCTGCTCTTTATGTAAAGTGTCTTGAGATAACTTGATTTGACACCTTAATAAAATTGAACTGAATTGAATTGAATTTGCTTGATTAGTTATTTAGTAGGTTGTTGTGTTAAACACAGTGTAACGCTGTTGTAGGGCTCCATGTGTGAGCAATGTGGGTTTGGTAAAATATACCCTTGCGTTAGGGCATTCACAGAATATTCGAATATCAAAGTCACTATTCAACGTTGTTCACTGAAGTCGAATATTCGCTTTTTTTCCCCTCTTTAAAAAAATGGTTTCTACATCTTGGCTAGATAGGAAGTCGTAAGAATGAATTGTCAATGACCCTGGTGGATGAATTTGTTAATGCTCTATACTGATGTCATGCATCACATTTCGTCTCCTGGAACTAACTACCAGGGGAAAAAACGCCAGAGCCAGCTATACTAGTCACTATACTAGACAGAGAATTGCTCGCTTTTATTGGATAAAAAAAAATATATATATATATATATAATTCTTGTTGAATATTCAACTATTCGAATACTTTGAGGTAGAATAATTCGAATACTAAAAATCACTATTCGTAAATGCCCTACCTTGCGTAAGATTTTTCTTTGTTTTACATTTTTATCCCAGGATTTTCCCAACATAAAACGTAAGCTTTAGATCTGCTATTTTCTTGAGCAATTCTTTGAAAGCATCACAGTAGGCAATCAAAAATGTCTTTAGTATAAACAGTATAAGCTATCTGTCATATCTGCCCCATTACATTTTTGATTACGATGATAATTAATGGCCAACTTAAATGTTGGAATGGTGACGGTCATTGTTGATTTCGTCGACTAAAACTGTGACAAAAAATGTTTGTCGACCTTTCTTCACCCGCGCAAACTATCTAAAGTCTCAATGAAAACTAAGCTGGGGCGCACGCTGGCCTATACCGGTCCAGGCGCATACCACATAGGCTCAGTGTAGCCTGACAGTGTGTCACTGGTTCGAGTCCCGATCCCGACAAAATTTGCTGTGTGTCACTCTCCATCTCTCTCCCCATTTTCTGTCCTATCAATAAAGGCATGAAAGCCCCAATACAAAAATATAAGCCTAATACAAAATGTTAGGAGAGATTGTGTCATAGAATAATTACATTACATTTTACAAATTGTGTACATTTTATTTACACATTACATGTTATTCAAAATACTAAAAACTAAATCAAACTTTGCTGTGAAAATCAACGCTGGTGACAGTCCTGTGTATTGATGCTTCATACTGAGTTGAATGCACAATGAAATGCACACCATGCAGCCGTGAGCACAGGCCGCCATCTACTGGTCAACAACGGGACATAACACAACATCATTACATTCATACCATCATTGAAGGAAGTAAAATAGCTACATTGCGATGTGTCAAATCAGGACACATAAACTCTTATGTATAAATGTAGTGTTTGATGCCCCACACACCCCACATGACTGTGTGGATTAGAACATGCACTGCTTGCTCGATACTTTCATTCTTTCATCCTATTCCTGTATTATATTAGAGGGAGAAATATGTAACAAAAATAGGCTAGAAAGCGTGAACATTTGCACCTGTATTTTTGTGGTCTGAATTAAAAAATTGACGGATCCAAGCACTTTTCTCATGGGATCTGGTCGTAAAATGAGAATTAAAGATTGCTCTAATTCACTTACTATACAGGGACACCCCCCCCCCCAAAAAGGAATCGTAACTAGGGGTTTTTCATGATTCTGAATCCATTGCAAGCATTTGTTTTGCACGAAAAACATTCCTCGGGCTAAAAATGGAAACTACAAACCGGCAAAACCCTGTATAATAAGTGAATTAAAGCCATCTTTAATTCTCATCTTACGACCAGATCCCATGGGAAAAGTGCTTGGATCCGTTGCGCTGAATTCAGCGCACAAAAATACCTCTAGGTGCACATTTTCACGCTTTCTGCTGCAAGTGAACACCCTTTTCACATATTTCTCCCAGTAAATTAATTATTGTATCAACTGTGTTGGTCTGTGTGGTTATCACAATCAACTTTATATTCACATTCACATCACAGGTTTACAGGTGTAAAGGTGAAATCCACAAACATATTGCTAACTGGGCTCCCAAATAATTGGCAAGAAACTATGATTTTGATTACAAAAAGCAATAGCAATAGCCTCAACAGCTGCAATCCACCGATGTTGATAAAGGTTTGTATGAAAAAGTTTGTATCTCTGTTGATTTTCTTAGATGACTGCTGTTGCTGAACCATTTTCCACACTGGTCACAAGGATAGGGCTTATCTCCTGTTATGAGTTCCCTCATGAAGTTTGAGACGACTTGACGATCTGAAACCTTTCCCACACTGATCACACCGGTGAATCACGTGAATTCTCTGGTGGTGTTTTAGACCCCTGCTGTGAGGAAACCGTTTCCCACACTGGTCACAGCGGTAGAGCTTCTCATGAGACCTCTGGTGAAATTGGAGACTACACTTCTGGCCGAACCCTTTCCCACACTGCTCACACTTGTAGGGCTTCTCCCCTTTGTGCATTATCTCGTGGTTTTTGATGGTAGAGGCATGACTGAACCATTCCCCGCAATGGTCACAGTGGTAGGGTTTTTCTCCCGTGTGCATTCTCTGGTGCTTTTTGAGACTGGCGCTCTGGCTGAACCGTTGCTCACACTGTAAACACTGATAGGGTTTTTCTCCCGTGTGAACTCTCCGGTGATTTAGGAGAGTGCTCCTGTGGGCGAAGCTTTTCCCACACAGGTCACAGGGGTAGGGCTTCTCGCCTCTATGGGTGCTCATGTGGTATGCGAGAGCGCTGCTGTGGCTGTACCGTTTCCCACACTGCTCACAGCGGTAGAGTTTCTGTCCTGTATGAATTATCTGGTGGTTTTTGAGACTGCTCCTCTGGCTGAACCCTTTCCCACAGTGGTCACAGCTGTAGGGCTTTTCTCCTGTATGAATTCGCTGGTGATTTATGAGAACAATTCTTTCGCTGAACCTTGCCCCACACTGGTCACAGCGGTATGGCTTATCTCCTGTATGAACGCTCTGGTGCTTTATGAGACTCTCTTTTCTTTTAAACCGTTTCTCACACTGGTCACAGGGGTAAGGCGTCTCTTCTGTGTGAATTCTCTGGTGATATGTGAAACTACTTCTTTGGCTGAACCTTTTCCCACACTGGTCACAGTGGTAGGGTTTTTCTCTTGTATGAATTCTCTGGTGTTCTTTGAGAGTACTTCTTCTGCTGAACCTTTTCCCACACTGGTCACAGGGGTAGGGCTTCTCTCCCGTGTCAATTCTTTGGTGATGTTTTAGACGACTTTTACCACTGTAGACATGTTGCTTCAGTTGTAGTTGAACAGGGACGACATCTTGGATGGTGACTGCGGGGAGATAAAAAAAAAGACATAACTTGTTTTGAAATAACATGCAAGCTGTGTTGTATTACCTACTTAACATTCTATGCTATTTAAAAGCATCTCTCTACTTCTTTCTCTACAGGTTCTAGTTCTAGAATGTCTTGCATACGGAGCTCCTAAAGCGACATGGAGGAGAAAAAAAGGTTTGGGGTAGAAAACAACTGGTGGTTGTGACACTAACGTTACTCGGGAATGATACATATAGGGAAGACCGCTTATCTGGAATCAGGTCGCTGGAGTAACAGTTCCAACTGGGATTTCCAGAGTTCCCTATCCTGAGCAAATTCCTCCACTCTTTCCGGGAGTATACAGAGGCGTTCCCAGGCCAGTGTGGAGATATAATCCTTCCATCTGGTCTTTGGTCTGCCACGGGGTCTCCTCCCAGTGGGACGTGCATCGAAGACCTTCCTAGGAAGGTGCTCGGGAGGCATCCGTACTAGATACCCAAACACCTAAGCTGACTCCTTTCCAAGTGAAGGAGCAGTCTGTCTCGGGTGATTGAACTTCTCAACCTATGATACCTGCCACCCTGAGAAAACTAATTTTGTACCCGAGACCTTATACTTTCAGTCATGAGTCATGACCCACACCTCCTGACCATAGGTGAGAGTAGGAACGAAGATTGCTCGGAAGACAGAGAGCTTTGCCTTAAGGCTGAACTGTTTTGTTTTTTTCACAACAGTGCGATTTAGCGACTGCAAAACCAACGATTCCTGAGATACTTAAACTCCTTCACCTGACTAGAACTAGATCCATAGTGGATTCAGTTTTTCCTAGGTGTATTGACAGTTTATTGTGATAGAGCCAGGGTCAGATTTTATCAAATTTACAGTTGAGGGCCTTTTTGACCTGCAATTTGTCACTGCCTGAGACTAGGAGAGCCAAGCCATCCGCGAACAGAAACAGATTGCAGTCACAAGCAGTTGACATGTTGTTTAAATATATTAGGAACAACAGAGTCCCTAGTATGCTTCCTTGAGGAACTCTGCAGTTTACACTGGTGATCTCTACCATCTGTTCGTTCTCCCCACCAAGTAAGATTGCATCCATCTCACTGTTGTGCTGTCAAGGCCGATTTAATTTGTCAGAATAGAGTGATCTACAATTTCAAATGCCTTCTGGAGGTCCAGCATGACCTTGCCGAAATATTATATATTCTGCCTCATGTTTGATGCAGTCGTTCAAATAGATGAGGGATGTGTCTGTGGAATGGGACTCTCTGAAGCCTGATTGGAACTCGTAAATCAATGTATTCTCTTCAAGATATCTTGCAACCGGTTCATAGACTATTTTTTCCATTACTTTGGAGATGGAACTAATAATTGAAATCGGTCTGTAGTTGCCAGGGTCTAGTTTACTGCCTTTTTTGTGCAGGGGGATTACTTTTTCTAATTTGAAGTCGAGGGAAGTGACCCTGTATGATAGATAGATTTATTGTGTGGGTAATAATTGGGGCAATGGAGGCGGTAGTGTCTATGAGAAACATTGGGGGAACTTTGTCGTGGCCAGCGACTTTGTGTTGTGGTAGGGCACTCAATTTTTAAACACTTCATCAGTTTTCACGTGGCAAGTTTAAAGTTGTCTTTGCATATCCCTAGTTTTCTATAGAATGACTTGACGTGCTCTGCACCAAACAGTCCAGATGGATTGGGTCGTTTTTTGACCATTGATGTGGCCATAGAGGTGAAATAGATGTTAAGACTTTTGGCAAAATTGTCCAATTTATCTGTGAGGAAAGTGTCGGATGTTTTGATGTATATGTTTTGGATTAAGGTGTTCAGTTCAGGGCCGCAGCCTAATTGAACTTTTAAGTAGCTTCCATAGCTCACAGGGTTTGTGTTAGTTTTCGTCGGCTTGGTCGTCAATATAGGTTTTTCCTGGTGGATTTGATTAATTATAAGGCATTGGTTCTATTTCTCAGTTATTTAGCCCGTGAAGATATTTGTTTGAGGGTGGGCCTCAAGGTTGCTGTTAGAGCCTTGGCTTTGTATTTACACTTTCGTAACTCAGAGTTTTTTGTGTCTGAGTTTGATTGAATCAAGGATTTCCGAACTCATCCAAGGCTCATTGCGGGCTTTAACCCTGTTGGTTCTCAGAGGAGCTATGGTATTTAGAGTTGTAAGGAATTTGGATTTAACCCAACCATATGCTTCATCGACCTGTGAGCTTGTGAGTTCTTAGCCTCTCTCGGGACCCTTAAATTACCTTTTTTTGTATTTGGAAGACGGTATTTAGGGTCCCTTGCTCCTTAGTTCACTCTTCCTGATACGCAACGCTACCACTGTCTGGTCTCGGACGAATACAGCGTCGTTCAGATGTTGTTGAGATTCTTTAAAGATACCCAGAACTGCACTAGGAGAGCGTGGAAACGTGTGTGAAGCGGTGCTAATCGGCGATGCCGTTATGTGTTTTTGAAGCGGTGAAAACCGCTTCCAATGAGTGGCTTTGTGTGTCCCACGCCCATATATGGTCATTTCAGTCCAGAATGAACAGGTTTTTTCAAAAACAGAATGTGTGTTTCATGTCCATATATGGTCATCTCAGTCCAGAATGAACAGGCTTTTTCAAAAACAGAATGTATGTCACCTCATGTCCATATATGGTCACTCCAGTCCAGAATGAACAGGTTTTTTCTGTCCCTTACGTCCAGAATATCAGTCCAGAATGAATAGGCTTTTTCAAAAAGCAAAATGTGTGTCCCATGTCCATATATGGCCATTACAGTTCAGAATGAACAGGTTTTATCTGTTCCGTCCGTCCGTCCGTACGTATGTGTGTAGTGTCCGTCCCGGTCTGATGATACTTTGAGGATTGGTCAAGCTTCACATGACAATTCGGCCCTCCAGATAAAATCATTAATTCATTCAGAATATAAAGTATGTATAGATCACAGAGTTCATAACTCTAGAACACATAGAATAAAAGTTCACCGCTTCACTTCGAACCGAAGTTTGATTTTTAATCTATTTGTGAGAATTTTGCAGCTTTTTCCAAACTGTCTCTCGCTTCCACATTACGTCACATGTCCCGCATCCCCGCGGTGTGGTTGGCTACGTTCCTGCCTCTGATCTATCAGAGACAGGCTGACACCATAGACATAGAAAGGTAGACGCCTCCTTCGACTCTGATGCATGTGCATCGAGGGACTAAGGGAATCACGTGTGAATTGCTTCCACGTGCGACACACATAGGGAAGTTGCTAGGCCAATCAGAGGTAGGTGGGGGCAGGTCTTTACGTACGCAGCCTGTAAGAACAGCTGAGCCGCGCAACATCGGAACTGGCTCGGTTGAATTGAATTGTAGTCATTGGATAAGTCCTGGAAAAGTTGCGCTGTGATTGGCCAGTAGTCATTTTGACTGACAGCGTTCCCTTCGTTTTTCCAGGATGTCCGGACTACAACTGTTGCACGTCGCTCCAATAAACTGTAGAGGCGAACGAGGCATCTAGCTCTTAAGAGCTAGATCGGTGGGCTGACACTACCAGCTAGCCAAAAGACGCCGCGGGGAGGCGGGACATGTGACGTAATGAGGAAGCGAGATTAAGTTTGGAAAAAGCAGCAAAATATTCACAAATAGATTAAAAATACATAACGGCATCGCAGATTAGCGCCGCTTCGCACACGTTTCCGCGCTGTCCTAGTGCAGTTCTGGGTATCTGTAAAGAATCTCAACAACATCTGAGCGACGCTGTATTCGTCCAAGACCAGACAGTGGTAGCATTGCGTATCAGAGAGCAGGGACGTGCTGGCCATTGGGAAAAGCGGGACAACTCCCGAACGGCCGGTTCATTCCCGGCCGGTCCAGGCCGGCCATTAGGAAAAATAAATAAATAAAATGTCGGCCTTCGTTCCATTTTGGGGGCTGGGCGGCCAACAAAGTAAATCATCACTGTCGGGCAGAAACCTCTTATCTCCAAGTTTCAAATTTATAAATTTTTTCGCAAAGCAAAGCCCTGCTTCATCATACAAGGCTATTGGACAAAAGTAGTGAAAACAGCAGATCTACAAGCAGGCGCGTCACCACCATTCATTGTGAGTACGACGGGACACCCCCACTTTCATAAAACCGAGATCTCATCCCCCCCACCTTTTTGGCCGGGGTGCTTTTTTTTTTTTTTTTTTTTTCCTGCGCTGCAAGCTGGCTCTCACCAACACAAACGCAACCTCTCCTTTCCGAAAGCGTTCAGTACTACTGGCTGATTTAATTTGATTGAACGACCATCCAGCCATCCCCGACCATGTTGAATGATCGATTGTATAGATGAAGACTCTTGTTTTGAAATGCGCTTCTGTGCAGAGAGGAAATGGGGTTTCAAAGAACGCCCCTTTAACTCCTCTCTGTCGTCCGTGCGTAACTTGCGCCATGATGGACTCGTGGTGAAATTAACAACACAGGCATAAAGGAATATAAACAGAACACCAAGACAAGACCATGTAGGCTATAAAGGCATTAAACATCGTCCTGCTCGTCTCTAGGGATGTCACCGAATAATCGAATTTCGAATAATCGATCGATTAATCAATATTCGATTTTAATATTTCATAATCGGAAATCGAAAAAATATTATTATTATTATTATTTTTTTCGTTTTCTTTTTTTCTTTTTCTTTTTTTTTAATACTATTTTTTGGCTTAGTTAGTTAGTTTCAACCAAAATATAGGCTAACAATAGTATTAATGATAATAGTAAATGGCCATTGATTTATTATTCACACCAGCACCAACTGTAAACTGTGTAGAGTGAAGGAGCACAGCAGAGTGGCTGCCTGCTACACACTCCCCTCCCCCCCTGTCTCAGACACAGGTGTGATTGATTCAGGCTTGATTGTTTGGTACTTGGTGGCCATCATCAAAGAAAAGGGAAAACAGCGTCCTCTGTATTGTAAGCATCACAGAATCTGTTCTTGAGAGATTAGGTGAACAGTACACTGACACACTAAAAAGAAAGATGAAGAGTAGTAGTTAGGTTACCAATTACCTGAAGAGCCATGTTGTACATATGTAAATGTGCATTGAAATCCAGTAAAAAAAAAGGAAAAACAGAAGAAAGAAAAACGTTTTTTTTTTTTTTTTTATAAAAAAATAATAATAATTAATTATCGATTTTCGAATAATATTCGATTATTGCTATAGAATAATCGATTTTGATAAAGGTCCATTTTTTACATCCCTACTCGTCTCATCGTCACTCAGTCAGCTAATTGGTGAGTCTGTGGCTGTGGCTATATTAGAGTTTGAGTAATGATGGATGCTATGCTGCTGCTGCTGGTTAACACTGTTTGGGCTAGCGTTGTGGACAGTGGACACATTGTATGGGTCCTGAAAATAGCAGATCTAGAAGTTCACAACGCAGCGCGTAGCGACTCGTGAGCTTGTAGATTGGCTATTTTCACTTCTACTTGTTTGGGTTTAGTTTCTCTTGGTTCACGGGCTAAAGCGTTTGGGAAGCAATACCATCATGCTTGCTGTAGTAGACAGAGTGGTGTAAAATTAAGTAGATTAACTGAAAAGCTTTTGGAACTGAATGATTATATGATACTGGTGTTGTCTGTCTGTTGGAGTGTTGGTACCAAGAATTCCATCTACTATAGACTATCTTGCTGGCTGGTGCATGTGGAGAGAGGCAAAGGGAAAGTGTTGTGTGCCGTTCCCGATTGTTTAGCAAAAAAAATAAACCGCGGAAACCCGAATAAAACGCGATAAAATCCGCGAAAAACCGCCATTTTTTCTTCGCGCGCGTGCATGAGCCCCCCCCCTATGTCAACCCCCCCACTCTGTAAGAGGCTATGACGCCCCTGTCTACAAGCACACAATGCCTCGCGGTGCGAGGCGTTGTGTGCTTGTAGATCGGCTGTTTTCACTAGTTTAAATCATTTTTAAAATGATAAATACAAAACAAACGGTTTTGGACATACAAGGTTTTCACCCGACAACGACGAAATATAAATCATGTACAGTAATTGGCCCACTGGCTTGTCACTTGTCATGATCTGAAATGACAAATCTTTGAGTAGCAGCAGCGCTATAGCGCGCAATGCGGGCTTCTCCAACTCTTTTTCCCGGGCTGAGTCAGGCGCCCAGCATGTCCCTGTCAGAGAGACCCAACCAAGGAGCAAGTGACTGTATTTACCAATATAAAATATCAAAATATAAAAAATTGTAAATTCAGAAACGTAAGGGGCTAGTGAGTTCTGGGGACCATGCAGTTGCCAGTTTGTGATGAAAGGGTTCACTAGAGTAGGTTTTGAGTAGGGTGACCAGACGTCCCGTTTTACCCGGGACAGTCCCGTTTTCAAGCTGCGTGTCCCGGTGTCCCGACAAATATCTTTAAAACACTGATATGTCCCGCTTTTCAACATTCACTACAAAATTGTCCCGGTTTTCGCCAGAATTAAAATAATAGTAGCTGTTTTCAGTGGTTGCATAGACATTTGTTATGTTCTTTTCATGAAAACATGATCACCTAACCAATCAGAAAACAGGAACAAATTCATTGCGTGTCTGAATTCAACGCTGAGGCTGTTTGTCAATCACTCACTGCCTGTATGCAACCCTGCGGTGCGTGTGTGCGCGTGCACAAACGTTAGAGAATGGGCACGTGCGTGCGCGGTAACGTGCGCATTGATTTTAGGGTCCCAGTTTTAGGCAACAGTGTTTTGCGTCCCGGTTTGAGTGGCTGGAAATATGGTCACCCTAGTTTTGAGGTTTCTATCTTCGACTGTTTAGTCAATGCAAATGAAAACATTATTTACAGGGGTGGGTAAAAGCATGACACAAATGTAATTTCTGTATCTGACATAAAAACAGCTACACACCCATTCTGTGTAGGTTTACCACAGGCTGCAGCATTGCTTGGTGGATCTCTCTCTGTTCCTCCTCTGACGCAGCTGAAACGCTGTTTGACGACATCTCTCTTCTAAAACACCGTAATAGTTCATCTTCGGTCCATTTCGAAAGTCGATATTTGACGCTAGGTTTCACCTTCTGGGATCTGACTTTACTTGCTGACATTCTGTGGTCTTGATGACTTCAGTAGGACGTTAATGTAATGACTGGATAAACAGGCATGCACCAGTTGACAACATTACATTAATAATACAATTGATTGATGATAATCGGTTATGTAACTCTCAAATCTTCCTATTAACAGAGTTAGAATTATATTGTTCCCTGCGAATGAATAAACTATTGTCGTCTATTGACCATATTCACAGTTCACACCGCGGCCATCTTGGCTCATACACTGGTGCAACGCAGCCAATCAGAAGCTTCAGTGGGCGGGCCTTGCCTTACCCAACAGCTTCTGATTGGCTGCCTTGTCACCCCAGTGTGAACAATGAGCGTCGCGTTCTCTTTGCTCCAGTCCAGAGCCCTAGAATGGAGAGTTGCGTCACTCCCGTTCACTTCATGGGGGCCGGGCCAGGTCTTCTACGCACACATCTATTGGCGTATAGTGACAAACGGCGAACCGGAAGTTTACAAAATGCATTGAAGTCTATGAGGTGTAAAGTGACAATGAACCACGTGACCAGCGCTGTTTCTGACCCCGCGGTGACACCACTCTCTGATTATACTGCTCTGCTCCAGTCTAGTGTAACCTCGCCCACCAGGCTAGTGATGTCGTAAAAAAGCAGATCTACAAGCTCACAATGTGGTGCGAACCATAGGGAAAAGACGCGGTGTGAGCCTATGGTGTGAGCTGGTAGACCGGCTATTTTTTACGTCTTACGATGATGATGTGTAAATTACACTCTTAAAGTGACAGATACACTACACAACACATGTGTATAAAATGTGTGTAAAAATATAAACTCAACTGCTAATAGCAGTTGAGTTTATATTTTTTAAGAGTAAAAAGGTCACTTACCTTCTGCCTGTAAGAAAGGTAGGCTACTGTATTTACTAATTAGGACTTGTAAAATGTAGTGTGAATAATATTCTATTATTTTTTTTTAGAATAGAACAAATTAATATTCATTTTCAATTATATTTTATAGTAATTATTACATTAGGTCATCATAATGAGGCCTTAAAAGGAGTGCAAATCCCTATAGACTCCTTCAAACTCGTCTGAAAAGTCACATACAGACGGCTGCTCGAAACTCGTAATAGACTAAGCACATACCTCCCCCTTTCCACTGCAAATAGCCTATATCCTATTTATCTTTATTACTATTTTTTATTTATTTAATCCTGCTTTTTTTCTTTTCCCCTTTTGTTACTGACAATTCCCTATGCAAAGTAGGTCTATTGTGTTCTATCCATCTGTCTTTCAATGTTATGATACATAAAGTGGTTCCTGTGTAAATAAGCCGAAAAGCTTGTCTGTAGGGTCTCGATCCTTTTAGTTGACCATGTACCAGTGATTCGTAGATTTTGTACTGTCATGTGTCATCAGTGTCATGAAACTGTACTTTTTCCTATGCAACCTTATTCTTCAATCAATCAATCAATGAAGCCATTTAACAAGTATTGCACATTAATGAAAGGTTAATATTGTTTTAATTATAGGCAATTGTCTGTCATTTAATGTTATATATCCCCTGCCCCTTCCTTGTATATACTTACTGTTTGTTTAGACTTACTGTTATCTTTTTCTTTTCTTTATATCTACTGCATAGTACTGTGTTCTATTTGTCTGTCATTCAATGTTATATGAGATACTTAAATGGTTTCCTGTTGAAATAAGCTTAGTCTTTTCATGGATCTCCTTTTAGTAGACCTTGTACCAGTGAACTGTACCGTCATGAATCTGTACATTTTCCTATGCAAACTTCTAATAAAGCCTTCAATCAATCAATCAAAACACTCACAACAGAGCTGAATGCACAATAACTTGCAGCTGTGAGCACACGGCGCCATCTACTGGTCAACAGCAGGCTATAACACAGGGGTATTCAACTAGATCAGGCAGGGGGCCACAATTGTAAAATCAATTGAAGTCGGGGGCCACAAGACTGTGACAACAGAACAGAAACAAAAATCTTCGTGGTTAACCGTTACACCGTTTGTTGATGGTTATATGTCCGACGATAAGATACAACAATGAACATGTACAGTATGTCCATTAGGCAGAGATGGGCACAAAAAAAAGAAGAAAAAAAAAAAGAATACTTGGTCAGAACTTCGTCTAATACTGATGTTAATACAAGATGCTATCCTGGTGACAGTATCCTGTCAAATACTATGTAAGTATTTCACATAGTATTTTCTTTTTTTTTCTTTTTTTGGACTTTGTGCCCATCTCTGCATATTAGGCTATGGTAACTTATTAGGCCCTGCTTCATACGGCATTCATGCATTTTGATGTTTTCTGTGCCAGTCCTTTATAGAGCACAGGATATTTTGATAATAAGAAAAGAGGAAGTTGATACAGTATTTCAGTGTGTTCTACATGGGTCATTGGCATGGAAGTGTCTTTGCAGCAAGAGTATTTGAGGCAGGCTGGCAAGGTGAAGTGTTTACATGTTAGTATGTAGGGTTTTCCGATTAATCGATTTTTAATCGAAATCGGGATTTTTTTCCTTTGGACGATTTAAAAAATAAGAAATCGTAAAATCGATTTTCACTTTAATTAGGGTAATTCTTACTCATTGGAGCCTTGCACGGGGCAAAAAGTGCACAGCCCGGTCCTCCTAAAGCAGGACGACAAGGTCCGACACCAAATTAATACTACTTTATCTCTGATGTGTAATTTCTTTGATGCACGTGCAGCGCACGTCAGACTGGGCAGGGCTCACCACATTAGATTTTGCTATTTGGCTATATAAAAAATGTAAAAAATAAAACAATAATAAAAAAAATCATGTCCTTGCATTTTTTAAATGAAAACAACATAGTTGAAACAATGTATTATTCTTTTACCAAAACATCGAAATCGGAATCGAAAATCGACTTTTCTGAGAAATAAATCGAGATTTTATTTTTAGGCCACATCGACACAACCCTATTAGTATGAATACAAGTTTTTTTGCTTTTGTTTCGAGCACCCGACTGATAAGAGCACAAGATGTGCTTGAAGTTAATGATGATGGAGAAGATGAAAGATGGGCACAATCCAGGTGAATTATTTATTTGGGGTAAATGGACATGCTGCTTGCTAAATAAAAATTTGGAGTGACCAAGAAAGTGAGTGCGAGTTACCTTCTTTGTTCCTAGTAAATGGACTTCCACACAAGACCCAGAAATGGTTGAACTGCACTCAGAACTCATCTGTTGAGCTCTTGTTTTCACCATGTTGCCCAGCTGCCTAGCAACATTCAAAATGGTCATCCTGTACAACCAACGACCCAATAATAATTTGTTACATTTATTTTTATATTGGAGTATGGAATGTTCTCCAGGTGCCACAAGAAAGCTCTGCTGGGGCCGCATTTGGCCCGTGAGCCGCCAGTTGAATATCACTGCAATAACACAACATCAATACATGTTTTATTGTGGAAAGGTTTTTAGCCTATAAAAGATCGTTAGCTAATTAAATATTTTACTTAGGCCTATTCTAGAAATATCTAATCTTCTTTCACTCAATAGGGGTATTGCATAGAGGTGATATGCCTGTTTCAAGTTGATGGTGTCATTTGTCCATTGTGGTCTAGCCCTATGTCACACTCTCTGTTTTCAGAACATTTGTAGAAAGACCACGTGACCTACAGTACTGTAGCATAATGTTAAACTTTGCTGCGTGTCATAACAGCTTTAAGTAAAACATTTTAGTACTTTCTCCACCACTGCCAAGATGCAGAGAAAGCTGCCTAAAGCAAGGTGCGTCACATGTGCACACACCATTTATTTCAAGAACTGATGAAAAGCACAAAAATAAAAACAAAATAAAATTTGATAAAAACGGTATTTTTACATAAAATATCTCCACATCCCTCTCCAACAATAAACACGTTTTTATTGTGTTTTACAGAAAGTGTGTATACAGAAATACACAATAATAATAAATCAAAAAGCCTATTAAATCCAAGGGTCCCTGTGCACGTGCACACCTTGCAAAAGCCATAATTCATGCCTGCTGCCAGATACCAGCTCGTCATTTATTTTAAATCATGGCTTTTGGACATTCTATATAGCACAAAAATATGCATTCCAGAGATACTTCATTCGCCATGGTGTAAACATCTCTTTATACCAGTGTATATATCATGTTTTTTTTAAACGTCCCCAAAAAAGTGAGTAAATTATAAAACAGACAGTTGTATTTTTTATGTTAATAGTCATATATTGTTATAAACGTTTTGAGTTAAATGATTAAGAAATATCATAGTTTTGTTTTGGATCTTTTTTTTTTCTTTTTTGTTAAAAAATGACTTGGGCTATTAGTTTAAGAAGGTGACGATATCTCACAAGACTGCTAGTGTCTGGTTCTTTTTAGTGTTTGTCAATCAATTTGTAAATAAAAACCATGAAGTAAGATGAAAAGATAGGCCTTCACCTATAATTAGGCCTACTCTGTGTCTTTGTTTCATTACACCCTGAAAAAGGCGCAAGCCGACAGAGTTTTTTAATAACTTTGTAGCTCAAATACAATAAAGGCCTTTTACATATAAAATCCACCTTGAGTGCCTGGCCTGGATTTCTGTATGGCTTTTTGACATAATCTCTCAGAACTCGGGACTTTCTGTCTCCTGTTGCCTTTTACTGAGGATTTTGATTCTTCAATTACTGTCATTTTATTCTCATTTTCATTTAGTTTTGTTATTCTTATTTTATATACTCTGAATGCTGCTCTTCATGTTTTGTGTAAAGCACACAGAATTGCATTCTTGTTGAAACGAGCTATTCAAATAAACACACCTTCAGTATACCCAAATGACCCACTAGCAGGGGGTCCAGAGGCACTTGCCTGTCGGGCAACTACAGGTCAAGTTCTACTTGCCCAAAGGTCATGTCCATTCGCCCACAAAGTAAATCGTCCATTATAAAATTATAGGTGAAAATGTATTTCCTGTTCAATTTAACACTTATCTTTTTACTTTCTGGGGCTGTGTGATAAATGTCATACCTACATTGTTATGCTAAATACCTACATAACTAAGGATATGACTACTGGTTATTGTATATTTTAAGTGTAGCAACAGTGAAGACAGCACATTATGGGTAAACAGTACTGTTATTTTACATTGCACAGAACAGAAGACAGAGCACAACTGTCAGCAGGGGCGTCACACCAAATTCTGGGCCCTGGGTACAAGGATTCACTTCGGGGCCCCCATGAATGTTAACTATTGAAAAATAGCAGATATACAAGCTCACAGCGCGGCACCGAGTGCCGCGCTGCGAGCTTGTAGATCTGCTATTTTTGAAAAATCGTGAAAATGTGTGCCAAGAAACTTATGTTTCCATGTCAGTGATGCTCAAACATTTTCATGTGAAGGATCCCCCATCTCAAAATATTTAGTTCCAGGGACCCCCCCCAGAAGCAAATTTTGAGTTACAAATGTTCACTTAAAAAATACATATATTCAAAGATTTGCGCTCATTTTCACGACTTTTCAAAAATAGCAGATCTACAAGCTGCCGCGCTGTGAGCTTGTATATCTGCTATTTTTCAATAGCTAAAGTTACAAGGGCCCCTCCACCTTGGGCCCTGGTACCTCAGACCCACTTTCCTACCCCTTGTGACGCCCCTGACTGTCAGTGGGAGTTCAGTCATTCTCTCCTCTATGAGTTCTCTGGTGATTATTTAGATGACTGCTGTCGCTGAACCATTTTCCACACTGGTCACAGGGGTAAGGCACTTTCCCTCATGACGTATGAGATGACTTGATGATCTGAAACCTTTCCCACACTGATCACACCGGTGAATCACGTGAATTCTCTGGTGGTTTTTTAGACCCCTGCTGTGAGTAAACCGTTTCCCACACTGGTCACAGCCGTAGGGCTTTTCTGCATGAGTCCTCTGGTGATATTGGAGACTATTCTTCTGGCCGAACCCTTTCCCGCACTGCTCACACTTGTAGGGCTTCTCTCCTTTGTGCATTATCTGGTGGTTTTTGATAGTAGAGGCATGACTGAACCATTCCCCGCAATGGTCACAGTGGTAGGGTTTTTCTCCCGTGTGCATTCTCTGGTGCTTTTTGAGACTGGCGCTCTGGCTGAACCGTTCCTCACACTGTAAACACTGGTAGGGTTTTTCTCCCGTGTGAACTCTCCGGTGATTTTGGAGAGTGCTCTTGTGGGCGAAGCTTTTCCCACACAGGTCACAGGGGTAGGGTTTCTCGCCTCTATGGGTGCTCATGTGGTATGTGAGACCGCTGCTGTGGCTGTACCGTTTCCCACACTGGTCACAGCAGTAGGGCTTCTGTCCCCTTGTGTGAGTTCTCTGGTGATATTGGAGACTACCAATCTGACTGAACGCTTTCCCACACTGGTCACAGCAGTAGGGCTTTTCTCCCGTGTGAATTCTCTGGTGACTTTTGAGAGCAGTGCTGTGCCTGAACCTTGTCCCACACTGGTCACAGGCATAGGGTTTGTCATTTGTATGAATTTTCTGGTGCTCTTTGACCCAACTTTTTTTTTTAAACCGTTTCCCACACTGGTCACAGGCGTAGGGCTTCTCTCCAGTATCAATTCTTTGGTGATTTTTTAGACGACTTTTACCGCTGTAGATGTGTTGTTTCAGATGTAGTTGACCAGGCACAACATCTTGGATGGTGACTGAGGGGAGATAAAAAAAATACATAACTTGTTTTGAAATTTGGATTTAAACCCAACCATACTTCATCGACCTGTGAGCTTGCGAGTTCCGGGGACTGATTGATTGATTGAAGAGTTTATTATCAGCAATAGAAAAAAGTACAGTTTCATGACAGCGCATATCACTGGTACACGGTCAACTAAAAGGAGATCCTAGAAAGCCTTACGGCTTATTTACACAGGAACCACTTTATGTATCTCATAACATTGAAAGACAGACGGATAGAACATAGTACTTTACCTAGGATAGAGCTGTCCTCTAAACATCGACGAATCGACGCGTCGTTTTAAGCCCCCGGAATCGACGCCAATTGTTTGAGTCGAGCCGTCGAAAATATTTTATTTTTTTATCACACCAGTTACTGTGGTGCGGTATGAGAGCGCTGGACTGTGACTGTCATGTACTTCTTATTGAGTTCATACTTCCTACTACTTGTAACTAGACTTAAAAATAAAATCAGTTCACGTGACTTGAAAGTTGCCTTGATCATATTACAGGGAGCTCTTATTTTGAAGTTAACCGCTTTGAGAGGAAATGCGTTGACGTGTTGTTATTCTACTTGCAGCTAGAGCTGGCCAAAGAAGCAGCAGCGCGACACGCTTTCACTTTCACTGCCGTGGGTGTGTGGTGTTCTCAGGCTGAGGAATAGCGACGGGCGAACTGTTTTCTTTTTATTATCTCGCACCAGATCGGCAACATAGCTCTTTTGATACAGCAGCGCTGTGCTCTGAGAAAATACAACTTGTGGAAATAATAAACGACATGCTGTCAAAGAGATGCATTATTCTCGTCTCCGTCGTTCTAGCCTACTCTGCTCCACAATTCACAATTGACCGTTTGTCAGCCTTCTGATCGGTCCCTGAGACTCCCTGACTGGCCAACCAGAAGAAAAAAAAAACATTCACTTTTCGCTACCGTGGGTGGAGTTATGCAGTGGGAGAATGTCGCTTCAGTCTTCACCGCGGTGCCGTGATGCGGACTTTGCGGAGCACGGCCGGCGTGTAGTACGGCGCTGCGCGGTCATAGCGATTTCGATCATTATAATGAATAAGCTTCAACAAACTAGTTCACATGAACGATATAAATGTAACTAAGAGTTTCGATTGGGTAATATATTTTAAATGTGCAGAATTACAATTAAAATACATTTTATGTTGACAGCCAGCCTATAACTCTACAACTTCCTACCCAAGATGCACTGCGCTTTCTCTCTCTGTATCTCTCCTCCGACTTTTTCAGAGGATTAAACTAAGTAAAGCATGTATTTTTGTTTTGCAATTTAACTACTGTACTTTTGTCTTCCCTTTTTATTAATATCAAGTAGATGTTTCTCTTTTGGTACATTAAATAGCAATAATGAGGCAATGAAAATACCCCCTCCCCCCATTCACTGCCATTATAAAAATAATCTGCCCTGGGTTTTTCGTCCCACTTAGTAACAGAGCAGAATGGGGTGGGATTTGACAAACAGTGAATTACGCACAGCTGGACGCAATCTTATTGTCATTAATGTCCACCGCTACCATGTCTCAATATGCACGGTAGTTCATGGATCTAATTCACTTTAAAGGCTTAAAACAATTGTTCATATTACTGTTTTATTGTATTATGTTGACGTGGTTTAAAGGCTTTTTTTTCTATTTTTTTTACATAAATGATTCGTCGACGCGTCGGATTAACCCCCGCGACTCGAGTCGACTTGATAAATCCTGAGTCGAGGACAGCCCTAACCTAGGATAACATCAATTTCAAAAGCAGAAAAAGGATAACATCAATTACAAAAGCAGAAAAGCAATCTACGTTGAACATGATTAGTGGATTTGCCTCTGGTGTTGTGATCGTGGACATCCTTGACCTTTAGGAAGTAGTAGTCAGGTACGCGACCGAGTATTTCCCGGTGAACCTAAGCGCAATGGTGGGGGCCGATGGGCAAGGAGGGTTGCGAGCTTATGAGAAACAACTAAAATAAGACCTTAAAATCTGGCGAAAACAGTTGCGTGCATTAGCGGAAGATGACGATAAAGTTAACCGTTAAATGGAGAACATTAAATTAACTTCTGAAAAGCATACACGGCCTTAAAACATGGCAAAAACAGTTGCGTGCATTAGCGCAAGATTAGATGAGGATAAAGGAAATCATTAAATGGAAAACATTAAATTAACTACTGAAAAGGCTTCTAAGCCTACACTATAGCCTACTAAAAACTAGTGAACCGCGATCTTGCCACACGTGAGTAATTGTGGTTGTAAACAATAACACATACAATATAAATCCTTAGTCTAGATGTGGGAAGAAAAGATATCATCATGGCCCCAACCAAATAACTTTTAAATATCTTGCAATTGGCGACGAGTCTCTTACAAAATCGTCAAGAGTGCCTCTCATTCTCAATACATAGGCTAGTAATAGCCGCAAATTGCAACACTAGATTTTTTTATACTCGGATGAATCTAGGGTTGCAATACCTCCCATAGGCAGCCGATGCATGAAAACAGTTTTTTGCTAACTGATTGTATTAAACGACTTCAAACTCACCAATATTGTAGCTCTATGGAAAGCTTGGAATTTACTCTTGCTAGCTGCAAAGTGTTTGTTTCTGAAAAATCCACCGTAGAATTGTTATCATTTTATTTTCTGTCAAGAAATTCAGTTCGGGTGATTATTTTTTCTAAGTGCTGGAGTTTGGAAGCGCTTGTGGGAAGTCACTCAGCAGTCCTGTGTACCAGCTGGTTCTAAATGTCACATAGCCTAATGCAGGAGGCAGCGGGACATGGCGTTAATATAGACGAGCGCTTCCGAAGTTCAAGACTTAGAAAAAAAACATGTCTTCTCGGATTTCTTGACAGAAAATAAAATGATAACAATTCTACGGTGGATTTTTCAGAAACAAACACTTTGCAGCTAGCAAGAGTAAATTCCAAGCTTTCCATAGAGCTACAATATTGGTGAGTTTGAAGTCGTTTAATAAAATCAGTTAGCAAAAAACTGTTTTCATGCATCGGCTGCCTATGGGAGGTATTGCAACCCTAGATTCATCCCATTATAAAAAAAATCTAGTGTTGCAATTTGCGGCTAGGCTAGTAATAAGCTCTCCATCATCAGCAATAGTCAGTGGTGCGTGTTCCCCACACTCCCAAGCCCCCACCGTTGCGCTTAGGTTCACCGGGAAATACTCGGTCGCGTCAGGTACATGGGTATCTTGGAAGTGTAGTGTATCTTGTACACCAGGATAGAGTGATCGAAGGTGTCAAATGCCTTCTGTAGGTCCAGCATGACCATGCCGCAATATTTGCCAACGTGAATTGCACGTTTGATGTAATCATTTTAATAGACGAGGCATGTGTCTCAGTTTATATTTGCCAGTTTGTAAAGGCTTCACTAGAGTAGGTTTTGAGGTTTCTAGCTTCGACTGTTTAGTGACAATCTAATTCAGGGGAGCAGTGGATGAAAACATTATTTACAGGGGTGGGTAAAAGCATATTGAGTTATTGACACAAATGTAATTTCTGTATCTGACATAAAAACAGCTACACACCCGTTCTGTGTAGGTTTACCACAGGCTGCAGCATTGCTTGGTGGATCTCTCTCTGTTCCTCCTCTGACGCAGCTGAAGCGCTGTTTGACGACATCTCTCTTCTAAAACACTGTAACAGTTCATCTTCGGTCCATTTCGATAGTCGATATTTGACGCCCGGTTTCACCGTCTGGGATCTGACTTTACTTGCTGACATTCTGTGGTCTTGATGACTTTAGTAGGACGTTAATGTAAAGACTGGATAAACAGGCATGCACCAGTTGACAACATTACATTAATAATCCAATTGATTGATGATAATCGGTTATGTAACTCTCAAATCTTCCTATTAACAGAGATATAATTATATTGTTCCCTGCGAATGAATAAACTATTGTCGCCTATTGACCATAATTCACACCGCGGCCATCATGGATCACACATGACCACATGGGGTGGCAACGCAGCCAATCAGAAGCTTCAATGGGCGGGTCTTGCCTTAACCAACAGCTTCTGATTGGCTGCCTTGCCACCCCATGTGGTCATGTGATCCAAGGTGTCCGCAGTGTGAATAATGTGCGTCGAGTTCTCTAGTAGTCTATCAATGTCGAAAAAAAGGAGATCTACAAGCTCACAATGATGTGAGAACAGACGCGGTGTGAGCTGGTAGATTGGCTATTTTTTTTTTACGTCGTACGATGATGACGTGTAAATTTACACTCTTAAAGTGACAGGTTCACACATTAACCAGTTAGCAGTTTTGCATAGGGGTGATATAAGTGGCATTGATGCAATGCCTGTTTAAAGTTGATGCCTTGATGGTGACATTTGTCCATTGTGGTCTAGCTAAGCTATATAAATATATATAGGCCTATATATATATATATATATATATATATATATATATATATATATATATATATATATATATATATATATATACACACACACACACACACACACACACACACACACACCACCACCATGGATCATCAACTTGCCCCTATATGAGCGAAAGATTGGCTATTTCTAGAATAAATACAATATTTAAGGTGTTTTTTATTTTACATTTTAGTTCTAGATAATGTAGCCTATTTGGCTTATTAGCCAGGGATCCTTTTAATTAAAATGTAGGCCTACTTTGTACGCTAAAATAGCTAGATTGCGATGCGTCGCATCAGGACACATAACTCCTATGTATAACTGTAGTGTTTGTAGTGGTGGTGGTACAAGAGATCAGAGGATGATAATAAGAGTGTGTGGTTGTACAGCTCAAACAGACACACAGGAAATGGAAACACAGACCACCTCCCCTATGCACCTCTCACTGTCATGCACGCACATTTACCATGATGCGCGCGTGCGCGCACACACACACACACACACACACACACACACACACACACACACACACACACACACACACACACACACACACACACACACACACACACACACTCATCTCATCACATCTGATGAGTCATCACTTACTCATAATTTATATCTTTTATCGTCTTACCGGTAAAAAGTTAGATAATTCATCTCAATTGTGACTGTGTTGATTTATTAAAACATGCACTATTTAGATAAAGTATCATAATCAATGTATTGATTTATTACCTTGATTTTTGTAAGTCACTCTGAATCAAGAGCATCTGCTAAATGCCTAAATTGTAAATTGTAATCAACTTTATTCACATCACAGGTTTACAGGTATTGCTAACTGGGCTCCCAAATAATTGGCAAAAAAACTCAATCAAATCAAAGACTTGAATAATATATATATATTATTTCCTTTAAAACCTTGAAAAATAGTTTTCTTTGTGGAGATTATAGGAACTTTCATTCATTTCATATTTAATGTTTTTTCAAAGGAATATAATGAAAAATAAAAATACAATTCTAACAAATTCCTTGAATTAGAAAACAAATGTTTAAGTTGTGAAAATGTAAAAGACAGTCATGTAAACTGATGATTGACCCAGATGCAATGCAGTGGTAAAGAGAAGTAGAGAAGCGATGGTTTTAAGTGTGATGACTTCAAATGAGCGCGTCAAATTCTGTCCCATTTTACAGGCAGAACCAGTTGCACCATACCCAGTAGGCCTACTCACCCTAGCTAGGACTGCCCTTCTCTGAATTGAGATTTGGAATTGTCAAATAACAACACATTGTCAACTATACAATGTCAAATATACACGGTCAACTATAATGGTGCATAAAATGAGGAGGAAATGCTTCTTGTGATAGTTGCTGTTGATCTGCTACAGCTATGAACAGTTGGGAATTGCTGATAGACAGAATACAGCAAAACAGTGATAAGCCCAAATATTGTTCATTTAACCACACACAGTTTAACTCCGAGAGTGTAAATAGGGAAGGAATCAAATCTCTGAGTCACTAAGTATTATCTTGATAAAACTGTAACATAACTCAACTTAGTGAGTTGTTGCTCTTCCTTGTCAAAGGTGATTGGTTACAGCTGTGTGCTGATCTGCATCTTATCAGGCTCACAGCTCCAGATAAAGAGGTTGACCAGTTTCAAACTGACCCCAAGTCAGTCTGTTAGTTCCTCTGTCAGTGATCGTGAGGCTGGGTGAGGAACAGACAAACTGATACCTGATCAGCAATGCTTTCCTCAAGCCGGGGGGGGGGGGGGGGGGGCTGGAAAGAGAGAGAGAGAGAGAGAGAGAGAGGATGCTGAGAGCTGTGGTCAAAGTGTTGAGTTGATACAGGAAGCCAGTGTGTGGGGTTGAGACACACACACACACACACACACACACACACACACACACACACACACACACACACACACACACACACACACACACACACAGAGATAGAAGGGGGAGAGAGAGGAGGCAAACTGACAGAGAAAGGAGGAAATAAAGAACTTAAGAAGTAAAAAAAGACACAGACAGACAAGCAGACCATGATGACGGGACATGTGCTGCCATTCTCCTCTCTGCTAGTCTTCCTGGGTAAGAATGGTCACCATGGAAATACATCTATTGTGTTATTGTTGAACTTTGACACTATCATTTTGGTTATTGTTGCTACGGAAACTGGAGAATCACTGTAAATCCACGTTGTATCATTGCTAGTGAAACAGCATCAGTCATATTGTTAGACCGTGACCTTTGTTGTGGGGCGATGGTGTCGAGAGGGATTTGAAAGGAAGATGATGACATCTTTGAAACTTACATATTACATCACCATCTTAAACTGGAATAGTGTTTCTTGTCATGAATTTGATTCTGTCAAGCAGAAACCTTGTATATCCATAATTCATCTCTTCATGTATTTTTTTCATTGACAAATTCCCTATTTTCAGGGGTCATCAATATGTCCGTACAGACAAAATGTGTCCGTAGCAAGGACTTGACCCGGTCTGTGTCAAATTTTAGATTTTCTGTTTCACACACTATTTTAAGGTTCTTTATTTTGACCATAAGACCAGTTACTGAAGAGTCAAGTCTCCAGGTATTCTTCAGAATATGTATGACACTAATTTACTAAGACACTATGGCACATTATGAGTCCACTAGTACCTGTGGTTCTGAAACGTTTTATTTACAAGGAAGGGCCACCATAGTTCCGAGACACAGACCTGTTATGGGCTAGCTCTTTGTGTTCCTGGAAATATTATTGTCCGCTCATGTATGTCTGTGGCAACAATGGAATATTCACAAAAAATGTCCACCACCTCCAACATGGTGATGAACCCTGCCCCCTTATTATGTCTGGTCCGTCTTTTCACCAGGGTGTTTGTCTGCGCTGGGGGAGGTCAGGCAGAAGGCCCGACCGGTGCCCGGGTTTCCCAACAACATGAGCAAGAAGCCCGGCTTTCCCTACAACATCAGCAGGAATGACACAGGTCTGCACGACGCTATCCTGACCGGCACCTACTTCTACAACAACGAATCCAACGACATCTTCCTCTTCAAACCCTCTGCCATTGGTGGAGCCCAGAGACAGGTGGGTGGGTGGGAGGTCACCATAATAATGCCTCTGCTCTTGATAACGTCATTATTATTTTATTTTTGTCTAAGGATACGTTTTATTTTTTAATCCCTGATTCAGACTGAATTAAATACATGCAGTTCATTTTGGGAAATGTAGACTGTCTGATATTCGTGATTAGTAATATCATAATTTAACATTTTAATTAAAAAGTCATCCATATTGGTCAAAAAACTCTAATATTTAGAAGTTGCATGTATTGAAGAATTAAATAACACAAGGCCTCAAGAAAATGTCTCACCCCGTTGCTTTAACCCTAATATCTCAAGACCCCAGATTGCTTTAACCCTAACATATCCACATACCCATGTATCAAGTTCACTAGGAAAATTGTTTATAGGCCAGCGATGCATATGTGCTCTGTGTTGCAGATCATTAAAGGGATCCGCTACCTGGTGGACTTGGAGCTCTCCAGAACCATCTGCACAAAAAGACAGAATAACCAGGATCTGTCAGTCTGTGCCTTTCAACCAGAAGGCCGCTTCCACCAGGTAACCAATAACTCCCACTGCTCCCAGTTGTTATAGGATGGGTTAATGACATCACTGCTCCTAGTCGTTGAGCAGTTGCTCCTGGAACAGGAGCTATAGCTCCAACATCTGGCTTTGTCTGGTCAAAAACCTAAGGGAAAACCTGTTCAAAAATCATCTGGGCTTAAGTAAACTGAAGCACGGCTATAATCAGGCCTACTGTAGATAGTAATGGCCTACATCCTGGCACAAACAACATTCCCATTGATATTTAATATTTAACTGCAAATATATTCTTTTGTTTTGATTGTTTTGTTCCACTTTGGCAATGTAAACGTATGTTTTATATTCATGCCAACATAAAGCTGCTTTGAATTGACAGAGAAACACAGAGAGAGGGCGGCTGGGGTGTGTGTTTGTGCGGGGGAGGTGGTCTTTGTTTCCACTTCCTGTTTCTCTGTTTGAGCTGTACAACAACCACACACTCTCTTATTATCAGCTCCGGGCTGTTAAGTATGACATCATTTTGTAGGCAGAGGAGAATTTCTGCCCCCAGTTTCCGTGAATCTTTTTACTATTTTTACTATTTACACATTTTTCTTCTCTTTGTTGTTGAAAGGAAAGTGTTAGAATTATACTTTAGTCGTTTCTTTTGTCTCGGATCTGTTGAAAATAGCGAGGGACAGAAAATGCTCTGGGGGCAGATTCTCCTCTGCCTACAAAATGATGTCACGGCTTAAAAGACCCTCTACATGAGTGACTCCCAAACTGGGGGTCGCGATCCCTCAGGGGGGTCCCCAATCATTTTGCGGGGTCCCCAGATGATTAGCTTAATGTCCAACATTGTTTTCAATAAACCAGCATACAGTTTAAGTGTATACAGGGCATCTGTATCTACAAGCTCACAACGCCTCGCTGTGAGGCGTTGAGCTTGTAGATTGTCAATTTGTGTCACACACTAATTCCTTAAAAACACTGCACTCAGTGAGGACACTCTCAATGAGAACACACTCCTAATGTGCCATACATAGTGTCATAGTAAATCAGTGTCATACATAATCTGAAGAAAACCTGGAGACTTGATATTCAGTAATTGGGTATCATGATCAACATAAAAACGTTATAATGGCAAATTTAGTTGCCACGGACAAGGACACGTCTTGCCACGTACACATTTTGTCCGTGTATGGACATGTTGATGACCCCTGCTGTTCCCCAGACATTTCATCATTCTAACCTGTCCTGTCCTGTTGTGGTGTGTTTCTCCAGACTCTGCAGTGCCACTTCGAGGTGTGGTCCATCCCCTGGCAACATGTGATGAAAACCACCTCCTGCAAATGTCATCCCATGACGGACAACAAACACCACAAGCGGCCTGCAACCCTCGTCTAAGCATGCAGCTCTCAATAGGCTCTATGCACAGCAGCCATATTGAAAATAAATTGGGCCCCTTCTTTACTTCCTTCACAGGGTGCTGATAGTGTACATGTTGGCTCACTGGAAACTCTCTGTTACACCAGTGGGTCTCAATGGGGCCTTTTCCACCGGCAAAGAACCGGTCGGGGTTCTTTCTCCCGCCCATGGGATGAACCAGAGGTGAGCTTTTCCACCGAGAACCGAGTTGGTTCCAAACCGTAAAAGTTGGTTCGGAGCGGGAACCACAAAATCCTTGTTTTTTTTTCCAGTGAACCGTGGCGATATACTGGGGGACAATGGCTCTGGTTCAATCTGGTGGAAACGCAAGCCGGAAGAACCAAGAACAAACCAAGGTTCCTGAAAGTTTCCATCCCATAGGCAGGAGAAAGAACCCAAACCTGTTCTTTACAGGTGGAAAAGGCCCCAAAGTGTCCTTGAGGTTCCAAATGGTCCCTTATGGGTCTGTAACTTTGAGAGTGTACAAATGGACCTGTCCAGTTTCTTCTAATAGGGCTGCTGTGCACAGAGCCTATTAGCCTGGCTCATCAGGCTAGTTCTCAATGCTGTTACTGAAACCACATTGACATCAATACATGGAGTGTCTGTTAGCAGAAACGAGCCAATTAAAATCTATAGCAATGTTGGGCCATATAACCTTTTGCTAAACTCTCGGAGCATTGTGTTAACTCACACTTTATTCAAATGTTTTGTGAACAATTAAATACGGGATAATGTATTCTCAACATGTTTTGAACAAACACATTAATTACATGTTGAATTTTTGCCTGACAATTACAAATACTTTTTTGCGTCAGAGTCACAACTGCAGGTCTGGGGACCCCCAGGGTCCTTGAGGGGGTTCCAGGGGGTCCCCAGTAAGAAATATAATAATAATAATGAAATAGCTTAGATTGTAACATCAAAAAGGTTTACCCTTTTTAACCCTAAAAACAGTACATTGGCTTTTTGAAAATAACAGATATCCAAGCTCACAATTGTGACACAAATCTTGTACGGGGGTCTCTTGCAAAATCTTTTCAGATGGGGGTCAGCGGCCAAATAAATACTGTACATACAGTATTGTCTCTCTGAAACACTGCTTTGCATCAGTGGTTCTGTGTGTCAAAACACTTTAGTCAACTAAATGTAGGTTGGCAGGCCTCGACGGCATCATAACTGCAAAGTTGTGTTGTGTGCTTGTAGATCTATTTTCAGAGCGCAACACCCAAGCACAACCAAACATAATGACTTGTCTTTTAGTTCTACTGGATCTCTTCTCCACTATAGTCACTCCCTAACATTTTAGTCTAGTTTACATTTGTTGGCGAAATTGTGAATATATTTAGTATTAGTCATCATAGCTTAGTTTCTATTTAGTTTTTGTCAGTGAAAAAAAGGTAACCGACGACAACATTAACGCTGCATCAGTGGTAGCATTGATATAAATACACACACAGTCATAGTGGTGATGTTTCACTGTGTGAAGTAGTGTTTATGAGAGACGTGTTGGAAAATGAAACAATGACAGAGGCTATTTTAAACTTAAATTATTTTTATTCAAAGGAAGCTCAGAGCAGCAAGACTGAGCTCCTGACATCAGAGTGTGTTGTTCACACAGACAAAACAAATGACAAACAAGCACTGGGAGAGAATTCATACACATTTGATGTCTCATGTTAAATGAGTAGTCCAAACCAAAAATAACTTTTTTTCCTATCAATTACTCACCCCATGGAGACTTGAATTGTTAGAAAACAAGTCATTTTTTTGGGTGAACTACTCCTTTAAGAGCGAACGAGGGAAGCTAAAATAACATATTATACACATTAAAAGGATTGTAAATCTCCTGCCCTTTAGGATTTGTATAATGACTATGTCGGGTGGAAACCTCGTATTTCCAAAACGGTTACTTTTCAGGATTCAAATTCAAAAGCAGATCTATCTGTGTAGGAGAGGCAGTTCAGTGCAAAACAATAGTCAAAAGTGCAAATTAATGATCATAATCACAAGACAAGAAAAACATTTACATTTGGCACAACAATTGAATCAACAACTCAAAGAAATCAATGCAATCAGAAACAGAAAACAACCAAGATCTTGTTGCCCAATCAAAAAAATAAGAACATAAAATAAAACAGATTGTGGTTCTCAACCTGTGGGTCGGGCCCCATTGGTGGGCTGTGAGAATATTAGAAGTGGGCCCTCAAATGATTGGCAAGACACTGAGATTTTAATGATAAAATAACATGAATACAAAAAAAATATGTATTTTTCTTTAAGTTCCTATTTATCGGTATCACAATGAAAACTCATTCTTTTCAAGGTTTTAAAGTACGATAGTTCCATTGATAAATAGGAACTTAAAAGAATACTACATTAGTTACATTGAAAAATCTCTGGGACTTCACTCCCTGCGTGCAGTTACCATTGGACGCCACAAGGTGGCACAAGGGGGCCTTGATGATGGAGAAGCTGCTAGAGAGTATGGACTGGCAAGGAAAGAATTTATGCCCTCTGCTTTTCCATAGCGTGGTCAAGAATTGGTGTTATTTTGTTTAAAAAGCTCTCTTTTACAATAGTAATAATTGCTATAGAGCTTTTATTAAGTAGTTTTCAGATCAGGATAACAATTAATATTATCCAAATCAGGAGAGTGAAAAGGATACAGGCTAAGAAACAAGGGAAATGGAAAGCGATGAAACAAAGAGACGCATTTGGAACTGGAACACAATTGAAGCTGATAAATGATTATTTGTGGAGTTTCTGAGTACTTAGAACATTAACCTTTCAACAAAAAAACACCTTTTATTAAATTAAATAAAACACATTTTAGCTGGTGTCCAGTGGCAGTATATCTGGAGGTGAGCGGCAGCATGCATGCAACATAGCAAGCAGCAAGCATGCAGAGATGGCTGTACCAGGCAGGGGTCCTTGAGGGGGTTCCAGGGGGTCCCCCAGTTTAACAACCCATTTAGGCCTGAACGCAAATCTGTGTCACTTTAGATTTGAACCACTTTAACCATTATTTTATGCTTTAACTATTAAAAAATAGCAGATCTACAAGCTCATAGTCTTTGAATATTTTTGCCCCGATTCTATAAAAGTCTTCTAAATCCTTCTTCTAAATCTGTTCTCAAATTTGCTTTTTGGGCCAGCACTTCTCACCTCAAGAACCCCCCACATTATATGTATTTGGTGCCACGCTGCGATCTTGTATATCTGCTATTTTTCAATAGTTATTTTTCAATAGTTAAAGCATTACATAATTCTAGGCCTAAATGGTTTAAATGACTGATGGTCAGGAACAAAATGGACCCTTATAGGTCTGTGATTCTGACAGTAATTAAGGGGTCCATTTGGTTCCGTATCCTATGTCAGTTTTTAAAGGGGGGTTTGTGGTCTACCGGAGGGCCTTGGGAGAAAAAGACCCTCTTGGGAGAAAAAAGGTTTGCCAATCACCCTGTACTCGGACGTAATCTGACACCAAACAAAGTAGTTGCAAAAAACATTAAACGCTATTTGTGACAGCTGAGAAGACAGAAAAGAAAGAAAGAAAAAGTCACCAGTATCTTTAGCAGATATATGAGACTATATTATGCAGAAAGGGTGAGTACAAATACTTCATATTCAAAAGCACCAAATGTAGCAGATCTACAAGCTCTTTGCAGATCTGCTTCTTTTGGTGCTCTTGTTTGACGCTGTGTTCACACACACAAAACGCCAAAGAAATGGAGTCAAGAGCTTTCTGCCCGAGTGCAACGATATGAAAGTTACATCAAATCATCCAATAAACAAGGAAGGGAACAGTCTCAGAGTGTGAGTGTGTGTGTGTGTGTGTGTGTGTGTGTGTGTGTGTGTGTGTGTGTGTGTGTGTGTGTGTGTGTGTGTGCGCGCGCACGCGCATGTTCCAGCAAGGGGGCCTTGATGATGGAGAAGCTGCTAGAGAGTATGGACTGGCAAGGAAAGAATTTATGCCCTCTGCTTTTCCATAGCGTGGTCAAGAATTGGTGTTATTTTGTTTAAAAAGCTCTCTTTTACAATAGTAATAATTGCTATAGAGCTTTTATTAAGTAGTTTTCAGATCAGGATAACAATTAATATTATCCAAATCAGGAGAGTGAAAAGGATACAGGCTAAGAAACAAGGGAAATGGAAAGCGATGAAACAAAGAGACGCATTTGGAACTGGAACACAATTGAAGCTGATAAATGATTATTTGTGGAGTTTCTGAGTACTTAGAACATTAACCTTTCAACAAAAAAACACCTTTTATTAAATTAAATAAAACACATTTTAGCTGGTGTCCAGTGGCAGTATATCTGGAGGTGAGCGGCAGCATGCATGCAACATAGCAAGCAGCAAGCATGCAGAGATGGCTGTACCAGGCAGGGGTCCTTGAGGGGGTTCCAGGGGGTCCCCCAGTTTAACAACCCATTTAGGCCTGAACGCAAATCTGTGTCACTTTAGATTTGAACCACTTTAACCATTATTTTATGCTTTAACTATTAAAAAATAGCAGATCTACAAGCTCATAGTCTTTGAATATTTTTGCCCCGATTCTATAAAAGTCTTCTAAATCCTTCTTCTAAATCTGTTCTCAAATTTGCTTTTTGGGCCAGCACTTCTCACCTCAAGAACCCCCCACATTATATGTATTTGGTGCCACGCTGCGATCTTGTATATCTGCTATTTTTCAATAGTTATTTTTCAATAGTTAAAGCATTACATAATTCTAGGCCTAAATGGTTTAAATGACTGATGGTCAGGAACAAAATGGACCCTTATAGGTCTGTGATTCTGACAGTAATTAAGGGGTCCATTTGGTTCCGTATCCTATGTCAGTTTTTAAAGGGGGGTTTGTGGTCTACCGGAGGGCCTTGGGAGAAAAAGACCCTCTTGGGAGAAAAAAGGTTTGCCAATCACCCTGTACTCGGACGTAATCTGACACCAAACAAAGTAGTTGCAAAAAACATTAAACGCTATTTGTGACAGCTGAGAAGACAGAAAAGAAAGAAAGAAAAAGTCACCAGTATCTTTAGCAGATATATGAGACTATATTATGCAGAAAGGGTGAGTACAAATACTTCATATTCAAAAGCACCAAATGTAGCAGATCTACAAGCTCTTTGCAGATCTGCTTCTTTTGGTGCTCTTGTTTGACGCTGTGTTCACACACACAAAACGCCAAAGAAATGGAGTCAAGAGCTTTCTGCCCGAGTGCAACGATATGAAAGTTACATCAAATCATCCAATAAACAAGGAAGGGAACAGTCTCAGAGTGTGAGTGTGTGTGTGTGTGTGTGTGTGTGTGTGTGTGTGTGTGTGTGTGTGCGCGCGCGCACGCGCATGTTCCAGCTCATGGTGTGATGTCGCGTTGGCATTGTTTGAAACATTTGGGGAACATTTTTGAAGATTGTATAAAAAGGATGTGACTCTTTTTTTTCTTTTCTTTTTCTGTTGCCTCAAATGACATGCCCAAAATAGAGACACCAGGTTGAAAGTAGTTGAAGGCGTGAATTCACTGTGTGTGTGTGTGTGTGTGTGTGTGTGTGTGTGTGTGTGTGTGTGTTTCTGTTCTGTTAAATCTCTGTGCATTTCTACACCTTCCTACCTGTCCATTCTCTTTCACTTCCTACTGTTCTATCAATCCATCTATCCATCCATCCTAGGGTGACCATACAGTATATTCAGCCCCTCATACCGGGTCCCTTAAATCAATGCATGCGGTCGCTTCGCACGCACGGCCATTCATGCACGCGTATACGCACCACGGGTGTTGCATACAGGCAACGACTGAGCTGACAAACATCAGCCTCAGCATCAGCATTGACTTCAGACACGCAGTTTAATTCATTCACGTTTTCTGATGGGGTTATAGGTGAGCATGTTTACACGAAAAGAACATTATAAACATGCAACCACTACAAAAATAACTATTATTATTGGAATTCAGGTGAAAACCAGGACAATTGAGTGTTGAAAAGCAGGACAAGTGTTTTAGAGATATGTGTCGGGACTCTGTAATCAGGGGTGTCATTTGGGTCATTAGGGGATGGCAATGGCCACCCCCTAGTCTTCACATTTAAGCTCAGATTCCATTGTTTTATGATAGGCTACTGTCCACCACTCGTTTTCTCTTTTCGCGAAAAATAGTTGATCTACTGTACAGGCTCTCAACGAGCAACGCGTCGAGAGCCTGTAGAAACAGTGCTGAAGTGCTAACCTATTTTTTTCAACGCCTTATTTCTTTCTGAGAATACGCCTCTTGGGGCAATCCTGGCCAAACCTGGTCACCCTGATTGGTCACCCTTATCCGTCCATCCGTCTCAGACCTTGCGGAGGTCTATCTTGGCGATGTAGGGCGATCTGAAGGAGCCCAGGTACAGGTACCCGTTGTGCTCGTGGGCCTCGCTGATGTATGCGGCCACGGTGCCGTGCGGGTCGTGCAGGCTGCGCGTGCACACGCCCCCGTCATGCAGCTCCACCAACAGGCTGTAGCAAGGGACAAACTTCATCAGAACCTCCGTGCTGAAGAGCTGGACAGGAGGAGAGCAGAGACGGGGAGAGGAGATTTAATTCATTCACTGCCAAGAATATTTAAACAAACCACTAACCACTGCCAGGCCAGCAATACGATCCATAGTTATGGCCGATTGAAAATGCACTGTTTTGACTAACGCAGAGGGAAAACCAGGAAGCGGAGAAAAGGACGATTCTGTGAAAACGGTAAACAGATGGAGATCTGTTTTATTTGATTTGTTCTTGTTCTGGTGCGATCAGATGGGGCTGTTCGTTAACTTGTGAAAACTGCAAAAAAAAAAAAACGACTTGCTGAGACGTGTTAGGCAGAGAATCAGTTCATTGTGTTCTTGGCACTAAACATTTAAACATAAATTTTTAATTTCTGTTTGCCTACAACACAACTATACAGCACATGTATTGACTGACATATACAAAGAATCCTTTATCATTTAATACTTTCAAATAGGTTCACAATCTTAACCACAATGTTTGTTGCATACTTAAGTTGTACATACATACATACACAGACATGCATTATTTATTTTCCAAAATAAACTGAGCTGAAGAATGTAAATTAGAATACGGGGGACATTGGCTGTCCCGATAACAAGACTGAAGCTCAGGGGTGACCATGCCTTTGCTGTCGCGGCCCCTAAACCATGGAACAGCAACAACCCTTCACTATTAGGTCTGCCCTCTCTGTTGAGTCTTTTAACTCATACTCTGCGATCCTCGTCGAAACCGGAGATTTCCCGCTGTACCTCTATTAGCTTTAATCATTATGAAACGATTAAAAGTAGGATCGCTGTATATATCCGTTTCGGAGACTTTAGGCCCGCCCCCTAACTGTATCCGGTCGTATGTCCTGTTTAGACTAGTCTCGCGTGGCCAGACGGTTGCCTCCGCGATTTGGTCAAATGCTCCCAGCATACAGTCTGGCAGACCGGGGAAGAAATGATGAGTGTGAAGATGAAGCGGAAGTGAAGCCCCCACGTCACTTCCGTTTCAGTCTCACATCACACATATTTATCATTATATAAATAAAAATCATATAAGCATGTTTAGCTTGCTGCTTAGCAGAAATGACATTTTAAAATATATATTTTTTTACGTTAATGCCCGTTTTCGATACTCGCCGTTCGGGAGCTGTGGAATAGTTGTCTGGCTACGCGAGACTATGTTTAGACTGGATCTAGGTTTCCATATCCGGTCTGACGTCAAATCGTAGCTCCCGGCCCATAGGGTTTCCTTGTAAACAAACGAAGGAGCTGCACGGACATAGAATGTTTTTTTTTTTCACACATTTTATTTATTTTGTAGCTGTTTGATTCCTCTACCCGCCTGGCATATGATCCTCGCACATATCGTCTGCTATGTGCGCGAACGTGTCCACGTGTTACCATAGCGCACAGCTGGCTTTTTTCAATGTTTTTTCATGTAAACACTGGCGGATAAGCAGGGATACAGCGTGGCAACGGATATGTCTATTTCAATGGGTTTTTTTTTATTCGAAAGCTGTCACCGAGTCTACACGTCTACTAGATGAGTCGCGCACAGATTGTGCACGATGCGTGCGCGTGCCCACGTTAAAAGGTAAGGACAATTTGGCAGCTGCTTACTACAGCTATGTTTAAAATGGCAGCAAAATTGTTAAATCCAGGCTCAAAACTCTTCTACAGTATATCTACTGTATAGTCGCACACCTTTGAATCCCACTGGCTTTGCACCATCCTGTTAAGAAGGGTTTGCCTTGCTGCTTTTAATGTTTTTCTATTGACTGACTACTGACCGCGTGTTTATTATTGATTGTTCAGTTCTGCTGTTCATTTAGACCTGTAAAGCACTTTAGTATAATGCGAGTTGTTTTTTAATGTGCTATATATACATTTGATTTTGATTAGATTTAGTCTGCTCTCGCATCACATGGTATGTTTAGATGTAGATTGTACCTTGAAGATAAGCTTCTTGATCCAGGGCCTTGGGGCCAGGAAGTCCAGCATGGAGAAGCCGGGGTTGGGCCGGACGGCGGCCATGGACACCCAGTACCCCCCCGTGGAGCTGGGACGGATGTTGTCAGGGAACCCAGGCAGGTTGTCCACAAACGTGTCCATCCCTCCTTTGTTGAGCCCTGACACATGGACCCTGATGGACGGACGCACAAACACACACATTTGTAGTACTATACTTGTGAGGAGATCAGCGTGTTGGGACAAGTGGTTTTGTTATTTTTACCTGCGTATCCTAGCGACGGTGGTCTCGGCCACCAGGACAGACTCCTGGTCCGGCAGCAGCTGGATTCCGTTGGGGAACTTCAGGTTCTCCATCACCACGGTAACCTCTCTGCTCTCTGTGTCGTACTCCAGAACCCTGGGAAACATTATATAACAACACACTGGATCACTCACAGGACCAGTAGTAGTAGATGTTACAGTAGTCAAATCAAGACACCTTTAACAACAGCAGCTTACCCAAAGTGCTGGCCCAAAAAGTAAATATTCTAAATTCTAAATTCTTAGAGGCTGCGTTCGAAAAGTCGGTCATCAAATCGGCCATTTTATTCCTCGTGTCAAGTCTCTTATGCCTACTCGAAGGACATGGGGAATCGGAAAAGGAGGCATCAATGAGGAGGGAGAACAGAAGAAACCTTGATGCTTCCCACCAGTAAGTGTTTGCAAGCTGAGCAGCATGACGAGTGATTACTCCGCCCCTCCAGCTGACAATAGAACGCCCCTACAAAGGAGCACCTGTGTTGATGTAATCAGAAATGGACGTCGCACGACATGACACTTCAGAGGAATTGACGTCTCACTTCTCTAAACAAATGTTCCTCCTTTCCTCTCTCCTCTTCTCGTTTCCTACGTGCTTACTCAGTGGGAGGGACTAACATACAAGGAAAGGATAGAAGTGTAGGAAATAGGAGGGAGGGCAATCTCTCTTGGCAGCCCAGTCCCAGAGACACGTCCCCACGGAGGGGACCTGTCCCCGCGAGGGGACGGAGCACCGTCAAGTAGCGCCTGGAGACAGCAGGTCACGTCCCCACGAGAGGATCGCGTCCCAATGGGAGGACGGGGCGCCGGCAGGCAGAGCATACGAGCGGAGTGGAGCGCGAGCGGTGCGGGGAGCGGAGCGAGCCGTTTTTTAGTTTTTTTAGGGTCGCGCACCGCATGTTTCCAACAAAACAGTGGCGAGTGGAAAGCTCTCCAAGTCTCCATCAAAGCCGAGGCTTACATTAGTGCAGCCATTTGTGTTGGGAACACACTGGCAAAGGAGAAAGTGTTTCGGACATGGTAGCAAACTACTTTTTTGACTCTGATTGACGGCCCTGAGCGGCGCATGGAGCGAGCGCGGAGCGAGAGATGCGAAAATCAAGTTGATCGACGGAGCGGCGGGGAGCGGAGCGGCCCGGTGGCCAACCAGAGCGACGAGCGAGTGGGACAAGAGCCCTCTGGAGCGCGGAGCGGCTTTTGTCATCGCTCCACTCCGCTTGTGTGCTCTGCCGGCAGGTAGCACCTAAACCAAACCTTAACCCTAACCTCAGGAAAACTAACGCTGGTGAAATGCTAACCTGCCGATGCGCCATCCCCCTGAGGGTGAAATGCTAACCTGCGGACACTGTTGAAAGCTAACCTGGTGAAATGTAAACTGTCCTGCTAACCTAACCTGTCCTCGCAGGACGCCAAGACAGTTTGCCCTTGCTGGGAATTAGGATTTAATTTAAGAACCTGGGACGCAGCTTATGCCTGTGTAACATACCGTCCGTCTGCGGTGGCCTCCATGATGAGGTGCAGGTAGTGCCTGCGTTGCCACCTGCTGCTGGAGTCGGTGAAGTACACCTTCTTGCCGTCGCGTGTCACGTCCAGGTCGTTGATGAAGGACAACTTCCTGCCTCCCACCAGCCGGCCTGGAGACACCAGGTTGGTGGACTCACCTACACACACACACGCATGCACGCACGCACGCACGCACACACGCACACACGCACACACGCACACACACACACACACACACACACACACACACACACACAATGACTTTAAACAATCCTGCATCTGAAATGATTTTGTGCCAGGGACCATAGTCTCGTTTGCTGAAAATGTAAAAGATATTTTAAAATATATATTTGTGAACGCAAACCATTCTCGGCTTCCAGGAGGTGCAGTTCCAGACTCTATGGGGATTGTGGAACAGTTGTCTAGCAATGTGAGAATACTGGGACCACCAAAAGAGAAGATTTGTAAAAATCTATAAAAAATAATGTAAAAAATCGAACCTCTGTTCGAAGTGGAGCTGTGTGTGTGTGTGTGTGTGTGTGTGTGTGTGTGTGTTGCAGTTGATGCTCAGGGCAGGCTAGACTCAACAGCACCTCTCTGGTCACCCAGGGTTACTACATACAGGCTACATACAGACCCACAGACCCACCCACCCACATACCCACATACCCACCCACATACCTACACACACGGCCACGTATAGGGAGCTTGTGTTCCACACAGCTCCAAAAATAAATAAGGAAATAGCTGAAGAGTAGAATACAGTCAAAGTTGCTAAACTGCTCCTCATTTTGCTAGAGGACCTCCTTGGACCCCTGGGGGTCCCCAGACCCCACATGGCAGTATAGATTGCCTCCATCCCTCCCCTCTCACCCCGGCAACAGAGGACCTCTCACCTGTGATTGGGTCAACTTCAAAAATCCCCAAGTAGGCGTCAGCCACAAACAGCGTCCCATTGGGTCCCGCTCGGATGCCCAGGGGCCGCCCACACGTTGGCTCCTCCTCCTTGGAGCCTTTTAAGGAAGAGGGAAGAAGGCCATGGTGAAGTTATGATCAAATTGTGATCACAACAAACTGCTTTTCCATGAATTAACTCTCTACATCATCATACAGTACAAGACTCACTGTCACACAAAAGTAGTGGAAATGGCAGATCTACAAGCTCACAATGTGTCATGATGAGACACGTTGTGAACTTTGTAGATCGATCGGATATTTTCATTTAAAATCATAAGCCTACTAAAACCTGGGTGCAGTCAAGACTAGAATGTGCAAAAGGAATGTTGAGCAACGAGAGCTTAAAGATGGCTCTCTCCTTACCAAATAAATGTCTGTTGACAGTTCAGTGGTTGTGAAATGAGATGAACACAGACCAACGGTCACAGCTGTGTGCTCAGACATACTGCTCAGTAACTCCAGTAACCACAATCTATGAACTATGAGCAATATTTTGAAATAGACGTCTAGTGATCTTTGCCAATAACTTTGCCAAACAACATATTTGAACCTTAATCTACCAGTCAGAGGTTAGCATTAGTTAAGGTTGAGGGTGTTGGGCTTAGGGATATCTTGGGCAGTGAAGTTTCAGAGATCCCTGGCTATCATGCCCTGGCAGCCACAAGCCTTAACCTTTTCTCAAAATCCCCACACGTAGGTAATGTGGGGATTATGATGTGTTTATTATAATCACTCATTTAAAAAAACCTTTGTGTCAAATCATTTATCTAGGTTTTTAACCCATTAAAGGCGGGATCAAGCATCGGTGTCATTTTAGAGGTTTGTGTTGGATATTCAAAATTAGCAGTTATAAAAGCTCACACTTCGAGCTTGTGTGTGTGTGTGTGTGTGTGTGTGTGTGTGTGTGTGTGTGTGTGTGTGTGTGCTGTTATTCCGGCTGCACTTTCACAACCGCACCATACCCACTGGCATGATAAATATGATAGAAGATAACTAAGTATATCTTTCACCACTGTATTTTCTTTTATAGTTGGGTGTGAACACTGCCATCCACTTGGCTTAGAACGATTTTAAAACTATATTTTCTATAGTTGTAGTTATAGTGCTAAGTGTGAATGGCCCTTTAGTCAACTTGAGCTGAGTTGGCTCTGTACTTGGTCTGTTCTTTCTTCAGGGTTTAGTGTTAGTTTAGTGTAGTGTTAGTGTCAGAGTTTCTCACCACAGGGAGGTGTCTGGTCAACACGTGTATCCTCTGCAGGGTTTAGTGTTTAGTATTTATTATTTAGTGTTTAGAGTTTCTCACCACAGGGAGGTGTTCCCAGTCTGGTCAACACATGTATCCTCTTCCCAACCAGCTTTAAGATCCTCCCATCAGCTGTACCTGTATACAACACATCTACACGCACGCACGCACGCACACACACAATACAAGATGCTTTCATTCACATTTCTTTCTGTTTTACTTTGTTAAAAGTCTGTAATGTTTGAGTTCATAACAATGAGCCAATTCCATTTGGAGGTTCAAGCCTGAAGAGCTGTCCATGGTTTTATTATATTTATATTCATGGTAAAAAGTCGGTCGAAAAATGGTTATCAAACTGGGGTCCGTGGCCACCCTAATGTATGTCAAACTGGGGTTCCTTCAAATAAACAGGGTTGAGGACCACTGGTGCCTGGGGACCTTTGGTGTGCCCCTGAGAAGGGTCAAGTGTGCCCCTTGAAACTGCTTGAAAGCCAGTATTGTATTTATCATTTTAAAAATTATTTAAACTAGTGAAAACAGCCGATCTACAAGCACACAACGCCTCGCGGTGCGAGGCGTTGTGTGCTTGTAGATCTGCTATTTTCACTACTGTTGTGCGACAGCCTTGTATGATGAAGCAGGGCTTTACTTTGCAAAGAAACGTACAAATTTGAAACTTGGAGATACAAGGTTTCTTCCCGACAGTGACGATATTTACACCCCCTCATTATGTTGGTGTGCCCATGGATTCTTGGGACATGAAAAGTGTGCCCATGCAGAAAAAAGGTTGAGAAACACTGGTGTAGACTAATGCACATCACCCACCTCCTATGTTGGTGGTGGACTCTGGTCCATTAACTACCATAGTACACACTACAATTTACAATTTAGGCATTTAGCAAACGCTCTTAATCTAGAGTGACTTACAAAAAGCAGGTAATACATCAACACAATAAGCAAGGTCAATACAGGTTATCAATAAATCAAATGCAATCAATCTAGACAAAATAACATAGGTAGACCGAGCACCTAATCAGTAAAAACGCTATATTTAAAACCTAATAAATATGCAATCACTACAGTACACATCACCCACCTCCTATGTTAGTGATAGACTCTGGTCCATCACTAACATACAGTAGTACACAGTACAGTACAGTTCACCCACCTCCTATGTTGGTGATGGACTCTGGTCCATCACTAACATAGTACACAGTATAAGCTCACATCACCCACCTCCTATGTTAGTGATGGACTCTGGTCCATCACTAACATAGTACACAGTATAAGCTCACATCACCCACCTCCTATGTTAGTGATGGACTCTGGTCCATCACTAACATAGTACACAGTATAAGCTCACATCACCCACCTCCTATGTTAGTGATAGACTCTGGTCCATCACTAACATACAGTAGTACACAGTACAGTACAGTTCACCCACCTCCTATGTTGGTGATGGACTCTGGTCCATCACTAACATAGTACACAGTATAAGCTCACATCACCCACCTCCTATGTTAGTGATGGACTCTGGTCCATCACTAACATAGTACACAGTACAGTACAGTTCACCCACCTCCTATGTTAGTGATGGACTCTGGTCCATCACTAACATAGTACACAGTACAGTACAGTTCACCCACCTCCTATGTTGGTGATGGACTCTGGTCCATCACTAACATAGTACACAGTACAGTACACATCACCCACCTCCTATGTTGGTGATGGACTCTGGTCCCTGCAGCTGGTCTTCAAACAGCCTCTCTGCCTGGCGGAGCTTCAGGTTGGGCTCGTAACAGCCGGTCATCACAGGAGGCTCACTGAGACTGGTGTACACATTATTACACGTTATAAACAGACAGTGTAAACAGTCAGGTTCTTAACAGTCAGCCTATACAGTCCATGAACTTTCCAACATCCCATCGTGCATTGCGCAGAAGGTGTGCAGGCAGCTTCCGGCACCGCAGCCGAGTGTGATCTACAAGCTCACAAAGGTTGCATCTGCGACGCGACGTGAGCTTGTACGTCTGCTGTTCTCCGGAAGTGTCCCACAGATAATGCTACAGTAAATTCTCGCGGAAACAGGTGGATAGCAGGGGTTTTCAAACATTTTGACTCAGGACACCCCTGTAAAATAATTCTTTTGAATCTTATATCATGTTATGCGACGTTAACATGCACGCCTTTCCACCTGAGATACATCTCACATGTATACATATATGACACATGACATACATATATGTCACAGAGAAATATTTGAAAATAACTTATACATTTTCAGAATATATATATTCTGAAAATGTTTTGTGTCTGGGCTGGGAAGAGAAGATTTGTGTTAAGAAAAAAACAAAAAAAAACAAAAAAAACAACAACAACGAAGTGACCCGCTGAGAGCTTGTACATGTGTATAAAGTATTATTGAATAGACAACATATGGATAAAGGGGTCAAAATGTATCAGCACATTTCACTGGGGACCCCCTGGAACACCGCCAAGGACCCCTGGGGGCCCCTGGACCCCACATTGAGAACCACTGGTGTACACAGTACACAATCCTGTCCTCATCTGAACTGGACTGCTCTGGTACACAGCCAGACTGAGAGGGCTGTCTGTCTGTCTGTGTGCGCGCAATATGCAATTAATCTCAATAAGTCAATATATTTAGCAAGAACGTCTGACTATAAATATAATCAGCTTTCTCTGCGTGGCAGACGGCCATTTTTCAAGCAGGTTGAAATGGAGACAAATTACATTAATGGAGGAGTTTTGGCTGCAACAAGAGTTTGGATGAAAAGCGGCATTCTTTGGGAGGGGGGACCACCAACAGTCTCACTTTAACCTCATAGATAGTAATTAAATCCAGTGGCTCTCAAACAATTTACATTTCAAGGAAGCTAAGGTGAAAACATCTGTGCCAGACACTATAGGCCTGTCACAAAGTGCTGATATATTTTAAGTATAAAGTTATTCCATTACTTAAGTTATTTGTCATAGACCTAAGCCTAAAAGTAATTTGTGTTCATAAAGTTCAAGACAGAAACGCAATTAAATTATTATTCGAGTGTTGTGAGCTTGCAGATCTGCTATCAAGCATAAAATACAGTTTGACCTTTTGTTTTGGAAAGCGTGACTACACTGATATATTAACCGGGTGGTAACATCTGATGAGTCCGCAGAAACACAGACAGGTCAACGGAATGTAATTCAGACTGTTAAACGGTGAGTCAGCAGTCACTGCTTTTTCCAATTACGCAAATTAATACATTTTATGTGCAGCCCTGCACAGCCAATAAAACCAACCACAAACATTACCTCAGATTAGGGGATGTTAACAATGAATCGACTGTCCATTAAGTGTGCGCTAGCAATTTACTCGATTGAATTAATCAATTAAACAATGAATTGAACATTCCATGGTTCAGATTTTCTCACATTCATTATCACAAAAAAGGCTACATATTATCTGAACAGCTCAAAATGTGAAAGTGATTTGTGTGATACTGTAGTATGGTAAAGTAGAATGTAGGATGACAGGTTTAAATGTGGAGATGTTTCAACTGCTTCTCCTTTCCACTGTGTTGTCATTAAATATACTGTATAGAGGTTTAGTCGGAGGCCTTAGGGATTTTTCGTGCTAATCAGTCTAAAAGCGCCAAATTTTGCACAGATGTAGCCCAGGGCTTGCTCTAATGATTTAGCTAGGGCGCCCGAGTCGGCGACCTTCGGGGTCGCCTCAGTGGCCAAATCAAGTTGGGCTCCCATCGACTTTCTATACAGGAGGAAAATAACCAGAAAAACAGTTTTTTTTTCTGGGTATTTAAGTAGGATGTGAGAGGTCTAACTAGGGGTTTGCCATGATGCTGAATCCATTGCAAGCATTTGTTTTGCACAAAAAACATTCCTTGGGCTACAAATGGCCCCAGAAAACGCCCACAAAACTGATGCAACTGATGAAAAGTGATGACTCATCACTTTTCATGAATTGATGAAAAGTGATGACTCATCACTTTTCATCACTAAACCATCGTTTTCTGCGGCCATTTGTAGCCCAAGGAATGTTTTTTGTGCAAAACAAATGGGCTACATCTGTGCAAAATTTGGCACTTTTAGACTGATTAGCACGAAATTACCATTCTATCTCCCTAGGGCCCCCGGCTAGTTAACAAGTTGGAAATTAATGACAATGGCAACATTGGTTTGCAAACAAAATAGTTTTGTTTGGCTTCATTCAAGCAACAGTATTTTCAGGACAAAATGTTTCAGAATTGTCCGTCTCAGATGCTACCGTGCAGGTTTTTTTGTAATAACCCCTGGCCTGTGATTGGACAGTAGAGACTCATTTTAGGTATCTGATTGGACGGAAAAGGTTTACCTGAACACTTCTGGTTGGATGGGAGACTCGAGGATGAAGACGATCACGAGCAGCGGGAGAAGCAGGAACCCTCCCAGGGACAGCAGGGTGACGCGGAACACCTTCCCACTGTACGAACTGAAACACAACGCAACACATGAACACCTTCCCACTGTACGAACTGAAACACAACGCAACACATGAACACCTTCCCACTGTACAAACTGAAACACAACGCAACGCATGAACACCTTCCCACTGTACGAACTGAAACACAACACAACACATGAACACCTTCCCACTGTACGAACTGAAACACAACACAACACATGAACACCTTCCCACTGTACGAACTGAAACACAACGCAACACATGAACACCTTCCCACTGTACGAACTGAAACACAACACAACACATGAACACCTTCCCACTGTACGAACTGAAACACAACGCAACACATGAACCCCTTCCCACTGTACGAACTGAAACAGTTTACAATTTAGGCATTTATTAGACGCTATTAGTCTACTTAATGGCAGCCAGAATACAGATGGTGCTGATTATCTTTGCAATGTAAGGATATATTCCATAATCCTGTGTCAATGTCGTCTCCAAAAAGAGGGGGGGGAAGCATGCGTCACCTGCTTTCCTCCTGCCTAGTCTAGACGGTCATATTAGACTGGATATTGTCTGTGATTTTGGATATTGTACTATTGTGATTGATTTGGCATTAAGTGTTCTTCTAGCTTATTGGTACTCAAATTGAAGTATGTCTTGTAGGCCTGCTTGGCCTGAAAAAAGGGTATTGGAGCAACCCTATTTTCTAGTTCTTAGCTAAAGAAATCGGTATCGGAAAAATAGGTGTAGGCAGGGGTCAGACCTTCATAAAACCGGTGGATCGGTATCGGCCAAGAATTTTGCAATCGGTCCATCTCTACATCAGGTAATACATCAATACATCAAATGCATAGAAATATCAATCTAGAAACATAACGTAGGTAGACCATGCACCTAAACAGTAAAAAAACTTTTATAAAACCTAAAAATGCTATCTAGCTTTCATGTATGGTCATTGAGGGTAGGCGAGTGCTACGGTAAGTGCTATGGGTTTAGGTGGAGTCTGAAGAGGTGAGTCTTCAGACCACGGCGGAAGCTAGGGAGCGAGTCTGTAGTTCTAAGTGCGACAGGGAGTTTATTCCACATTTTGGGGGCCAGGAGGGTGGATTGCCTAGGGCAAGTGGATTTTTGACCTGGGGTTTTTAGCGAGGGTTCTGTCAGCATCCCTGTGTTAATTGATCTGAGTGTGTGAAACAACACAACACATGAACGGCTGCCCACTGTACAAACTGAAACAAAACACAATGTCACAAAATCTAATGTCACAACTCTTTGTGGCCGATTATGGTGTCCAAAAAAAAGAGAATTGCGATTAACGATATTATCATGGAGGATGACACTCACAAGTAGTGAGCCGTTTACAACCCTGGATGGAAATAATTTGGCTAATTTGAATGCTATGCTTTTATTTAGGGCAACCTTAAACCTTAAAGGGAAAGTTAAAGTTATCTATTTATTATAATTTTGGACCCCTGTTGGTCCACGAACCCTGAACCCAATGTTGATAAACAGAGTTATTACAATACAGTGAACTACACAGTCCTTTCGTATCTAATACTGAGTGACAGACAATAGGAAAGCTGAGAGGGAGACAGTGTAGGAGAGACAGACAGTCGGAATTAGGAGAGCTGAGAGGGACACAGACAGTAGGAAAGCTGATAGATAGACAGTGTAGGAGCGACAGACAGCAGGAGTTAGGAAAGCTGAGAGGAGACATGAAGGAACCTTATGGACACAATAGGGCCAGGCTACAGACAACATTAGCCTACATTTTTCTGTGACTGTATGGCTGACATTTAGACTATCCTCCCTGTATTCATTGAATATTTTGTTCCTTTAGCCCTATAGACCTACTGACTAGGGTAAACCATTATGCAACGAATATGACAAGACATGAGGTAGCTACAGTGCACACACATCAACTGACCCAGATATCACAGCCGTTTGCCTTGGCTTGGCTGCCTTGGACCGTTCTGCGTTACCCGGACTTGGGTGACCCATTTAATTGTGTGACTCCATATTTCGTGATTTAGACAACAAAACAAAACAAAAACAAAATGAGGGGCTAAACAGTCCGAAGTGAACATTTAGATTTGAGAACAAGCATAATTAGAGGATCTTATCTGGTCTGGTATAAAAGGCAAAACGGCTTTATATATATAGGTACGAGTCACAGTATTCGTGTAGGTCGCCGATTTCGGTGTAACACCCCCCGATGATGATGATGATGCACCTGCCTCTCAAAAATATGGGTCAAATTAACGGTCTAACGGGCCATCGGGTCAACTAACTCAATTTACACATAATCCGGCGTGTTGTTCTATAGTCTTTGGTTTTTATAACGTTTTATATACTGAATAACGTGCTTGGTATACATACGTTTTTCCTAGAGTTGCCTACTATGTATTGATGTTGATGTATTGATGTATATCCTAGATTATCTTGCTATAATTGTAAATCGCTCTGAATTATAAGCGTCTGTTAAAAGCCTAAACAGTAGCCTTAATTGTTGTCGCTTGGCCACAATAAGAACAGATCTACAAACGCTTGTATAGATCTGTTCGGCCAGCCTATGGTTCATTTACCTGGATCCCTTGTACTGAGGCTCCTGCAGATCATCGGTGATGACGTGAGGCCGGTGCAGCCTCCTGAACCTCAGACCCTCCGATTCATTCATGATGGTGATGAGCTTTGATCCCCCGGGTCGGGTCGCGGGAGTTCTGCGGGTCCGATGTGTTCGGGTTTATGTGAACAGCGGGCTGTTGGATGGACCTGGTCCGACCACAACAACAGCAGCGAACACCATCATCATCATCCCTGGCTTCTCCTGTTCTTCCTTCTCTTGTCAAGTCAACACCGAACTGACAACCACAGACATAGCAATAGCAGAGCGTCAAGACACACTTTGAAAGGATACAGGACTACTTCCTGTGCTAAACTTCAAATTAAGATCTAGATGACGATTGCCTTTAAAAAATAATGTAATTACGTTTTTGTCCCTGTATCAAACCAACTCAAATAAACCACTGATCTTTATTTCAGTAACTTGTATGTATTAATGATTATATAGACTATTATATAAAGTGATTCTGGTTATGAAAAAATACATTGTAAAGCTTTTACTTTGAAGGCATAAATGTGTATCTCATGGAAGCTGACTTGACGCAACTCCCACGCTTTTCAGGAATTGGTCTTTATCACCACCTGCTGCACAGGAGGGGACACTGCACTGGACATTTGAAATGGATACTGTAGACTTGCTACTAGAGTAGGCCTATTAAAAACATTAGTTCTCAAACAAGTTTATGTAAGGACCAGTAAATGAATTATCTTATCTCATCTCATCTCTCAACCCTCATCTGATGAAATGTTACGACAGCTAGTGACCCCCATAACAGGAGATATGTGTTTATAAATGTCATATTCTTTTTTCTTCATTTTAAAATAAACAAATAGATAGATGAACTCATTTTGCAAAGTAAATTCAAAATGCTTCCTTCGAAACCATGTTAAAATAGCTTTACAACAAATGAACAGATGTTACCATTAAATGGGGAGAAATAAAATGAAACTAAAATACAGTAACATTCAACTGCTTGTTTTGTTCTTTTATTTAAAAAAAGAAAGGGACAATAACGCCCATAATACTTAGACATTTTCATGTTCATACCTGAGGAAAGCGTACTGTAACTAATCCTGATGACTCTGCTAGTTTGATGTCATATTGTTAAATCACATTCCGTCTGTTCGGTGGAACTGGAAACCTCATTATGTCCAAAACTTTTCAGGATTCAATTTAAAAAATAGTAAAAGTAGCAGATCTACAAGCTAGGCTGTAGTAACTATGATCAAGTAGGGCAGGGGTCTTCAACGTTTTCAGGCCAAGGACCCCCTTAGTTGAGAGAGAGAGAGATGAAGCAGGGACCCCCACAATCTGTTAAGAGATTCCAATATAGTTTCATTGTTTGACAGCACAATCAGTGTATTTTGGATTCATGTCAATTTGAATTTTAAGATATTTAACCACTTGAACCAAAATCAATACTTTATAAACTTGACCTTTCACACTGTACTTAGTGTGTTCTTTTTCCCCTCTACACCAAACCTCTTTGCGGAAAATAGCCGATCTACAAGCTCACAACGCCTCACGCTGTAGGGCGTTGTGAGCTTGCAGATTTTTGGCTTAAGTTCTCAGAATATTCACACTATTGTTCAAGTAGTTAATATAAAAAAGGAGAAAAAAAGTTTCGGGCCTCCAAAGATTTGGAGGCCCCCCTGTAGTAACTCTGAGGACCCCCTGTTGAAGACCCTTGAAGTATGGCATTCATTTACAAACAGAATATGGAGATAAGAGGTTTCTGCCCAGACAGCAATGATTTATAAGTCTCTGATATGCAGTACAAAATGATGGTTTGCCACTTCATCAAATGAAAACGCTGACAATTCAGCTAAAGCATAATGTTGGAACTGTAATTATTTTCATAGCGATCGATTGATGCCATCGAAAAACAAGACTGTTTTGCACAACATTGACATGTATAAATTGCTAACATGGTATACATATTTTTTGATAGTTTAGCCATCTGATTGCACCGCCAACACTTTAGAGATTTTCAAGATCCAGAAAAGGTTGGAAAGGCTGCTGGCTTATCGGCCATTCTTTGATGACATGGTATCAGCAGTTATACAACAGAATGTGTTTCACCCGAGTTTGGTTAAAACAAAAGTTATAATGAGCATTCGAACATTTCAATTAACTTTCACCGTGTCGGTTTTGGAATATCCAAAGTACAAGCCAGTTCCATAGACCGAGGGAGAACATGCAACCCCTCTGTGTGTGTGTCTGTCGCTAGTAGTAACCACTAGCCTGCCTGCGTGCTGCCTCTAGGCAAGGGGTTGGGGGCCATGGAAGCAAGAGCATAGATTTTCAAGCTACTGACACGTCGAGCCGCGACACATTGTTAGCTTGTAGATCTGTACTTTTTGGCAAATGACACCGCCGTACTATAGAAGTATAAATTAAGGTATAGAGCTGCGACTCATAGAATGTGCACTCGCTGTATCCAGAGCCTTGTCTGTATCACAATCCATACGAGAGCTCTGAGAAAGGCTGGTCTACAGCACACAAAAAACAAAACATAACACTCAACAACCCGCAGTGCACTTGTGGTCTCTGAGGTTCCTCATGCACGCGAACCCTTTGGTGCATTTGGTACATTCGAAGGGTTTCTCTCCTGTGTGCACCAGCTGGTGGGCCTTCAGGTTGTTGGCCTGGTTGAAGCTCTTCTCGCACAGCGTGCAGGCGAAGGGCCTCTCCCCCGTGTGCACGCGGCCGTGGCGCACCAGGTTCTGCGCCACGCTGAAGCGCTTGCCGCACACCTCGCAGACGTAGGGCCGCTCGCCGGTGTGCGTGCGCAGGTGCAGCGCCAGGTTGTTCTGCGTGGAGAAGGCCTTGTCGCAGCGCGGGCAGCCGTGCGGCTTCCCCTCCGAGTGGAAGCGCCGGTGCGTCTTCAGGTAGGCCAGCGAGCTGTAGCCCTGGCCGCAGATGTCGCACGAGAAGGGCTTGGCTCTGCCGTGGACCTGGGTGGGGTTGGGGGAGGAGGCGTTTAAGGTTATCAACTCGTCATCAACTGTCAAAGAGTTAAAACATCGTCTACTCTGCCCGCTAACCTAAGGCGCCGTGACCTTGTAGATCTGCTATTTTCAGCTAATGTTCCCTCATGCTAGGGTTCATGTGGTTAATGTAAAAACAAAACAAAAAAGTAGACGGTTTAAGACTTAAAGCTATACTATGTAACTTTTTTTATAAAACAAATCTTAAAATTGTCCTAACTGTTAAATCGCTAAAGTTTTAGAACCCCCAATCCGTGAATTTCAGCTCTGAAAGCCTTTTCTTTATATGTTTTCTACTGGGCAGTGACCGGGGTCCGGGGCGGTCTTTCGCGGCAAAATTGCGTCATCACACTAACGGCCAATCACAGCGAGGGTTATACAATGCCGGCCAATCACAGCGCAGATTATACACTGCCGGGCTCTCTGGTGGGTTTAGGAAACACGCCTTCAGGAAGTACACTGCAGTGTTTACACTGGAGGAGTCTAGCATGTAACTCCCCAACTGCTGCTCGTAGACAGACACGGGAGACCTCATTGAAAGCGTCTCGGCGAGGCGAGGCGGACGCGGTGGTCTGACGGCCCGGTCCGCGGCGAAAAAAAGAAAGAAAAAAGCAAACGCGACCGCGGTTTGCTATACTGCTACAGACCACCATTTGAGCAACTTACACAGTATAGCTTTAAAGGACAATTAGGTTTTTTTTTACAACAAGGGACCATGTTTTAGATAATTAGAGAATTTAGAGAGAAAAAAAGATGAGTGTTAAAAAAAATTCATTTACTGTTTCTATCCTTTTAGTGATTTTAACGATTTTGATTTCAGTGGGTTGGGGGCATGCGTACAAGTGGCTAGATATGTCTTTTTTAGACACAATAAGTCCATTTCCAAGATGTACTGCAATCTTTCATGGGAAGATGTGACTTATGGGGGCTAGTAGTGTTACTGTAAATAGTAATAAAGAAATCGCCGGCTTATTGTGTCTAAAAATATTTAGCCACTTATTGTATTGATGTATTACCCTGCTTATTGTAAATCGCTCTGGATTAAGAGCGTATGCTAAGTGTACAAAATCCCCTGCCCTCCTGCTCAGCCCCAGGTGGGAGGAGCCCAGACTGATTCACACTGCTCACCTGATACCATTAACACCACCTGCACCCAATCAGTGTTCCTTTAAAAGACAGCCATTTTACCTCAGTCAACAGAGAGGCATGTTGTGATTTTGTTCCTGAGTTTGGTTCCTTTGTTTTCCTGAGTTTGTTTCCTAAGTTTGTTCCTGAGTTTTCCTGAGTTATTTCCTGTGTTAGTATTTGATGCATTATTTGAGTGAGTATTCCTTTACAGTTTATTTCATGATTCAGTTTGTTTTCCTAATTTGGTTATGTGTATTTGTTACTGATAGTTTGTTTCCTTTGTATTCCTTATAGCTTTAAAATCATCAATTTACCTCCATTCTTCATCATCACTGTCATGTTGCCATCACTGCCATAAGTACAATAAATAAGAGCTGGTAACATTTTATCCATCTGGTCGTCTGATCTTAATATTCTAACCGATATTCTGATGCCGAGTGCTATACCCATTTATACCAGCATTTCGCCAAACAACTTTTACATGGTCCTTCGAGCACGGAAGTACTTGGCCATCAGGGATAGATCAGCTTAAATTGACCAGATGGAGTATATAAGGCAAATGGCATGGCAACATTACTACAACCAGACGTATGGACAGTCAACATCCAGCTATGCTACCATGGCTAATGGCTGCCTCCAGCCATACACCTCCCAGCAGCATGTCCCAGCCCAGCCGGTGACTCAGCACCCAGTCCAACCTCCAGCCCAGCCGTACACCTACCAACAGCCATCCTACCAGCAACCAACCTACCAACAGCCATCCTACCAGCAACCAACCTACCAGCAACCATGCAACTCCCAGCAACCAGACTACTACCAGCCGTACAGTACCCAGCAACCTACTTACCACCAGCCCTACAGCTACCAGCAGCTAACCTGCCAGCAGCCGACCTACCAACAGCCCAACAGCTCCCAGCAGTACGCCTTCTCTCAGCCGGCCCCCCAGCAGCAGCCCTACCAGCCGGCCCCCCAGCCTTCCTACCAGCCGGCCCCCCAGCCTTCCTACCAGCCGGCCCCCCAGCCTTCCTACCAGCCGGCCCCCCAGCCTTCCTACCAGCCGGCCCCCCAGCCTTCCTACCTGCCGGCCCCCCAGCAGTACTCAGTCCAGCCACCCTTCCAGCCATCGCCAGTGCCCGAGCCACTTCTCCAGCCTCCTTCCCAGTCGACTCCCCCAGCACCCGGGCCCTCCCAGTCTTCGCCTCCACCCGGGCCTCCACCCCAGCCGTCGACTCACCCAGCACCCGGGCCCCCCCAGTTACCGCCTCCACCCGGGCCCCCTTTCCAGATGTCGCCTCCCCCCAGGCCTCCCAAGTCGCCTCCCCCCAGGCCTCCCAAGTCGACACCTTCTCCTCCGTCGCTGCCAGCACCAGAGCCCCCCCACCACCCGGCGCCAGCACCAGAGCCCCCCCACCACCCGGCTCCAGCACCAGAGCCCCCCCACCATCCGGCGCCAGCACCAGAGCCCCCCCACCAGCCGGCGCCAGCACCACCAGAGCCCCCCCACCAGCCGGCGCCAGCACCACCAGAGCCCCCCCACCAGCCGGCGCCAGCACCACCAGAGCCCCTCCACCAGCCGGCGCCAGCACCACCAGAGCCCCCCCACCATCCGGCGCCAGTACCAGAGCCCCCCCACCATCCGGCGCCAGCACCACCAGAGCCCCCCCACCATCCGGCGCCAGCACCACCAGAGCCCCCCCTCCAGCCGGCGCCAGCACCACCAGAGCCCCCCCTCCAGCCGGCGCCAGCACCACCAGAGCCCCCCCACCATCCGGTGCCAGCACCAGAGCCCCCCCACCATCCGGCGCCAGCACCACCAGAGCCCCCCCTCCAGCAGTCACCACCACCTTCATCGCCGCTGTATGCGAAAGCGTACACAGCTCCACCTACATCGCAGAAGCAACCTACACCCCCTCCACCACAGCAGTGTTCCCCAGCCCCCAGCCTGGTTCCCCACCGACACTGGCCCCCCAACATCGACCCGAGGTGGCCCTGCCAACATTGGTGTGCCCCAGCCTGGCTTTATCCTCCAGGTCGCCCTCCAGACCGCTGCCCAAGTGCTTGTGGCCACCTGAGTGGCCCCACCCCTCTGGCCAACCACGACTCGCCCCACCCTTTCGCCCTGACAAGGGTCGTGTGCCCTTCACGGGGCGGCCAAGAAGAGACATTGCCCTTCCACCATGCAGCTAGACTGAACTGAGTTGATTTTATTAATAATCAAATATACTATTTGATTGGGGCGGCTGTACAAAATCCCCTGCCCTCCTGCTCAGCCCCAGGTGGGAGGAGCCCAGACTGATTCACACTGCTCACCTGATACCATTAACACCACCTGCACCCAATCAGTGTTCCTTTAAAAGACAGCCATTTTACCTCAGTCAACAGAGAGGCATGTTGTGATTTTGTTCCTGAGTTTGGTTCCTTTGTTTTCCTGAGTTTGTTTCCTAAGTTTGTTCCTGAGTTTTCCTGAGTTATTTCCTGTGTTAGTATTTGATGCATTATTTGAGTGAGTATTCCTTTACAGTTTATTTCATGATTCAGTTTGTTTTCCTAATTTGGTTATGTGTATTTGTTACTGATAGTTTGTTTCCTTTGTATTCCTTATAGCTTTAAAATCATCAATTTACCTCCATTCTTCATCATCACTGTCATGTTGCCATCACTGCCATAAGTACAATAAATAAGAGCTGGTAACATTTTATCCATCTGGTCGTCTGATCTTAATATTCTAACCGATATTCTGATGCCGAGTGCTATACCCATTTATACCAGCATTTCGCCATACAACTTTTACACTAAGTGCCTACACTGTAAACTGTTGTAATCATATCACAGCCATGGCGGCGGGAGGTGGCACAACGTCACCGACAAAGTGCTCTGCGTGCGGCGAGGCCCTTCCGGCCAGATGCTGCCCGAAGGCCCACCGCCAGACCTGTCCACTGAATAAACATATCCCCACCCACTGAAACCGTTAAATGGCTAAAACGATAGAAAGCGGTACATTTTAACACTCCGACGGCGGCGCCTCTGACCTGGAGGTGTGTCTTCAGGGCCTGAGCGGTGAGGAAACTCTTGCCGCATTCCTCGCAGGTGTGCGCCCTCTCCCCGCCGTGCGTGGCCCGGTGCCTCTTCAGGTACTGCGCCGAGCGGAAGGCCTTGCCGCACTCCACGCACGTGTAGGGCGTCTCTCCCGTGTGCGTCCTCTCGTGCACCACCAGGGCGCTCTTCTGGCCGAAGCCCTTCCCGCACATGTCGCACATGAACGCCCGCTCGCCCGTGTGCGTGCGCTGGTGCACCTTGAGGGAGAGAGAGAGAGAGAGAGAGAGAGAGAGAGAGAGAGAGAGAGAGAGAGAGAGAGAGAGAGAGAGAGAGAGAGAGAGAGAGAGAGAGATTTCTAATATGTCAATCAGGCCTTGACACTAAGGCTTGCCCACCCGCCCCCGGCAGGTAAATAATACTTTGGGGCAGGTGGCGTTTGCTTTCAGGGTTCCCGACTGGGCAAGTGCTAGTTTGAAAGGGAACCATATCTATAAACACAGCACTATCTGTCTTAACAGCTGAACGTGGCCAGAGCACTCCGTCTTCTGGTCTTTGGAATGTAAAGTAAAATCACTGTTTACCTATAATGTGCTGTTTTCACAGTTCACTGTAAAAATATAAAATATGCGTGAATGTGAAGTCATATTCAATCATAACTATGTAGGTATTTGGAGAAAAATTGAGGTATGCCATTTTTAAAGTGTTAAATTGAACAGCAATTCAAACTTTAATTCTAATTGGCAATTTACTTTTCGGGCAAGTGAGCATGACCTTTGGGCAAGTAGATAATGACCTGTACTTGCCCGATGGGAAAATACCTCTGAAACCTTAGTGCCAACCCCTGTGTCAATGAATTGATACAATTTCTTTCTAGATTTGCACAATGTGCTTATAGATCTTACATTTTCACGTTTTTTAAATAATTGTTTATTAATCGTAATGGAGGCAAAGGTTTGACATGATGGTGACACTGATTTGAAGTCATATGGCCCTAAAGAGACACGGAGAGACAAATAAGATCAGGGGTTCTCAAACCTTTTCATGTCAAGGACCCTCACCTGAAAATATTCTGTGCCAGGGACCCCCATAGAAGATTTGTGTTGCTAAAATGTTTGTCAAACATAGTCCAAAATGATTTTTTAGTAATAGCAGATCTACAAAGCGTGTTGATGCAACACGTTGTGAGCTTGCAGTTCTGCTATTTTCATTGTATTTTAAATAAACATTAATAATTCGTAATCGGGGCAGGAGTTTGAAATGACCATTATATTGATTTGAAGTGGAATGGCAGATTTTACACTGTTGCATGCTGAAAATAGCCGATCTACAACGGCGGATCTACAATGCCGGATCTACAACACGTTGCGCTGAGAGCTTGTAGATCGGCTATTTTCAGAGCGCAAGACCCGAGCTCTGCCAAACATAAAACGACTCGTCTTTTAATTCTAGTTGGATCTCTTCTCCACTACCTTCAGGTGACTGGCTTGGGAGAAGCTCCGCTGGCACAGCGGGCAGCTGAAGGCCTTGACGCCCAGGTGCGTCTGCCGGTGGCGCTTCAGGTTGGCCGCCACGTTGAAGCGCTTCCCGCACTCGCCGCAGACGAACGCCCGCTCGCCCGTGTGCACGCGGCGGTGGATGTTCAGCGCGCTCCTCCGGGAGAAGCCCTTCCCGCACTGCTCGCACGCGTAGGGCCTTTCCCCCGTGTGAGTCCTGGGGGTTGGTGATGGATGGTAGTTAAGTACAGCACATTTTTTACTTACATAAGTAAAAGTATCAACACCCTATTGTGGAAATAGTCTGTTACAAGTACAGTACATGTTTGGTATTCAAAATTGACTTGAGTAAAAGTGCAAAAGTATTGCTATCAAAATGTACTTAGAAGTACCAAAAGTAATCAAGTGTTCCGATGAATACAGATCTTTTGACAATAGCATATCTTGTCTGCGTTATCACGTCCAATTCCGCTCGTTTAAACTGTATCCTAACTAAGTTCTCTAGCACCCCCCTGATTGGATAAAATTGGTATTCCGAACTAAAAAATATAGCTGGAGAGAAATGGAGACTCCACTCTAAAGCAATGAGTACTAGCAGAATATAGAGCTGTTTAAACACTTATTTTAACCAAATAAAATCAATTACGCTAACATTAATTGTGTGTTTCTTTTTTTGCCATGGACAGTGGAACATGAATACAATGTAATTTATGTTTGCCTTTTAGGCTTTTAAAAGAACATATTTCACAGGGCAGACATGCCAAATAAATAACTGACTGCACATAAATGTTACCAACAATGATACTGATTAAGGCTCTGTTCCATTGTCCGAGTGTACAAATGGAACCAAATGGACCCGTACCATTTGAACACTCTCAAAGTTATGGTGAAATCCAAAAGTTTAAGAACCGCAGTGTTACACCAAATGGAACAAAGTCTTAGTCAGAATCACCAGTAACACCTGTGAAGGAAGTAAGGAAAGGGCCCGATTTCTTTCCAATATGGCTGCTGTGCAATGAGCCTATTGTGACAAAAGCCTACGTACCTGAAGTGTGCCCTCAGCCCGCTCTTCTGGCTGAAGGCTCTACCGCAGGTTTGGCAGGCGAAGGGTCTGGCGCCGCGGTGCACCGTCAGCTGGTGCACACGCACGCTGCGCCGCGCCGTGAAGCCCTGGTGGCACGTGGGGCACTCGAACGGCTTCTTCTTGTCCCCTGTATTGTTGCTGCTGTTGTTGCTGTGCTGTGTGCGCCGGTGCTTGAGCAGGTCACCCCGTCGGGTGAAGCTCTTCCCGCATCCTCCTTCCTGGCATCTGAAGCTAGCGTCGGCCGGCGCCGCCGCCGCCCGCGGACAGGTCTGGCGGTGGGCCTTCAGGCAGCATCTGGCCGGCAGGGCCTCGCCGCACGCAGAGCACTTCGTCGACGCCGTGGTTGTGGCGCTGCCCCCCACGGCTGCAGGTAGGCGTACGAAGATGTACGTTAATAATACTGTACATACAACTTATATAGTGCTGTTCTAGGTACTCAAAGTCGCCTTACAGAAACAAGATAAAAAACCTCTTCATTATGATTTTCTTTTTAATAAGGTTCAAAAGACTATAAAATAAGGGGGGGGGGGGGTTATGTAGGAAATGAGAGTCTGAAAAGATGGGTTTTGACGGGGGAAACTCTGATGTGAGCTGGTAGTGAGTTCCACAGTGAGGGGGCGGCCATCGAGGAGGCCCCGTCAAGTTGACGATTAATTATCATACAAATTATTACGATTAACGATCTAAGCAGCAATAGGTAACTTTTTAACAACTATATAGTCTATTATGTCCCACAGAAGTATGAAGTTAAGATAATCATCCTTCCATAAATGTATAGACTCAGGGGGGTCCCTGCCAGGGGCTTATTACTATGTATGGGGAAGACAATGAGTTTCATCCTGGCATTTGCCAAGGCACCAAGCACCGCCAGACATGCATGCAGAGACTCTTGGGTAATTAAGTCAAAAGATGTTGGGCTGCCATGTTGTTTGTGTCCAAAGTGACCACTGATGCCCCAAACTACATAGTGCTGCTGCTGCTTTTATTGTATTTTGTTTGGCATTTGAACATTGTAACACATATGAATCATAAACCATTATGTCGCTTTAGGCTTTGTCATCAAAAATTGCACAGCGCCGATATGACAAATAACTTGAAGGAGCTATAGTCAACTTTTTCATTGTAGGGCTGACACTTTGTTTACATCCTAGTCTATAGACTAGAATGTAAACAAAGTGTCGGTCTGACAATGGCCAAAATTATTATATTATCATTATTTTACGCTTTTTGTGGTCATTTTTGAATAGAAACACATATATGAAGCTTATTTTTTTATAAAGTATTTTCGAAACATTCTTTTTATTTTAGCATCTGTTTTTCAAGAAAAAGTTGACTTCAGCGCCCACACCCGTTGGCGATAGGGCCTTTCTGTGTGGAGTTTGCATGTTCTCCCCGTGTCTCCTAGGGTTGATACCCTCACAAAAATATGCAGTAATCCTGGTCTCAATAATGCCTCCCCCTGGCCAGCCGGGGCGCTTGATGGAGGGGAAAGGAACTGGTTGGAATAACGTGTTCCTTCTACGCGCTACGTCCATCCTGGGGAAATCCCCCCTGTCAGGTGAAAAGAAACAACTTGGACTACTCATGCATTGAAGGAAGCATGAGGTCAGTCCGTTGTCTCCCCAGGCGCGGCAGAGGGAGAGCAGAGCCCAGGATTACATAGGCAATTGGCACTGGGTGAAAATGGGTTGCAAAATCGTGGGATAAAAATTATTAAAAAAGAAAAAAAGAAAAAAAAAGAATTGACTATAGCTCCTTTAAATATATAAAGATATTTGTGACATATTTAATAGATCTACAAACTTACAACGCCTTTTACATGTTGACGATCATGATGATTATGCAAAAATAATTGAGAATATCTCAAATAATTGCGATTAGACGTTGAATGCAACAACTGCGACAGTCCTAAACTAAACACGTACCTGTCGGCCATTTGGTGAGCTGGTGCTGGCGGAGGTGCCCCCGCGTGCCGAACACCTTGCCGCAGTGCACGCACCTGAAGGGCCTCGCCCTGCCGTGCACGGTCACCTCGTGCACCTTGACGCTGCACTTGGCCGAGAAGCCCTTGCCGCAGAGCACGCACTTGAACGGCCTGGTGCCGCGGCCGTGCGTGCCGCGCACGTGCGCCCGCAGGCCGCCGCGCAGGCCGAAGGTGCTCTCGCAGAGCGAGCAGGAGAACGTGGCGGGTTTCTGCTGGGAGGCCGCCTTCCTAGTTCTCCTTCTCTCGAGGGTCGGGGGGTCGTGGTCCTCCGTTTGTCGAAGTGAAAGAGGAGCGGGTGGTTGTTCGCTTTGCACGTTCACCTAGAGGTGGGCGATATGGAAAAATACAACTTCACGATATTTTCCCAAGCTATCACGATACACAACCTTATCACGATAGTTTTCCATGTTGTTTTTTTATGGTTATTTTTCGGGTTACTTAAAAAAACTAATATAAAAAGGAGTAACAGACCATTTAGACCAGTGGTCCTCAAAGTGGGATCCAGGGACTATCTGGGTTCCTTTAGGTAGGTCTAAATTGACCCTTACTAGTATGTAACTCTGACAGTGTACTGTCAGAGTTGAGGGGAGACCTTGCCATTTTAAAGTTTGAGAATACTGATTTAGACCAAAATGCAGGTTTAAATGGATTCTGCAATGAAGCTCTGTATTAACAATTCAACAGGATTTCTTATAAGGCTCCCTCATTGTATCACAATATATAGGATATCTCTGAAAAGGCATATCGTGGAGACATTGTATCGTCTCAAAAATATTTATCACCATATCGCCACCCCTACGTTCACCTCATCCTGCGTTCCCCCCGGAGCGAGGAGGGGGTCGTCCTTCACCTCCTCCTTCTGCGCCTCCTCTGTAGGGAGGAGGAGGTGGTGTTGGTGTGTGGGTTCCTCTGTGGGAGGTTCGGCTGCCGTGGACGCTGCGTGTGAACAACAAGAAAAACATTAACAGTAAACAGTAAAACATTCATGTCAATACCAGAACCAGGGTTCCCACACATCTTTACCAATTAATTTCCAAAACTTTTCCAGAATATTTAACCCCGATTTCCAGGACTATATAACAATAATTCAGCTCAATGACGAGTCGCTTACTCCAATGCGCAATGCCCAAAGACAGGGCGGCATAGCTCAGGGGTAGAGAAACTGGTATTAGAGCACGAAGGGTATAAATCCCGAAGGGTTCCCAGTTCGAATCCGGGCTCCCCCTGAGTTAATGTCGAAGGGTCCTTGGGCAAGACTCTGAACCCCTAATTGCTCCCGGTGAGTAGGTTGGTGCCTTGCATGGCTTCCTCCGCCACCGGTGTATGAATGTGTGTGTGAATGGGTGAATGTAATGCACAATCTATGTAAAGCGCTTTGGATTAAAAGCGCTATATAAATGCACCATTTACCATTTACCATTTAGGTCAGGCCGTGACCCCCGAAATAATCATATTTTAACTGGGGACCCCGCCACCCTGACGAGCACTAAGAGTTGAGACATTTTGTATAACACTGTTACATGCTCACAACGCCTCGCGTTGCGAGGCGTTGTGAGCATGGCTATGGCTATTTTCACAATTTCTGCCTCTAATATTTGACAATTTGGCCCATGTTTAATTTGTCATTTCAGAGGTATTAACAAAATCAATAACCAAAGACAACGCATAGCTATTTTTTCCAGGACCTTCCAGGACCCTTGATAAATTCCAAAACTTTTCCAGTACTGGAAAAATATTTTTCTAATTTCAAAATATTTCCAGGAATTTCATGACCGTGGGAACCCTGACAGTAAAACATTCATGTTATCTCTGAGAATACCAGAACCCTCGCCCCCCAAAACACGCCTTGGGCGTCTATCCGGCGGAACGGTAGAGCGGTCTCTATCTGCCTGGTATTCCAAAACCTAACCTTGGTAATCTATGCCTAAGTGCGGTTAAACCTAATCTTATTCCTAACCTCAACCCTAAACTTATTCTAACCTTATCCTCAGTAAAACAAATACAAGAATACAAGAACCGAAAATGTTGAATACATTATTTGATGTTTTCCACGTATGTTTTCTGGCATGTGTTGCCTCAGGTCTAAATGGGTTAAACTCTACAGTATATACCCTGTCAGTGTGCCTTATAGACCGCCTATTTTTTGACTAAATAAATGAATAGATTATAATAATATTAATTAAATAATAATACTGATCATGTAAGATTTAGTTTTTGGTCTGTACTCACAGCGGAGCTCCAACGCATCCTTCGACTTCTGGCCATGAATGAACCACTCTGCTGCTTCTACAGACTGACACACACACGCGCACACACACACAAACACACACACACACACACGCACACACACACACAATAAGACTGTATATCCACGAGTTTCCAACGGCCCATAGTGCATTGCGCAGACGCTGTACCGAGCTTCCGGCGCCGCAGCCGAGTGTGATTTACAAGCTCACAATGGGTTGCATCTACGATGCGACGTGAGCTTGTATGTCTGCTGTTAAACCGGAAGTGTGGTCCAAACAGGTCCAAATAATCTCCAGTAAACTCCCGCGGAAACAGGTGGATATATATAGCTTAATGAAATCAACTACCGGTACTCAAAGCGTGGTGGGATTGCTGATCTATAAACACCTGTAGTAAAACCTGTGTAGAATCCTCCTCTACTGTGACCTCCACCCACCACTGGCGCATAACTCTGTCCCCACTAGGGGGAGCACAAATCCAGGATTTTTTTTCTTTTTTTTTTTTTTTTTTTGGCGCCACAAAGCGGATATAAAGTCGTCTAAAACGGGTATTTTTGGGTATAAAGTCGACTAAAACGGGTTTCCTTTATTAAGTCATTTTCGGGTGTCTTTGGGGCTTCAGGGGAGGACCTGGATATGTAAATAAATAGGTCTACATGCAAGCCTTTCAGAGCTGCACATTAAATAGTTATCCTATTCCATAGTGCCATTTTTAATAGATGGAGAACTATGACAGCAAATTGTATCAAGATATGCACATGCTGCACATCTCGTAGTCACTCAGTCAGGCATGCAAGTGAAAGACAATATAAATAATAGCCTAGTAAAGAGAAAAGACGCCAGCGATTTGCACCTGATAACTGCTCAGCAAGCGTTTTATTGGAGCTACAAGCTCTGCTCCCACAACGTAACATGAAAGCCTTGTGATGCGACATAAACCAGCATGAGAGAGACAGACAGATGAGATGATTTACTCACTGTATGCTGCTGCGGAGATTCCGAGAGGTTAACATGCCGTATTTCCAAAGTGTGTTCTTGTTTAAGTCACAGCAGCATGGTTTAAATATCCTATCGTAAATATGAACTGTGGCTAATATATTGTTTTTAATCCACGTGGGTCCGTGTTTACTTAGTTAGACTGGAGTTTCGAACAGCAAAACAAAGTGTCATGGCAGCTGGGTTAAGACTGACTTCCTCTAAAATCGGATTTCAAAATAAGAGAAATAAGAGACACTTGGAATGATTAGTCAACACACTACTTTTATTTTTAGGTCTACTTAAAGGACGCAGTGATGTTACTAGGTTTTCAATGTAATGGGTCCCGGGACCCACAGGTGGTCATTCAAATGGGTCCCAGAAAAGTTTTATGAGTCCTCAATACAATGTTTTCGAGCGCTGTGAGCTTGTAGATCGGCTATTTTCAAAATGTTTGCCTATTTCTTATATTTATTTTACAATTTGGCTAATGTTTGAACTTAGAACTACTAAAACTACTAAAACATGTGCCCCTAATGAATTTGGGCGCGCAAAATGGCGTCGGACGTTGGTGGAATCAAAACATTGACGTTTCTATCGCCTGTTTAAGACTTTCTACGTGGATTGTATTTGTGTTAACGTAGGGTAAAGTAGGATGCTTTCACCCATGAACAATGGTGGTGTCTGTGGAATTTTAAAATGTTTTTCTTTTACCGCGACCGGTAAATTATTTTAACATGGACTCCAATGGAGGCGCATCCCCGGGACCCCAGGACCATGACATGAATGAGTCGCTGGGCGACTTGAATGGGTTTTTGATGCGGGATGCGCATGTAATGACATCACTGAGGACGTACGTGTTAACGTGCAGTAAGTGACTCCAGAGCTAGGCTCTGACGCTAAATAAATAATTAAATAAAGTTACCGGCAGCAGTACGCAATATTCCTGCGGGGGGTGTGTGGGGGGGGCGGCAGATCTGGGGGAGCCGTTGCTCCCTTTGCTCCACTGATTAGGCGCCAGTGCCACCCACTCCTCCTCTTCCTCTCGGTGGAGGCTCCTCCTCTTCACCTCCTCCTCCACCAGGCGGAGCAGCTCCTCCGCCACCTCCTGCGAGAGCCTCCTCATCACACACCACAGCTGCACACATGGAGACACAGGAGGAGAGACAATCGTTTTTTCTTGAGAGACTACATACAATGTATTCTTTTGATTGATTGATTGACTGATTGACTGCATACTTCATTTACGGTTTGCAGGGGTTTACTAAGGTCTCAGAGGCACTTGCCCATTGAGAAAGTACATGTCTTATTCTACTTGCCCAAAAGGTCATGCCCAATTGCCCGAAAAGTGAATTGCCCATTATAAAATGATGGATGAATTTTGCGCTTACAGACTAATGTTAAATCCAGTCGATAACTGACATGTGGGGACAGATAGTCGTAAAAAGGTAACAGTATTCTTCATCAATAGCCAATATTGAATGAAGACGTAATGCACTTGAAAGTCTGAAACGTGTTTTATTTACTCAACTGTGGATACCTTTTATATTCCTCATGAGACATACAGATGACAGACAAACAGACGGCATTCATTGGATAAGATTTTGTCCACAATTCCATGCTGTATTAATGTTCGTAACCATAGGAGAGATGACATGCAAAATGGTCCATTTGGTTTCATTTTACACTCTCGAGACTGTCCATTTGGTTACCAACTCTCCATCATTTAGCTGGGGACCACCTGGAAACCACTCAAGGACCACTGGTGGTCCCCGCACTGATTAATAACCACTGTAGTCACTGAATTCTCATATTTCTTTTCTTTACATATCTACTGCATAGTACTGTGTTCTATTCGTCTGTCATTCAATTGTTATATGAGATACTTAAATGGTTTCCTGTGGAAATAAGCTTAGTCTTTTCATGGATCTTCTTTTAGTAGACCTTGTACCAGTGAACTGTACTGTCATGAAACGGTACCTTTTTCTATGCAAACTTCTAATAAAGTCTTCAATCAATCAATCAATCAATAGTAGATATACATTAAGAATACATTATAATATAATAAATACACACATATAAACGGATGATCTATTTATGAATAGAACCCATGCTGCAAACAGCACGTGCAAGCACCTAAAAAGGTACTATGACATGACTAATATTTTATTTTGTATAGGGTAGGCCTATATATGTTATTGTTTATGACTTTATCACTGCCAGACCAGATAAAATCATTTCTTGGATCTAAAACACAACAGCTCCATCAAACTCTAGTCTAAACTTATTCAGGACAGTAAAATATCCTCTTATTTCTCATCTGCAAGACTGCAAGATTCTGTCTGTCTTATCTGGATTAATTAATGACTAATATTAAAGTGATAATTCATTATTACCTCTGTCTCCCTTTCCATCATCACGTCCTCATCTTTACCAGCTGTGAACTCCTTACAGAGTTTAGTTATTTCCAGAACGGCGGCAACAACAAACCGCTCCATGGCGTCATGAAAGATTTGTTTTAAACCCAACGACATGTTTTAAATCTTTTAAAAAACAAACCCAGGGGTTTTTGTTGACGTAAAGTGGGGTTGTTTGTTGTTTTTTGCGACAGCATAGGGCAGCTTTTGCGACAACATTGCATTAGTCCATAGCTAGACTGGGATCAAGTTGCTTTGCACGTCGCTGATCCGGTCTGGGTCTACGTAGCGGATACGGAAACGTTTCTTTCATGTGTGTGCGTGTAAAATAACCGGATGCAGTAGGCGGGCTCTAGACCGGATCACACTGGTTGATAGGTTGATAGCGATAGACCATGCTTCCCACGGGTGCTGCGGAAAGCCTGGTGAGCAGATGATAGAACCACGTCGCCCTCTAGCGGTTGGGATTAAATATCTGTGGAAACGCCACTGTGTGCAGGCAGTGAGAGCAGGAAATATTTTACTCGTTACATTTTGATGTTTGATTTCAGTTTGGTTTTAGTTTCATTTTAGTTTGATTAGTTAGTCTTTTTATTTTTTATAATCAAGGAAAAAGGATCTCAATGTAAGCAAGCCATGTGCTTTCCTGAGCGTATCTTTTGGTTGTCCTTGTATCAGATAACTGTAGTGTCATGAAAGTTGTACCTTTTCCAATGCAAACTTCTAATAAATTATTAACTCAATCAATGCCTTAATTTAAACAAGCTGAAATGGTAGGATAGTAGAATGCATAACAACATACGTCAAAATAGTAGCCTAATGCCTCATTCACACTACAGATATATAGTTGAACGTTTTGCTTGGTAATTCAATGTAATCTCAATGGAAACCAGTTTTAAAGGCTGGATTCCAAGGACAGCCGACATGCCCAGCCTTTAAAGCTGGTTTCCATTGAGATTACATTGAATTACCAAGCAAAACGTTCAACTATATATCTGTAATGTGAATGAGGCATAAGAAGGATTAAAAAAGGATATTGTAGGCTATACAGTAGGACTAATTATATTTATTTAAAGGTTCTTTTTTTTTTACATTTTACTATTTAGGTTTCAGTTTAACAAATTTCCCTTTTTAGTTTTAGCTCAAATAAGCCTTTAGCCATGCACTATATGTAAGTATAGATTAAAACAATAAAAATAATCAAATTGTGTACACCCCTTATGCATTAAACTTGTTAAATGAAACAAAATCAATCAGTTGAACAATACAGCCATATGAATCTTGGCTCAAGTTGACTGGCATGGATACAGCATTCACTTCATAATGCAGCTTTCATTTCAGTCAAATAAAACAAACAGTTTGAGTAAAATAGTATTTTATTCTTAGAAAAGTAAAGGTTTCATGTGTTGATGGAATATACCACAGCTTATACCAAGCGATTGTCTTAACAGCTATGTCTTAGGCCTACAGCAATATTCAAAATATGAACAATGTCGATAATACATCAAGCTTATAATGTGTAGCACTTTTCCGAACATTCAAAAGACACTTAACCTGAGGGTTATACCACTTATATACCACTTAGGCATTGCCACATAGGCATGGATGCCTGGCGACGTTGCCGGTTTGATTCCCGATCCAGACGACCTTTGTCGCATGTCACTCCCTTCTCTCCCCCCATTTCCTGTCAGTCTACTGTTATCAATAAAGCCATAAAAACAAATCTAAAAAAAAAAAAAATACCAATCAATGAGGATGCCCGGATGGCACTGGGTAAATGTCCTGCCCACCACTGTCAAGACTATAGACGGGTTTCTGTTACACGTAACACTGAAGAGATAGATGCGTGCGCAGACGTCGGTACCAAAATAAGCCAATGAAACGAGGCGCTCTTGAATGAAACCAGCGCGCCCCAAAACAACAGGTTTGGGGATTGGACGGAATTGATTACATGATACAGTCAGCTGTGCATTTAGTCTCAATGTTTGTAAACAAGAAACCCGTCTATAGGCCTAGTGGTTTGCTAAAAGTAAAAAAAAAAAAAAAAAAAAGAAGAATTGAAACAAACAAACAATAACAATAAAATAAATGGACGGTGTTAAAACCGGGGTGTAGTGTAGCGATTACAACAACGTGGAACACAGATTTTAAATGTTAAGATTATGAAACGTTTCCATCACTTATTACAAGTAGGCCTACAAGCACCAGATTATTTACCACAAATTGATACAGATTTTAACAGCAAGAAATTGTTGTAAACTTCAAACGGTCCCTTAATGTCCATGCATGACCATATTCACACGGCAGCCTTTTTGCTATTAAGCACTCTTGTTTCCTCAATGCATCAATGCCAACATAGCTGCTGTGAATATGGTCTATTGCCTAAGCATTTGGGTTTTGGGAATGTCCAGGAGATAAAAGATTGTGGTCTCAGGTTTGTTTATTTATTCATGTATGTATGTATTTATAATCACATTACTGACTTGGTTTAAGTTTTATGTTTACCACACATATGTCCAATGATCCTCTAATCTCTCTCTCTCTCCATAATGTTAGAATTAAGTGTTCCAACACATAAACGAAGCTTGTGTGTGTACAATTACATGATATTAGCTGAGATTATTGACCCATGCATACAACTTATCTCATTCACTTGTTCAATGGTAATTGCCACCGTAGGCAGCAGTTAGTATCAAAACCTCCACCTCATGTCAGTCAGTCAGTCAGTCAAGCCTCATGTCACGCTCCATTTGTGCCCATATTGGAGATCCCTGATGTCATCAATATTAAGCCCATATCTGGGAATGCCCATATATATGGACATATTGTGACAGACAGATCTCAGCTTCACACCTTTAGGGCTTCTTCTAAAATACTCTGTATCTTTTGGTCTGAGATATAAAAAAGTCAACAACAACCTTTCACTTTACTCAGTACATTCAGTATTAAACACTTAAACCCTATAGTATCCGTATTGTGGGAAAAGCTTTTGCAGAAAAAGATTGTGTCACTCTGGGACGCATTGTGAGCTTGTACAAAGGCTATTTTCAGCAAAAGCTTTCCACATGCAGCATAACAGAGAACAGAAAATATGAGGAATCCGTTTACTAGGCTACAGAGGCATGAGCAAATCTGCTCACCATATGGGGTTTAAGTGGTTATCTATTGCAAAATACGAGGCAACTGTTTGCTGGTCTGGCTGCTTGGCTCTATCACTTTGACTTGGCACCAGGTGTCAACAGACGTGGAAAAATACAATAAAAAAACAAGGCCCATGTTCTATAATGTAATTATGTAGATACCATTGACCCACAAGTTTCAGTCAGGAGTTACAAAAAGGTTCTGGTGAATTTAGCCCCATATAGAACCTCACCCTCCGCTGCATACTGTTGTGCTCCAAGATGAGGTCCTATAGCATTATCACGGGGCTGGGGTAGAAGTCCTCCCTGCCGAGGTAGATCACCATTTTCGCGACATGGTATCCAAAAATTGAAGGTAGTACCACGCTCCCAGAGTATGACATCCGTCGGAACATAAAACATGCACAGCGGTGTGAAACAGCCGCTTAAATCGCTTGTTTTTGTCAGCCAGTGTAATGTTTTCCCATTCATTCGGAACTCTCCCGGCAGCAGTTGCCAGTACTGCTCTCTATTCTGCTACAATGCCAAGGGAGCAGAACTGACACCTGCCGCCGGGGGCTTTTCCGGGTTGAATGAGAGTAAATAAGCAATTTAAACCGTTTTCCCAACGTCGTCGTGCATGTTTTATGTGCCGACGGATGGAAAATCATACTCTGGGAGCCTGGTACTACCTTTACTTGTCAGGTAAAAGGGTGATCTACCTCGGCGTGGAGGCATTCTACCCCAGCCAGCTCGGCGATATCGCTATAGGACCTCATCTCGGAGTACAACAGCATTAGCGGAGGTCCTAAATGGGGAAACGTTGAATCCAGACAATGCACATGACTCAAACAACGTTGTGACCTTGTCGCTTGGAATCAGTTGGAGATGGGCGTGAACACCAGCTTCTTCCTGAGGGTGAGCTTCTTAACCACTGGCATCTGGGCCCCTTTCTGAGCCACGTCATCATTGACCCGATAGAGAATGGTCATGAGGTCAGCGCCACTGTGACACACGCACACACACACACACACACACACACACACACACACACACACACACACACACACACACACACACACACATTATAATCATTATAAACATTTAGAACACTATAGTACATGCATCATTGCATCAATGAAGGCAAATATGAACACTGAAACGTAATTATTGTGGATCAAGTTAACATCTTCAAGTGTCGGTTTATATTCGTGTAAGAGTTCTCAAATTCTGCCCGAACCCGACCATACCCGAACCCGACCCGACATTTAGGGTAGGGTAGGGCCTAAAATGTATGCTAATTAGTCGGGCTGGGCAGGGCCTCGGGCTCAATGAAAAAATTTTGTTTTCAGGCCGGGTAGGGCCTAAAATGTATATGCTAAGTAGTCGGGCCGGGCCGGGCCTCAGGTCGGCCCAGTTAGGGCCTGGCCTTCATTTACAGGCACTTTGAGAACGCTAATTCATGTGTCATATTTGAATTAATCTCCAAAATGGCTACTGTGCATATACCCTATTGGATAATTATGATGTTTGACAGTTACCTTGGACAGAGCTTGTGTAGTCGTTTCCACAGACACTGCATGAACCAGGTCCCGTTTATCGTGTGTCTCTTTGCCTCATGATTGTCCACGGTGGACATGGCGACCAGGAAGTCTGCCTCCGCTTGTACGACCTTCCAAGAAGGCGCGGCGTCATCTCCTACAGGGTTGTCTGCTTGACCCCCAGGCTGACCCTGCCTCTCTTTCTGGCAGGCCTCGATGAAGAACACCTTGGGCTTTTGGTCGAGGAGGGGGCATTTTAGCCCACTGAACGTTGCAGTGATGTCATCGATGGAGAGGCGCCCCCAGTCGGTCCCGGAGACACAGCCCTTTTCCCCGTGGCTCATGACGCAGCAGACAAAGGCATCTCCGTGCTGCACAGGGTTGTAGTCGGTGACGTGGAAGTCGGTGAACTCGTCTCCGAACCATTCCCGCACTTTCCCGTACCTCTGCAGCTCGCCGGGGTCCTCCAAAGACGCCAGGAGTTTCAGCGTCTCCTCCATTTTGATCTTGGTCTGGTCTTTAAACATCAGCACTCTGAAGCCCAGCCCGCTGAATGTACGCGCCAAGTCAACTACAGGACAAGAAAACAAACAAACAAACAAACAGAACTCATTAATGTTCAACCTCCAAAGAAAGACTACCAATTACACCATAGCATTGCTCATGTTTACATTTCAGATGTGAAATTGACACACTTGTGAAGAGCAGTTTATGACCACTGCAGTCGGAGAAGGATCTGTAGATCAGTGCTTCTCAACCTGGGGGGTCCCCAACCTGGGGGGTCCCCAGATGACAGTGAGTGAATTGAGAAATGAAGGACTTCTAAGACCTGGTCAAACATTGCCCAAATTGTCAAATAATATAAGAAAGAGGCAAAAGGTGTGGAAATATCTACAAGCTCAAAACGCAGCTCAAAAGGCATTGTGAGCTTGTAGATCTGCTATGTGGAACTGAGTCAAACTAAATGTAATGCCTCAACTCCTACATTCCAAGTGCTTGTCAATTCAAAGAAGCTTTAGTGGCATGAGAAAAAACAATCTGGCAAACCATCGTCTAAGAAAGGGGAACGCCCACTCGGTCTAAAGGGAATGTGAGAAAACAAATTTTACATTGTAAAATTGCTTGTTAGGGTGGGGGGAAAGATTACGCCTCTCTATTTGTGGGTTTTAATTGCTGGGTCACAGCCTGAAAAGGTTGAGAACCACTCTTGTGTAGATGACCAATATTGAAACACAGCCAACAGTAAGAGCATGAGAGTCAAGTGCCACTGCATTCAAACAACATTCATACCTGCATCCTGGTTTGTTCCAGCTCTGGGTGGAGAGCCGGGAAAGATCTCGTTGTTAAAGATCGCACAGAGGCCTGTGGGATTGCTGCTCAACTTGTACTGATCGTCCTGAAAAACAGCAAAAGACAGATTGCGAGGTTTTGCACTTAATACACACACCGATACACTACAATGCATGATCCTGAACTAACCAGACCACACACAGTTCATGCTACTCAACACCGCCCCATCTGGCGTAGTCAGGTTAAAGGGATAGTTCACATCATCTTATTTTCTGTCAATTACTCACCCCACGGAGACTTGAATTCTTGGATATCCTTTTAGTTTTTGTCGCGTTCCTAAGACAATAATTTGAGGAGACGCTTTATGGCTCCATAGGGAACAAAGCAGGCTCTTTGTGTCTCCATAGGGAACCACTGCTGGTCATCAAATTATTGGCTTATATCCATGAACTCAAGTCTACATATGGAGAGTAATCGATAGACAAAGTCATTTGGGGGATGAGCTATCCCTTTAAGTTGATGCATGAGGCTTGGCAGTTATGGAAAATACAAAGTTACTATACGCAAAAGGATATCATTTTTTTATAATACCGTATTGCAAATTCACCCTTTGTCAAGTCCCGCCTGTTGTCCCCCACCCTCATCACACTCATTGGTTGCTGTGTCTTGGTGGGACACTCGGGACACTCCATCCACTATCATTTTAATTCAGTTGCTTTGTATTGTTATTCTGTGTGTTCAATTCTAATTTTAAACTTGGTTTCAGTAAAATGGAGCTGCTCAGTGGCAGTATAGGGTGTGCCAAATGTAGTTCTAAGAGCGGCCATTTCTTGGGTAAACACAGCCTTACACAGGTGTTCTGATTGGAGTAAAGCATTAGTTATATGCAATCAAACAATTGAAACACCTGTGTTTTGACCCAAGAAATGTCCGCTAAGGACTACAATGGACTAGCGCTGGCACACACTATAGTGACTGTTTTTAAATGTTTTTATTTCTCCAAAAATTATGCAAATTCAACATAAAAAATGCGGAACCAGTGCGGGACAAGGCAGATAGAGCCTGCTGGTTGGTCAGTCAGGGACCAACCAGATGGCTAGCAAAGGGTGAATTGTATTATTATTTTTTTTTTTGTAAATGTTTCACTGCTTCTACTTACACATACTAGCTCCTGGACAGGAAGACCACCTGCCACCTTGTCGCTTGGACCACCTGCCACCTTGTCGCCTGGACCACCTGTGACCTTGTCGCCTGGACCACCTTTGACCTTGTCGCCTGGACCACCTGTGACCTTGTCGCCTGGACCACCTGTGACCTTGTCGCCTGGACCACCTGTGACCTTGTCGCCTGGACCACCTGTGTTAAAAAAAGAGAAAAGAAAACATACATGAATTGCATGTTTTTCTATAAGTGGGAGTTGCCGTTTTCCTAATTCTACTAAGATTTCAAATGGACATTTTGCATCGAGTTTTGGATTAATTAAGAGAACAAGCTCTATAGCAAACAAAGGCTTATGTTATTATATGTTACAAGTTTCATTAATGATCTCCACAAATCCAAAAAATGTTCCAACCGCACACAATTGCGGTCAAATACATATCATTTTGGGGTCCTTGACATGGAAACTGTTAGGATTTAGAAGACATTTCTAGAATCGGCCTCAGGTCCTAATGTGTTAAGTTAGTATCAGGCCATGGTAACAAACCTGCATAGTCGCCCCACTGTATCTCCGCCAGCTTAGGGATCTCAGTGATGACGGCATCAGTTTGTAGGAGGTCCACGAAGGCTTTGCAAGTGTCTTCTGGTTTTCCAATAATCTTGTCCATGAGTGCAGAGATTTGGGACTCAACATTGCCCTGGTTGATGGTGGTCAGATTTCTCTGCTCACGGGGGGTTATAAACTTCGCGGCCATCACTGTGTCAAGGATACGTTTGGGGTCCTCGCACAGAATGTCCTGAAGAACTACTTTGTTACGCACAATTGCATCTCTAGCCGTCATGGTGAACCTGAAGAGAGGAACAGTGTTAAAAAAAATGAGGGAAAGTAAGGCGGCCTGTTATAGCGCCACCATGAGGCTGATTTAAAAAGATTGAAGTGGCATTTCTTCCTCTGCCTAGTGGGAATGTGTGTGCACAATTTCACAAAAATTGCACGCTGTGTTCGTGATTTGAGGCATTTTGTTCAAAACTGACCAATCTTACAAACTTTGAAAGCCAATTTTAGCCAATCAGGATGGAATATGGACAATCAGACTGATCCATGTCGATCACATGACTGTAGAGATACTGTTTACCGATTTGCGTGATTTTTGGACAAAATCTGTTGGAGTACTGGCCAAAAGGTAGTTTTGAACAAATTGGCCTCCAGGTGGCGCTAGAACAGGCCCATGTGAAAAATGTGGGGCAGAGGTTCTGAATTGGCATCCAGGGAGTGCGTGTGCTCAGTTTGGCAGCGACCGGGCCAACACCTCCGGAGATTAGTTGGTAACAAACTTTGTGGACGGAGGGACGGACGGACGGACAGACGGACGGACACACACACACACACGGACGGACGGAGGCGAAAACATAGTCTCTTCCTGCCTTCGGCTGGTGGAGACAAAAATAGAAGGGTCCGGGGGAGGTTAGGCTTATTATAACCAGTTTTGAGCGGCTGCCGCCTGTAAGTGGTTTTTCAGGGAGGTTTTAAAGGATGTTAGGGATTGGCACTCCTTTAAGGCCTTCGGTAAGGCGTTCCACATTTTGGTGGTATAGCAGGAGAACAAGTTTGACCCTTTGTTTGAGTTGACTCTGGGTTGACACATGATCTGTGGCGCTGCCTCTGGTGTTGTAATTGTGGACATCCTTTATGGTTTTAAAATATTTTGACTGGTACATGGGTATCTTAGTGGTGTAGTGTATCTTGTACACCAGGCCCATTGCAAGATTCTGTACTCTGTCTTCTACTCTGAGCCACCCCACGCTCATTCTGGCTAGCCATCGTCAAAGAAAAGGGAACGCCCACTCGGGTTGTCCTTCTTCCTTCAGAAGCGTAAGCTATCAGACTCTGCCTCGAGCGAGAGAATGCCCCAAGCTTGAGGTCACCAGCGTTTTCGCCTATGTTTTTTTCGCCTACATGGATATGGTCTTTTCGCGTGGCACTTTCGCCGTGGAGGAGAGTGTTTTCACCTAACCTGTCTGGCCGTTTCGCCGCTGTTGAAGAGCCATTTCGCCTACCCTCAGACTGTCCATGTTTGCATGCCAGTGGGTGTTACCTGTCAATCACGGCTATCCTATGCACTGCCACTCCATAGAAATCACATTAATACAGATTAGAAGTTAGAACTATTGGAATCATTAGGGCTTTGCACAGGGCAAAAAGTCCACAGCCTGGTCCTCCTAAAGCACAATGTAATTTCTCTCTGATGCGTCTTCTCTTTAGCCCCTTTTCACCACACTAGGCCTACACTGCACCACACTGCACCACATAAAATATCTACATTTTCCATTACACAAAAGTACCCCTATCGGTATTAAAGAAACAAATTGACCCTTTTAACTGTGATTATAATGCAATATAAATTTGTATTACAACTATCCTTATTATAATACACTATAATGGATTATAACTGTGATTATGATACACTATAAATTATTATAATGCATTACTATGATAATTATAATACACTATAATAGATTATAACAGTGATTATAACACAATATAATCTATTATCATGTATTACAACTATATCCAGGTGGTCTAAATATAAAGTCAGTGAGTGATCAGTCATTATGAAGTGTTTGGCCCTGCTTGGCCTAGCTCAGACCTACTCTGGAGTGGATACCACGTTTAGTACCACTTTCACACCACTCTACCCAGATCCTTGTTGTGGAAAACCTGGCACAAGTGGGCGGTGTGGTGTAGTGTGGTGTTGGGCCATGTCAGTGGAAAAGGGGCTTTTGAGGCGCATGCAGTGCACAGACTGGGCAGCTCAGAGCGCACCACTCACTCGTGCTGATACAGGCAGCAAAGACAGAACAAAGTGGGCTTGTAGTTTGATAAAAGCTAATGAATGCCGTTTGTAATGGTGACCGTTTGACACCACTGTCACAGTAAATATAATATGTAAATGACAAAGGGATAATATGGAACCATGGACAGTCTGACAGCAGAAAAGACCTAATCCATCTAGGCGAAAAAAACATAGGCGAATATGCCTGACACCTGAAAGGTCTCAGGTAATCCATCTAGGTGAAAAAAACATAGGCGAATATGCCTGACACCAAGCTTGACTAGTGGGGGTGAGATTACTCTGATAGGAAAGGTTAAGCAGGACCCTAATTTGTTTGTTTTGGGCTGTTTGGAGCCTTGTTTTAAGGGATTTTGGGGCGTCGCAATACCATACGTGGACTCCGTAGTCAGTGTGTGTGTGTGTAGGTATGACTAGTGTGAGTGTGTAGGTATTGTGTGAGTGTGTAGGAGTGTGTAGGTATTCTCTAAAAGGGGAGGTACCACACTTGTTAATTAATCAATCAATCCTCTGAGACACAGAGCAAGTAGACAGTAACGGTACCATCTTATATCATCTTGCAGAACACATCCTTTAAGCATTAAACTTATTTTTATTGCTGCATCCTTAATTAGTGTAATTAAGGATGATTGCACCTTAATTAGTTGAGTGTATTTACGACTGTATAATAACTACACTACACTATAACTATTAGTTATTCTCTGTAAGCTTGAGTGACAGACGACTCCGCTCTAACAGTTCAACATGTCAGCCGAGCACACACACACACACGTGCGTGTTGTGCGCAGGAAATAGCAGAATGACATGCCCACAACATGCCGTGCCACATCCTGTGTCCTGTCACATTCCATAGCAACAAGTTAGACCATAAACTGTCAGAAAGCTCTTCAGAAGAGGAAGTTGTTGTGCTGGACAGAATCTGGGTCATATGAGACCCAGCCTCTCAACATTGGGCTTGGAAAAAAAAAAGAAAGAAAGAAAAAAAAGACAGAGAGATGGGAAAAAAACAGGCTACAGTTGAGTTCCAAGTCTCGCAAGCAACATCTGGCTTAGCCTTAAATCACAATACATCCTCAGATTGGCGTGCAACTGGAAAGTACACAGTGATATACAGTAAAAGAAGAGACTTACTGGTGCTGTCACAAAGTTCTCCCTGGAGGTACACAGTCTGTAGGCTGCTGGAGGCTGCTTCACTGTGAATTATTTTAGTTTCGGTTTTGAAAGCTGACTCTACTTTATCACAGAGTTCTCCAGTGCCTGGCAGGGGGAGGCGGGCCCTGACCATAGAAATGTGACACCTGAAATACAACACACATCTGGTTCTCAAGCCCTCAAAACGGACTGGAGTTATACAGCAGTGACTGTTTAGACATATTATTCAATCATATCCTCACAGCCTAATAAGGTGTCAGTTCCACCAGTCAAACCATTACAGCTTGCACAGCAACAACAGGTTACAACATAAACTGTCAGAAACTTCTTCATTTAGAGGAGGAGGTTGTAGTGGTGGGCTGTAATTGGATCACAGCCCGCTCGTCTGGTTCTTTCTCCCCACATGACAGGATGAGGGTCAGATGAAATCCCCACCCAGTCTCTGTTGTGCACTGGAGTTGTTTGTCACAGTGTTCACTTACATAGTTGTGATGTCAACAATAGGCATGGCCATATATGGAATTCTGGACCAAAAACAGATCTCATGTCAAACTAGAAAAGTGCACGCCTCGGAGCAGCACGTTCCCCCCGCCCCTATGTTCCTCTCTTTGTCCCTGCCTGTCTGTCTGTCTTTTACATGCAGGCGAGAAAGTGTTAAGCCTGTGCAGTTTGTGGTAAAGGCTGTGGTGATAAAGGAGATCTGATAAGACATGGGTCTCTGCCACTATGTTCCTCTCTTTGTCTCTGTCTGTCTGTCTGTCTTTTACTCTCCTTTGTTCAGTTGTCCTTCTCTGCAAAATACTTTATGGAAATGTGAAAAGAGAGTGCATGCACGCTCAAATAAAAGCTGCCCCTAATGGGGAGAGAGTGACACGCAGCAAAGGTAGTCGGGATTGGGAATTGAATCTGTCAGGCTACACTGAGCCTACCGGTATGTGGTATGCGCCTGGACCGGTAGGAAAAGTGATAGTAAAGCACTGTTTTTTCCATATTTTTCATGATGTCAAGGATCTTACTTAATGTGTGTTAAACGAGTTAAATGAAACCAATTCGATGTAAAAAAATAACAGCTTTCAGTACCGTCAAATAAAGCAAATTAATTGAGTAAAAATATTATTTTATTCTCAGAAAGAAATTCTGTCGATGGCATATAGAACAGCTTATACCAAGAAATTGTACAGCAATATTCAAAATATGAACGATAATACAATCAATCAAACTTGTGTAGCACTTTTCCGAACATTCAAAATACTCTTAACCTGAGGTTCATTAAGGAAAAATGGGAGGGGGAAGTAAAAATAATTGAAACAAACAAACAATAACAACAAAATAAATTGTGTTAAAACGGTCAGGCACGGCAAGTATTGAACAAATGATATAGCGAATACATCACTGTGAAAAATAGATATCAAATGTAATGGAAATATTGATTATGTAAGATTATGAAACATTCCCGTAATATATCACAATTACAATCATCAGATTTTCAGCAACAAATTGATTTTAGCACCAAGAAACTGTTGTTGCCAACTTCAGATGGTCCCTTATATGTCCATTGCCTGAGGCCTAAGCACTTTCATGCATGTTTTGGGAATGTCCAGGAAAGATTTTGGTCTCATGTTTATTTAATTACTGTTACAGCAAACCACGTTATTCGCTGAATTTGTTAAATGTTTAAATCAACATCTTTGCATGCACAGCAGCATTATGCACATATATGTATTTAGGGTTACCCTAATGTTAAAATGAAGTGTACAGTAACATGATAGTAGCTGAGATTATTGACCCATGCATACAACTTATCTCATTCACTTGTTCAATGACAATATCTAAAATACTCTCTATCCTTTGGTCTGAGGTTTAAAAAAACAACCTTTCACATTACTCAGTACATTCAGTATCAACCACTTAAGCTCCAGTATCCGTATTGTGGGGGAAAGCTTTTTGCAGAAAATGACAGATTGTTTCGTGCTGTGACGCGTTGTGAGCTTGTAGATATATAGGCTATTTTCAGCAAAAGTTTCCCCTGCATAACAGAGAACAGAAAATACGCAAGTATAGAGCCCTGAGCGACTCCGCTCAACCATAATATGGGTTTTAAGTTTGTAAACTATTACAAAATAAGGGGCAACTGTGGCAGAAAGGGTAAAGTCCACTGTGAGGTACAATAGATAAGACTGCAGAGAAAGGCTAGCTGCCAGGCTCTATCATTGTCACTTGGCAACAGTTGTCAACTGACGTGGAATGAAATAAAATAAAAACAAGGCCCATGTTCTATAACACTGTTTCCCAAACAGTGGGACAGGACCCATACCAAAAATAAAATATATATTTCAAAAGATGGAAAACCTTTTCAAATCTAACAACCAACCAAACATATCCAAGAAATGCCATTAATAAAATATTATGCTAATTAGGAAGTAGTGAAAATAGCTCTCAAAGTGGCTCAAACAACGCTATTTTAGTTATTTTTAGTTTGGGTCCTGGGCGATTATCAGATTTCTCTTTTGGGTCACAGGCTAAAAAGTTGGGAATCACTGTTCTATAATGTAATTATGTTGACTGTCATCCAGACGATGCACAGAACTCATGAACAATCAACGTTGTGACCTTGTCGCTTGGGATCATTTGGAGATGGGCGTGAACACCAGCTTCTTCCTGAAGCTGGTCTTAGCTTCAGGCATCTGAGCGCCCTTCTGAGCCACGTCGTCATTGACCCGAACGAGAATGGACATGAGGTCAGCACCACTGTGAGACATACACGGCACGCACACGCACACGCATACGCACACGCGCGCACACACACACACACACACACACACACACACACACACACACACACACACACACACACACACACACACACACACACACACACACACACACACACACACACACACACACACACACACACACACAGATTTAGAACACTCCAACAGCTTTAAACTGGTACATGCAGCAATGAAGGCAATTATGAAAATCGAAACATGATTATTGTTGATCAACTTTGACTTAGCATTCCTTAGAAACATCTTCAAGTATGGTTTTATATTAATGTCTGTGTCATATGCTTAGTGATTATGATTTCGACAGTTACCCGGGACAGAGCTCTCGTAGTCGTTTCCACAGACACTGCACGAACCAGGTCCCATTTATCGTGTGTCTCTTCGCATCATACTTCCCCACGGTGGCCATGGCGACCAGGAAATCCCCCTGGGCTTTCACGACCATCGCGGCGTCATCTTCTGCAGAGGTGTCTGCTTGACCCCCGGGCTGACCCTTCCCCTCGTTCTGGCAGGCCTGGATGAAGAACACCTTGGGCTTTTGGTCGAGGAGGGGGCATTTCACCCCACTGAACGTTGCGGTGATGTCATCGATGGAGAGGCGCCCCCAGTCGGTCCCGAATACGCCACCCTTTTCCCCGTGGCTCATGACGCAGTAGACGAAGGCATCTCCGTGCTGCGGAGGATCGTCAACCTTGAAGTTGGTGAACTCATCTCCGAACCACTCCCATACCTTCCCGTACCTCCGTAGCTCGCCGGGGTCCTCCAAAGATGAGAGGAGTTTCAGCGTCTCCTCCATTTGGATCTTGGTCTGGTCTTTAAACATCAGCACTCTGAAGCCCAGCCAGCTGAATGTACGCGCCAAATCAACTACAGGGCAGGAAAATGTACAAACAAACAAACATAAATCATTAATGTTCAACCTCCAAAGAAACACTACCATTACAGCATTTACATCTCATGTTTACATTTCAGATGTGAAAATGACACGCTTGTGAAGAGCAGCTTACGAGACAAGAGCATTTAGCAGACACTCTGACTAACAATAAGCAAGGTATATCAACATCAATACATCAAATGGAAAGAAATAGTAGGCTATAGTAGGCTAATCTAAGACCTTTCTAATACAAAAAAAGACCATTACTGCATCAACAAAACTATACTGAAGTAGTTCACTCAAAAAATGACTTGTTTCCTATCAATTATTGGCCTCAGGAATGCAAAAGAAAAAAAAGAAAAGAACGCCATGAATTCAAGGATTCGTGGGGTGAATTGATAGGAAATACGTTTTTGGGTGAACTATTTGTTGTCGTGAAATAATATAAGAAAGAGGCAGAGAGTGTGTAAATAGCAGATCAAAAAACGAATTTAAAGCCTCAACTCCTGCTACAACCTAAAAAGTGCTTGTCGGGGTGGGGGAAGTGGGGGGAGGTCCCCAGTTCAAATTGCTGGGTTGCGGCCAGAAAAGGTCAAGAACCAATCCTGTTAATGTGTAGAGTAGATAACCAACATTACAACAGCCAACAGTAAGAGCATGAGAGTGCCATGGCATCCAAACAACATTCATACCAGCATCCTGGTTTGTTCCAGCTCTGGGTTTAGAGCCGGGAAAGTTCTCGTTGTTCATGATCACACAGAGGCCTGTAGGTTTGCTGGTCAACTTGTACTGATCGTCCTGAAAAACAGCAAAAGACAGATTTAGAGGTTTTGCACTTAATACACAACGGTACACTACAATGCTATGAGTAAAGATTTCCTATATAAATGTGAGGCTTTCTTGGATCTCGTTTTAGTTGACCTTGTACCAGAACCAGAGCACAGTTCATGCTACTCAATACCGCCCCATCTGGCGGAGTCAGGTTAAGTTCATGCATGAGGCTTTTCAGTTATGGAGGACAAGTAGAGTCTGCACACTGGTTACGCTCCATAAAGTTTATTGCGTCAACGTTTCGATCAATAGATCTTCATTAGGACAAAAGCTTTTCAGTTATGGAACATACACAGTTACTACAATCTGCATGCAAAAGTTGTTTTTTTAATACCGGTATTGTAATTGTATTTTCTTTTTTTTGTGTGAATGTTTCACTACTTCTACTTACAAATACTGCCTCTTGCGCTTTGTTGTGGAAGGGAGGACCATCTGTTCTGACCTTGTTGCTTGGACCACCTGTGTTTAAAAAACAAAATTATAATAAAATCACATTCCAAAACATACTTCCTGGAATAAGAGAGGTACACAGATTACATGTTTGTATATACTGTAGGAGCTTCCTATTTCTACTAAGATTTCAAATGGACATTTTGCATTGAGTTTTGGATAAATTCAGAAAACAAAATCTGTAGAAAAGAAAGCTTATGTTATTATTTATTACAAGTTGTAGGCCTATTCATCAAGACAGTCTCCACAAATCCACACGATTTTAAAACCACACACAATTGTGATCAAATACATATCATTTTGGGGTCATTGACATGAAAAGGTTTGAGAACAGCTGATATAACAACAACGTTTTTCAGAAAACTGTTAAGTTAAAGTAGTATCATCAGGCCACGGTAACAAACCTGAATAGTCACCCCACTGTATCTGCGCCAGCTTAGGGATCTCGGTGATGACGGCATCAGTTTGAAGGAGGTCCACGAAGGCTTTGCAAGTGTCTTCTGGTTTTCCAATAATCTTGTCCACGAGTGCAGAGATTTGGGACTCAACATTGCCCTGGTTGATGCTGGTCAGATTTCTCTGCTCACGGGTGGTTATAAACTTCGCGGCCATCACTGTGTCAAGGATACGTTTGGGGTCCTCGCACAGAATGTCCTGAAGGACTACTTTGTTACGCACAATTGCATCTTTAGCCGCCATGGTGAACCTGAAGAGAGGAACAGTGTTAAAAAATGAATAAAAAAGGGCATTATTATGAAGTAAACATTACTTTATTCAAATTAATTGAGTTGCACTGGTGTGCATGTTTCCTAAGATCGTAGTGATACTTCCTGTATCTCTTTGGAATGACATTAACCCCACAAGGGGCCCCAAGAAATGCCTTAATAACAGTAGATTAAAAAAATACAACCCCCTTTTATAAATAGTGGGCACTTGGCACCATAACAGAGTTGTAGAATAGGAGAAAACTGGGCACTAAAGCTGAGAGAGCCACACAGGGGGCACATGATATCATAAAGTAATAATTCACTTCCCATGTTCGATGCATCACTGCCATGTTATTGTTTCGACGTCCCATTAGTCCGACGGTACCTATACCCTTAACCCTAACCTCACTAAATCTATGCCTAACCACAACCACTGTTTATTGCGACCGTCAGGGAGCAGTTTACTATGAAAACCTCCACCGTCCGTCCGTCCGTCCGTCCGTCACACGTCACACCTTTGCCCTGCTCATATCTCCGCATCAGTATGACATCACACCACATGTGTACACAAACCTTTGTGTACGTTGCTGTGGCAACAGTCTGTTGTTGCTGGTTTGTTAGTGTACGTTAGCAACCACCTTAGCAACCATGGTTTTACCCTAGCAACCAACTGTTTACCCTAGCAACCAACTGTTTACCATAGCAACCATGTTTTTTTACCCTAGCAACCAACTGTTTACCATAGCAACCAGATACGCAGAGCAGGGATCTCCATATATGGGCATAAACAGGTGACATCACACTGATGTCAGATACTCAGAGCAGGGATTTCTCCATAATATATGGGCATAAAAGGGATTCTGTTAGGGATCTCCATATATGGGCATAAAAGGGATTCTGTTAGGGATCTCCATATATGGGCATACAAGGGATTCTGTTAGGGATCTCCATATATGGGCATAAAAGGGATTCTGTTAGGGATCTCCATATATGGGCATAAAAGGGATTCTGTTAGGGATCTCCATATATGGGCATAAAAGGGATTCTGTTAGGGATCTCCATATATGGGCATAAAAGGGATTATGTTAGGGATCTCCATATATGGGCATAAAAGGGATTCTGTTAGCTGTTAGTGATCTCCATATATGGGCATAAAAGGGATGCTGTTAGGGATCTCCATATATGGGCATAAAAGGGATTCTGTTAGGGATCTCCATATATGGGCATGAAAGGGATTCTGTTAGGGATCTCCATATATGGGCATAAAAGGGATGGTATCCCAGATGATGCCCTGTTAGGAGATCCACACTAACAGAATCCATATATGGTCCTACCGACAGCTGCTATAAGCCAACCCTGGCGATAAGGTCTGAGTCGAAGAAATGCTTCTTTCCTGGCAAGAATTGCCCCTTTATACTGTAGGGCTCGTTTGTGTATTGTATGACATCACGCCACATCATCGGCTGAGGACTGTGTGATGTCATCATATCTCCATATATGGAGACATAAGTTGCTCATGCCCAAATATGGGCTGGTGAGGTCAGACTTAGTGTGATGCGTAGCTTATCTCCATATATGGATATTCAACTTCAACGAGTAACCATGGCAAACTGTCAACTGCCCGTATGTCTTAATAATTGGTAAAACAAACTTTTGGCCTATTTGTGGAGATAAGCGACCAACGGTCGCTTATCTCCCGATTAGGGAGTCTTACTGGTATATATACTGTATACACACACACACACACACACACACACACACACACACACACACACACACACACACACACACACACACACACACACACACACACACACACACACATATAAAAACGTTCTAGCTTTGACGACAGTTATCGTAACTAGTCGCAACTCCTATACAAACTATACAGATCGCTTAAAAGAAATACTAAGACTAACACTACTAGGATTTACCTTCTCCCATCCAGCTCACTTTGCTAGTCTGGGTGGGCTCAGAACTCAGATACCTGTCAAACTAAATGATGGACATTTAAGATGTTCAGAGGACCAGTACTCAGCTACCTGTCAAACTAAATTACTTCCCTAGAGCAGTGGCTTCCAAACCTTTCAGGTCCAGACCCAGAAGAGAGATTAGACATTTTGCCCCGGGACCCAAACTAGTGAAAATAGCAGATCTACAAGCTCACACATGCGCGCACGCACACACACACAAGCACGCACACACGCGCTCACGCACACACACACACACACACACACACACACACACACACACACACACACACACACACACACACACACACACACACACACACACACACACACACACACACACACACACACACACTTACTGCAAAGTCACAGCAGGTCACATTCCACAGCAACAAGTTAAAACACACACTGTCACAAACCTCTTCATTTAGAAGAGGAAGTTGCTGCACAGAAAGTGGGTCATATGATAGCCTAGCACAGCCAGACAATCCACCTATGTTAAAGGTGGGGATATACAGTATAGGCCTACTGCAGTTTTAGTTAGCTGCATTAGTAATACTAATTAGTATATAGTCTGGCCAAGCCAGGCTAGGTCTTATGAGACCACAGCTCTCAACCACGGGCACACCCGCATGATATGGAATTTGGGACAAAAAAGAGATCTCATGTCAAACTAGAAAAGTGGCACCGAGCCTAACCATACCCTCCCCCTGACCCTCCTTGTAAATAACTTTTATTTTGTTTAAAGTGCTTTTCTGATAAATATCTACTGCATATCATACTGTGTTCTATCCGTCTGTCATTCAATGTTGTATGAGTTAAAGAGAAGGATCTCAATGGAAATAAGCCTTGCCTTACCCAAGTTTACTTTTAGTTGACCTTATCAGTGAACTGTACTGTCATGAAACTGTACCTTTTCCTATGCAAAACTTCTAATAAATACTTCAATCAATCCATCAATCAATCCATCAATCAATCAAAACCCCACCTAAAAATAATAATACATTAAAATAAAATAAATTAATACAGTTGAGTTCCAACTCTCACAACATCTGGCTTAGCCTTAAAACACAATGCATCCTCAGAAAGGCGTGCAACTGGAAAGTACATAGTGATATAAAAGAAGAAACTTACTGGTCTTACAGCTGCTGTCACAAACTTCTCCCTGGAGTGTTAGGTATACGGTCTGTAGGCTGCTGTAGGCTGCTGTAGGCTGCTGTAGGCTGCTTCACTGTGAATTCTTTTGGTTTCGGTTTTGAACCCTGACTCCACTTTATCATAGCAGGGCGAGGCGGGCCCTGAGGCCCCTGACCTTAGAAATGAGACACAACACACACACACACACACACACACACACACACACACACACACACACACACACACACACACACACACACACACACACACACACACACACACACACAGGTTGATGATTGGGAACGCCTAATAGTAAACCATCTTGTGTGTCTGTCTGTCTGTCTGTCTGTCTGTGTGTGTGTGTGTGTGTGTGTGTGTGTGTGTGTGTGTGTGTGTGTGTGTGTGTGTGTGTGTGTGTGTGTGTGTGTGTGTGTGTGTGTGTGTGTGTGTGTGTGTGTGTGTGTGTGACGTGTGCAATCGATTATAGCCTAAATATTGACACAACATATACAATTATAATATAATTATATAAATAGTAGGCTATACAATGTAATAATTCTAGATAAAGTATGTTAGCCTGACTGCTTGTTTTGACTGATGATGAAAAAATTGAATCATTACCTCAGGTGAATCGTAATCGAATCGTGAGGGCGATACACACCTCTAATTCATACAGTAATATTATCAATGAGACTGTCTGTCTGTCTGTCTGTCTGTCTGTCTGTCTGTCTGTCTGTCTGTCTGTCTGTGTGTGTGCACGTGCGCGTACGTGTGCGTATTATCAATTTATTATCAACTTATTTTACATTTGTATAGCTTTGCAGCGCCTCAACTCCAGGATTAGGGTCTATGTGCATTTTAGTCATTATAAAACATCAAAACCTTTTACGCAGAGTCAAAAGAAACTTCATTCAGCCATGTGTTGTTTTCTCCACACTGTATTGAAGGGTTTCTCCTGTGTGTTAGTGCCCCCTAGTGGACTGCATTCATTAGTCATCCATACATACAAACACTTCACTGCATGTGTTCCCTCCTCTCTGGATGACTGATAGGAACATGGGATTTTGTCCTACTGTATATTGGTAGACATTTCTTTTGGCATAGAGTTTATTATAACACTGATTCAGACAGGAATAACCTGTTTTTTTTTAGGCCACACTGAACGTCTACCAGGGTCCTCAATGGCCAGGTGTCATCGTAGTAGGCTGTAAAATACATGGACTGAAAAGATTCTGCCGAGAAAAAAATAAAGTTAACCACTTGAACCCTTAACCCTAGTGTCCCTGTTTGGGGTGATAATTCAGCAAAGAAAAGCAGATCTATAAGCTCACAACATCATGTTGCAGCATGATGTATTGTGAGCTTGCGCTGTAGTGGGAAATACTAGCAGCTCTATTATAGAGCCCTGGAGGACACCAGTTGGACTGGTATATAGGTTTTAAGTGCTTAATGATCTCTCTCAGGAGGAAAGTTACAGTACAAGACTCAAACACTCCAGCCTTGATGCAAAAAAACCCCGATGTATTTATGGCTATTGGCTACTATACCCCTGTTTACACTGAGGTCTTCCTCAAGGCAAAAATATCAACAAAAACCCTCATGAATACAAGTCACAACGTTGGCAGTAAATACCTTATATTGTTTTCAGGAAGGCTGGTAGGGTTGATGGGATGATCTACTAACAAGCTCACGAGATTGTAGATCGACTACATTCACTACTTTGGGTCCTGGGGAGTCATCACATTTCTCTTTTGGGTCTTGAGCTAAAAGGTTTGGTAACCAACTGCTTTAGAGTAATAAGGTATCCCCAGTGCAGGCTTTGACACTAAGGGTTGCCCACCTTCCCCTGGCAGGTAAATACAACTTTAGAGCAGGTGGAGTTTGCTTTCAGGCTGCCCGACCAGCGGGCAAAACACAACACCTGCAGATATGTCTGTCCAAACACCTGAACATGGCCAGAGTGCTTCTGGTCTGTGGAATGTAATATAAGAGTACTGTTTACCTATAATGTGCTGTTTTCACTGTTGTTACACTTAAATATATAAAATAACCCATAGTCATTTCCATATGTAGGTATTTGGCATAGAAATTGAAGTATGACATTTATCACACAGCCCCAGAAAGTAAAAAGATAACTGTTAAATTGAACTGGAAATACGTTTTTAGCTATCATTTTATAATGGACGATTTACTTTGTGGGCAAGTAGAACTTGACCTGTACTTGACTGAACAATGAAAATCATGTCATTTTAGGAGGGAGGAGAAATTATGTCAAAAAGCCATACAAAAATCCAGGCCAGGCAATTAAGGTGGATTTTATAGGTAAAAGGCCTTTATTAGTCATAAAGAAAACTGATAAAAAAGGGAAAAATACAAAAAAACAACTGTGATATTTCTTAATCATTTAAAGGAGCTATAGTCAACTTTTTCTTGTAAAACGGATGCTAAAATAAAAATAATGTTTCGAAAATATTTTATAAAAAAATAAGCTTCATATATGTGTTTCTATTCAAAAATGAACACAAAAAGCGTAACATAATGATAAAATAATCATTTTGGCCATTGTCAGACCGACACTTTGTTTACATTCTAGTCTATAGACTAGGATGTAAACAAAGTGTCGGCCCTACAATGAAAACGTTGACTATAGCTCCTTTAACTCAAGACGTTATAACAATGTATGACTATATAGAATGTCCAAAAGATTTAAATTCATGACAAGCTGGTATCCGGGTGCGAGGGCATCAGTTTTCCTCCAGTAGGAATTCTATACCCTCAGGTACCAGGTCTGGCTCTAACTCTTCAAGCGTGGCATGTAAGTTGGCAGCGGTGGCTTTTGTCTTCTGGCATTTGCTCCAGTATTCCAGCATTCTAAAAACTTGGTTTGCATGGTTGCCTGGATTGTCCCCCTCGAACTGCTCCATCTTAACCCCAGGGACATCCAGATGTGTGCCAATCAACTTCCATTTGTTTCCAATTTGATTAGCCACCCGCCTCAGCTGCTTCTCAGTGACTTTTTTAGAGCCTGTGAATTGTGTGAAAGTTACAAAGAGTTAGGGAATTATGGTAGCACGTTTCTACATGGGACCTTGCAGATCCACGTTTACACTGAGTTCTATTAACACTGAGGATTTGACTGTGATAGCCTATAAGAACCCACCAGTGGCAGCCTTGTTGGTAGATGGGACAGTCTCGGGGGCCTCTTCTCTTTTGCTTGATGTTCCTTTTCCTGGTGTAAAGAAAAACAAATATTTTCTTTCAATATACTGTATATTTTACGGTTTTTAACTGAAAAATAAACGTATAGGCTATATGACATTATCCTCTGTTGTAATGTTTGCTATGCAATTACTTTGTACTCAGCCAGTGAGACATTTACATAAAACTATTCTAAACTGAATTTTTTGTATGAATAAATTGCAAACAATGCCTTTGCAAACAATACCTTTCCACAAGTAATATGGTATATAATATATAATATACACAGGTTGGATGAGTGTTCCTAACCCCAGGGTGACGGTTCGGTCACCAGGGGCGAGAATTCTGGGCAAGAAGGTTTGTTGGTGAGTTAGACCGGTTACCTCAGGCTTAGGCTCTAATGTGTTAAGTTAAAGTAGTATCATCAGGCCACAGTGACGAACCTGCAATGCTGCCCCACTGTATATCCTCCAGCCTAGGGATCTCTTTGATGAAATCAGCAGTTTGTAGGAGGTCCACGAAGGCTTTGCAAGTGTCTTCTGTTTTTCCAATAATCTTGTCCACGAGTGCAGAGACTTTGGACTCAACATTGCCCTGGTTAATGCTGGCCAGATTTCTCTGCTCACGGGTTGTTATAAACCCCTTCGCCACCACTGTGTCAAGGACATATTGGGGCTCCTCGCACAAAATGTCCTGTATGACTACTTTGTTACGCACAATTGCATCTCGAGCCGTCATGGACATGGTGAACCTGAAGAGAGGAAAAAAATTAATAAAAAGATTAAAGAATTGAGTAGCATTATCAAGTAAATGTCCACCAAAAGTGGACGCTGGAGAAAACTGGGCACTAAAGCAGAGAGAGCCACACTTGAACTTGAACTTGAACTTGACAGTGGGCACATGAGAAAATAAAGTAATAATAATTAATTTCCCATGTTCAACCGTATCATCGTGTAATTGCTCCTCACTAATCTCTAACTACCAATGACATCATAGATCGGGATTCAAAGATAATCAAAACTACAGCCTTTATCTTGCTGTAAAGTTATCACGCTGAAATAGAAGCCATTGTTCATTCTTTAATTAAAAAAATCATGCCCAGTGTGACGTGCGCAGTACAGTGCGTTTTATGAGTTAATTTCATTAAGTGTCCCGCAAAGTTTGGCGAATGAGCCAAGTGTGGGACATACATAATGTTGTATTAACAGCCCTAGTTTGTCCCTGCTATGTCATATCCAACCGAATAAAACACATAAATACATACATACATACACACACACATACATACATACATACATACATAGAGACATACACACAGACAAAGCCAGATGTTAGAAAAAAGAAAAAGGTTTAAATCTTCGAAATCTTCTACTGAGATCTGCCTACTAAGGATGTCACAGATAGGCAGGTTTATTATTATTATTTTATGGGATTTATCAGATTTTTTTGTTTGTTTTAAAATCTCTAAAATTATTATTCTTTTTTAAAAATAAATCTATTGATTCTCTTTTAAATCTTATTATAAGTGAATCTACAACTGTATAATAACTATACTATAACTATTAGTTATTCTCTGTTATTCTCTGAAGACGACTCCACTCTTACAGTTCAACATGTCAGCCGAGCAGTGTCACAGCAGGTCACAGCATGCAGGTCACATTAGACAGAAACAAATTATAACCTTTTATAACTCTATGGTTATAACTGCTTCTCAACCTTTTCAGGCCGCGACCCCCAACATAATCATAATTGAACTGGGGACCCCCCCCCCCCCCCCCCCCCCCGGCCCCCACCCTGACGAGCACTAAGAGTTACATTACAGTTACATTTTGTATAACACGGTTCTATTGTGAAAATAGCCATTCATGCTCACAACTTTTTATTTTCACAATTTCTGCCTCTAATATTTGACAATTTGTCAAATTGTTAAGTTGTCCTTTTAAAGGTATTAAGAAGTCCTTAAATTGGCACTTTAGAAATGTGCAGATTCCCTCTATACATTTTAACTTTATGTAGGTTTGTTTACTGTTGAGTGTTGCACATTAAGTTAATCATCTGGGGACCCCCCAAAATAATTTGGGGACCACCCTGGGGGTCCCGACCCACAGGTTGAGAACCACTGAGATACACTGTCAGAAGTTGTTGTGCTGGACAGGAAGTGGGTCATATGACCCAATTGCCCATATATGGAATTCTGAACCAAAAAGAGATCTTGTGTCAAACTAGAAAAGTGGGTGTGCCATTATAGGCACAAAAAGAAATAACAATTATTAAAATGTTTAGAAATTAGCAGATCTGCAAGCTCATAATATGTGATGCATTGTAAGCTTGTAGGTATTTTTTTAATAACATTATTATTAGGCTATTCTTGGTATTTTAAATGTTTTATATGTGTCCTTTGAGTAATTTCTTTGCTTTCAATCTCAGTATTCAACGCTTTTCAATATGATTTCTTTGCATGCGACCCCGCCTTTAAAAAAAGAAAGAAAAGAAACAACAGGCTAGTTGAGTTCCAAGTCTCGCAACATCTGGCTTAGCCTTAAAACACAATGCATCCTCAGATAGGCGTGCAACTGGAAAGTACACAGTGATATAAAAGTAGAAACTTACTGGTGTTACTGTGGTCACAAAGTTCTGCCTCGAGTGTTTGGTACACAGTCTGTAGGGTCCTGTAGGCTGCTGTAGGCTGCTTCACTGTGAATTCTTTCGCTTTCGGTTTTGAACGCTGACTCTACTTTATTGCAGGGGGAGGCGGGCCCTGACCTTAGAAATGTGACTCCTCTTACACAATACACATTTTACACACATCTGTCTCCTGTTATACTGAACAGCAGTGACTGTTTAGACATATTGTTCTATCACATCCTACACAGCCTGATACGGTGTCAGTTCCACCAGTCAAACCATTGCAGCAGGTTACAACATAAACTGTCAGAAACTTCTTCATTTAGAGGAGGAGGTTGTAGTGATCACGACCCGCTCGTCTGGTTCTTCCTCCCCACATGACAGGATGAGGGTCAGATGAAGTCCCCACCCAGTCTCTGTTGTGCACTGGAGCTGTGTGTCAGTGTTCACTTACATACTGTAGTAGTGATGTCAACAATTGGCATGTCCACACCTGCATTTGGAATTCTGGACCAAAAACAGATCTCATGTCAAACTAGAAAAGTGCACTTTTAACAAAGTGGACAACTAAAGATACACATAAGTACATACAGGCAAGAAAGCGTTAAGCTTGTGAAGTTTGTGGTAATTAAGGCTGTGGTGATAAGGCAGATCTGATAAGACACTGGTCTCTGCCACTATGTTCCTCTCTTTGTCTCTGTCTCTCTGTCTTTTACTCTCCTTTGTTCAGTTGTCCGTTTCTCCAAAATATTGTAAAAAGAGAGCGCAATCAGCGTATGCATGCTCAAATAATTGCTGCCAGGGGAATGCTGCTGCATGCACAGTTTGCACAAATCAAACCAGTGCACTCCAGCAGCATGGACATTTTACATCTATAACAACAATTATTAGTGTGGTTGCACCTGCAGGGCCCCTGCAAAGCAACCACACTTGGCACTTTCTTTTCCTTATAAGCTTTATACCTCAGTGTGGCTGCCCTAAGACTAGTACTTGTACGACTTTATTTCCTTCCATCCATTTTTCCAGATGAACTTTATTTTGCCACGCTACTCCTCCCACAGTTTTGGTGGCACGCACTTGGGCCATATGTCAAAACGACCGGCTTCATCGGGACAGGCAGGGGTGCTTTTGCTAGTGTAGCACCCAGCCATGAACCAGCGACAACAGCCCTGCTAATCGGGCTCAGCCCTATTAGCACGACTGGTTGTGCGTTGGACTGGCGAGTGGGAGTCCCGGGTTCAATCCCCGCTTCCGCGTATCACTACATCTGGCGTTGTCGGCAGGATGAGGAGCATGATGTCCTCGCGTGAGGGACTAGTGCCACGTCGTGTGCGGCGGTCTGCTGCGTGATGTGTGAAGCGCGAGGGCGCGCTCCAAAAGACAAGGGGGGTGAATGTAGCACCCAGCCATGCATGAACCAGCGACAACAGCCCTGCTAATCGGGCTCAGCCCTATTAGCACGACTGGTTTTACGTTGGACTGGCGAGTGGGAGTCCCGGGTTCAATCCCCGCTTCCGCGTATCACTACACTACCATACAGGTATATAATATACTGTAGGTCCCGAGTGGAGGCGTAGGTGAGTTGTAAGGAGCGCTAATTGAATGATGAAATGCAGAATGCATTTGAATCTGTCATGATACATTATACCATACTTTACAAGGGCAACTGGCGACCCGGGGGGCACGTGCGGCCTCCACCTTTAATATAGGAATACTGATATTTTATATTAATTCCAAACATGCAAAACAGGACCTCCTTTAATTACTTAAGTCCATATTAGTAGTTTTTGATGACTAGTATTAAAAATGTAATTTTGTAATATTGTAAGTATAACTAAATAAAGAAAACGCTGCATTGCGACACGTTTAACGCTTGTAGACTGGCTTAACTTATTCGTGACAGTAGAATTATGGAGTGGGAAATCAACTTACGAAATACGTTACGTTCAAATATAGAGATTTCTGAGGTTTCTGTTGACAGCATCAGCATGCAATGTGGCCCCCCCTGGAGTGAGTGTGGAAATACAGAGGCCCTCTCTATCATCAAAGTTGGCCAACCCTGCATTATACACTGAGGAAAGGAGGAGATCAAGTTCTACCAACCAAACTAGTCTTCTGTTATCTTTAATAGTGGTTTCCATGAAGGTGAACAGGTGCTCTATGTTGATGAGAAAGTGTGGTATCCAGTGATATTACAAGGTGAACAGGTGCTCTATGTTGATGAGAAAGTGTGGTATCCAGTGATATTACAAGGTGAACAGGTGCTCTATGTTGATGAGAAAGTGTGGTATCCAGTGATATTACAAGGTGTTGATGAGAAAGTGTGGTATCCAGTGATATTACAAGGTGCCCAAATATGTTATTCACCTGCTGCTTCACACACAGCTGTAATCTACCTTCATCCATGTAAGCCAGGGGTGGGCGACTTTGATGATGGCGAGGGCCACTATATTTCCACCTTCACTCCAGAGGGCCACTATACTGTATTTCCACCTTCACTCCAGAGGGCCACTATTTTTCCACCTTCACTCCAGAGGGCCACATTGCATATTGCTACGTCCTACTTTGTCATTCTATAATCTTATACAAAAGAGGCAAATAAAATAGCAGATCCGCGATGCGGTTTGAGCTTGTAGATCGGCTATTTTTTGCTTCTTTTGAATTGGAATCCTGAATTATTTTTTGTTATTTTTGAATTGGAATCCTGAAATCTAACATTTTGATTTAATTTCAAACGCATTTAGTTATATACTCATGTTAACTTTATGAACCTAAATACAAATACATTGGACATAAAAAGAAAAACAACAAAAAAACAACATTTTAATACTACTAGTCATATACTTTTTTTTTAATTTAATTTTTACTACTAGTCATATACTAATATATAGACTAACGGAATTAAAGCAGGTCATGTTTGGAATTTTAACAGCTGAAATCAATAATATATCATCAGTATTCTGGTATTAAGCAGCGGGCCGCATTAAGTGGAGGTGGGGGCCGCATGTGGCCCCCGGGCCGCCAGTTGCCCATGTATGATGTAAGCTATAAGTAAATGTTGTTAAATTACACTCACAGAGACAGCTGTCTGTGATCGTTATCACGTACCACTTATTCTGTAGCCTATGTTAATTTGTTTTGGGAACAACAGGGGTTCGAGAGTGTCCTGGCTGTAATTAGATCTTTTATTTTGTAAACATTATTTTGTAAACATCTTCAATCATATATGTTTTCCCGTGGCTATGATTCTATTATGTGGCAGCTGTTCAGGCCATATAGGCGGGCCTTATAGGCACATGATAATCAGATTGGCTGGTGGCACAACAGTGAAGCCTGCCTTCCAGGACAGGCCATGAATTCCTTGTCTATAGGAATAGCCCCCACAGTTACCAGCCATGAACCAGTGACAACAGCCCTGCTAATCGGGCTCAACCCTATTAGCACGACTGGTTGTGCGTTGGACTGGCGAGTGGCAGTCCCGGCTTCAATCCCCGCTTCCGTGCATCACTACATCTACCGGTATATAACTCTTTGTTTAACTATCTGTCCTTTGTATTTGACTCTCAAGATTTTAAGAGGTTAAGATGCCAATGCCATGTCTTTTATCTCCTATTTGTTTCAATAAACAAGTATGATTGCACCTTTTTCTCAAGTCTCCTACTTTTCATAGAGAGCCTTCCTGGCATGTATCCTGTTCCACTGGAACAGCATCTCCTAACCACAACCAGCATCCGCCGAAAGTACAGCAAAACAAAGTGTTGTTGTGATTCCATAAGTAGCTGTATAGTCAAGGAAAATTAGCAGAATACCTGTCAAATCTGGGAATAAATTCCTTACCAAACAATTTCTTCACCAATGTGTTCGTAAAGGTGTCAACAAAGATTGACAGCTAGGGTAATTCTGGGTCTCAATCACTTACTATACGCTGTACTATTCACGATATTCCTGGCCATTCTATGGAGGCTGCCATTTTCCTTTTACAGAGGGCGCTGGAGCATTTTTAAACATCTTTTCACTTCCTCCCAAGTCGAAGAACAAGAGATCCCAAGGAAGTGACAGGGAATTGTCTGTTGCCAGATATTGCCAGAGACAAGCGGCCAGGTCTATGAATAATAAGCCCAATAGAATTAACTAGGTTCAGTTTTACTACTTTACATTTACATTTGAAAATAGCAGATCAGCAAGCTCACAATGTGTCACATTGTGACACATTGTGAGCTTGTATATTTGCTATTTAAAAAATATAGAGGAAAGAAAAAACGAAAATAATTTGAATATTTTTGAAACATTTTAACAACACAAATCTGTGTGGCGGTCCCTGGCACCACATATTTTCAGATGGGGGTCTGCGACTGTGGACAAATCTGTTAATCTGGGGTCCTTGATATGAAAAGATTTGGGAACCACTGGTTTAAAAATATTAGAAAGTAAGCCCAATAAACAACGACACCAATTGCTTATTATAAGCAGACATGGCAACACCGGTTCATTCAGAGCCAAGAGCCCAGAGCGCCTCTACTGACACTTTAATGCAAGGACACAGGAAACCAAATGATGTTTTTTATTTTCTTTCAGGATATGAACAGGAAGCCGGGGGCGGGGCCAGGAATATCGTGAATAAGGGAAAAAAAACACTCCCAAAATATGCTGACTCATCACTAAAACATTGTTTTTTTGCGTCTGATTTTGGCCCAATGAATGTTTTTCGTGCAAAACAAATGCTTGCAATGGATTCAGAATAATTAAAAACACCTAGTTAGACCCCTAACATGCTACTTAAAGCATATAGTACTTATAGTACCGTGTATAGTAAGTGAATGAGACCCAGAATTACCCTAGCTGTCAAATATTTTGCTAGGGATGTTGAATTTCAATCTTTGTTAGATATGTTACTAGACACCTTTACGAACACATTGGTGAAGAAATTGTTTGGTAAGGAATTTATTCCCAGGGTTTTATTAAAATTCCCTGACTAGTAGGTGTGGTGTAAGGTGTGTTTATGTGTGTGTGTGTGTGTGTGTGTGTGTGTGTGTGTGTGTGTGTGTGTGTGTGTGTGTGTGTGTGTGTGTGTGTGTGCCCCAATGAAACGGAGGAATAAACCTGACAGACAAAACAGATAGGCTACAGTCTATGATGAGTGATTGAAACAACAATGTCCATGTATTTGCTAGAGAATCACTGTGGTTCCTTATTTATGTCCATAATAATAAATGTTTCCCTTAAAACACCCTCACTATCCACACATTCCACACAGATTTTATTTCTTTGCTAAATATCGATTTTAAATCATTGAATCGTAACGTATCGCCATGAATGAATCAGTATCGTCCATGTATCATATCGTCAACCATCGTGATGCGTATCGTATCGCTGTTCAAATGTATCGTTACACCCCTAGTGCTGATGCATCACAATTCATGCTACGAGGAAATTCATTGAAAAAACAAAACAATCCTGTATAACTGTGCGCGCGCGCGCGCACACACGTGTGTGTGTGTGTGTGTGTGTGTGTGTGTGTGTGTGTGTGTGTGTGTGATCTCCGCAGTCACATTGGAGTAGCCTATGATCAAGTAGGGCGTTCATTTTATGAAGAAAAAAACAAAGAGTTTAAATATGGAGATTAGGTTTCTGTCAGACAGCATCAATCTATAGAAGATATTATCATTAGTCTATACATTATACTTCATATCAGTGCAGTATATCTATCTATATGGTGTGTAGGCTTAATTATATGATGATCTTGAAATTGGTTCCCGGATTTATATTAGCAGTAAACTGTTCAAATATTATTAGTTATTTCTACCTGGACCTGAACACAAATCTTTATTTATGGGGGTACCATGGCACCGAATATGTATGGAAAATACATACCAGTTTGAGAACCACTGGGACCTGCTCTGTAAAAGAGGGAGTTAATAAGCCAACTATCACTTGATATTTCTGAATGTTCTGAATGTGTGTGTGTGTGTGTGTGTGTGTGTGTGTGTGTGTGTGTGTGTGTGTGTGTGTGTGCGTGCGTGCGTGCGTGCGTGCGTGCGTGCGTGCGTGCGTGCGTGCGTGCGTGCGTGCGTGCGTGTGTGCGTGCGTGCACGCGCGATTGATATTAAATTATGAATGTATTTTATTTTTCGAGCTTTGCCATCTATCTATCTATCTAGGTCGTCCTCAGACGAGCCCTCCATCGTTGTTTCCAGTCATCTCGGTTCTCCATACATCTGGCCAGCTCATTGGTGTTCTGTGTCCCTACGTCTTCCTTGAGTACGTCCACGTATGTTTTTGTGGGACGTCCTCGCGACCGGTGCCCCTGTGTTGGCTCCCACAGTACCAATTTGCTGGCTGGAAGCTCCTGGTGTCTTTGGCAGTGTCCTGCTAGTCTCATTCTTCTGGTGGCAATTTTCTCGCTTACCCTTGGTATACCCTCATACAGGCTCCTGTTGGTAACATGTGCACTCCTGTTGATGTTGAGTACTGCACGCAACATTCTAGTGTAGCACCCATTTAGAGACTTCTGCAGGGTTGGCTTCAGGGTCCAGCATTCACTGCCATAGAGGAGAACAGACTCCACTGTTGCGAAGAAGAAGCTAAGTTTGATTTGGCGGGGGAGGCTAGAGTTCCATACACTGTTCATGCCGTTCAGGGCCCTCCAAGCGAGTGCCTTCCTTACTTTAAGGTCTTTCTCAGTTGAGTCGACCCATGCGCCCAGGTACTTGAAGTCCTTGACTTCCTTCAACACAGCTCCTTCTGTTGTTGTCAGAGGTGAGTGATCAGGTAGGTTATAGGTGATAACCTCAGTTTTCCTAGCATTTAGCCTGACCTACTATTTGCCATGACCTACAGTATACCTCCAACATGTGCCACTCAGACATTTACACTCAAAAATACCACAAAGAAATTAAGCTAATGAACCTTTGTTTTATCCTTTAATATATATGTGGTGGGTCGATGACCACCATACAGTGTGATAGTCGCAGCCCCAGCCTGAAGCCTCAAAAGTTTAGTATCTGCTCTCGTTCCATAGGGATGTCCCTTTGGAGTGATGGTTAAGATATTGGACTTTCACGAAACCGGGTGAGGAGGTTCAGATCACCTCCGTTACATTGGTGCCGTGACCCGGATCCGGCTTCCCCGTAGGAGGGGGTCAAAGGGTGAGTGTGGTGGGTCGTAGACCGCCATACAGTGTGATAGTCGCAGCCCCAGTCTGAATCCTCAAAAGTCTAGTATCTGCTCTCGTTCCATGTCCCTTTGGAGTGATGGTTGAGATATTGGACTTTCACGCGGGAGACCTGGGTTTGAAACCGGGTGGGGAGGTTCGGATCACCTCTGTTACATATATATGAGTAACTATTGTCATGACTGGCTCAGGTCATGGCAAAAGATTGGGGAGAGGAGACGTTGCAAAAGGTATAACAAAGTGTATTTTTTAAATAAGGTCTGGGAGAACAAGCTGTCAACAGAACATAATTCCAAAAGGATCCTATGAAGTGTGGAGTCAGTAATCAGTGGTGTAAATGTGGATGAGTGGGACATGGTGTAGTGCAGGGTGTTGGATGGAAAGCAAAATTTAATATAACTTCTACGTATAACATAAGACAACAGGGGCTGGTGGAGACAGGTCTGCCTCCTCTGGATCTCTCCTTCAGAATGGCATGGACAGGCCTTTTATAGACTCCTGGAGGCACCGGGCCCAGGTGCTCTCCAATGAGCCATTAGACCAACGAGCCAATGAGTCCCCACCCAGCTAATGACCCAGACTTAATGTGTGGGGCATCACACTATAAAACATCAAAACCTTTTTATGCAAAGAGTCAACAGAAACTTCATTCAGCCATGTATGTGTTGTTTTCTCCACACTGTATTGAAGTTACTCCTGTGTGATAGTGCCCCCTAGTGGACTGCATTAATTCCTCCAGATACCTCAGTGATCCCTTTATCCACTTATCCCCAATTTCTTACTGTTTTGATGTTTTTTTTAAATATATTTCAAATAGCTGATCTACAAGCTCACAGCGTGTCAATGTAGATTGTCAATGTGTAACATGGCACAGTAGAGCCTGTACCTATAGGTCCTACTGTGAGTGGCAACTGGGTAGGTTTAACTCAGACGCGTGTCACTTATTAATTCAATGTCCAGAGCAAGATGTCTCTTTGGATTAATTAGATATGTCAGTCCATTTAGGCATTTATTAACATATAGCCGTTCAGATAACATATAAAACACACATGATGTAACACTGAACGCCGCCAGCAACACACAGTCGGCATATCATGAACACAGTCGAAAACTGTGTGGCCCACTGCCAGGTATGAATGGGTAACCCCTGTGGTGGTTGTCATGCTGAATAATAATGCCTTTTGTCTAATAAAATAATCAATCAATCAAACAAACACCATTCATTTCTATTACAGAATAGTATTTGATCTGTTTCTTGCAGATCATGGAATCCTGCTATGGAATCCTCCTATGGTATCGCGAGGCCCCAATTGCCTTAAAGTTAAAGCTCCAAACAGCCCAAAACAAACTGATCCAGCTTGGCCTTCCTTCTCGGGCCCAACTTAACGCTTATCACTATTGTATATAAGTGTCGGGTGGCTCATGGTAGCTGACAGAGTACAACATCTTGCAATGGGCCTGGTGTACAAGATACACTACACCTCCAAGATACCCATGTAACTGAAAAACTACTTCCAAAACGTCAAGTATGTCCACAATTACAACACCAGAGGCAGCTCCACTAATCACGTTCAACTCTAAAAAAAGGCTCAAATTTGTTCTCCTGCTATACCACTAACATGCGGAACACCCTACCGCAAGCCCTAAAGGAGTGTAAATCCCTAGCTAACCTCCTTCAAAATCGGACTGAAAAGTCACCTACAGAAGGCTGCAACTCGAAACTTTTTCTTTTCATTTTCTTTTTTTTTGAATGCCTTTACCTTTTGTTATTGATATCCTATGCAATGTATACTGTGTTCTATCCGTCTGTCTTTCAATGTTATATGAGATACATAAAGTGGTTCCTGTGTAAATAAGCCAAAAAGCTTCCTAGGATCTCCTTTTAGTTGACCCTGCACCAGTGATTTGTACTGTCATGAAACTGTACTTTTTTCCTATGCAACCTTCCAATAAATTCTTCAATCAATCAATTCAATCAATCATTCATTTATATTAAAACAAAACTAAATGGCAATTTGGCTCCAACATTGAGACTGGATGCACAGGTGACTCGACTGGTTTCAGTATTCAGTTTGTGCGCCCTAGAGACATATAAATATACTTCATATGTTGCCCATCGTTGTATTTATTTAGGGCTAGGGTTACCCTAATGTTAACAAATGTACTGCTTGTGTTTGTGTGTATGAATATGATATTAGTTGAGATTAGACCCACACATACTGTACTCTTTTATCTTTTGGCCCAGGTTATGAAAATGCCTGTCAACAACAACCTTTCGCTTTACTCAGTAGATTTAGTATTAACCTTTTAAACCCTGTAGTATCTTCAGGGTTGTGAAGGACTGGACGCAGAGGCTTTGACAAAGTTCTGGGAATCACATTTTATTATAGAAAGTGGAGAATGGAGGGATAAAGAGATGTAGGAATGGGCGACAAGGGTGAGAAGGGGTAGCTCTGAATGTCGCTTCGTTCTGTCAGGGTTTTATAGGAATGTTCAAGGTGTGTGTGTGTGTGTGTGTGTGTGTGTGTGTGTGTGTGTGTGTGTGTGTGTGTGTGTGTGTGTGTGTGTGTGCGCCGTGCGTGCGTGCGTGGATGCTCGTGTAGAATGGAGTAGCTGAAAGTGATTCAAGCATCAAGCTCCTTGATGATCAGGGCAGGTGTGGTCCCTTGGCCTTTGCTCTGTGACTCTGGGGATGACCTGAGAGACGGGGACAAGAAAACAGAAAACGATTTCATTAGCATTAAAGGAGTAGTTCACACCCAAAAAGATTACTCTCCCCATGGAGACTTAATTGAGTGTTCAATAATAATTTTAGTTTTTTTTGTCGCAATATAAATCAATAATGAACCATTTTGATTACAATAAATGAACCCCCATTGATTCCGGATAGAGACCCAAATGCATGTGGGTCCCCATCCGGAACCAATGGGGGTAAATTTACTAACATCACTTTTTGTTCTTCTTCTTAGGAATGCAACAAATACAGAAAAAATATTATTGAACTCAAGTCTCCATGCTGTGACTAATCAATAGAAAATAATAGTCATTTTGGGAGTGAACTACTCCGTTAATTCTTCTAGCATCAAGTCTCAGGGAAGGTTTACAATGCACTCTCACTCGTTCACTCACTCAAGCAATGGTACTCAAGGTACAGTAACTATGCAAGTAAAATTACTGTCCACTACAGCACCAAAACAAACTGATTAGGGTTCTGCTTGGCCCATGTAGAAAGCTGGCCCACTCATCGATTTTTTTGTGTGATCATCTTCTTGCTTAATATGAATAAATGAACAGTGGGCTACTTTACAACTGTCGCTCGGATGATGCATCTACACTAGCAGCAGTTGGCTACTGTGTGTTTGGAGGGGGAGTGTTAGTTTATATTTGGAAATATGTTGTTGGGATGAAGTGCAGCTGGGAACTTGATGCATTGTATTAGCTTATTAATTATTGTTCATTGATGCTGCCACCCGCACCCGTTTTAACCCCCAAAAAACCTAATAATTTACAACAAAAAAAAAGAAAAAAAAAAGATTTTTCCCCCTTCGCTTTCAGGCGCGGGCACAATAGTCTTCCCAAGCTGGGCCCACCCTAAGTTGCCAGGCCCACCCTATTTCTCTGTTCTGGCCTCGCCCCTGCCGCTTATCACTGCATGGAGTGGTTAGGTAGGCCTACTGTAGCTGACAGAGTACAGCCTCTTGCAATGGGCCTGGTGTACAAGATACACTACACCACTAAGATACCCATGTACCGGACTAAAATTTAGTCCGCCGTGTCCCAGCACGGCTGACGGCTAGTCATTGAATTTTTTTTTTTTCATTTTCATTTTTTCATTTTACTTGAAAGCTGGGAATCATAGCTACAAAATGATATAATGGTTGTGGAGATTGACCCAACAGTTTTGAAGATATGGCTTATAGAATGATGCCATGCTGAAATACTACTTTTGAGATATTCAAGTTCTAAATAAATTTTTAACCTGCAATGACCTGCATGATCTCTCACATTAATTAAAAAAAAGTCTTATTTACATGCAGAGTTAAGCTCTGGCATTTAAGTGAAATGTAGCCTGATATTTATGAAATGCTTTTGTGGCTTTATCACATTTTAGTGAAAAAAAAAAAAAGTAATTTCAGCTGTGGTCTAAAGTAGTGGCTTCCGAAATGACTGCCCCTGTGTCACACTCAGTCACATAATACTACAAAAACGTCAAGGATGTCCACAACTACAACACCAGAGGCAGCTTGACTAATCACGTTCTTCCTTTGCAACCCTATAAATTCTTCAATCAATCAATCAATCAATCAAAGGAGTGTAAGTTCTGTCGTCCCACCCAGGCCCGGCCCGTGGTACAGGCGAAACAATTGCTCGCCTGGGATGCCAGGTCGGCTAGGGACGCTACAGTAAGTAGACCTACAAATAAAATAAAAACTGCTTTGCCCATCTCGCCTGGGGTGCTAACCTATATAGAACCGTGACTGGCCCCGTTGTGATTGGCCATGGGATTGTGGCCAATTGGTTAAATACTGTAACTACTTGAGTAAACGTACTCTCTACTCGTATCTGCTACAGAGACAAAAAGGGCCCCTTCTAGATGCACACAGAGGAGGGGTAGGAGAGTCAGGTGGATACAGGTCCAGTGGGCAGCTAAACATTGTTAAATGTTAAATAGCATTTGTTTCCAAATAATTAAAGGGGAGAACCACCCATTTTCAACATTGAACTATGTCATTAATATACCGTGGAGTTGTTATGTTAAAATAAGAACCCCCCCCCCCCTTCTGTGTTGCCTTGAAAATGGGTGGTTCTCCCCTTTAAGTATATTAAGGAATATGTGGGGAATAGCCTACTATGATTTGAACATCATTACAACATCATCATTGCAACATCATTAGTGGATAATAGTTTTGTATTAATCTGTAAGGTGTGTTTCACCTTACAGGAAGTCTTTCAGGAAGGCTGGACTGAGACAAAATATTACTTTTAATTCCCTATCAAATTAAGTATAGCCGGCATAATACTGAACCCCTGAATATATAGAATGAATGGGCTCTTTTCAAATCGGCATTAGTAATAGAAAGGCATGGCCACAGTGTAAAAGGCGACATTGGACATGTGAAAAAGCACAGAGAACGTACAAGTGAAGTGAAGAAATCAAAAGCCTTTACCTTGGACCGATGCCATCATGTCGAATCATCTAAGGTCCATGTACATTGGTTGCCCTGCAATGCAAGAGCAGGAGAATATTAGAATAGGGGAGGAGTTGGTAGTTTAGTAAATTCAAAACCTACGTGGGGTAAGGGTTTCATTTAGGTAGTGAAGATGTCTCAGTCTTATTTATAGTTTTAGTTCCGCCATGAGCACAGCTGTTATAGATAAATATAAACGCTATTTTATTTTACATTTATTTTTGTCTAAATTAAATGCATTAATTTCTTGAAGATTAAAAAGCATTTTCTCTTATTTCAATAGATTTTTGAATTTGCCATTTCATTTGAATTATGGTATCTATTCGCTTCCATAGAGCCCAGCTGAAGACAGGCGGCAGGCCTAACCCTTTGTGTGTGTGTGTGTGTGTGTGTGTGTGTGTGTGTGCGCGCGTGCGTGCGTGCGTGCGTGTGTGTGTGTGTGTGTGATCTAGACATTATGGCTGGTAAAAGAGATTTCACATGTTCCTCAAATATGAGGAATAAATGTATATTCGAATTTGAAAACTGTTTTAGAAGACATTACTAGAATCTGCCTCAGGTCCTAATTCATTAAAGATCCTCTGACACGCCCGAAATTATCATGTATGGCGAGGAGGCCTTTCCGTGCGGGTTATGACCAAGGATGACGTCACAGCTAGGCTCGCGATGCAGAAGGGAGGCGAAGGGAGACCTCTTGTGTCAAGCGCATCTCTGCAGACAGCACAGTAGCAGCGGGTAAAATAAAATAATAAACACTTCTTTGTTATTTTATGAAAATAGTGTTTATTTTTATTTACGTGTTGCCCGCTACTACAAAAAAGCCTTTATGGGTCCTTTTTTTAACTTCCCAGACAGCACAGCGACATAACGCCGATGCCTTCTCTCCCTCTGTAACAATGTAGGCGCTATGTAGCGTCGGGAGCGTTTGCTCATTGGGAAGATGCATTTGCGACGTCGCTATACGAACAAGGAGCTAAATTGGCAAGCGACGTCGCAAATGCATCTTCCCAATGAGCAAATGCTCCCGACGCTACATAGCGCCTACATTTTTACAGAGGGAGCTACTAGGTCGCTGTGCTGTTAGGGTTATAACATAGAATGACAGACAAAAACACAATATAGGCCTACAATGCAGAAAAAGAAGAAAAACGTGTGTAACACAACGCAAAATAATGGTATTAAACTCGTAAACTCGTTATTTATTGTAGGGAAAATTGTGTTCTGTGTTCGCCTCCCTTGTGCATAGCGAGCCTAGCTGTGACGTCATCCTAGGTCACAACCCGCATGGAAAGGCCTCCTCGCTGTATGATACGGTAAGTCAGGTGGGCGCGTCCAGACAGGACGAGACAGAGGGAGTGGATCGGGGTTAATGCCTCTGTCTCGGAATGTCTGGACACAGCCTAACACCTCATCCGCACTGCACGCGAGCGAACGACGCAACGTGGCGTCCCGCGAAATACTGTCCCACAAGGACATCATAAAACTATTAGCAAATAAAATAGGATATATTTTTTTTAATGTCAGCGGTCGTTTAAGTTAAAGTAGTATCAGGACACTGTAATGTACCTGCATAGTTGCCCCACTTTATCTCCGCCAGCCTAGGGAGAGTGCTCATGATGTCAGCATCAGTTTGTAGGAGGTTCAGGAAGGCGAGGCAGGTGGGTTCTCCTTTTCCAAGAATCTTGTCCACAAGTTGGACGATTTGGTCCCCAACATTGCCCTTGTTGATGGTGTTCAAATTTCTCTTCTCATGACGCTCTATGAAGCCCTTCTCCATCGCTTTCTCAAGGATAAGTAAGGGATCATCACACAGAACGTCCTGTAAGACTGTCATGTTCTTCCTAATTGCTTCTGCCGCTGTGCCCCTGAAGAGAGAAACGGTGTTAAAATTAATTAATCAGTTAGCAACCATGACTATTCAAGCTCTGAATCCTAATGGTAGTGGTGTTTTCCTGACTTCCTGTATCTCTTTGGAATGACATGAACCAAACAACTGCCCACAACTGCCCAGAAATGCCTTAACATAAGATTAAACAAATGTATTACCCGGCTTGGTTGAATGCTTGATTCTGATTGGTCAAGCGATGAAATCAGCGGTGAATTGTATGTGAATAATGACCGTTCCGCTCTATAATGCACCGCTGCCTAATCAAAGGCTCAGAGCACCTGATGCATTCAGACTGCGCTGCGTGAATTTAGTGCCATATCCAACATGTCAGCCATGTAAACAAACACACAGCGTCATTTACAACTAAACGTTGCTCTCAAGAATGTTTTAAAAAATATTTTAAGCGAGAAATAGACAATACAGTATCAGAAAATGGATTCTATTTGATCAGCACTTCCTTGTTTTCCAGGGCGACCCGTGTTGCGCTGGGGGGACGCCCAGCACAACACTTGTGGAACACTTGCAGCCGTCTGTAAACATGGAAATACTTTGATTTGTTTTTAGTTTTGAGTCAAATTATGAATTTTTTATTATTTTATTCAACCCTTCAGGTTGATATGCCACCTCCGCTATCGCGTCAGTGGCATATAAACTCCTATCACTCGATAATGACCACTGAGCGAGATGTTATCACTTACACATAAAATACAAACTCCTTTTACTAGTAAGACGCCTCAGGGCGACATGCAAATCGCCCTGGCCAGTTATGTATATCGTACCAGTTACCCATATATGGAAATCCATGTATATGGAGATATGCTGTGAGAGCCCAAACATGCTTGCTCAATTATTCGTTATGTGAAAGTCCTATAATGTCTATGACATCTGACATCATACCCTTTTATGCCGATACTGTACATGGAGATCCCTGTCTGTGGAACCAGCCGTTAGTGTGGTACGTGGCCGATGTGGCTTCCATATATGGGCATTCCCATATGAAGTCCTGTTAGATATGGGCTTAATATTGATGACATCAGGGAACTCCATATATGGGCATAAAAGGGATTCTGTTAGCGTGACATCACAGTGAATGTGATGTCACAGTGTGTGATGTCAGAGTGGGGAGTATTTTTTGCAGGTCTTTAAGTCCGAGTGTATCAAAAAAGCACCGTTTGTCCAACCAGTTTAACATTCAACAGGTTAGCATTCACACAACCACACAATGGGCACATGAGATATAGTAATAATTAACTTCCCATGTTTTTTCTACTCACTGTGCGTTTGCAGCCATTTGATTCGCAGTATTGTGTTGCAGTGATCTGGATCTCCCTTGGGTCTGAAATAAAGATTGAATTGAATCACACTGAAGAGTTGCAAAAACCTAATGTAACTACCAATGACATCATAGATCGTGATTCCAAGCTAATCAAAATCAGCCTTTATCTTCCTGTAAAGTCATCACGCTGAAATAGAAGCCATTGTTCATGCATTAATAAAAATAAATAAAAATAAAATAAAATAATCACACCCAGTCTGTGAAGTGAGCAGTGCTTTTATGAGTTCATTTCATTAAGTGTCCCGCAAATTTTGGCCAATGACACACACACACACACACACACACACACACACACACACACACACACACACACACACACACACTCACACAGGAAAATCGCGCTCTTTCGAACGACCATCATTTCGACTGGAGGGTTAGCGGCTCACTCCACGGAGGTTAGGGTTAGGGTGAGGGTTAGAGTCGGGTGTCAAAAAGATGTACAGTACTGTAGTAACAGCGACACACTCCCACTCACACAAAGAGACACAGAGAGAGAGAGAGACAGACAAAGCCAGATGTAGGAGCGGTTAGCGCTGCTAAAAAGGGTTTTAAATCTTCTAAATGTTCTACTGAGATCTGAATGCTAATTATGTCACCAATAGGCAGGTTTATGAACTGTCCACAGCCCTACTAAAATCAAACTATACAGATCTCTCAAAACAAATAATAAAGACTACTACTAGGATTTACCTTCTCCCATCCACATCCAGCTCACTTTGCTAGTCTGGGTGAGCTCATGTTATTTTGAATCCTAATTAGTATAACTGTATCTACGACTGTATAATAACTATACTACTATAACTATTAGTTATTCTTTGTAAGCTTTTGTGACTGAAGATGACTCCGCTCTAACAGTTCAACATGTCAGCAGAGCAGTGTCACAGCAGGTCACATTCCACAGCAACAAGTTATAACCTTTTATAACTCTATGGTTAGAACATACACTGTCAGAAACCTCTTCATTTAGAAGAGGAGGTTGTTGCACAGAATGAGACCCAGTCTCTATACAATGGCATGTCCGTATAAGGAACCAGCACTCACTTTTAGAAGAAACTCTTCTAATAATAATAATAATTACAAGCAACCTACTTACTGATGACAGCAGGCTGGCTTCAGGGGTCACCATAGGACACTTAATATAGCCCATGGTTTTGTGTGAAGGCGATTACCTCTTTCTATGGTGTTGCCAGTTTTTCTTGCATGCTGTTTTATACTAGCCTAGTTAATAAACCAGACTGCACAACACCACCCCCTGTTGGTATAACACGCAGTGAGGAATTAGTATGAGCAACGCCAGGCTAGTTTTATACTATGTTATACCTTTTAGTGTGATAATCTATTAGTTTGGGCAGGTGTTGGTGTCCTATTAGCTTGGCTACTTCAGCTTATAGCCCCCTCCCCTCCTTTAGCAGTTCTGCTGTCTACTCAGGCCTATGGTTGAAGCCCATTATTGTTGCTATTTAAATCTTATAATATCAAATGTATTACACTGAATCTTGTATTATTGATTATGGCCTATTGTTACTCTTATTATTGATTGCTATTAAAATATGTTACCTGAAAGTTAAATAAAACCCCTCTTTTGTTTGGGGGAACTTTAAGTCTCAAACCCTTGTTGCTTACTTGTTGTGGGGAGCCCAAGGTTACTGGGTATTTAATTCCTCGTTTTCTTCGAGGTGGCGTTGTCTGGTAATTTGATAAATGCTAAGCCGCACCAGGTCACATTAGGACGAAATTGTCCCTAACAAGCTGGCATGGTAATGACCACTTCTGGATTTTCTTTTTTACGTATATATATATATATATATATATATATATATATATATATATATATTTTTTTTAATACTGTATGTGACCTTTGAGTCAATTTGTGTGCGCGAGTATTAGACCCTTTTCAACATGATTTGCAGGTGACCCCACCTAAAAAAGAAAAAGAAAAGGCTGGAAGTGGTCCAAGTCTTGCAACATCTGGCTTAACCTTAAATGCACACAATGTATCCTCAGATAGGCATGCAACTGGAAAGTACACAGTGATATAAAAGAAGAAACTTACTGGTGTTACTGCGGTCACAAAGTTCTGCCTCGAGTGTTAGGTATACAGTCTGTAGGCTGCTGTATAGGCTGCTGGAGGCTGCTTCACTGTGAACTATTTTGGCTTCGATTTTGAATGTCGACTCTTCTTTATCACAGAGTTCTCCAGTGCCTGGAAAAGGGGGAGGCGGGCCCTGACCTTAGAAATGTGACACCTCATACACAACACACATTACGCACATCTGGCTCCTCAAGCCCTCAAAACAGACTGGAGTTATACTGAACAGACTGTTTAGACATTCTATCACATATTACCCTACACAGCCTGATAAGGTGTCAGTTCCATCAGTCAACCCATTGCAGCTGGCACAGCAACAGGTCACATAAACTGTCAGAAACCTCTTCATTTAGAGGAGGGGGTTGTAGTGGTCGGTTGTAATTGGATCACAACCCGCTGTCTGGTTCTTTCTCCTCACATGACAGGATGAGGGTCAGATGAAGTCCCCACCCAGTCTCTGTTGTGCACTGGAGTTGTTTGTCAGTGTTCACTTACATAGTAGTGATGTCAACAATAGGCATGCCCATATTTGGAATCCTGGACCAAAAACAGATCTCAAGTCAAACTAGAAAAGTGCACACCTCGGAGCAGCACGTTCTTTTCCCTCCCCTATGTTCCTTCTTTGTCTCTGTCTGTCTTTTACATACAGGCGAGAAAGCGTTAAGCTTGTGCAGTTTGTGGTAAAGGCTGTAGTGATAAGGGAGATCTGATGTCTGACTCTGAAGACAGTATGGGTCTATGCAGTGTCTACAAACATGTGACCTTTCTATTATACCATTTATTTTGCATTGTGTTTTATGACAGCATAGTAGCCAACTGTGATTTATTTGTCTGTTATTCAATGTTATATGAGTTAAAAAAAGGGACTCCAAGATAGTCATTACATAAAAGAAAATATGGGTGTTAAAATGTTTTCATTTACTTCTTTCTATAGTTTTAGTGATTTTAACGATTTTGATTTGCATGCAAATGCAGGTGGCTAAATATGTATTTTTAGACACAATAAGCCCATTCCCAAGATGCACCACAATCTTTCATGGGCAGATGTGACTTATGGGGGCTGGTGTAAATAGTAACAAAGAAATTGACGGCTTATTGTGTCTAAAAAGACATATTTAGCCACTATGCATGCCCCCACCCACTGAAATCAAAATACAAAGCCATGAACATGAATCGCCAGTTTTGCAGAACACTTGTGGTTTAATTGAAGCTGAAGACGGTATTTTGAGATGGATTGGCACAAAGCCAATTCTTTTGAAGTTATTGATTGATTGAAGGCTTTATTAGAAGTTTGCATAGGAAAATGTACAGATTCATGACGGTACAGTTCACTGGTACAAGGTCTACTAAAAGGAGATCCATGAAAAGACTAAGCTTATTTCAAGGAAACCATTTAAGTGTCTCATATAACATTGAATGACAGACAAATAGAACACAGTACTATGCAGTAGATATGTAAAGAAAAGGGGGAAAAAAAAGAAAAGAAAACTGTAAATCTAAACAAACAGTAAGTATATACAAGGAATATACAGTAAATCTAAACAAACAGTAAGTATATACAAGGAATATACAAGTATACAAGTATATACAAGGAAGGGGCAGGGAGGGTAGGGTTGGGCTAGGTTTTTTACCAGTTGCGAACGGCTGCTGCCTGTAAGTGGTTTTTCAGGGCAATTTTAAAGGATGCTAGTGATCCACACTCCTTTATGGCCTTCGGTAAGGCATTCCACATTTTTGTGGTATAGCAGAAGAACGAGTTCGACCCTTTCTTTGAGTTGACTCTGGGTTGAACGTGATCTGTGGCACTGCCTCTGGTGTTGTAATTATGGACATCCTTAACGTTTATAAAGTATTTTGACAGGTACTTGGGTATCATAGTGGTGTAGTGTATCTTGTACACCGGGCCCATTGCAAGTTGCTGTACTCTGTCATCTACTCTGAGCCACCCCACTCTTAACTGGTGAGTAGCGGTGAGGTGAGTCTGATAGGGAAGGTTAAGCAGGACCCTAATTAGTTTATTTTGGGCTGTTTGGAGTTTAGTTTTAAGGGCTTGTGGGGCGTCACGATACCATACGTGGACTCCGTAGTCAAAGAGGGGCTGGATTATTGCACCAGCTATGGTCTTCAGTGTGTTGAAGTTGACCATTGGGGCGATCCTCTGTAGGAAACGAGTTCGTTGGTTGATTTTTTTTAATTACTTTTGAAGTCATCTTTTCGCTGGAAAGATTAGCTTCAAGGATACATCCTAAGTAAGAGATTTCGTTTTTTCGTGTTATGACCTTGTCACCCACTTTGATTGTGAAGTCATATACCTTTTTGAGGTTATGACTTGATCCAAAGAGGATGGACTCGGTTTTTCCCAGGTGAATTGATAATTTGTTGTCGTTAAGCCATGTGCAGATCTTACTCAGTTCAGAGTTAAGTGTCTTTTCAACCTGCAAGTGGTCCTTGCCCGAGACTAGGAGAGCCGGGTCATCCGTTGACCCCCTGTTGACGGTGTGTGTTAAATTGACATAAAATGTTTGAAACACTTAAGTTATCAGTACAGGGTAATTATAAAGTTTTTGTTATTTAAAAGGTTTATTACTCACCGGCATTATATATAGAGATGCCAAGGAAAATAGCACAATAATCCAATAATCTCTGGTTTTATTTAAAATATCAGAAAACAAAAAGTCAAATATTAAAAAGGGAATACAATCTAATGATCCAATGATGCTAATAGTAATCCCAGAAAAAAACAGATAAAAAAGAGATATAAAAGGAAAATAATGGAGGAAAAATAGCAAAAGTAGAACTAGAAGTTAATACTTTGTAGTTCTAGGAGCTCACAAAATCCCTTTGCCAACGATAGAGGATGTCTGAGAGCTGTTTGATAAGTTGAGTGAGGAAATAATGAAGAGGTTCAACTCTAGAAATAAATGCAAAATCTTAAAGGCTCCAAACTTCCTCTCTCAACAGGGTTCCGTAAACAAATTAATAGTTTTCGGTCCCTTTCCCTGTTTTGTAAAAAAAATGTCTTATTATTTAGGGCCCTCCTGTCAATGGCTTTTGATTTATTCACACTTAGCACTTGTTTTCCAGGGGGAGTAGGGTTTCTAACTGCTGTGATTTACCAATAGGCCATAAAGTTAGGTGCTGTTATCTTCTTCCACTCTGATGCCATATCTGAACTTTTACAAATGTTATCGCAGGCTAAATGAATCAATAGTTCTTGACAACCAAATAAAGAAACATTTCATTAAACAACCATGTCTAGTATGATCCCTAAACAGTCATTGTATAAAACACTAAAACCATATATTTCACTAAACATTATTATTGGAGCGGTGAAAGCGCTCCCAATGAACAGGTATATCCGTGGGTATGTGGCTGGCTGGCTGGCTGGCTGGGTGGCTGGCTGGCCCTGTCCGTAGCCTGGGCAATACCTTGAGTGGCCACACACAACACACTAGTTAAAGGAGGGGCGCTGTTTTGTGCAGGCCAGGCACACTCACCACTCACTCACAGGCACAGTTTACACTCACTCACTCACTCACTCACTCACTCACATAGGGTACAGCTGCTCAAATTCACCGCTCCACTTCGAACCGAGGTTTGATTTTTTTTTCTAATGACTGATTGATTGATTGATTGAAGAATTTATTAGAAGTTTGCAATAGAAAAAAGTACAGTTTCATAACAGTACAAATCACTGGTACAAGGTCAACTAAAAGGAGATCCTAGAAAGCCGAGGCTTATTTCCACAGGAACCACACTTTAAGTATCTCATATAACATTGAAAGACAGACGGATAGAACACAGTACTTTATCTTGGATATCAGTTTCAAAAGCATAATATCAAATACAAAGGCAGAAAAACAAAAAAGAACCACCACATTGACCACCACCACATTGACCACCACACATTGAGGTAAGATATCAGCTCTCTCATCATGTTTTGTCAACATAAACAATCATCAACAACAGTGAGAAAACAATGCATTTTCTAAGTCATTTTGAGTCTGCCTTCATTGTGAGGAAAAGGATGGGACAAGAAATGTTATTTTTTTGTTAAATGTTGTTCGATATTGTATTGTTAGCTAATAGATCTAGCATACTTTCACTCACCAGGCAAACACAATCATTCAGCACTTTCATTCAAACATGCACACACACACACACACACACACACACACACACACACACACACACACACACACACACACACACACACACACACACACACACACACACACACACACCTATACTGGTAGATGTGGTTTAGCAGGACCCTTTAGCTCAAACCTGCGGTTTACAACATTAGCAGGACACCACTTTCCACTTGCTTTACTAATATGTGGAGCATGTCAAAAAATCTATTTTGAGCCATAGAACACATATTTCACTTCAAAAGTTGAATAAACTCAACACAACTCAAGTTTTAACAATCTGACAAAATCCTACATTAGGAGGACATTAGATAATTAGGTTCTAAGCTCCGCCCATGTGAATTAACAGGACTAACTACATTAACAGGACAGCTGCAATTAAACACATGAAAATATGTCACTGCAGGGTATTTAAGGGTCAAATGTGATTAAATGTGACATTGCTAAACACAAACAAGGCATTCTATTGATGTTTTTAAATCTCTTCCTAAGACACATTTGTTTTTTCGCTGGCTTTTAATGTTCCTTAATTTTCCTGCGCAAATCGCTACACAGTATGTCTACACTCATGTCATCAACATGGATCTGTCCCATATAGCACCCCCATCAGGCCGATTTTTTCAAACACATTTTTTGACACTGCTCCTACAAATTTTGCCCTAAAATCACGAAAATCGGTACACCCCACATTCTCTGAGCCAACCAAAACTATACATTGTCCACACAACTAGGAACCAATGCCAGTTACATCCGTCTTTGTGTATACATGTGACCTGACGGTCGCTTATCTCCCGATTAGGGAGTCTTACTGGTAGGCCTGTTTGTCATTTATGCACCATGTACAGCACTTCGGTCAATGTCTCTTGCCTACAGTGGTGTGTTACTGTTTCAACACCTGACTTGCCCTCAGGATCAACCATACAAGTGGAATATAAGCCAGTAAACATGCAGGACTGGAATGACATCGATACAAAGCTCACTAACTAAGTGTTGTTGGTGCCACTGAGATGGTAAACTACAATTCAATGCAATATGACTACTGTGTGTGACTTAGCAGGCCTGAGAACAGGCTGAGAGATGTGATTTCAACATCTTCAATGTTGAGCTACTGTTAATAAAGTTCTGCAGTGAACAAACTAGCATTTTCATCCATCTTGGTCGAAGGGGGAGACTGAGGGGTCAATAGACTTAAGCTTTGTGAAGTTAACTTTACAGCTCGTCTGTTATTCTTGACTTCTTTAGAGATTTTCATAAGAGATTTACTGGAAGGGTTATAAGACCAAAAACTATAGCTGAAAAACACACCAATCATGAACAAGGTTCAACATTTATTTTTTGTAGGACACAGGAATGTAGCCCTGCCCCGCTGTAATCAGACAAAATTCGGGGAAGACCGCCAAAGCACCTCAGACCGTAGGGATGGGACAATATACGATATTATCGTTTATCGTGATAAAAAACACTCACAATAATCATATTGTGGAGATTTAATTTATCGTGATATCATCCTCTGTCATACACTGGGATCAATTCACCTTTTATTTGCCGAGCTGCATATCCAGTACTATTTAAACCCTCTATAATTGGTAAAAGGTACATAATATATGTACTTGATACAGTAGTTTTTCACTCTCTACCAAATCTCTTTGCCAAAAAATAGACGATCTACAAGCTCACAATGCTTCGTGCTGCGAGCTTGTAGATCTGCATGATTACTGCATGATTGATCTGTCGCAAAGCCCTCTCCCTAACTGTGAGGATTGGACGACAGCGTAGCAAAACACTTCCACCCAAAGTTGGCTCCCATAACCCGCTAAAAGGCCCGTACCTTGGCCCCCCATCGACCGGGAGAGACGGGGCCAGCACCCAGGGGGTACCCAGGGGCCCAGCCACCGCCAGGGCTCCCCACGGACCCCCTGGGAAAAAAATGGGAAAATAGTCAAAAGTAGCCGATCATAAATGTGACCCGATTAGGGAGTCTTACTGGTATATAGGCAAATTAATATCAAAAACATTTATATTACATTATTACGGCCATGGTGAAACGTTGCTGCTGGGGGACCTGCTACAGTGATTATAGCTACCCAGAACATTTGAAGGGAGCATTTTTCAAATCATTTTCCGAAACCAAAATCTGCCTTAGTCTGCAGCCTGTCGATTGTAGGTATAAATTATCGATACATTTGTTGTTTTTGGGTCAGTTTTAAGTGCACTGCAATTAAGCAATGACATTGTTTTTTCCAGCGGGTAAATGCACAGGAAGAAAAATTAAGTGAATCTTTAAAATATAGCAGATCCACAAGTCTAGGTATGCAGGTCGCCGGTTCGATTCCCGATCCGGACGACCTTTGCCACATGTCATTCCCCATCTCTCTCCCCATTTCCTGTCTGTCTACTATCCTAACAAATAAAGGCATAAAAAGCCCAAAAAACTAATCTTAAAAAAAAAAGAAAGTCAGGTCTGAGATTTATCACCCAGCCCTACTTTAATGTTGAGTTACATGTTGTATGACATCCTTTTTGTAGCTGCAAGGAATAATTATGGCAATTATAATTTGATAATTGATTTGCAGTATCTCATAAGCTACAGTGCGTTACTGCATCCCCATTATTCAGTTGCCTGCAAATGTATAAATAGGCTACTTTTTCCAGAATTATGTTTAATACCAGCGTTAGTCCAGAAACCCCCACATTTACATAAATCAAAACATCTATTTTCATTAAAGTAGTACATGAGGATCTCCCTCAATTGATCTTTTCGAGAAATTAAATAAAGGTTGAATGAATGCAAATCTTTTGTATTGCTAAATGCTCATGATGTCCCTGAACATGCCATGACATGACAAGGCAAATGTTTTCTTTGGATATTAATGTTATCACCACCGGCACCACCAAGATGGTTACTTTGTCAACTATCATTATTCTGATATTGCTACCATGCTGTTATGTAAAAATGTTCATATTCTGTTCACACAGTGGTTCTCAAAGTGAATTCCAGGTTGGAATCCACTTTGAGAACCACTGTTCAGGCCCAGGGACTCTGACACTGTTGTTTTTGACAACAAATTTTGATTTAGTTTTGAATAAAATGTCATTTAATTTTAGTCATAATTTAGTGACCTGAAGAGTTTTAGTTTTAGTCTAATTTTAGTCGACTAAATATCATACATTTTTAGGCGACTAAATCTACAGTTCATTTAGTCAACTAAAATGTAATTTGGCAGGCCTTGATGGCATCGTAATGAGTGATTTTACACTTGGTTGTGTGCTGAAAATAGCAGATCTACAAGCTCACAACGCGTTGCGCGACACGTTGTGAGCTTGTAGATCTGCTATTTTCAGCACGCAACACTTGAGAACAACCAAACATAAAATGACTCTCTACTCCACTAGTCCCTCCCTAACGTTTTAGTCTAGTTTTGATTTTGTTGACGAAATTGTCAATATAATTAGTCTTAGTTTTAGTCATCACAGCTTAGTTTTTATTTAGTTTTTGTCAGTGAAAGAAATGCAATCGACAAATACTTTTCGTCATAGTTTTAGTCAACAACATCTACACTGCTCTGACAGTACAAATGGAACCAAATGAACACTAAGTCTCATGATGCAAGGTTAAATTAACATTATATGTCTGTCTGTCTGTCTGTCTGTCTGTCTGTCTGTCTGTCTGTCTGTCTGTCTGTCTGTCTATCTGCCTGCCTGCCTGCCTGCCTGTTTGTCTGCCGATTGTTAACCAATTTGAGTTAAGCTCTCCTCCACTCTTTTCAAAGATTTCACCTTGTGCAGGGAAACCCTTTCACTCATTCTTTCCACTGTAGCCCACTTGCTGATTACTAGCTTGCAATGCAATCAGCCACTGATCAAATTCACCTGTGCTGCCTGCCCATCCCCCATCCCCCATCTCCCTCACTGCACTCACTCAAAACTGTGTGAGTGAGAAGCTGCCCCTCCCCCCACAGTCAGTTGGTTTGTTTGTATGCAGTCTGTACAAGGCAAGGCTTTAAATACTGTGAATATGTGTGAAAGTAAATCCTACGTGTTACTTTATGCTTAGGGTAGTCTTACTAGTGACTATATACAAATGGAACCAAATGGAACTCATAATCTGTGTAATCTATGCACATGGCTTATTTTTTTGTTCTGGTTAGTTAAAGCAGTGGTTCTCAACCTCTGGGTCAGGGAATTATTTTGGGGAGGGGGTCCCCAGATGATTATCTAAATGACTGTGCACCATTGCTTTCTCTCTGAACAGTAAACATACAGCATAAGGTTTAAGTGTAAGGGTATCTTCAGATTTCTAAAGTACCCTTCCGTAATCAATGGGGGCAATTTACCCCTTTTTGTGCAGATATATGACCGATTTGTTGCATGTCTGAGTCATCATGACATCACTGAGATGCCATAGACTCCTACCTACCCACTGTCTGACGTGACCTACCACTGCCGGATGCACCCACGCACACGCGCACACACGCACCTCATCCCGGATTGTATAACAGATTTCTTAAGCCCGGTTCACAATGCAACATGCTAGCCCAGATGATCCTTTTGCCGTCCTATAACCTAAAAGCCTAACATGGGTTGTGACAGCACTGAGAGTAGAGACGTGCTACAGCCAATCAGAGAACAGGACAGGTGGCTTGTTTGATTTAATTCACACATTATTTTCTTTTATATAATTAAAAGACTGTTTGTCTGTCTGGATCAATCCAGTGATATAACTTTAATAATTCTCGTGGGCGAATCCAGGTGTGACAGAACACTCTCAATGGAGCTATTGTAGTCCAGCCTGAGGATGCAGTAGCCTAGACTCCAAACCTCTTCAGGCGATAAAAGCAATATAGTTGCAAATTCTTTATCCTCACGTGCGTTGTGTCCCACTTGAGCTCCTCTTTATTGTGTACTTCAAGGAACTTGTGTACTTCAAGGAACTTTAAATCCCTGCTCCCTCAAGCAAGGAGATGAGGATTAGATTTGAGTCTGGAGGAATCAAGCAGGTTAGACTGATTGTAGTCCGAGCATTTCAGGCAAAAAAGTGCGCGATTCCATCAAAATACTGCACAAACTGGCCGGACTATAGTAACATTGTGTCACATATGAGGAAATGGCATATTCGGGACAACCTTGGTAGTAGGCTAATAAGGCTATGCTTTATTCAAGCCAAACGAGACACTCTATTTGGTGCTTTATGATCCCACAGGGAATGCTACAATTTGTCAATCAGTGTCATCACCGATAAACAAACTTTTACTGCACTGTTTTTACAGTACAGTAAAAGTACAGACAGTACAGTACAGACAGTACAGTTCAGTGATAAAAGGTCAAGGTCACAAGCTTATTTAGAATAATTTGACCTTAGAATTGTAGTAAGCTACTTTGGTGTCATATACTGTATCTGAAGGCTAGTGAAGTCACTGATCTACAAGATGTACACACAATTCGTATCACAAGAATTTTGCCTATACTGTGTAATACTGTGTAGAGGAATAATTCTAGAATCAGTATCGGGATTTAAAGGGATATTCCATTTAAAAAAACTCTGCCTTGCATGGGTCTGCCTCCCCAGGCTCAGGGCCTCTCCCCACACACACCCATTGTAACTTCAAACTCCATAATATTTTTTTCTGGTGACTCATACTACCTTCCTAATACATGAGCAGGCCATGTTTTTTTTTCGATACAATTTTTCATTTATTTGTAATAATTTTAATTTTTCAAATTTTCCCAAAGAATTATTAAAAATAAATGAAAAGGGTTATTGAGAAAACACGGCCTGCTCACGTATTAGGAGGGTAGTATGAGTCACCAGAAAAAAATAGTGTGTGTTTTTAATGAAGTTTGAAGTTACAATGGGTGTGTATGTGGAGAGGCCCTGAGCCTGGGGGGAAAGATAACATTTACATCAAATATATAAATATTAAAAACTGTTCAGGGTGTTCATAAAAGCCTGATTAGATGATAAAGTGACCAAAATGATCTGTAGGCCTGAACTTAATTAGCATTTTTACCCAAGGGTAAAAATGGTGCCTGGGTGCCTGCCTACTCCTGTATGTCGGAGTTAACTTAAACTCATATGTACTGTACATGATGTCATGGTCATGATGTGGTCATGTGATACTGTATATAGGAGCTACGCTGATCAGCATATATGACTGTGCAGAGCTGCTACCAGTGGTGCTTTGGGGTTTTCTTTTCAGGGCGGACGGTCATTTATTGACGTCACATGCACGAGCGCCTTTAGATGTGTGCGTGCTAACTAAAAGTTTGCTTTGAACAAATCTCATCTATCACAGTAATGGAGCCAGGTAGCCTGAGACACGCACAATGCACATACAGTCACCGCTGGAAACCTACAGTAGGTGTTAAAGTAGCCTATCCATATGAATAGGGGGGTATGTGCAAGCCCACCACTCACTGCCTGCCTGGTAAACCTGTTATGCGAATAGCCATTTGATTACCATGGTCATCACTTGTATAGCTACACATTTTTAAAGTGACAGTTTAAGTACTTTCTAATACCTCTAGAGTGACAGTTTAAATTAAACATTGGCCAAATTGACAAATATTATGCAGAAATTGTGAAAATAGCCAATCTACATCCTCGTGAGCATGTAGATCTGCTATTATTATTAATTTAGGGGGTTGTGTCCTGAAAAGGTTGAGAACCACTGCATTAATCCATTTAGGCCTGGGGCCGATTCTAAAAATGCCTTTTAAATCCGGCCAAGATTTTCATTAAGAAAACAAATGCAATTCATTAATAAAAAATAGAAACATGTAAGAACCACAAAATGTACAGTCAATTGGATGAGTGGTTTGTAAAATATGCATAGCCTCCTTGGAGTGAGCTAAAATGTTGGCAAACTTGGAAAATGGACATTAATATAAACGTGATTTTTTGGGACGTTTTGATTAATTATTACACAAAATAACAATACAACAATTGCAATATCTGGTTAAATTTGTATAATTAAGAAACATTGTCTGTATGTTATGCAAATCATGTTGCAGGCCCATGGTGTGGCAAACCACCAACATGGTAGACCCCTGAACAGTGTTTATGCCAAGTTTAGTGTGGATTGGAGCAACGGTGTGCCTGTGGCAGCCAGGGGCCCCTGGGAGCCACATTGGGCCCCTTGTGTTGCTATTATAATGGCCGACCCCTGAACGGTGTTTGTTCAATCAAGTTTAGTGTGGATCGGAGCAATGGTATGCCTGTGGCAGCCAGGGGCCCCTGGGGGCCACATTGGGCCCCTTGTGTTGCTATTATAATGGCCGACCCCTGAACGGTGTTTGTGCAATCAAGTTTAGTGCGGATCGGAGCAACGGTGTGCCTGTGTCAGCCAGGGGCACCCGGGGGCCACATTGGGCCCCTTGTGTTGCTATTATAATGGTAGACCCCTGAACAGTGTTTGTGCCAAGTTTAGTGTGGATCGGAGCAACGGTATGCCTGTGGCAGCCAGGGTTAAAAAAACTCTGCCTTGCATGGGTCTGCCTCCCCAGGCTCAGGGCCTCTCCCCACACACACCCATTGTAACTTCAAACTCCATTATATTTTTTTCTGGTGACTCATACTACCCTCCTAATACATGAGCAGGCCATGTTTTTTTTCGATACAATTTTTCATTTATTTGTAATAATTTTAATTTTTCAAATTTTCCCAAAGAATTATTAAAAATAAATGAAAAGGGTTATTGAGAAAACACGGCCTGCTCACGTATTAGGAGGGTAGTATGAGTCACCAGAAAAAAATAGTGTGTGTTTTTAATGAAGTTTGAAGTTACAATGGGTGTGTATGTGGAGAGGCCCTGAGCCTGGGGGGAAAGATAACATTTACATCAAATATATAAATATTAAAAACTGTTCAGGGTGTTCATAAAAGCCTGATTAGATGATAAAGTGACCAAAATGATCTGTAGGCTTGAACTTAATTAGCATTTTTACCCAAGGGTAAAAATGGTGCCTGGGTGCCTGCCTACTCCTGTATGTCGGAGTTAACTTAAACTCATATGTACTGTACATGATGTCATGGTCATGATGTGGTCATGTGATACTGTATATAGGAGCTACGCTGATCAGCATATATGACTGTGCAGAGCTGCTACCAGTGGTGCTTTGGGGTTTTCTTTTCAGGGCGGACGGTCATTTATTGACGTCACATGCACGAGCGCCTTTAGATGTGTGCGTGCTAACTAAAAGTTTGCTTTGAACAAATCTCATCTATCACAGTAATGGAGCCAGGTAGCCTGAGACACGCACAATGCACATACAGTCACCGCTGGAAACCTACAGTAGGTGTTAAAGTAGCCTATCCATATGAATAGGGGGGTATGTGCAAGCCCACCACTCACTGCCTGCCTGGTAAACCTGTTATGCGAATAGCCATTTGATTACCATGGTCATCACTTGTATAGCTACACATTTTTAAAGTGACAGTTTAAGTACTTTCTAATACCTCTAGAGTGACAGTTTAAATTAAACATTGGCCAAATTGACAAATATTATGCAGAAATTGTGAAAATAGCCAATCTACATCCTCGTGAGCATGTAGATCTGCTATTATTATTAATTTAGGGGGTTGTGTCCTGAAAAGGTTGAGAACCACTGCATTAATCCATTTAGGCCTGGGGCCGATTCTAAAAATGCCTTTTAAATCCGGCCAAGATTTTCATTAAGAAAACAAATGCAATTCATTAATAAAAAATAGAAACATGTAAGAACCACAAAATGTACAGTCAATTGGATGAGTGGTTTGTAAAATATGCATAGCCTCCTTGGAGTGAGCTAAAATGTTGGCAAACTTGGAAAATGGACATTAATATAAACGTGATTTTTTGGGACGTTTTGATTAATTATTACACAAAATAACAATACAACAATTAAATTTGTATAATTAAGAAACATTGTCTGTATGTTATGCAAATCATGTTGCAGGCCCATGGTGTGGCAAACCACCAACATGGTAGACCCCTGAACAGTGTTTATGCCAAGTTTAGTGTGGATTGGAGCAACGGTGTGCCTGTGGCAGCCAGGGGCCCCTGGGAGCCACATTGGGCCCCTTGTGTTGCTATTATAATGGCCGACCCCTGAACGGTGTTTGTTCAATCAAGTTTAGTGTGGATCGGAGCAATGGTATGCCTGTGGCAGCCAGGGGCCCCTGGGGGCCACATTGGGCCCCTTGTGTTGCTATTATAATGGCCGACCCCTGAACGGTGTTTGTGCAATCAAGTTTAGTGCGGATCGGAGCAACGGTGTGCCTGTGTCAGCCAGGGGCACCCGGGGGCCACATTGGGCCCCTTGTGTTGCTATTATAATGGTAGACCCCTGAACAGTGTTTGTGCCAAGTTTAGTGTGGATCGGAGCAACGGTATGCCTGTGGCAGCCAGGGGCCCCTGGGGGCCACGTGGGGCCTGTGGTGTTGCTATTATAATGGCAGACCCCCAGAACGGTGTTTGTACAATCAAGTTTAGTGTGGATCAGAGCAATGGTGTGCCTGTGGCAGCCAGGGGCCCCTGGGGGCCACATGGGGCCCTTGGTGTTGCTATTATAATGGCAGACCCCTGAACGGTGTGTGTGCCAAGTTTAGTGTGGATCGGAGCAACGGTGTGCTTATGGCAGCCAGGGGCCCCTGGGGGCCACATGGGGCCTGTGGTGTTGCTATTATAATGGCAGACCCCTGAAGAGTGTTTATGACTAACGTTATTCACCCAAAATGCTATGTCATTGAAATGTTCATAAAAACATGTATGTGCATTAACAGGACTCTGACACCCAGCCAATCAGGTGCTTCAAAACATACACTGTGTGTGAATATTCATGAGCTTGTGTATGAACATGCAGTAGCATTACACAACCTATGGGGGCGCTGTTCAGACACAAAAAAGTCGGGTGTATGTGTATTAACAGGACATCAAAAAAAAAGGTGGATTTGGGCTCTCTAGACCAATAGAAACGCTTCTGCTATTTCAGAATTGTCCATGAATTAGCAGGACACCAGTTCTGTCCTGCTAATCCAAAATGTCCTGTTAGTGTGGTGTGTATTCAGGCCAATTGTCCCGTTAAACCACATTTACCAACACACACACACACACACACACACACACACAGTTGTTTCTTTCATTCATACATGATGTACACTCAGGCATGTAAGCCTTCTCATTGAACCCCATGGCTTTTCTGCCTACCCCAAAACTTGCTATCGCTAAACTCCTCCCTAGACTTCAGGCTTCGATGGCCAGGCGAACAGTTCTCAGTTCTTAGTTCTTCCAGGCACCCAGAATGGGTGCACCTAACCATTCCCACCACTAAAATAAAAAAGGATTGGTAGACATCAATGGGCTCTATTTTGCCAAATGCTGTTTGGCTGTTTTTTTTTCTCTCTCTCTTTTTTTTAGTACTTAAGACAATCAAAATAGAGCCCCAATATGCCTAAACCGCTTTACCTACTTCAATGAGTTGATTCCATGCCTACACAAACACACACTCAAAGAATATAGGCTACTGCAAAAGACAACTGTTGGTCTGTTATGCTTCAAATGGTTTTGGGCCAAACTGATCTTGTGTGATAAGGAGCAGCAGTCCATGTTCGATCTCTCAGGTCCAGGTCTGCTTTCTGTCCACCCAGATGAAGGCCATCGGTGACCCTTGGCCTTTTGGTCTGTGACTCTGGGGGATGACCTGAGATGAGGGTTTGGCTCTGGTCTCCAGGGAGGTGACATCCTCACTGGAAGCTCCCCGTGGCCCATGTGCGCTCAAACACAAGAGAACAGAAAACAATTTCATTAGCATTAATTCTTCTAGCATTAAGTCTCAGAGAAGGTTCACAAATCACAATGCACACACACATACATAACTCTCACTCGTTGTCTCACTCAAGCAATGGAACTCAAGGAACAGTAACTATGCAAGTAAAATTACTGTCCACTACAGCACCATAGAAATGATAAGCCCCCAGGAAGGAGAGAGAGAGAGAGAGAGAGAGAGAGAGAGAGTTAGACAAGGGCCATGCTATGGACTCTAGGGAAAGTGTAAGTTCTGCCGTTCCACCAAGGCCAAGAAAAAGCATTCCTCTCATTTAATTTACATTTTTGAATTAGTATTGATATCAGTATTGTCCACTAATCAAATGATCTTTTATTTATTTATAGTTTTAGTTCCGTCATAGAATGTGTGTGTGTGTGTGTGTGTGTGTGTGTGTGTGTTTGTGTGTGTGTGTGTGTGTGTGTGTGTGTGTGTGTGTGTGTGTGTGTGTGTGTGTGTGTGTGTGTGTGTGTGTGTGTGTGTGTGTGTGCGTGCGTGCGTGCGTGCGTGCGTGCGTGCGTGCGTGCGTGCGTGCGTGCGTGCGTGCGTGTGTGTGTGTGCATTTGACAGGGACAATGCAAACAATGTATCAAGTTATATAAAATATATAAAATGACTTATGTCAAGGATTTTGGGGGTTCTTGACATGAAAGGGTTTGAGAACCGCTGTAGCAACAAAGGTTTTTCTGAAAACCTTTAGGATTTAGAAGACATTTCTAGAATCGGCCTCAGGTCCTAATGTGTAAAGTTAACGTTGCGAACCTGCATAGTTGCCCCACTCTATCTCCGTCAGCCTGGGGAGAGTCCTCTTGATGTCAGCATCAGTTTGTAGGAGGTACAGGAAGGCGTTGCAAGCGTTTTCTCCTTTTGCAATAATCTTGTCCACAAGTTGGACGATTTGGTTCTCAACATTGCCCTTGTTGATGCTGGTCAGATTTCTCTTCTCACGGTGGTCTATAAACCCGTTCTGCATCGCTTTCTCAAGGATGAGTCCAGCATCGTCACACAGAACGTCCTGTAGGTCTGTTTTTTTAAGCACAATGGCTTCTTTGGCTGTCATGGTGAACCTGAAGAGAGGAACATTGTTAAAAAACTAACAAATGAATGAATGAATGAATGAATGAATGAATGAATGAATGAATGTAAAAATGAGAGTAGCATTATTAAGTAAATAGTAAACGTTACTTTATGCAAATGAATCAGTTAGCCACCATGACTATATGAGTTGCAATGGCGTGTACAATGTGTTGACTAATATCTGTAGTGGTGTGTTCGACTTCCTGTATCTCTTTGCGCACACAAGCCCCCCCCCCCCCCCCCCAGAAATGCCTTAACAGAAGATTAAAAAAACAACAACCCCTGTATCATTGTATAAATGGTCCTCACTAATCTCTTCATCAGCTCATTATACACATCTCTACTCACTGTGCTCTCCCATCCATTTGATCGCCAGTCTGCATCGACATGTTTTACTGTGATCTGGATCTCCCTTGGGTCTGAAATAAAGATTGAATTGAATTGAATCACACTGAACAGTTACAAAAACCTAACTGCCAATGACATCACAGATCGTGATTCCAAGCTAATCAAAGCTACAGCCTTTATCTTGCTGTAAAGTTATCACGCTGAAATGGAAGCCATTGTTCATACATTAATAAAAGAAATAAAAACTCACACCCTGTGTGAAGTGAGTGGTGCATTTATGGGTTCATTTCGTTAAGTGTCCTGCAAATGTTGGCCAATAATCCAAGTGTGGGGGAGTGGGACATACACATTATTGTGTATTGACAGCCCTAGTTTGTCCCTGCTATGTCATATCCAACCATACTGTATATGGGTATACAACACACACACACACACACACACACACACACACACACACACACACACACACACACACACACACACACACACACACACACACACACACACACACGCGCACGCATGCATGCTCACACGCGCTCGCACGCTCGCACGCGCGCGCACACACACACACACACACACACACACACACACACACACACACACACACACACACACACACACACACACACACACACACACACACACACACACACACACACACATTCAGTGTTACTTATATTGGTCATGTCTGTCAATCATTACATTGAAAAGAGCCACGAATAGGCTCAAAGGGTGAGAATGATCATAGCTGTTTGTCCAGTCACGCTTACATAAAATGTGCTTGTTCATTCTTACCTAACCTTAAGAATATGGACCTTATAGTAAGAATATGTAGTTTTTGATCCACTGTGATCTACTTCAGACACACACACACACACACACACACACACACACACACACACACACACACACACACACACACACACACACACACACACACAAACACACACACACACTGATGAGGTGCCATTATATTACTATGGTATATTGGTTAGTCATGAATACATTTGCTAGTTTGAGTCCTGAGAACAATTTGTAGATGAAGTCAGAAAGTAGTAGCATGGAAGGTCACAGCTGGCAGCCAGTCAGTGCCTCCTTGTTTTATGACAGATAAGTTCTTGGCATTTAATGAGCTAGGGAAAGGAGCTAGGGAAGGAATAGAGATGTTTTTGTTTTAGCAGATGAAATAATGAACTGTGAAAGGGAGGGCAAGCCAGTCTTGTCTTGTCTGTCGTTGGTGAAGGATGTATTGTGTATGTTGTGTTGTTTGACTGTTACAGCACTGTAAATAAATGTTTTCTATTATCTTTTAACATCGTTTCTGAGTCAAGGTTTTGCTGATCTTTTGAGAGTTTCAATTCCGCTATGGAGTACATAAATTAAGTAGGATTTCTACATCAACACACGCACGCACGCACGCACGCACGCACGCACGCACGCACGCACACACACACACACACACACACACACACACACACACACACACACACACACACACACACATGCATAAACTGTGCACAAAGCCAGAATATTTTTTTTAATCTTCTATTATAATCTTCTAATGTGGATCTGCCTACTAATGATGGCACCGATAGGCAGGTTTCTGTACTGTCCACTGCCATACTAAAATCAAACTATACAGAAGTCTCAAACAAACGACTAACAATACTAGGATAGGATTGACCTCATCCAGCTCACTTTGCTAGTCTGGGTGGGCTCATGGTAAATTAAATGAGTTCAACATCTCTCAATGGGCCTGGAGGACCAGAGGACCAGTACTCAGATACCTGTCAAACTAAATGATGGATATTTAAGATACTCAGAGTATCAGTACTCAGATACCTGCCAAACTACGGTAAATTACTTCCCAAGGCTACTACAGCAGTGACTCCCAAACCTTTCAGGTCCAGACATAAAAAAGAGATTAGATATTTTGCCCCGGGACCCAAACTAGTGAAAATAGCAGATCTAAAAGCCCACAACACGTTGCGCAGTGACAGCTGCATTGCGAGATTGTTGGTCGTCTATTTTCACTACCTCTTAATTATTATTATTTCATGGGATTTATTAGATTTTTTTTTTTTTTTTTTTTAACTCTCTAAAATTATTTAAAAATATATATGTTAAAAAAAACGCTCTAAATTATTTTGAAATGTCTTTTAAATCTTAATTAGTATAAGTGTATCTACGACTGTATAATAACTATACTATAACTATTAGTTATTCTCTGTAAGCTTCTGTATAATAACTATACTATAACTATTAGTTATTCTCTGTAAGCTTTTGTGACTCTGCTCTAGTTCAACATGTCAGCCGAGCAGTGTCACAGCAGGTCACATTCCACAGCAACAAGTTATAACCTTTTAGAACATACACTGTCGACAACAACCTCCTCTTCTAAATTAAGAGGTTTCTGAGAAACCTCTTCATATATATATATATATATATATATATATATATATATATATATATGAAATATATATATATATATATATATATATATATATATATATATATATATATATACTGTATGTGACCTTTGAGTCAATTTATGCGTGCGATCGGAGTATTAGACCCTTTTCAACAAGATTTGCAGGTGACCCCACCTAAAAAAGAAAAAGAAAAGGCTGGCAGAGGTCCAAGTCTCGCAAGATCTGGCTTAACCTTAAAACACAATGCATCCTCAGATAGGCATGCAACTGGAAAGTACACAGTGATATAAAAGAAGAAACTTACTGGTGTTACTGCTGTAACAAAGTTCTGCCTCGAGTGTTAGGTACACAGTCTGTCGGTTGGTATACAGTATGTAGGCTGAATTATTTTGGTTTCGGTTTTGAACGTCGACTCTTCTTTATCACAGAGTTCTCCAGTGCCTGGAGAAGGGGGAGGCGGGCCCTGACCTTAGAAATGTGACACTGATAAGATAAGAATTATGATACATAATTCATGATTTGTGTATGAGGCTCATATGACCATATAATATATATTATGAACTGAACTTACAGTATAAGAGACCACATTTTGGTCGGATACTTTAAGCTCAGGCTAAAAGATTACAGGTCATAGTAACTTTGGTTGCCCTGGCTACGAAATCATGATATACTGTATGTCACGAGTGGAAAATTACCAACACTACGTGTCCCTTTCTTCCTGTTACTTCCTTGTTATGATATGGGAACGAATGAATGAGTCCCACGATTCTTACTGTCATAAACTGTACTCTTTATATACTGTTCTCCTCCATCTTGGAGGAGAGAGAGAATTATCAAGCTGCCGCTATGGTAGCTCACTGTTTGTCTCCTCTGTCTGACTCCTCTCAAATACAGCAATCTAAGATATACGTCCTTTGGTCTCTTTGTCTTATTTTAATTATGGATTTATAGATCCATACTTATTTAACTTAATTAATTTATTTAACAGACACCTCATACACAACACACATTACGCACATCTGGCTCCTCAAGCCCTCAAAACAGACTGGAGTTATACTGAACAGACTGTTTAGACATTCTATCACATTTTACCCTACACAGCCTGATAAGGTGTCCGCTCCATCAGTCAACCCATTGCAGCTGGCACAGCAACAGGTCATAACATAAACTATCAGAAACCTCTTCATTTAGAGGAGGAGGTTGTAGTGGTCTCTGTTGTGCGCTGGAGTTGTTTGTCAGCGTTCACTTACATAGTAGTGATGTCAACAATGGGCATGCCCATATTTGGAATCCTGGACCAAAAACAGATCTCATGTCAAACTAGAAAAGTGCACGCCTCGGAGCAGCACGTTTTTTCCCCCGCCCTGTGTACCTTCCTCTCTTTGTCTGTCTGTCTTTTACATACAGGCAAGAAAGCGTTAAGCTTGTGCAGTTTGTGGTAAAGGCTGTGGTGATAGGGAGATCAGCACGGGTCACTGCCACTATGTTCCTCTCTTTGTCTCTGTCTGTCTATCTTTTACTCTCCTTTGTTCAGTTGTCCATCTCTGCAAAATACTTTATTCAATTGTGAAAAGAGAGCACATGCACGCTCAAGCTGCCAGGGGAATGCTGCATGCACACATCATACCAGTAACTCACTCCATCTATAGCAGCATGGACATTTTATACATCTGTCTTTAAAAAATGCATTGATGATGTAATCCCAACAAAGACTATTAAAGTCTACCCAAACGACAAGCCATGGTTAAACAGTACATCTAGCAATCTGTCAGCAAGTAGAGGTTACAGGACTCTGTAACCTCTGTAAAGAGGTCGTCATCAAGGTAACAGTTTCCTTCATACTATAATCCTTTCAAGGGCTGAACGATCTTGAGAAAATTATCTTTTAAAGGATAACTTTGTTTTTGAACAAGAGTTCATATTTTAGATTGTAATTAGTGAAAAGAAAAAGCGAGTGTTAAAATGTTTTCATTTGCTTCGTTCTATTGTTTTATCGTGTTTACCGTGCTAAAATGTGGGGCATTCATATGCATGGTGGCATAAATGGCTAAATATGTCTTTTTAGACACAATAAGCCAGCAGTTTCTTCATTGCTATTTACTAGCTCCCATAAGTCACATCCAACCATGAAAGGTTGCGTTGTATCTTAGGAATGGCCAGCGATGCCCACCTTTCATGTTGCGACCGCAGTTTTCCCGGTGAACCTGAGCGCAACGGTGGGGGCTGATGGGCAAGGAGGGTCGCGAGCTTATGAGAAATAAATAAAACAAGACCTTAAAACCTGGCGAAAACAGTTGCGTGCAGTAGCGCAAGATGGCGATAAAGGAAATCATTAAACGGAAAACATTAAATTAACTTCTAGAAAAGCCTACCTTAAAACCTGGCGAGTTGCGTGCATATACACAAGATTAGATGAGGATAAAGGAAATCATTAAATGGAAAACATTAAATTAACTTCTGAAAAGGCTTACACTAGCCTAGGCTACTAGTAAAACTAGTGGAACCGCGATCTTGCCACACGTGAATAATCGTGGTTGTAAACAATAACACAGACAATATAAATCCTTATCAAACATATCATTTTCCAAATGTCTGTCTGAGTGTCTGTCTGAGTGAGTGTCTGTCACAGCGTTTCTCCTCAGTGGCTGGAGCAATTGATCTGAAATCGCATCACCATTAGCATATGAACACACCTGACATAACTGTGAAGCCCGTTTGTCACTTTCACAAATCGTATGCTGTATATTAGCATTTTTATGGTGTATCTACTATCTATTCTGCATCTAGCATGAGGCTTATGTGTGTGTGTGTGTGTGTGTGTGTGTGTGTGTGTGTGTGTGTGTATGTGTGTGTGTGTGTGTGTGTGTGTGCGCGCGTGCGTGCGTGCACGGGGCAGGGGGGGGGGGGGGGGGGGGGGGGGGGGGTGTCTGGCCCTGTTACAGATGTTGTCCAAAAATCATGCAGATCGGTAAACAGTATCTCTGTAGCCATTAAACGAAACGGGTATTTCTTACATTGATGCTCCTACATATTATCATGTAAGCACCAGTTAAAGTTACTTTCCATCCCTCATATACTGTGTGCACAGTGCACATCATTTCAGAGCTCATATCTTTGAACGGGTAAGGGCTAGTTAGTATAATGGGAAGGGGTTAATTATCATCTTGGCCCCAAATAACTTTTAAATATCTTGCAATTGGTGACGAGTCTCTTACGAAATTGGCAAGAGTGCCTCTCAATACAAAATGCTAACCTCTCCATCGGCAATAGTCAGTGATGTGTTATTGTGTTCTAGAATTTCACACACTCCGGCGCCCCCACCGTTGTGCTCAGGTTCACCGGGAAAACTGCGGTCGCGGCGTCGCATAAGGAATCATGGGACACAGGAAACTTGTGGATAGAGATAGGACACGTGGAGTCACGGACACGCCCGCACACGGACGGAAGGACAGGGTGTAAAACATAGTCTCCCCATGCCTTTCGGACTGGCGGAGACAAACATGTAGAATTGATTGCTAAAACTTGATTGCTAAAACTTTCATTTTATGAGGAAACACAAACAAAGTTAGATTATGGATATGCAACAATTTATAGGAGATATCATTAGCCTATGCATTGTAGTAGTTCATATCAATACTATATCTATCTATTTGTAGTGTGTACAAACATGTTACTTTACTGTATGATCTTGAAATTGGTTCACGGACATTTACACTCAAAAAGACCACAATGAAAATAAGCTCTTGAACTTTTGTTTTATCCTTTAATGTATATGCATATTAATCATTATAAAACATCAAAACTTTTTATGCAAAGAGTCAACAGAAACCTCCTTCAGCCATGTGTTGTTTTCTCCACACTGTATTGAAGGGTTTCTCCTGTGTGATTGTGCCCCCTAGTGGACTGATGTCATTCCTACATGGAGTCCTCCATACCTCAGTGAATCCTTTCCTCCATGCATGCCTTACTTTAGCCTGGCGTGGCCAGACTATATACTCATGCAGTTAAATAACATGGGTGGATAGTTTAGCTGTGCTAGGCTAGCCTTACTTACCCCTCGGCCTTATCCCCAAACTTATCCCGGTCCACCTCACATGCACTTAAAAACTAGGCAGGAGATGGTTTCGATCCACACCAGAATACCCATTCCAAAGTCTTAAGACATCTGACTCAAAATACAATTGCTGAGTTCAATTCACTATTTGTTTATTCCATTTGTTTGTCTGAAATGTTATGTTATAATTGTGCCCTCCTTGTTATGTGAATATTTTATCCTATCAAATTGTATGCTGTCAGTACCCAATAAATACAAGTTATTACCTGGTAATTACTGTACTGTAAAAGGAAGGGTTACAATATAATCTAGTCTAGTTAGATGATAGATCACTCACTCTATATCCTATTAGGAAAGGACACCTGTCATCTTGGCATTGGCCTTTCCAGTTTCAAGATGTATTAGTAAAATATTTGTAATAATAGGAAATAATAGGAAATCTCTTCAAAAATAATATTGTATATAATCGTGCCTCTATGGTGCCCAAGCGCAGGCTCTATATTTGTCTCTACATTTAATTTTATGTTATTTTATTAGTACCAGTTAATATGTGATCTTTACTAACCATATTGTCAAATTCAATTCAAAGGAGCTTTATTGGCATGAGAAGACATACGTTTACATTGCCAAAGTAAGTGTCAAAACATGTAATAAATCTCGTTTTCTCTCAATGAATGTTGTCCCCCTCTAATTTGTTTCTCTTGCATTTTGTTTTTGTTCAATATTGTTTGATATTGTATTGTTAGCTAGTAGATCTAGCATACATTGTGTTAATGCAATGATACTGAACTGTACTGGATAAAACTGTTCAATGTGAGATCTCTCCTGTGTTCTGGGTGCCTCAGATGACCAGCCTCAGCAGAGCCTTTCTGCCTGAACGTGTCAAACTGGGGATTCCCTTTAGGTGTCACAGTGACGACTGTGACGAAGGGTTTACAGCCGGGGTTTCCCCTCTCTATCATAAAGGAGGACTGTGTTATCTCCTATGTCTCCTTCTCTGTTGTTTTCCTTGATACTTCCAGCGTGGCTCAGCGAGGTGTCTGCACTGAGATTAGGTACAGAAGTTCCTACTCAAGAGGGGGAAAGTATTTCTAGACCTCTCTCTCATTTTTATTTTCCCTTGTTACGGCTGGTCATTCATAATTGTTGGACCACTGGTACTTTGAACAAGTTAACCCTCTTTGCTTGGTTTGTTTGAAACACTTAAGTTATCAGTACAGGGTAATTACACTGTTTTATAACAGTTTTTGTTAGTTAAAAGGTTTATTACTTTTATAGAGATGCCAAGGAAAATAGCACAAGACGAGTTCTTTATGTCCAATAATGCCATATTTATTTAAAAATTCAGAAAAGAAAAGTAAAAAAAAAAGATACAATTATACTAATAGTAATCCCAGAAAAAAAGTAAAAAGAGATTTAAAAGGAAAATAATAGTAACACAGGAAAACTAGCAAAAGTAGATATTAACTAAAAGTTAATACTTTGTAGTTCTATAGGAGCTCACAAAATCCCTTTTCAAACAATAGAGGCTTTTGATAAGTTTAATAAGTTGAGTGGGGAATCAACTCTAGAAATAAATGCAAAATCATTAAAGGCTCCAAACTTCCTCTCACAACAGTGGTCCATAAACGAATGAATTGTTTTCGGCCCCTTTCCCTAAATACATTCTTGTATTTCAAATTTGTTAAATGAAACAAACAAAACTATCACACACCTTGGGCTTCCTTAATTAGGACAGGAAAACATAACATTGTGGTTCTTATTGTTAGCTGAGGGTTCTTCATTCTAAGCAAATGTAACTTCGGAGGAATGTTAACAGCCCTACAGTTTGTGTTGCAGTTGCTATTTCTTGGTCATAATAGCAAGTTAGGAAGACCCACATCATGAACAACATTGTGAGCTTGTGGTTTGGAATCATTTGGAGGGCATGAACACCAGCTTCTTCCTGAGGGTGAGCTTCTTAGCTCCAGGCATCTGCTCCCCCTTCTTGGCCACGTCGTCATTGACCCGATAGAGAATGGTCATGAGGTCAGCGCCACTGTAACAAGCACGCACGCACGCACGCACGCACGCACATGCACACGCACACGCACACGCACGCACACACACACACACACACACACACACACACACACACACACACACACACACACACATACACACACACACACACACACACACACACACACAGAGAGAGAGAGAGAGAGAGAGAGAGAGAGAGAGAGAGACGTTCAGAACACTCCAACAACTTTAAATTTTGTAGCACATGCAGCAATGAAGGCAATTATGACAATGTTAAAAGAATGATTGTGGACCAAGTTTGACGTGGCATTCCTTAATAACATATGATTATCTTCAAGTGTTTAAATATTCATGTCTGTGTCATATTCTTAATGATGATATTGACAATTACCTGGGACAGAGCTCTTTTAGTTGTCTGCACAGAGACTGTACGAACGGGGTCCCGTTTATCTCGTCTCTGTATGCCGTATAATTCTCCACGGTGGCCATGGCGACCAGGAAATCCGCCTCCGATGTCACGACCATTTCGGTGTCTCCTCCTGCAGAGGTGTCTGCTTGAGCCCCTCCAGGCGAATTGCTCTGGCAGGCCTGGATGAAGAACACCTTGGGCTTTTGGTTGAGGAGGGGGCAATTCACCCCGTTGAACGTCACAGCGATGTCATTGATGGAGAGGAGCCCCAGGTCGGTCCCGAAGACGCCACCCTTTTCCCCGTGGCTCATGAGGCAGCAAACAAAGGCATCTCCGTGCTGCAGAGGGTTGTCGACGCTGACGCGGAAGTTGGTGAACTCGTCTTTGTACCATTCCAGCACAGCTTTCTGGTACCATTGCATCTCCAGCTCGATGTTGGGGTTCTTCAGAGACGACAGGAGTGTCAGGGTCTCTTCCATTTCGTGCCGTTTCTGGTCTTTAAACATCAGCACTCTGAAGCCCAGCCAGCTGAATGTACGCGCCAAATCAACTACAGGGCAGGAAAATAAACAAACAAACAAACAAACAAACAAACAAACAAACAAACAAACAAACAAACATACAGAACTCATTAATGTTCAACCTCCAAAGAAACACTATCATTACAGCATTTACTTCTCATGTTTACATTTCAGATGTGAAATTGACAGAAACTTGTGAAGAGCAGTTTACGACCACTGCAGTCATAAAAAGCTCTGTAGACCAATGCTTCTCAACATGGAGGGGTCCCCAGATGAGTGAAGTGAACTGAGCATTTAAGGACATCTAAGACCTGGTCAAACATTGCCCAAATTGTCAAATAATATAAGAGGCAAAAAGTGTGAACATAGCCAATCTACAAGCTCAAAACACAGCTCAAAATTCACTGTGAGCTTGTAGATCTGCTTTTTGGAACTGAGTCAAACTAAATGTAATGCCTCAACTGAGTCCTACATTCTAAGTGGTTGTCAGGGTGGGGGGAGATCCCCAGTTCAAATTGCTGGGTCGTGGCCAGAAAAGGTTGAGAACCACTGCTGTGTAGATGACCAACATTACAAACAGCCAAGAGTAAAAGCATGAGTGTAGGTGCCATAACATCCAAACAACATTCATACCAGCATCCTGGTTTGTTCCAGCTCTATTCAGAGATTCAGAGCCGGGAAAGATCTCGTTGTTAAAGATCACACAGAGGCCTGTAGGTTTGCTGGTCAATTTGTACTGGTCGTCCTGAAAAACAGCAAAAGACAGAAAATACAGATTTAGAGGTTTTGCACTTAATACACGCAACGATACACTACAATGCATGATCCTGAACTAACCAGACCACGATCCATGCTACTCAATACCGCCCCATCTGGCAGAGTCAGGTTAAGTTCATGCGTGAGGCTTGGCAATTATGGAAAACACATACTGCCTCCCATGCAGGCACGGAGCGTCAGGGTAGGCGGCGCCGCTTAAGGGCCCGGGACTCCATGGGGTCTGTCCAGCCATCAGATCACACAGACCTTTATTTTATTTTATTAGGATTTAGACGCACTTTGCGTGCTCTGCCTCTAGGTGGGGCAGTCGGGCCCATCTAAAACATTATCATCATCACCATTAAAATACCATACTATTAAAATGTTGGGTTGCGTGTTGTTGGTTTATTTCACACTCACAGTAAACTTAACATGCAAAGATACAGCTGCCATAAAAGGCCCATTGGCGCCTGCTACATCATCAACGATCACTTGTCAACACAAGCCAGGTAGCCTTCACCATTGTTTACGCATGGCCTAATCATGAGCTGAAATGCATATAAACCGCCGAGCGGTCATTCTCAAAATTAAAACTGATTAAATACTTGAGACTTGCCTCCTGTCCTCTGTTGTGGGCAGGACCACCTGTGTTCAAAACAAAAAAACAAAATCACATTCCAAAACATACCGGTACTTAGTGGAATAAGAGAGGTACATGGATGACATGTTTTTTCTAGGCTAATGCAGTTTCCTATTTCTACTAAGATTTCAAAAGGACATTTTGCATTGAGTTTTGGTGAATTCAGAAAACAAGCTCTGTAGCAAACAGAGGCTTATGCTATTATATGTTACAGGTTTTATTCATCAGGACAATCACAAATCCACACAACTTTCAAACTGTACACAATTGTGGTCAAATACATATAATTTCAGGGGTCCTTGACATGAAAGGTACGTTTTTCAGAAAACTGTTAGGATTTAGAAGACATTTCTAGAATCGGCCTCAGGTCCTAATGCGTTAAGTTAAAGTAGGCTAGTATTAGGCCAAGGTAACTAACCTGCATAGTCGCCCCACTGTATCTCCTTCAGCCGAGGGATCAGTTTGATGATGTCAGCATCAGTTTGCAGGACGTCCAGGAATTTTTTGCAAGTGACTTCTGTTTTTGCAGTGATCTTGTCCACAAGTCCGCGGATTTTGTCTTCCAGATTGGCCTTGTCGATTTGGGTCAGATTGTTATACTCACGTGGGGTTATGAACCCCTCCGCCTGCGCTTTTTCAAGGATACGTGTGGTGGACTCCGGGGTTCCACACAGAATGTCCTGTAGGTCTGTTTTGTTACGCAAAATTGCATCTCTAGCTGTCATGGTGAACCTGAAGAGAGGAACAGTGTTAAAAAATGAATGAATGAATAAAATAAATGTAAAAATTTGAGTAGCGTTATTAATTAAATATTACTTTATTCAAATTAATCAGTAAGCCACCATGACTAAGTTGCACTGGTGTGTACTATGTGGTTATATCGTAGTGGTGTGGTCCTGACTTCCTGTATCTCTTTGGAGTGATATTAACCGCACAAGGCCCCAGTCCTAGATTAAAAAAATACATAAAACCAACAACACAAACCGCTTTTATAAATAGTGTGTATATGTATGTCTATCAATATTAACTGTCTCGCGTAAGTGCCTGGTTCAACCTCGGTCAGTGTAGCCTATGTGACGTGTGTGTGTGTGTGTGTGCGTGCGTGCGTGCGTGCGTGTGTGTGTGTGTGATATGTGTGTACAGTATGTGTATGTGTAAGATCTAAAACCTGTGGTTGATAAAGTATTCAATCAATCAATCAATCAATCAATCAATCAATCAATCAATCAATTAATCAATCCTCTGAGACACAGAGCAAGTAAGACAGAAACGGTGCCATCTTATATCATCTTGCAGACCACATCCTTTAAGCATTAAGCTTATTTTTATAGCTGCAACCTTAATTAGTGTAATTAAGGATGCTTGCACCCTAATTAGTAAGAGTGTTTCTACGACTGTATAATAACTACACTATAAGCGCTCTTACAGTTCAACATGTCACATTCCACTCAATCTGGCTAGTCATTGTCAAAGAAAAGGGAAAACAGCACCCTCTCTGTTTCATCATTAGAGAAGTTTGTTCTTGAGAGATTACATTCCACTAGCCTGGCATTGCACAGACTCATCATTCACACACTGTGTGATCCACCACCACCACCAGAGGGTGTGGATTAGTCGTTTTGGCCACTCCAGGCTAACTTTCTCAATCACAACTCCCTTGGGGGACTTTGTGGGAGCCAAAATAAAAAATGGCCAATATGAGCGTATGAGGTGTGCAACTAGGGTATTTGGGGGCTGCTGAATCCATTCCAACCATTAGTTATCAGTAAAAATGACTCCTTGGCCATAAAATAGGCCACAACAAACTACCTTTTTGTGTCCACAAGACATAATATTGTCAATAAAAAAAATGGTTGGAGTAGGGTTTGAATTCATGAAAACTATTCAAGATCAGGTCGAAGCGCACATCATGACACACATGATAACATGATACAATCTGACAAGGAACACTCAAAAAGGTTTAAAGCATAGGGACTAACAGGACACAGGTGAACTCGAATGACATGATTGGCTAAGCCTTAGCCAATTAGGCCTATTTTATGGCCAAGGAGTAATTTAAACTGAAAACGAATGGTTGGAATGGATTCAGCAGCCCAAAAATACCCTAATTACACACCCCATATGCTCATATTGGCATTTTCTTTTTTCATTTAATCCCCTTTAATCCAGGGCCCAGGTATCCTGATACCCCCAACTTTGATTGGTTCCCACAAAGTTCCCCAAGGGAGTTTGTGATTGAGAAAGTTCAGAGGTGATAGTTGACACCTTTATGAACACATTTGTGAAGAAAGATATTGATTTTGATTTAGTTCCCAGATTGGTTTAAATTTTGGCTAACTTTACCTAACTAAAGCTATAGTCCGGCTGCCCCTGAGGTGGGGTTTGATATTTGGTATATCGTTTTTTTTATTGGACTAAAATATTGTCTACTGTATAAATACAGTCATGAATCCACCTGCTGATCGTCTGTCAGCATTGAGCAATTTCCTTTATAGGGGGTAAAGGTTTGGGGCCCATCACTTACTATACACTATAGCCTACTATAAAGGAAAAGAATACCCTCAAATAATCTGCTTTAAATAGCATGTGAAGGGTCAAACTAGGGATTTCGAATGATTCTGAATCCATTGCAAGCATTGGTTTGGCATGAAAAACATTCCTTGGCCTAAAAACAGACGCACAATAATATGGTTTTGTGATGAGTCATCACTTTTGACAATTTTGTCTGGGCTGAGGTGGGGTATGGAATGTGGTATATATGTTTTTTATTGGCCTTATATATTGTCTATGTACTTACAGTCATGAATCCACCTGCTGACCGCCTATCAGCATTGAACAATTTATTTTATGGGGGTAAAAGTGTGGGGCCCATTCACTTACTAAACACTATAATAAGAAATACCCCCAAAAATCTGCTTTAAGTTGCATGTGAGGGCCTGAGGGGTCAAACTAGGGGTTTATAATTATTCTGAATCCATTGCAAGCATTGTTTTGGCATGAAAAACATTCCTTGGCCTAAAAACAGACACACATATGGTTTAGTGATGCGTCATCACTTTTCACAATTTTGTGGGGAGCTTTTTAAGCCCAAGGAAAGTTTTTTCATGCAAAACAATTGCTTGCAATGGATTCAGAATAATTATAAACCCCTGGTTTGACCCCTCACATGCTACTTAAAGCAGATTTTTTGGGGGTATTCTTTTGCTTTATTGTATAGTGTATAGTAAGTGAATGGAACAAACTTTCACCCCTATAAATAAAATTGCTCAATGCTGACAGGTGGTCAGCAGGTGGTTTCATGAATGTATATAGACAACAATTTAGGCCAATAAAAAAAAACTATATACCAAATATCATACCTATGCCATAAAAGCCAAGTTAGCAGCCGGACTATAGCCTTTTATAACTCTATGGTTGTAACAGAAACCTCTTCATTTATGTCCGTATATGGAATTTTGGACCAAAAAGATCATGTCAAACTAGAAAAGTGGCATGTCATTATAGGCACATAATAATAATAATAAGGGTGGTAATAATAATAATACAATAACAATTACATTTTTTAGAAATAGCAAATCTGCAAGCTCATAACATGTCATAACGTGATGCATTGTGAGCTTGTAGACTTTTTTTTAGGGCTAGGCCTATAAACATAGAAAAAAGGAAACCAGCCCTCTAGAAGAAACTCTTTTCTTATTTAGTACAGGGTTTCCCTCCAGCAGCAGATCAACAAGCAATGTTTCAGCCCGGAAGGCCTCAACTATAGCCTTTTTATTTTTTGTTTCCTTTTTCTTTTTTCTTTCTTTCTTTTTTTTGGGGGGGTGGGGGGGTGGGGGGTCGCTTGCTAATCATGTTGAAAAGGGTCTAATACTCATTGTTGCTTGAACCGTGCACCAGAGACTTTTTTTTTTGACCAATACGTTGATGAGTGCTCCTCTTTCCCTTTCAACTAACTATAAACATAGGCCTAGGTCTGTGGCAAAAATGTAACATTTTGACGAAATTGGCCCTAACAACCTGTTATTAGTTTCTGTTTAATATACATTTGATATACTGTATGTGACCTTTGAGTCATTTATTGCACTCAGTTGGAGTATTAGAGCCTTTTCAACAGGATTTGCAAGCGACCCCACCTAAAAAAATAAAAAGATAAATGAAATAAATAAACAACATCTGGCTTAGCCTTAAAAAACAATGCATCCTCAGATAGACATGCAACTGGAAAAGTACACAGTAATATAAAAGAAGAGACTTACTGGTCTTATTGCGGTCACAAAGTTCGCCCTGGAGTGTTAGGTATACAGTCTGTAGGCTGCTGTATAGGCTGCTGTCGGCTGCTTCACTGTGTTTCAGTTTTGAACGCTGACTCTTCTTTATAACAGTTCTCCAGTGCCTGGCAGGGGGGCGGGCCCTGACCTTAGAAAACCTCAAACACAACACACATTATGCACACCTGGCTCCTCAAGCCCTCAAAACCTGATCAACCCCTACAACCCCACCCGTTCACTCAGATCAGCCAACACAGGGATGCTGACAGAACCCTCGCTAAAAACCCCAGGACAAAAATCCACTCGTCCTAGACAATTTGCCCTCCTGGCCCCCAAACTGTGGAATAAACTCCCTGTCGCACTTAGAACTACAGACTCACTCCCTAGCTTCCGCTGTCGACTGAAGACTCACCTCTTGAGACTCCACCAAAACCCATAGCACTAACACTCCCCCTCCCTCAATGACCATACATGAAGCTAGATAGCATTTTTAGGTTTTAGAGGTTTTTTGCTGATTAGGTGCGTGGTCTGCCTATGTTATTGTTTTTTTTTCTAGATTGATATTCCTATGCATTTGTTATATTGTTGTTAATGTACTGACATATTATCTTGCTTATTATAGTGATGTGTATTACCTGCTTATTGTAAGTCGCTCTGGATTAAAAGCGTCTGCTAAATGCCTAAACTGTAGTGTAAACTGTAAACTGAATAAGATTGGTTTCAGTGATATTTGGACTAACCCTCTACTCTACATCTTTGCCAAATCTCATGAACATATGACTTTGCATGTATGATTTAGAGGCAGAAGAATAATTTGCATAAAACTGCAATATTCATTGAATTATTAAAGTAATAATTATTTCACATACAAACTTCTCACCCCATAGCCTGGGTAGATATTGGTCCAAAGTTCATGTGAAAAAAGTTGTGTGTGTGTGTGTGTGACGCGAAAATCCCAGGAGATAGATTTTTACTGTTTTTTATATAATTCAAAATGGTGGGAAATCTAAAGGTCAGAGGTCAAAAGTCAGAGTGGCAAAGTTATTCAGCATGAGGAGACGCATATGTGTTCCAGGTTTCATGGCTTTATGTCAAACAGAGCACGAGCTATACCTGTTCAAAGTTTGCACTTTCAAAGTCTTCCTACAGCGCCACCCTTTGGCCAATGTTGCACCCTTTGGCCAAAAGTAATAGCAGAAAACTCCACAGAAAGCTGAACACATTAAAGTTTGAATGGCGTTTTTCAGTGTATGTAGGAGTAGATAGGTGCCAAAGTTTTGAGGAGAACTTACTAGATAAATAAATCAATAAATATATATATACATACATATATATATATATATATATATAGGCCTATATATATATATATATATATATATATATATATATATATATATATATATATATGCTTGGTTGTGCTCCTGTATTTGCACTGCGACACATTGTGAGCTTGTAGATTGGCTAACAAAAAAGAAATGAAGAAGAAAAAAGAAAAACATTCACACAAGATTTGAAGTGGGCGTTTATCACCACAAGGTGTTATGAAATGAGCCTGGAGGTATGAGTGTCTGTTTGTTTAGATGTACTGTGTGTGACAATGAATTCATGTGGTTGTGTTTGTGTCTATGCTCTCACGCAATGCCCATAAAATCTAAACAAATACCCAAAGCAGTTTGCTTTCAGGAGTGATAAAGCTATGTAAATCTATCATATCACTACTAAGACACCTCACGGCCGGGCTACACCAAGCCGTTTTGCGTGTGTCAGTGAGACAGTCATGCCTTGAGGGCATCAAGTGTTGCACAAACCTTACAACTGAATGAGGGCAAGGAATGAAGGAAGTTCTGCTGTTTGGCACACCTTTATTAAACCCAATGTCAAACACGGTACACAATCCATGCACCATTGTGCACGATGGACATGCACACGACACGTCCATGTTAAAAGGTACGAAAGTCGTGGCAGACAACCCAGACATCCGCTTTTTAGTGAAGCCAGTCAATGAGTTAAAGGATTAAGGGCGGCTTGCACCAACACGGTTTAAGCCTTAAACTGGTTTAAATCAAGGTTTATATTTTAATCAGCTTGCACCAAACCTTAAACCTAGTTTTCATTAATCAGGTTTAGTTTTAAACCATCCTTTTAATCTTGGTTTGAATTTTCACTGTAAACCTGGATTACTGTTAATCCTGTTGCACCACTACTTTAAACTTTGATTTAAACATCAGTAAGGGATTCATTTTAAACCTGCTGTAGAGGTGGATTAAATGCAAACATGCCATTGACATGAATGGGGGTCCCCCTCCTTTGAGCCCTGCAGGCTTGCAACTGTAAACTGCGGACAGCGTTTCACAGCTGAAAACCATCATCTCATCTGTTGTCTTCAATACATTGTACATCGGCTATTTTAAAATAGCGAACATTTAATATTTACAGGGACTTCATACAGTCAGTTGTCATGGAAGTGGACTTCCCAACCAATATGGAGACGTTTTAATTTTCGAAATCGCTTCATAATTGACGAAACTATCAAACTGTGGTGTCTGTCTAGTAGTTGCTTCCTAGAAGCCGCACATCGCCGCGCGGCACCGCGCTGCGCTGTAGCGAGCGTCACCGTCGTATGACGGAGCGTTATAAAATTAAATATTTTTTGGCTCAGGCGCTCTTCTTAACATAGAAGGTGATAGGCCTGCCCACATTCTCCCCGAAGTAAATAAAAAAGTAACGTTAATGATATTAGGCTCAAGAGAATAGTTTATTCCAGTGTGTTTATACACAAATCCAAGATGGAGGACATTTAAACCATGAAATAATCGCAGTTTAAGGATTTAATCACAGGTTAAGGATTTAAACACCGATTTGTTGAGCAATGCTTAAATTTAAGTGGTGCAACACACCTCGATTTAAAATAAATCCTAGATCAACAAAACCATGATTAACCCTAAACTAAGATTTATTTAATCCCTCTTGGTGCAAGCCGCCCTAAAGGTTTGAAATGAATGATTAGTGGTTTAGAAATCCCTACAATAATGTGTTTTGACTAATCAATATCATTACAGTCAATGGACATTTTATTATTATATTTATCAACAATTTCAATGATTTCCCTTTCCTCCACTGCTGAAAAAAACACATATCGAAAAGGAATTCCTTTACAATTAACAATTTAAGCATTTAGCAGACTCTTAATCCAGAGCGATTTAACATAAGCAAGAACAGCACAAGGTCATACCAGTACATCAAATGCTTATTAGTATGATCAGGCTTTGATTAAGGTATGGGGGTGCCATACCTTTGGCTGCTTTGAAGGCCAGAATCAGTAACGATACATTTAATAGCGATATGATAAGCATCACCATACATGGTTGACAATACGATACATGGACAATATTGGTTCATTCATGGCGGTACGACACAATGTGAGAAACGTGTCAATAATGCAGTTTTTTATGAGAGAAATGTATTATTATGGATAAATAACTAATCACGGTGATTCTCTAGCAAAAACATGGACATAATATTTCATCACATATGGACAAACTCACGCCTTGACATGAACACAGAGATAACACAAATGTATCGATAGACCATGAGTAACTATATGGAATAGAAAAGTGACTAGAAAAGAACATTTCTATGAAAGTTTAAGTGTGCCTGCAGCTCGCTAAGTGTGTGCAACCTTGTGTAGCAGTTGGTGTTAGCATAGCTTTAGTATTTTTTGGCATTATCATTAGCATTTTTTCCATTTGGATTAGCATTTTTAGCTTAGCATTAGCGGAAGTAGTGGTTAGCATTAGCGGTTAGCCTTTGGGACTGTGGGACCACCCACTGAGAGTTTGAGACCAGTAACGTGCTGGGAAGTGGAGTTATGGCTGTTTAAAGCCCAGCCAATAGGAAGGCAGTGGGGGCGGGGCTTAAGCAATTACAGATCATTCTTATTGGCCGTGTAAGTACACACACCAAATTCCGAGACAGTACAATGCTGCAAACAGAGTTATGGCTGATTAAAGCTCAGCCAATAGGAAGACAGGGGCGGGGTTTAAGAGGGGTCGGTGCTTAAGTAATAGGTCCCTATTGGCCGTTTAAGTCCAGACACCAAGTTTCAAGATGGTACCATGCTGTGAACTGGAGTTATGGATGTTTAAAGCCCAGCCAATAGGGAATATAGAGGGGGCAGGGCTTAATCAATTACAGCTCGTCCCTATTGGCCAGAAAAAGTCCAAAGTCGTATGAGCGTTTTAAAGTTTAGATAACATTTCTAGGCAAAAGTATGCCAATTTTTTGGCGTCGTTTTTTGAGAATTACGTCCCCATGGTAACGCGGATTAGAAAGAAAAGTAATAGCATCCCATTCCCAGTTATTGCCGAAATTTGCGGGAAGAATATTATTACTTAAGTATGGCGGATTACAATAAGTGTTTCGCTATTGCATGGCAGGCACACTTAATTAGACACCTCTTTTTAATTGATATAACACAAGGCACCAGTACTTAGTATCCATACAATGATTATTTGCATTGCAAAACAATACGATACATACAAAGCCAGTTACTATATCGTTACACCAACATCAGTGTTTTGTACGTGAACGGTTTGCCTTAATTGCTTTGTTCAGCTATGTCATGCTGCCATGTTATCATGATATGATCAATGCTGGATGCTAATGTTTTTAATATGCTGCTCAGTTTTAATTCAATGCAGGTAAATGCAGGAGTGTGGATCACTAGCATCCTTTAAAATTGCCCTGAAAAACCACTTACAGGCAGCAGCCGTTCGCAACTGGTAAAAACCTAGCCCAACCCTACCCTCCCCTGCCCCTTCCTTGTATATACTTACTGTTTGTTTAGACTTACTGTTTTCTTTTTTTCTTCTTTTCTTTACATATCTACTGTACTGTGTTCTATTTGTCTGTCATTCAATGTTATATGAGATACTTTAATGGTTTCCTGTTGAAATAAGCTTAGTCTTCTCATGGATCTCCTTTTAGTAGACCTTGTACCAGTGAACTGTACCGTCATGAAACTGTACATTTTCCTATGCAAACTTCTAATAAAGCCTTCAATCAATCAATCAATCAGATCTAATTTCTTAGTAATATACTGTATCAATGCAGCCCCAAAGTAGCCTGGTTCAGACCCTGAATCGCTAGCCACCCCCTTCTCTCCCCCCCTGTGTGTGTGTGTGTGTGTGTGTGTGTGTGTGTGTGTGTGTGTGGGTGGGGGGGGGGGTTTGAGAAACACTGCTCTAATGCACACGCGCGCACACACACGCACGCACGCACGCACGCGCACACACACACACACACACACACACACACACACACACACACACACGCACGCACACACACACGTGCAGGTGCGCACTCACTCTTTCGCAGTGATCACCTACCTGTTTGGTGATACATTACTCTAAATTGTCTGTCATCATTCACTTTGGTTTTCTCCCCACATAAGGCCTGTATAGGCCTGCATCGCATGGAATACGTTTCAATACATTCATGAATTAAATACAAATCAATCAATTTCCCCTATCAAGGTAAACTAAGGTGATAAACACCCACTTCACATGGCCTTTGTAAAAATAGCCCCAGAAAACGATGGTTCAGTGATGAAGTGATGGAAAGTGATGAGTCATCACTTTTCACAGTTTTGTGGGCGTTTTCTGGGGCCATTTCTAGCCCAAGGAATGTTTTTTTTTTTTGTATTCAAGGAAGCTAGGGAGTAGTGGGCCGGTATTCAGATGATAGACAAGCCAGTAGGGCTATGTGATGGCTCTGTGGGCTGCTGTTACTCAGTGCTGTAGAGAGAGATCCCTCTCTATAGCGCTGCTGCTACTCAAAGATTGGCCATTTCAGATCATGAGACAAGCCAGTGGGCCATAACATGAGGTTGGCCGGCCATTTCTTTAATGGCCGGCCTGGACAGGCCAGGAATGGACCGGCCGTTCGGGAGTTGTCCCGCTTTTCCCAATGGCCAGCACGTCCCTGCTTAAGACAAATTACTTTATTCTATTTGTTTGTCTGAAATGTTATTATAATTGTGCCCTCCTTGCTATGTGAACATTTTCTCTTATCAAATTGCATGCCATCAGTATAACCTCGTCATCAGCCCCTTAGGTGCTAGGAACCTCACTCTCTTATATATTAGGAAGTTACATCTGTGTCATCTTGGCATTGACCTTTCCAGTTTCAAGATGTATTAGTAATATCAAAATGTTAAATTGACATAAAATATTGGTAATAATAGGAAATATCTTCAAAAATAACATTGTATATAAGTGTGCCTCTATGGTGCCCATGAAGCGCTTTCTATGTGTGTCTCTACATTTTATTTTATTTGTTCCATTTAATATGTGATCTTTACTAACCAATTATTTGTCACTCATCTTCTCTCAATGTTGTCCCCCTTTGCAAACATCCCATAAAAATGGTATGTTTCTGTTCAATATTGTTCAATATTGTATTGTTAGCTAGGAGATCTAGCATACATTCACTCACCAGCTAGGCATACACATTCCTTCATTGTTGACAGTGTGTTATTAATTCAATGAAACCTGTACTTTGTATAAAAGTCTGAATCATACACTGTGCCTGAGATGACACGCCTCCAGCAGAGCCTTTCTACCTGAACATGTCAAAAGTGTCAGCACCAGCAACATAGGGTTTATAGAGGACTGTGTTGTCTCCTCGGGCCTAAGGGCCCTATTTTCGAGAGACAGCCGCTCGTCCATGCTAAACCCTAAATCCCAAAACCACTTTGCATTTTTTTACTATTCATTTTTTTAAATAATAATAATAAATAAAATAGCTGATCTACAAGCTCACAACGTGTTGATGAAGATTGTCTAATTTAAGTATTCTAATTTTATTTATTTTTAGTTTATGGGTTTAGGGTTTAGCATGGAGGCCCTATGTATCCTTCTCCGTTGTTTTCCTTGATACCTCCAGCATGGCATAGCGAGGTGTCTGCACTGAGATTAGGCACAGAAGTTCCTATACTCAAGAGGAACTTGTCATTACTTGTCATTGAATCATTTTTGGACCACTGTTACTTTTAACAAGTTAGCACTCTTTTGAAACACAAGTTGTCAGTACAGGGTAATTACACGGTTTTATAACAGTTTTTGTTATATAAAAGGTTTAGAGATGCCAAGGAGAATAGCACAAGAGAAGTCCTTAATGTCCAATAATACCAGGTTTATTTAAAAATTCAGAAAAGAAAATGTCACAAAAATTGACCTCTGTGTTCTTTAATAAGAAATACATGGGAAAACAGGAAGCGTTCGGATAAAAAGGTTCTTATTAAAGAACACGGAGGATACGGGTAATTATTGAATGCCGTACCGTAATTATATTTAGACAGGTGCAAGACTTTATAAGCACTTTGTGAAATCTGAATGATGTTGTAGTTGTAGGGGGCTAAATAAGTCCCTCTGCCCAAACACATGGAAACATGGGAACATGACGGTCAGGGCTTGGTCTTGGACCATGCGTGAGATACGATGGGCTAAAATTGATTTGGGAAACTCGGCCAAAATCCCTTTGCCAACGATAGAGGATATCTGAGAGCTGTTTGATAAGTTGAGTTGGGAAATAATGAAGAGGTTCAACTCTAGAAATAAATGCAAAATGGTTAAAGGCTCCAAACTTCCTCTCTCAACAGTGGTCTGTAAAATAATGAATACTTTTCGGCCCCTTTCCCTGTTTTGTACCGGTTTAAATATCTTATTTAGGGCCCTCCTGTCAATGGCTTTCGATTTATTCACACTTAGCACTCGTTTTCCAGGAGGAGTAGGGTTTCTAACTGCTGTGATTTACCAATAGGCCATGAAGTTAGGTGGTGATATCTTATACATTCTTCCACTCTGATGTCATATCTGAACTTTTACAAATGTTATCGCAAGCGAAATGAACCAATGGGGCTGTTAAGTATGACATCATTTTGTAGGCAGAGGAGAATTTCTGCCCCCAGTTTCCGTGAATCTTTTTACTATTTTTACTATTTACACATTTTTCTTCTCTTTGTTGTTGAAAGGAAAGTGTTAGAATTATACTTTAGTCGTTATTTTTGTCTCGGATCTGTTGAAATAGCGAGGGACAGAAAATGCTCTGGGGGCAGAGTTCTCCTCTGCCTACAAAATTATGTCACGGCTTAAAAGCCCCATAGTTCTTAAACAACCATGTCTATTATGATCCCTAAACGATACAATCATCTATCTATAAATGCGAGAAGTCTCTGCGTGTGTGTTTGTAATCCGTGTATCTCGAGAACCGTTCGTCCCACCGGCTTCAGATTCGGCACGCGCGTTCCCCGCCGCGGCACGGAGTGCAGTGCCGGGCCTCGACCCGTCCCGACGCGCGGTTTTCCCTAACCGGCGCGAAACGTTCGGAATCTCCTTATGCGGGGCTGATTGTTGACATCAGGCTGTTCCGGAGGAAATCGGCGCAAAATCGGTCATTGTGACATCACTGCAGTGCCGGGCGCAAGCGCTGACTCATTGTGACATCACTGCAGTGCCGGGCCTTGCCTCGACCCGACAGATATCTCCGTATATGGGCATAAGACTGAGAACTCCATATATGGGCATATGGGCAGATACAGAGATCTCCATACAGTATATGGGCATACATAGACAGATATCTCCGTATATAGGCATAAAAGGGACACAGACCCTAGACCCGACAGATATCTCCGTATACTGAGAACTCCATATATGGGCATCTTGCCTCGACCCGACAGATATCTCCGTATATGGGCATAAGACTGAGAACTGAAATCGGTGCAAGCGCTGACTCATTGTGAGATTTGTGACATCACCTCATAAAAGGCTCTGACATCACGTACGCCACATGAGTCAACAAAAAATCTCTGTGAGTGTGTATGTATGTATGTAATCCGCGTATCTCGAGAACCGTTCGTCCCACCGGCACGCGCGTTCTCCATATATGGGAATAAAATGAATGCCCGTATGCGGAGCTGATGTCTGACATCAGAGTTTTCCACAACCGGTACTGTGTGTCCAGAGATCTTCATATATGGGCATAAGTGGACAAAGACAAACAGATGGTCAAAACGGGTCCTATGACAACAGGTATATTGGGGTTTGCATTAAAGGGTGGGGCATTCATGGGGTTTGCATTAAAGGGTGGGGCATTCATTCCCTATTTCAAATTCGGCACGCGCGTTCCCCACCGCAGCAGGTAGTGCAGTGCTCGGCCTCGACCCGACCCGATACACGATTTTCTGTAACCAGCACGAAAGGTTCGGATTCTGATGTCTGACATCAGGATTTTCCGGAACTGACACTGTGTCTGCATAGATCTCCATATATGGGCATAAAATAGATGCAGACAGACAGATACAGATATCTCCATAAATGGGCATAAATGGACACAGGCAAACAGATGGTCAAAGATCTCCATATATGGGCATAAAGTGGACGCAGACAGACAGATACAGATATCTCCATATATGGCATAAATGGACACAGGCAAACAGATGGTCAAAACGGGTCCTATGACAACAGGTATAATGGGGTTTGCATTAAGTTTGTCTCCTCCTCCATCTGTTTGTCTGTGTCCCTTTATTCCCATTATGGAGATCTCTGTATCTGTCTGTGCCTCCGACTGTGTTGCAGACACAGTGCCGGTTCCCCCTTTAATGCAAACCCCATTATACCTATTGTCATAGGACCCGTTTTGACCATCTGTTTGAAAAAGCGACAGAGATCTCATATATGGGCATAAAATGGACGCAGATAAACAGATATCTCCATATATGGCATATATGGGCATACAATGGACGCAGAATCACAAAGTTCTCCATATACGGGCATAAAAGGGACACAGACAGACAGATACAGAGATCTCCATATATGGGCATAAATGGACACAGGCAGACAGATGGTCAAAACAGGTCCTATGAAAACAGGTATAATGGGGTTTGCATTAAAGGGCGGGGCATTCATTCCCTATTTACATTGTTCCGAGTTGGCCAGGTCGCCGACTAGACGCTGGGCCGCCCGAAGGGCGGCCCAGCTTCTAGTTGTATAAAACACTAAAACCATATATTTCACTAATCATTATAATTTTTTCTAATGACCACCTCATTGAGGTAACATATCAGCTTTCTCATCATGTTTTGTCAACGTAAACAATCATCAACAACAGTGAGAAAACAATGCATTTTCTTAAAGGGGCACTCCACCACTTTTCAACCTATGTTCATATAATTGATCCTCACTCAAAAATAGCTTTTCTTTTTTTTTTTTCAGTGGAGGGCTGTGGGCAGGTCAGAAACCCATAGTCTTGTGACATCATCGATTGCCAATCCAGCTTATAGAAACTGCAGGCTTTCTATTCCTGAAAAGTTGCAATTTTAAAGTGGAAGCCATTGTTCTCGCGATAATAAAAATCTTTTTTTTTTTTCAAAAATATTGATAATTCTTTTTTTTGGAAAATGATGATGTCACAAGACTATGGATTCTGAACTTCCCACAGCTCTCCTAGGAGACTTGGACTAAGTAGAAAAAAATGTGATATTTTATCATGACCATTAGTGAGGACCTATTATATGAAGACAGGTTGAAAAGTGGTGAACTACTCCTTTAAGGCCTTTTGAGTCGGCCTTCATTGTGAGGGAAAGGAGGGGACAAAACGTTTTATTTTGTTGGTTAAATTGTGTTTGATATTGTATTGTTATCATTGTCTAGCATACATTCACTTACCAGGCATACACATTCATTCATCAGTCATGCACTTTCATTCAAACATGCATACACATACAGTTGTTTCTTTCATTCATACATACATGCATAGATGTACAGTTGTTTCTTTCATTCATACATGATGTAAGCATGGACACTTTCACTCATACCTTACACTCAGGCATGTAAACCTTCTCATTGAACCCCATGGCTTTTCTGCCTACCCCAAAACTTGCTATCGCTAAACTCCTCCCTAGACTTCAGGCTTCGATGGCCAGGCGAACAGTTCTCAGTTCTTAGTTCTTCCAGGCACCCAGAATGGGTGCACCTAGCCATTCCCACCACTAAAATAAAAAAGGTTTGGTAGACATCAATGGGCTCTATTTTGCCAAATGCTGTTTGGCTGTCTTGAGTGGCCAAACAGAATTTGCCACGCCTCCAGGTCTTAAAAGGAGTAGTTCACCCCCAAAATGACTTTTTCTATTGATTACTCATGCCATGGAGACTTGAGTTCAATAATATTTTTAGTTTTTTGTTGCATTCCTTAGAAAATAATTTGATTACAATAAATGCACCCCCATTGATTCCGGATGGGGACCCAAATGCATTTGGGTCCCCATCTGGAATCAATGGGGGTAAACTTACTCAAATAGATGTTTTGTATTGGGAATGCGACAAATACGAAAACCTATTATTGAACTTAGGTCTCCATGGCATGAGTAATCAATAGAAAAAGAAATCATTTTGGGGGTGAACTACTCCTTTAAGGCATAAGAGCTGGTACTTAAAGACAATCAAAATAGAGCCCCAATATGCCTAAACCGCTTTACCTACTTCAATCTCTTTGGGCCAACGTTCTTCAGGCCATGGACCCCTTATTAGCTGGAAGAGAGATGAAGCAGGGACCCACACTACATATTGTTTAGAATTGTGTTGCAGATTCAACCTTTTCAATAGATTTCATACATAGCTTCATAGACAGCCCTATCATCAGCATTGTGTCAATTAAAGTTCTTTTTTTTTCTTTTTTTTTTTCTGTTTGTTTGTTTCCGCATGATCTTATCTAATAGCTAACATGTTGGATTCAGTGGTGTGTTCTAGATTTTTTTAGTTGGCATCTATAATTATTCCCTCCCACACACACATAATGGTCTATCATTCACATGGTTTGGATGGGAGAAAAGAGTGTATGGATGCCATGAACAAGGGGTGCAACCTGCCTATAATAGGCTATGGCTTACTGGATTCCTTGACGACCCCATTGGGGTTATTCAAGTAATTTTGTAAGTAAGTAATAGATTCATGCTTAATTATGTTCCCCCCCTTAGGCTGAATAGTAATTGAGATACAGCCATTTTAAGCTCCTAGCAGCCATCGTAGATGCCATCTTGAAAATGACGCCTTTCTGGAAGTTACATGCTTATTTAGCATGCCCAATAGTAACAGAATTAATTGAAAAGGCTTTTGTATGATTTTATGGGGGGGGCTTCATTACCAGCCACCTAACACTAACACCATGCCAAAAATCTAAAACCAAGTGCACAATCTTGGAGTTTTGACATATTCCCTCCCAGCTATTACAACTACAGTTTGTAGCAGTTTGTCCGACTAATCTTGCCACCCTTTGGGCCAATCAGCACCAAATTGCTTGTGCACATTGCACATAGATGTATCTGGCCATAACCAATAACAATAACCATGTCAGTGGTGACTATCCTCATAGATACCAACAACACCTTTTCTTACTATGTTTACATGCTCCATTCTTCCTTTCCCTTACTTTCACATCATTCAATACATTTGATAGTTATTTAAACATTTAAGCACAATAACATTGCAGAAGGAGCGAATACACTTCCCGGCAGCGGCACCTGCCGCGGCGTCGTCGGACTTGCCGACAACAGCCGCGGCAATGATTCCTATGCCGTGGCAATTATACCTAATCCGTGGCAACGCCGGACAGACCGACAATCGAGCTGCGTCAGCCGCTGTTGCCGAACCTACCCCCCCCCCCCCCCCCCCCCACACACACACACACACACGCACGCAGGCACGCATGCATGCACACACGCAGGCACCATGATCAGCAGTGGACCAACGTGCTCATATAGTCAATTATGTATAAAAAAAATGAATGAAGTATTAAAACAGTCATGTCTGCTCTCTCTGGTGGTCGCTTGCTGACCTTCCGGATCTGCTGGTGGACCACCGGGTCCGCCGGGCCACACCGGCAGCCGCCGTAGCCGCCGTCACCTGCCGGGCTTCACCGGCAGCCGCCGCTAGCAGCCGTCACCTGCCGGGCTTCACCGGCAGCCGCCGCTAGCCGCCGTCACCCGCCGGGCTTCACCGGCAGCCGCCGCTAGCAGCCGTCACCCGCCGGGCTGTCTGTCTGTCTGTCTGTCTGTCTGTCTGTCTGTCTTGGGTCTTCTCCACCTCGCCTCTCCACTTATATCTATCCATTTTACGCACAGCTGTTTTGCGCTGCACGTATCTATCCCGCCACACACACACACACACACACACACACACACACACACACACACACACACACACACACACACACACACACACACACACACACACACACACACACACACGAAATCAATCAATCAATCAACAAAGACGTAAAACTAGGCCAAACCAATTAGTGCAAGTCTGGACTCGCTAATAACTTTCCAGCTCTGCTCTCCTCCTCCAACTCCAATTAAGTTACATTCAACTTATGGTTCTCACTCTCAAATGTATGATAAACCTGTGCATTCTCCATGTTTCCACCTCAAAGAGAGAGAGAGTTCTTCAAATGGACCAGACAGAACCGTCCTCTTTCTCTCTCTCTCTCTCTCTCTCTCTCTCTCTTAACTATTATAAAATAAAATGACTTTATCAAAACTGACAATGATAAACCTGGAGCGGACATGAAAGAAACATAATGGATATAGGCCTAATAGGCCTGTCCTTTTTAAAGCATTACAGTAGGCCTATATTTGGGACTGAAAACTAGTTCCCCCCCCAAAAAAAAGCAATACACATAAATACACTGCTTATTATTTCAAATAATGATCCACATCCATCCTCCCAGGTTGTATCATGATTGCTTGCGATGGGAATTAAAATTCAATGGTCGCGAGTTTGTTTTATATCAGCAGAAATAGTCACTACCAGTCCGTCAGGCGCAGACTGGAGTGGGAACAGCGCACGAGTGCAAGTAGGCCTACACGCCCACTGCCTGATCTACAAACCCTACAATGTGGCGCGGAGGGACGCAGTTTGATCTTGGAGATCTGATGTTCTCTGCGCAACACAGTCATACGACTAATCATAAATCAGACACCATGAGAAGCACCAGCAGACAGCGCGCAGCACTTGACTTTAGCAGTGGAGAGAGAGGGGGAAAGTCGATCAGAGTTGATCCATGGATGAACATGAAACTCGTCAAAGTGAACTCATAGTCATAGTATCATTTGAAGCTTTTTTTTTTGTTCGTTGCGTGAGGCAATGGTGTGTTTGTGAGTGGATAGCATAATGTGTTTGTTTGTATGTGCGTCTGCGCGCGTGTTGCAAGGCGAAGCTCTCGGAACAGTGACGTTTTGTATTCATTATATAAATTATTTATTTATTATTGCTGTGTTTGGGCCCGACTCAATCGGAATAGAATCCTGTAGCGTGCGGTGCGCCCGACTGTTCAAAACGGCTAGTGTGAGCCCGTTTAGATTCTCTGGCCAGATAATCTGAAAAAATGATCCTGTAGTGTTTAATTCTACCCGATTCAGTCGGGCCCGATTATCGTGTAGTGTATGGCCAGCTTAAAACTGGCTCTTGGGCCAGTTACGGCCTGGGATTGATGACAACAGAAATCCAGAAATCTCCACATATGCCAATCTGGCACAGTGTGGGAATGGAATAGGCGAAGGCGCTGTCCATGGTGCTGAATTATCGTTCCACTGTCTCGCCTCGCTGGAGTCAGTGCCCGGCAAAACGCCACAAATACATGCTTATGTATGTACAGTTAAGCCCTGCTCGTCAACCACAAATACAGTAGATGCATACATATTACATTTGTTACTATCGCTTTGAAGTTATTATATAAATGTGAATAAATGTTAAGGGCAGATATTCACAACATGACAAAAGTGAGTTTCCTTTTTTTTTATTTTACAAAGATGCGAGCAGCGTGCAAAACAGGTGTGCATAAAAAAATAGGTGGAGAGGGTCAGAGGGACTGATAGACATTGATTATTATGATTAGGTCTACTACAAGGCTACACTAAGGAAGGAAAGGGTGGTACGTAGACAGACAGACAGACAGACAGACAGACAGACAGACAGACAGAGAAAGTGGCCAAATTGGCCACTTAAATTGTCTGCGGTTGATCCCGTCATGCACTCCTTTGAAGTCAAAATTGGGCCATTCGGTTTTTGTAACCTAATTGTTTGTTTGAACGCACAGCAGGGAGTCCTTGCAGCTGTCAATGGTGATATAGTCAGACAATAGCCTACACTTCATATTCACTTTATATATTTATTTTATTAACTGTAGGCCTGGTCCTATAGAGCTAGTAGGCTATTGCATGTCTTATTACACATAAAAAAAAAACGCGGAGGCGCCGTGGGCCGCTAAAAAAAGAATAAGAAATAGATAGATAGATCCAGTCACAACAGAGCAGCATCATGTCCCAATCCTACCCAGCAGACATGTCAGTGTTTTGGCCAGGTCAGACGATCGCCTGGAATATAATGGACCCTTATGGACATTTTAATTCTTGTGCGGATAGGCCTAAAATGAAACCAAATGGACCCGTAAGGGGGGGAACGTTTGGTTTAATTTTACACTCTCTCACTGTGGAAAACACTGCGCGCGCACACACACACACACACACACACACACACACACACACACACACACACACTCATGGCTGGCTTGCTGGCTGCTGGTCAGTATAACAGAAACGCATTGTCCTTTTTCTTTCTTGGAGCATTACAGGTATTTTGCATATACTGTCTTTCATGTATGATGAGGGCATCATACTGCAAACTATTACATCACGCTGCTACCTGACAGGGAGTCTTACTGGTTATTATTAATATCTTATAGGCTAACTGGGTCATTAAGGCATTATGTTCGGAAATGGCTTTGGTTAATAATAAACCTGACGCCGAGGTGGTGAATAACCCAACATGTTATCGATAAAATCCGCATAGTACATAAGCAGAATGCTGGTCACAATGAATCCAAAGATTTACGCATGACAAGCGCAGAGAAACCATATGCCTAAATAATAATAATGAAGAACATGTGTTGAAACATAAACATATCTATGATGAATTCGATTAAGGAGAACCTTTAGTTAATTTAGCTGCAAAGAAAAATGAAGGTTATATTTATATTCGGGGTGAGGGGGTCGGTAAAATGTGCGTAAAATGTAATATGGCTGATATGAGAAGGTAGAAATGGATAATTAAACGGCCAGGCCGGGCGAAAGAAATACAAATAACAGACTATTAAGCTATGGTCAATAACTATTATAGCCTACAATAAAATGAATACAATAAGGCATAAGCCTATATACAGTATATAATATACTGTATATTTGGGACTAGGGAGGGGTAAAAACGAAGGGGAAAATGGGCACAGGTAATCCCACAGCGCTTGTCAGTGTGTGTGTGTGTGTGTGTGTGTGTGTGTGTGTGTGTGTGTGTGTGTGTGTGTGTGTGGCGGGATAGATACGTGCAGCGCAAAACAGCTGTGCGTAAAATGGATAGATATAAGTGGAGAGGCGAGGTGGAGAAGACCCAAGACAGACAGACAGACAGACAGACAGACAGACAGACAGCCCGGCGGGTGACGGCTGCTAGCGGCGGCTGCCGGTGAAGCCCGGCGGGTGACGGCGGCTAGCGGCGGCTGCCGGTGAAGCCCGGCAGGTGACGGCTGCTAGCGGCGGCTGCCGGTGAAGCCCGGCGGGTGACGGCGGCTAGCGGCGGCTGCCGGTGAAGCCCGGCGGGTGACGGCGGCTAGCGGCGGCTGCCGGTGAAGCCCGGCGGGTCACCGGCGGCTGCCGGTGAAGCCCGGCGGGTGACGGCGGCTAGCGGCGGCTGCCGGTGAAGCCCGGCAGGTGACGGCTGCTAGCGGCGGCTGCCGGTGAAGCCCGGCAGGTGACGGCGGCTACGGCGGCTGCCGGTGTGGCCCGGCGGACCCGGTGGTCCACCAGCAGATCCAGAAGGTCAGCAAGCGACCACCAGAGAGAGCAGACATGACTGTTTTAATACTTCGTTCATTTTTTTATACATAATTGACTATATGAGCACGTTGGTCCACTGCTGATCATGGTGCCTGCGTGTGTGCATGCATGCGTGCCTGCGTGCGTGTGTGTGTGTGGGGGGGGATAGGTTCGGCAACAGCGGCTGACGCAGCTCGATTGTCGGTCTGTCCGGCGTTGCCACGGATTAGGTATAATTGCTACGGCATAGGAATCATTGCCGCGGCTGTTGTCGGCAAGTCTGGCGACGTCGCGGCAGGTGCCGCTGCCGGAAAATGCATTCGCTGTCCCTCTAACATTGTTGTTCATTCCTCCTAGTTACATTAGTGCTTTCCTCAGTACAAATTCTGTTGTCTCTGCTTGTGTTGTAGACAGGAAATTACAGTTTTGAGTTGACTCTGCTAGTCTGGAAAGCATCACCACAACTTCCTGCTGAGCGCTGGCTTCATCTTTATCGTAACCACGTTCGGTCGTGATGCTTCACTTGAGTTCCAGTACAGTCAATGTTACAATGCATACACACACACACACACATAGGCGTTGCATGTGCGGCGTGCGTGTGCGTGAGGGGGGCAGGGGGTGAAGGGGGGAGACACACACACAGGGGTGGAGGCACACACGCACACACACACACGCGCACACACAAACGCGCACACACACACACACACACACACACACACACACACACACACACACACACACTAGGGGTGCTGATCTCCATCACTGAGGTGATTGGATACACATCTCGATACACTCTCAGCGATACGATATATTTACGATACATTGAAATCCTGCTGATACTGTACGATAACTCAAATGGAATAAAAATTAACCTATAACATGAGCAAAACTAAATGTAAACAATTACTGGCAGTCACAGCTGCAGTAAACAACTTCACAATCAAAGTGGATGACAAGGTCATAACACAAAAAAACGAAATCTCTTACTTAGGATGTATCCTTGAAGCTAATCTTTCCAGCGAAAAGATTACTTCTAAAGTCATAAATAAAATCAACCAACAAACTCGTTTCCCACAGAGGATCGCCCCAATGGTCAATTTCAACACACTGAAGACCATAGCTGGTGCAATAATCCAGCCCCTCTTTTACTACGTATGATATCGTGACGCCCCACAAGCCCTAAAAACTAAACTCCAAACAGCCCAAAATAAACTAATTAGGGTCCTGCTTAACCTTCCCTATCAGACTCACCTCACTGCTACTAAACCAGTTAAGAGTGGGGTGGCTCAGAGTAGATGACAGAGTACAGCAACTTGCAATGGGCCTGGTGTACAAGATAAACTTCACCACTATGATACCCAAGTACCTGTCTAAATACTTTATAAACGTTAAGGATGTCCATAATTACAACACCAGAGGCAGTGCCACAGATCATTTTCAACCCAGAGTCAAAACCAACAAAGGGTCAAACCCGTTCTTCTGCTATACCACCAAAATGTGGAAATCCTTACCGAAGGCCATAAAGGAGTGTGGATCCCTAGCATCCTTTAAAATTGCCCTGAAAAAACACTTACAGGCAGCAGCCGTTCGCAACTGGTAAAAAAACTAACCTAGCCCAACCCTACCCTCCCCTGCCCCTTCTTTGTATATACTTACTTATTTACTGTTTAGACTCTTTTTTATCGTCCATATGGTATCGTCAACAATGTATCGTGATGCGTATTGTATCGCTGTTAAAATGTATCATTACACCCCTGGTGCTGATGCATCACGTTACTTCCATGCTACAAGGAAGATCATTAACAAAAAAACAATCCTGTGTGACTTGTGTGTGTGTGTGTGTGTGTGTGTGTGTGTGTGTGTGTGTGTGTGTGTGTGTGTGTGTGTGTGCGAGAGAGAGAGACAAAGAGAGAGAGAGAGAGAGAGAGAGAGAGAGAGAGAGAGAGAGAGAGAGAGAGAGAATCAGTGACTAGAAGCAGAGCTCTTCCGAGCACAGGTCTCCGCCAGGTCAGGTATGTTATTGTGGCCTCCTGGTGGTGCTAAAATAGTCCGATGTGAAAGCACTGCAGGGCAAAGGTTTTTCCAAAAGGATTTGAGGCATTTTGCTCAAAAGGGAGCACACTTGGAAGCCAATCTTAGCCAATCAGGATGGACTATGAAAAATCCACAAGCTTACTGGGGAAAAGGGTGTGTGTTAATGTGGGGAGAGTGTTTTCTACTGGTGTTTCAGTCCGATTCTAGCAGTGGGCGTGGTTGCGTCCTACGTCACACACAGCACAGCCTGGAAACGGAACACTCCCCCCCCACCCGTAACAGTGCACACTTCAGCTAGCTCTGTGCACGTCTACTACGCGCGTTGTCATTTGTGTAGTTTTTGTACAAACTGGCAGGCTTCTACCTATTGATACACACCTGATCATAGTATGCTTGAGCTGCGTCTCAAGTCTGTAAATTAATAGTTAGATATAACTGTTCAGGTAACATAAAACTCACTTGAAGTAACATTGAACGCCGCCAGCAACACTCATTCATATCATCAACACGGTCGAAAACTGTGTGGTCTTCCTCATTGCTCACATGGCCACTATCACCCACTGCCAGGTATAAATGGGTGATTGACATGACATAATCCTCATTACCAAGTCCACACCATTCATTTAAACTAAAACAAAACAAAAATAAACATGAAGAGCAATTTGGCTCCAACATTAAGACTGAATGCACAGGTCACTGTTTCATGTAATCAATTCACAACAGACCCCCAAACCTGTTGTTTTGGTGGGCGCTGGTTGGCACAAAGCCAATACATTTGAAGTTACATTTCCCCATATAAAGTTCACATGTTTAAGCAAATTTTCTAGTTTTATATATATGTATAATTATTGGGTATTAGGCTACAATAGATATTTGTCACCATGACGTTCGCCTTTCCAAACAAACATACTGGTACTTTGTTTTAAGACACAACAATAGTGATTCTGCAACATGACATTTTATTTCATAAAAGTTCTAGAAGTTCTAGAACATAATCAAGGTGGTTATGTTCAACAGTGACAACATTTTCCTGGCAACTTTGCCTTGCTATTGAACAATACAACAAACCCACAGTCAAATTAACAACTTTCAAACTGTCACAAAAATTATTGCGACCGTAGGTCGCACTTACTACAGAAAGCTGCTCGAGGTGTCCGTGCGTCCGTCAGTCAGTCCGTCACACCTCACACGTCACACTTTTGCCCTGCTCATATCTCGGCCACCGTTGGCCCGATCCATGCCAAAATTTCCACACAAACTCCTTGCCTGCCAAACTACAACCTCCAAGGACCCCCAGAGTTCCAGGGACCCCCAGGTCCCTGGGGGACCCCCAGGTGTAAAAAAAATACCAAATGTGCAAAAATTACCAAATGACCACCCCAACGGGGCTGCTCACGGGGAATTCCCGGGGACCACCCACTCCTGGTGCTCCAGAACGGATGCAAAAGTGGTGGCGCCCCCAGTGGAGGACCCCCTGCCACTGCTGCTCACATAAAATGCCGTAACTCGGGCTAGGAGCGTCCGGGAGAGCCGGGGCCGGTACCTAATCGTCCGCCAAGGCAACGCGGACACCCCACCCCTCATTTCTCACATGGCCCTCTTCTAGCGCCACCTACAGGCCGATTTTTAAAACACATTTTTGGCCACTGCTCCTACAGTTTTGCCCCTCAAATCACGGAAATCACTACACAGTATGTCTACACTCATGTCATCAACATGGATCCGGAAGTTTTTGGAAAAACAAATTTTTGCCCTATTTGTGGAGATAAGTGACCTACGGTCGCTTATCTCCCGATTAGGGAGTCTTACTGGTATAATTGCTATTTGCCATTGTATATGGGGCTAAGTGGTAGGTTCAAGAGTGGCCAGCGACAGGGCTCAGTGGTTGCTGAATGTTCAAATATTCAGTATAACACAGCCTATACAGTAGCCTATAAACATCAGGATTTTTGCTTCATTCAGTGTTGACATGCAAATTAAGAACTAAAATAAATAAAGACATGAGGAAATTGTTGAGGAAACTGTATCACAGTGTTGGACATAGTGAAATTTAAAAGAACGTAATTTATGTTGAACAACTCAGAGGCTTATTATATTATCACTTGGCCTGGTTAAAGAAGGAACAATATTGACTGGTTGAAATGACTGCAGGTGCACTGGAAACTTTGCAAGCTTTTAGGGGCCTCTTTGTGGTTAAGCATTTCCTGTGTTTGAAGTACCTACGCTGTGTACGTGACATATAGCCTGTGGTTTTGAGAAGTTAAGATGCCTTGTTCTGAGAAATGTAGCGTACATGCCATGTCTCTATGTTTCTCTGGACAGAGTAGGACAGGTCGTCTTGTAAGAATCTTTTGAGGACCTTAACGGTCTTGTCTGTGACATAGAAAGTGTACATCGTGAGGGTTAAGGCTCTAACCGTTTTTCTGTGGTCGGGGACCTCCTGTCCGAAATGTATTTACCATACCGCTTTCAGGGGAGCCCCCGGGCCCCCCTGGTACGGTCAATATGGCGCCCTAACGCGGGGCGGGCGAGAGCTTTAGCGAGTCAAGCTACCATACCTAAAACAGCCGGGCACTTAGCAGGTTGAACACTGCTAGAACTAAAACGATAATCTGGAGTTTGATGGTCTAATCTTTCCCCGCTTAAAATACAAGAACCTACGAAAGAGATAAAGAAGATCTCAAAAATCTCTAATAAGAGATCTCACACAGCCGTGTGGATTTATTTTTATTTTCCGAAGATTATTAAACTGGCTTAATAAGTGCAGACGAATAGGAAGAAAACTATTTAGGAAGAAACAACAATGCTATAATCTGACCTTGTATGCTGGCTTCAGTATGAGCCAGAGAGGGAGAGGAAAAAATGTATGTATGTATGCATGGCTTGTATGTCACTGTGTGAGTTGATTACTGCATGTCTGAGTCGTAGTAAGAGTCCTGCTGCTACTAGAAGCAGTTGAACTTGACTCATGGTCGGAAGGGGCATCACGCCAGAGAGCTGAGTATTCTGAACACTGAGATATGTTTTTGTTGTTTTAACTCTATTGATATGCATATAGGCTTGTTTCTTTGATAAAACACGCTGTTGTGACACTAAAGCGTTGGTGAGGTGTGAACTTGGGGGGTTTGGGATCAATGCATGTCAGTTTGTGTGAGAGGCGAGACAGTGACTGTTTATATTCAATCACATCCTGCACAGCCTAATACGGTGTCGGTGTCAGTTCCACCAGTCAAACCATTGCAGCTTGCACAGCAACAGGAGGTTGTAGTGGTGGGCTGCAATTCACCCTTTGTCAGCCTTCTGGTTGGTTCCTGACTGACCAACCAGCAGGCTCTATCTGCCTTGTTCCGCCTTGTTTATGTTGAATTTGCTAAAATATTGTTTTTGGAGGAATAAAAACATTTAAAAACATGCCCAGTCACTATGCTGCACCTGAGATGTTCCTTTTTACTGAAACCAAGTTTAAAATGAGAATTGAATACACAGAATAACAATACGAAGCAACTGAAAAACATGTTATTTCAGTGGTAGTGGATGGAGAGAAAGGATTTTTGTCCAACCAAGACACAGCAACCAATGGGTGCGAAGAGGGGCGGGACTTGAAAAAGGGGCAATTGGATCACGACCCGCTCATCTGGTTCTTTCTCCCCACATGACAGGAGTCACCCAGTCTCTGTTATGAGAGTGAGTTGTGGACTGGAGTTGTTTGTCATTGTGTTCACTTACATAGTTGTGATGTCAAAAATGGGCATGCCCATATATGAAATTCTGGACCAAAAAAATCTCATGTCAAACTAGAAAAGTGCCTTGGAGTAGCATGTTGCTCTCTTTGTCTCTGTATGTCTTTTACTCTCCTTTGTTCAGTTGTCTGTCTCTCCAAAATACTCCAAAATCTCTGAAAATAGAGCTCAAATAAGAGCTGCCAGGGAATTGCACCCATCAGACCAGTCCTCCATCTATAGCAGCATTTTTTTGTTGTTTTGTTTTAAATAAACACATACTTACAACATTCTTCTTTCTCAAGAGACTAGCTGTAGCCACTTTACTCACCAACACACTGTAAAATAGGCATGTGCCCAAAAACGCTATTGTTTTTTTGTTTAGTGTTTTTCTTAAGATTTAGAGTAGCCAATACATTTTTACACCCTTTTTCTCCCCAATTTAGTTGTTATGCCAATTAATTCCTCCTCACACACATTTCTGTGTTGTCACTGCTCTGTTGTATCCTACTGACTCACCTGCCAGTGAGGAACCCCCTCCGGGAGGACGTAGAGCCTTCGTCCTACTCCTCCCGCCCAACACTCCCCACTGACGCCCCAGCCCGTAGGAATACGTGCATTTACCAATATCAACCTTCCCGCCCGGCTGCCCTCCCCCGAACACGGCTACCGGTACATCTGGTCAACAAAGCCAGATGCACCGCTGTGGATCAGCCCTATCATCAGCATTGTGTCAATTAATTTTTTTTTTCTTTTTTTTTTTTTTCTGTTTGTTTGTTTCCACATGATCTTATCTAATAGCTAACATGTTGGATTCAGTGGTGTGTTCTAGATTTTTTTGGTTGGCATCTATAATTATTCCCTCCCACACACACATAATGGTCTATCATTTACATGTTTTGGATGGGAGAAAAGAGTGTATGGATGCCATGAACAAGGGGTGCAACCTGCCTATAATAGGCTATGGCTTACTGGATTCCTTGACGACCCCATTGGGGTTATTCAAGTAATTTTGTAAGTAAGTAATAGATTCATGCTTAATTATGTTCCCCCCTTAGGCTGAATAGTAATTGAGATACAGCCATTTTAAGCTCCTGGCAGCCATCGTAGATGCCATCTTGAAAATGACGCCTTTCTGGAAGTTACATGCTTATTTAGCATGCCCAATAGTAACAGAATTAATTGAAAAGGCTTTTGTATGATTTTATGGGGGGGTTGAACCATATACTGAGCCATCTAATATTTGAGTTCTTCATTACCAGCCACCTAACACTAACACCATGCCAAAAATCTAAAACCAAGTGCACAATCTTGGAGTTTTGACATATTCCCTCCCAGCTATTACAACTACAGTTTGTAGCAGTTTGTCCGGCTAATCTTGCCACCATTTGGGCCAATCAGCACCAAATTGCTTGTGCACATTGCACATAGATGTATCTGGCCATAACCGATAACCATGTCAGTGGTGACTATCCTCATAGATACCAACAACACCTTTTCTTACTATGTTTACATGCTCCATTCTTCCTTTCCCTTACTTTCATATCATTCAATACATTTGATAGTTATTTAAACATTTAAGCACAATAACATTGTTGTTCATTCCTCCTAGTTACATTAGTGCTTTCCTGCAGTACATATTCTGTCGTCTCTGCTTGTGTTGTAGACAGGAAATTACAGTTTCGAGTTGACTCTGCTAGTCTGGAAAGCATCACCACAACTTCCTGCTGAGCATGCACTGGCTTCATCTTTATCTTAACCACGTTCGGTCGTGTTCACTTGAGTTCCAGTACAGTCAATGTTACAATGCATACACACACACACACACACATAGGCATTGCATGTGCGGCGTGCGTGAAGGGGGGAGACACACACACACACAGGGGTGGAGGCACACACGCGCACACACACACGCGCACACACACACACACACACACACACACACACACACACACACACACACACACACACACACACACACACACAGACAGACAGACAGACAGACAGACAGACAGACAGACAGACAGACAGACAGACAGACAGACAGACAGACAGACAGACAGACAGACAGACAGACAGACAGACAGACAGACACACACACACACACACACACACACACACACACACACACACACACACACACACTAGGGGTGCTGATCTCCATCACTGAGGTGATTGGATACACATCTCGATACACTGTCAGCGATACGATATATTTACGATACATTGAAATCCTGCTGATACTGTACGATAACTCAAATGGAATAAAAATTAACCTATAACAAGAGCAAAACTAAATGTAAACAATTACTGGCAGTCACAGCTGCAGTAAACAACTTCACAATCAAAGTGGATGACAAGGTCATAACACGAAAAAACAAAATCTCTTACTTAGGATGTATCCTTGAAGCTAATCTTTCCAGCGAAAAGATGACTTCTAAAGTAATAAATAAAATCAACCAACGAACTCGTTTCCTACAGAGGATCGCCCCAATGGTCAATTTCAACACACTGAAGACCATAGCTGGTGCAATAATCCAGCCCCTCTTTGACTACGTATGGTATCGTGACGCCCCACGAGCCCTAAAAACTAAACTCCAAACAGCCCAAAATAAACTAATTAGGGTCCTGCTTAACCTTCCCTCAGACTCACCTCACTGCTACTAAACCAATTAAGAGTGGGGTGGCTCAGAGTAGATGACAGAGTACAGCAACTTGCAATGGGCCTGGTGTACAAGATAAACTTCACCACTATGATACCCAAGTACCTGTCTAAATACTTTATAAAGTAAACGTTAAGGATGTCCATAATTACAACACCAGAGGCAGTGCCACAGATCACTTTCAACCCAGAGTCAAAACCAACAAAGGGTCAAACCCGTTCTTCTGCTATACCACCAAAATGTGGAAATCCTTACCGAAGGCCATAAAGGAGTGTGGATCCCTAGCATTCTTTAAAATTTCCCTGAAAAACCACTTACAGGCAGCAGCCGTTCGCAACTGGTAATAAAACAAACCTAGGCCCTACCCTCCCCTGCCCCTTCTTTGTATATAGGCCTACTTACTGTTTGTTTAGACTTACTGTTTTCTTTTTTTTTGTTCTTTCATTTTCTTTTATTTACATTTCTACTGCATAGTACTGTGTTCTATTCGTCTGTCATTCAATGTTATATGAGATACTTTAATGGTTTCCTGTGGAAATAAGCTTAGTCTTTTCTAGGATCTCCTTTTAGTAGACCTTGTACCAGTGAACTGTACCGTCATGAAACTGTACCTTTTCCTATGCAAACTTCTAATAAAGTCTTCAATCAATCAAACTCATGGTGTGGGTTGGAGGAGCGTGGAGGTGGAGCAAAAACCTGCACTATCCATACATTTCACACAGATTTTATTTCTTTGCTAAATACTGTATCGATTTTAAATCATTGAATCGTAATGCATCGCCATGAATGAATCAATATCGTCCATGTATGGTATCGTCAACAATGTATCGTGATGCGTATTGTATCGCTGTTAAAATGTATCATTACACCCCTGGTGCTGATGCATCACGTTACTTCCATGCTACAAGGAAGATCATTAACAAAAAAACAATCCTGTGTGACTGTGTGTGTGTGTGTGTGTGTGTGTGTGTGTGTGTGTGTGTGTGTGTGTGTGTGTGTGTGTGTGTGTGTGTGTGTGTGTGAGACAAAGAGAGAGAGAGAGAGAGAGAGAGAGAGGGAGAGAGAGAGAGAGAGAGAGAGAGAGAGAGGGAGAGAGAGAGAGAGAGAGAGAGAGAGAGAATCATTCTAGCAGTGAGCGTGGTTGCGTCCTACGTCACACACAGCACAGCCTGGAAACGGAACACTCCCCCCCAGCCGTAACAGTGCACACTTCAGCAAGCTCTGTGCACGTCTACTAGCGCGCGTTGTCATTTGTGTAGTTTTTGTACAAACTGGTAGGCTTCTACCTATTGATACACACCTGATCATAGTATGCTTGAGCTGCGTCTCAAGTCTGTAAATTAATAGTTAGATATAGCTGTTCAGGTAACATAAAACTCACTTGAAGTAACATTGAACGCCGCCAGCAACACTCATTCATATCATCAACACGGTCGAAAACTGTGTGGTCTTCCTCATTGCTCACCTGGCCACTATCACCCACTGCCAGGTATAAATGGGTAACCCCTGTGGTGATTGACATGACATAATCCTCATTACCAAGTCCAGACCATTCATTTAAACTAAAACAAAACAAAAATAAACATAAAGAGCAATTTGGCTCCAACATTAAGACTGAATGCACAGGTCACTGTTTCATGTAATCAATTCACAACAGATCCCCAAACCTGTTGTTTTGGGGGTGCTGGTTTCAGTGTTCAGTTCATAGTGCCATCACCATTTTCAAAGTAGGCCTAGTATTGCCAGGGAGGGATTAATGTGATCATAATTGATCTTTTTACCCAAATCAAGATCAGATACCCGTCACGCTTAGTGACGGGTATCTTATATTTCTAAACTGTACACTTCTTTCAAATTATTTGCGATTAACCACCTACATGTATGTCCTATACGCTTATTCCAATAAAATCTATTTCAAGGAACTCACAATCAGTGAGAGCAGATTCCCTCCTTGGGTATCATAGTATGCTATGAGACCAAAATGTCCGAGTATGAATTGTTGATAAAACTAGAAGCCAAGAAGAAATCGGCAGTGTGGCAGAACACTTGTGGTTCAACTGAAGCTGAAGACTGTATTTTGAGATGGATTGGCACAAAGCCAATACATTTGAAGTTACATTTCCCCATATAAAGTTCACATGTTTAAGCAAATCTTCTAGTTTTATATATGTATAATTATTGGGTATTAGGCTACAATAGATATTTGTCACCATGACGTTCGCCTTTCCAAACAAACATACTGGTACTTTGTTTTAAGATTAGTTGACACAACAATAGTTTAACCCTGACATAACAAACGTTTCCAAGCAACCAAACTGTGGCTGTGGACAGCTTTGCAACATGACATTTTATTTCATAAAAGTTCTAGAAGTTCTAGAACATATCAAGGTGGTTAAGTTCAACAGTGACAACATTGTCCTGGCAACTTTGCCTTGCTATTGAACAATACAACAAACCCACAGTCAAATTAACAACTTTCAAACTGTCACAAAAATTATATAATTGCTATTTGCCATTGTATATGGGGCTAAGTGGTAGGTTCAAGAGTAGCCAGCGACAGGGCTCAGTGGTTGCTGAATGTTCAAATATTCAGTATAACACAGCCTATACAGTAGCCTATAAACATCAGGATTTTTGCTTCATTCAGTGTTGACATGCAAATTAAGAACTAAAATAAATAAAGACATGAGGAAATTGTTGAGGAAACTGTATCACAGTTAAGCGTATATGAAATGTTAATATATAGATCATTATTCATTCCACAATCAAAACCACATTTCTAAGTAGCCTAATTGGTTCTGACTTTGAATAATGAATAGAGCCTATATGGTAGCTAGCATTTTGGGAATATATCAGAAGGATTTGCTGTAAACAGTCAGCAGGTTATGATTTTGATATTGCTCAAGAACAATTGAATATGAGAAATACAAAGGCAAATGGGAGGATAAAAGAGAATGACTAAAAGATAATACAAAATTCAACCAACAAACTTGTTTTATACAAAGGATCGCCCCGCTGGTCATTAGCAATACACGGAAGGCTTTAGTTTAGGGGTCTTCAACAGGGGGTCCTGGACTCCTAGGGGGTCCTTAGTTACTACAGGGGGGCTGCCAAATCTTTGTGTGATATATAGTCCGGGAGCCAAATGGTGATTTTTGGCTGAACGTGGATTCGCCTGTAAAAGTTTTTTTCTCAACTGATTCTTGTAGCTTGGGGTCACCTCATTTACTGCCATTTTGAATGGCCTCCCATCAGGGCTCCCCGCCAGAAGCCTCCATAGACTTCAATGTAATTTATAGTGCACAGAGCATGCACGCCCATGCACAGATCATGCACCATGTTTGTGCAGTTTGTTCACAGCTTTTAAACAAAAAAATCAGATTGGAAATCCGTTCAGGCATCCTTGAGATAATAGCCATTATATGTAAACAAAAATGGCCGCCCTGTTTGAAAGATGGGGTTGTATGGGGGTTGAACATGCAAAATCGCGATTGAAATCATGCTTACTAGATTTGATGGGGTCCAAAAATAATTTTTCAAATCTTTTTTTTTTTTCAAAACTCGTCATACTAGTCATAGGCAGAGTGGACACACTTATATAACTCGTCAAACTAGTCATAGGCAGTAAATGAGTTAAGGATTCAAGATGATGACCAGTGATATCCATTGAGCATTTTTTATTATTAATAATAAAAAATGCTCAATGGATATCACTGGTCATCATCTTGAATCCTTAAGAGGTGACCCCAAGCTACAAGAATCAGTTGAGAAAAAAACTTTTACAGGCGAATCCACGTTCACCCCCACGGCTCCCGGACTAATTGCGACCGTAGGTCGCACTTACTATCACCAGTAAGACTCCCTAATCGGGAGATAAGCGACCGTAGGTGGCTTATCTCCACAAATAGGGCAAAAAATTGTTTTTCCAAAATCTTCCTGATCCATGTTGATGACATGAGTGTAGACATGCTGTGTAGTGATATTCGTGATTTTAGGGCAAAAACTGTAGGAGCAGTGTCCAAAAATGTGTTTTAAAAATCGGCCTGAAGGTGGCGCTAGAATAGGGCCATGTGAGAAATGAGGGGTGGGGTCTCCGCGTTGCCTTGGCGGACGAATAGGTACCGGCCCCGGCTCTCCCGGACGCTCCTAGGCCGAGTTAGGGCATTTTATGTGCGCTGCAGTGGCAGGGGGTCCTCCACTGGGGGCGCCACCACTTTTGCATCCGTTCTGGAGCACCAGGAGTGGGTGGTCCCCGGGAATTCCCTGTGAGCAGCCCCGTTGGGGTGGTCATTTGGTCATTTTTGCACATTTGGTCATTTTTTACATCTGGGGGTCCCCCAGGGACCTGGGGGTCCCTGGGGCTCCGGGGGTCCTTGGAGGTTGTAGTTTGGCAGGCAAGGAGTGTGTGTGTAAAATGTGGCATGGATCGGGTCAACGGGTGCGGAGATATAAGCAGGGAAAAAGTGTGACGTGTGACGTGTGAGCACATTTGGTCATTTTTTACATCTGGGGGTCCCCCAGGGACCTGGGGGTCCCTGGGGCTCCGGGGTCCTTGGAGGTTGTAGTTTGGCAGTCAAGGAGTGTGTGTGCAAAATTTGGCATGGATGGGGGCAACGGTTGTGGAGATATGAGCAGGGCAAAAGTGTGACGGACTCACTGACTCACTGACTCACTGACGCACAGACAGCCGGTGGAGGTTTTGGTAGTAAATGCGACCTGACGGTCGCAAAAACCTGCACAAACTGTGAGTGAGTCAGTCTGTCCGTCTGTCTGTCACACCTCACACGTCACACTATTGCCCTGCTCATATCTCCGCAACCGTTGCCCCGATCCATGCCAAATTTTGCACACACGCTCCTTGGCTGCCAAACTACTACCTCCAAGGACCCCCGGAGCTCCAGGGACCCCAGATGTAAAAAATGACAAAATGTGCAAAAATGACCAAATGACCACCCCAACGGGGCTGCTCACGGGGAATTCCCGGGGACCACCGACTCCTGGTGCTCCAGAACGGATGCAAAAGTGGTGGCGCCCCCAGTGGAGGACCCCCTCCACTGCAGCTCACATAAAATGCCGTAACTCGGGCTAGGAGGGTCCGTGAGAGCCGGGGCCGGTACCTATTCGTCTGCCAAGGCAACGCGGACACCCCACCCCTCATTTCTCACATGGCCCTCTTCTAGCGCCACCATGAGGCTGATTTTTAAAACACATTTTTGGACACTGCTCCTACAGTTTTTGCCCTAAAATCACACAAATCGCTACACAGTATGTCTACACTCATCCCATCACCATGAATCTGTCCCATATAGCGCCACCTTCAGGCCGATTTTGGAAAAACACATTTTTGCCCTATTTGTGGAGATAAGCGACCTACGGTCGCTTCTCTCCCGATTAGGGAGTCTTACTGGTAGGATAATTCTTTAAAATTAACAACTTGCATCCCTATACTCTGAGGAGAACTTTAGCCAAAAATAGCTGATCTACGCTTGTAGATCAGCTATTTTTGGCAAATAAGTTTGGTGTAGAGGTAAAAAAGAGTAGACCAAGTACAGAGTGAAAGATTTAAGATTTTAAGTGGTTAAGTGTCAAACAAGTCTATGAAATCGATGAGAATCTCCATCACACATTTATACAACATGTATGAAGCAGAAGCAGGGGGTCCCTGCTTCATCTCCCTCTCAGCTAAGGGGTCCTTGGCCTGAAAACGTATTAACCACTTAATCCCTGTGGTATCATCAGGGTTGTGAAGGACTGGACGAAGAGGATTTAAAAGGTTCTGGAATAACATCGTTTATTACAGACCGTGGAGAATGTAGGAATGGGCGACAAATGGTTAAGATAAGAAGGAAAGGGTGAGAGGGGGTGAAAGGGAGAGAAGGGTCAGGGTTTTATCAATCTGGCTAGCCGTCGTCAAAGAAACGGGAACACCCATTCTGTTTGTCCCTCTTCCTTTGTGTGTGTGTGTGTGTGTGTGTGTGTGTGTGTATGTTCGTGTAGAATGGAGTGGCAAAAAGTCACTCCAACAAGGAAGGAAAATGGCAAACAAAATTTAGATGATTGAAAAAGATATGTACTTCACTTCCCAAATAAGAAATAGAAGGTCCTCACAATTTTTTTTCTCTCTCAATTGAGATCCTCTTAACACACCTCCTTGGCCTGTCCAATTAACAGATTTATATGTATATGGATATAAGTATGGATGAGTATATAAAGAAAAGTCATGATCATTAAAGCTATACTGTGTAAGTTGCTCAACTAGTGGTCAGTAGCGGTATTGCTTTTTTCGTCCGTTTTTCGGCCGGAGTCGTCGCGGACCACCGCCGCGGACCACCGGAGCGGCGCCAGCAAACCACCGCGACCGATAGTAATCCGTGGAGGGGTAGAACGCATGGTAGAACGTAATTTTCTGGCCAGGATTTGTGGATTAAGAGGTTAAAATCCTTCACCATGGTAAACACTGTAGCCAAGCGGAGGCGCTTCCTGGAGACCAGAGCAGATAAGCTGTGATTGGCCGGTAGTGTACCATGTGTGCATGATCGGCGATGTGATTGGGCAACGTATACACAACGTATACAGATGATGCAGATTACGTCATTTTGGTGCGAAATCCCGCCCCTGTCACTGCTAAGAAGAAAACATATAAAGAGAAGGCTTCAGAAGCTGAAAATAACGGAGTGGGTGTTCTAAAACTTTAGCGATTTAACAGTTAGGACAATTTTAAGATTTGTTTTATAAAAAAAGTTACATGGTACAACTTTAAGCTTACGCGTATACCAGTCTAAGCCCTACAGGTCAAAAGTGACTGAACATAAATGAAAACCAAAAACAAACATCAAATCAACGGAGTAGCCTATATATTTGGCATGCATTCCAAGGTGAGTTGTGGTCGTAGCGGGAGTGGCACTGAAACTACAAATTTAACGGGACCAAGAAGGATGAGGGGCTGCTTCCAACTGGTGTTACACACACACACACACACACACACACACACACACACACACACACACACACACACACACACACAGTATACATGTGCTTGAATGAACTCACAGCCTGCATAAATCACAATACCATCAACATACAAAATACAATATCCAAAATATAACCATTATTCAATAATCACATTACAAATCACAGTATCAAACATTCACATGCATTGTCTTTTCCAAAATAACCCACTTCCCTGTATAGTATTAACCCAACATTCATATAACATGTCACACATCACATTACATATTATTTAAAGGGCCTACACCATGCTTTTAAAACTATATTTTTTGTATAAATATATGCTCAAAATTGAGTCTTATGCTGCATTCACACTGCAGATATATAGTTGAACGTTTTGCTTGCTTGGTCAATGTTATCTCAATGGAAACCAGCTTTAAAGATACAGGACACACACAGAACAAAGCTTTGGAAGCTTTAAAGCTGGTTTCCATTGAGATAACATTGACCAAGCAAGCAAAACGTTCAACTATATATCTGTAGTGTGAATGCAGCATAATGCCTCATTCACACTACAGATATATAGTTGAACGTTTTGCTTGCTTGGTCAATGTTATCTCAATGGAAACCAGCTTTAAAGCTTTCAAAGCTTTGTTCTGTGTATGTCCTGTATCTTTAAAGCTGGTTTCCATTGAGATAACATTGACCAAGCAAGCAAAACGTTCAACTATATATCTGTAGTGTGAATGCAGCATTAGACAGGTTTTAACCCTCAAAAAACACTCTGACCATTCTTTTTGTTTGTTCTAGCTCTACTATAATGAGGCTCTCCAACTGCAATACCAAAACGGCCTCTGTTTGCTCAGGGGCGCATCTAGTGGGGTTTTTCCAGAATAAAAAAAAAGTTTTTTGAAAAAAAAAAAGTTTTTTAAAAAAAAAAAAGTTTTTGAAAAAAAAGGAAAAAAAAAAGTTTTTGAAAAAAAAAAGTTTTTGAAAAAAAAAAGTTTTTGAAAAAAAAAAGTTTTTTGAAAAAAAAAGTTTTTTAAGTTTTTGAAAAAAAAGATTTTTGAAAAAAAAAAATTTCTAAGTTTTGAATAAAAAAAAATTTGAATTTTTTTTTGACTGCATTGCATTTTTTTGAAAAAAAAAAAGTTTTGAAAAAAAAAATTTTTTTGAATTTTTTTTTTTTTTTTTGACTCTGAAAAAAAAACGGGAAAACGAGAGTGACGTCACTCTCGTCAACTAACCCGTGGAAAGCTTTTCATCTCTGTCTGCCCAAAACCAGAGAAAGACACAACGGTCAGAAATAGGAATTTGTGAGGATAGAAGGTGCCAGTGGGACCCCAAAAAAAGGTTTTAAAATAGAAAAAGTGAAAATTCATGGTGTAGGTCCTTTAAAAGGGCCTACACCATGCTTTTAAAACTCTATTTTTTGTATAAATATATACTCAAAATTGAGTCTTAGACAGGTTTTAACCCTCAACAAACACCCTGACCATTCCTGACCGTTTCTTATAGCTGTGCTATAATTAGGCTCTCCAGCTGCAATACCAAAACGGCCTTTGTTTGCTCAGGGGCGCATCTAGTGGGGTTTTTCCACCCCTCCCCTCCTCTCCTCTCCACAGACCAAAAATAGGATAATGTTGCAGCTCTGATTATAGCCTACTGTAGGCCTATGTTGTATGATATAAGCCTACTGTCAAATGACACAGGGCGACCGTTGCTAGACCAGACATTAGAGAACGTTAATCTACATTAGACAATCAACCCCACCCGCATTGTATTTATGTATAATGTATAAAAATGTATGAAATATAACAGCCCATAAACCATAAAACTGTCTCCGCGACTCACAAATGGGTCCCGACCCAGTGTTTGGGAAACAGAGGGAAGCATCCATTTCATAGTAAAGTACGTTCAGAATCGGCGATGCATACTACGTATCACTCACGGTGTCTGGTCGCTCGGTCTGGTCGCTTACCTCTTCCTCCTGTTTGGAGCGTTTTCATCCGCAGCGCAGCGGGCAGCAGCAGCCCCGTGTAGCCGGGGAGAGTGAGGGGAGAGGCGGGGTGTTTTAGCCCACTATAGCCGGGGACAGTGAAGGGAAGACCGGGGGTGTGAGGCGGGGTGTGGAGCTCTTTCTAGCCGGAGATAGTGAAGGGAGTGGCCAGCTCCCTCTAGCCGGGGAAGGTGATAGAAGAGGCGGCATGTTTAAGCTCTCTATAGCCGGGGATAGTGAAGGGAGGACCGGGGTGTTTTAGCTCACTCTAGCCGGGGGTGTGGAGCTCTTTCTAGCCGGAGATAGTGAAGGGAGTGGCCAGCTCCCTCTAGCCGGGGAAGGTGATAGAAGAGGCGGCGTGTTTAAGCTCTCTATAGCCGGGGATAGTGAAGGGAGGACCGGGGTGTTTTAGCTCACTCTAGCCAGGTTCCCAAACTTTTTGACCGCGGGCTCCGGGGCGCTCGCAGCCCGAGACGGTGGACCTCCGTCTGGCTGACGAGCTCCGCACCCACCCGGCCACCGCGGCGAGCTCGGCGGCGAGCACCCACCCGGCCACCGCGGCGAGCTCGGCGGCGAGCACCCACCCGGCCACCGCGGCGAGCTCGGCGGCGAGCACCCACCCGGCCACCGCGGCGAGCTCCGGAGCTCGCCCCGTGGCGAGCACCCACCCGGCCACCGCGGCTCGCTCCGCGGCGAGCACCCACCCGGCCACCGCGGCGAGCTGAGCTCCGGAGGGGGGCTGGTTTGTGGTTTGTGGGAAAGGTAACTGTCCAAAATTAAATGGTAGGGTTTTCTTCACAGCCACAGACAGGACCATCGCCATTAAAAATAGTCTTTTGTTTCCTTGTTAGAAGGGACGAAGCTTGGGTCCTCGCAGTCTATAACGTCACATTTATAGTGCAATCCAGGAACGTTAAGACTTCTCCTTGGACATGTTGATAGCAAAAATGTTGATAGAATAAAAGAAGGAAATGACTCTGTCTACTATACAGGGAGGCAGAGTGAGAGAGCACTGAGTGAGCAGCCCCAGAACAGTAAGCCAGCTGCAGATGGAGGTGGAGGCTAAGCAAATTAGAAACAAATGAGGGGCTGGGTTTACAACAGTAGCTCTGGTTTTTACCTGAAGGGCGGGGGGGGGGGGGGGGGGGGGGGGATCCGTGTGATGTCACACGGATCAACTCTCAGAACAGCACTGTTCTGAGAACCTGTGGAAAGCTTTTCAACTCTGCCTTCCCAAAAACAGAGAAAGACACAATGGTCAGAAATAGGACTTTGTGAGGATAGAAGGTGCCAGTGGGACCCCAAAAAAAGGTTTTAAAATAGAAAAAGTGAAAATTCATGGTGTAGGTCCTTTAAATATCCAGGCCCATTGAGAGATGTTGAACTCATTTAATTTACCATGAGCCCACCCAGACTAGCAAAGTGAGCTGGATGAGGTCAATCATATCCTAGTATTGTTAGTCGTTTGTTTGAGACTTCTGTATAGTTTGATTTTAGTATGGCAGTGGACAGTACAGAAACCTGCCTATCGGTGCCATCATTAGTAGGCAGATCCACATTAGAAGATTATAATAGAAGATTTAAAAAAATGTTTTTCCTTTTTTTTCAGCAGTGCTAACTGCTCCTACATCTGGCTTTGTGCACAGTTTATGCGTGTGTGTGTGTGTGTGTGTGTGTGTGTGTGTGTGTGTGTGTGTGTGTGTGTGTGTGTGTGTGTGTGTGTGATGTATACCCATATATGGTTGGATATGACAAACTGTCAATACCAAATAATGTGTATGTCCCACACTTGGATTATTGGCCAAAGTTTGCAGGAGACTTAATGAAATGAACCCATAAAAGCACCACTCACTTCACACTGGGTGTGAGCTTTTATTTATTTTATTAATGTATGAACAATGGCTTCCATTTCAGCGTGAAAACTTTACAGCAAGATAAAGGCTGTAGCTTTGATTAGCTTGGAATCACGATCTATGATGTCATTGGTAGTTAGATTTTTGGGGGGCGCTTGTGTGCGCAAAGAGATACAGGAAGTCAGGAACACACCACTACAGATATTAGTCAACACATTGTACACGGTACACGCCAGTGCAACTCATATAGTCATGGTGGCTTAATGCTACTCTCATTTTTACATTCATTCATTCATTCATTCATTCATTCATTTGTTAGTTTTTAACACTGTTCCTCTCTTCAGGGTCACAATGACAGCCATAGAAGCCATTCAGCTTAAAAAAACAGACCTACAGGATGTTCTGTGTGACGATGCTGTACTCATCCTTGAGAAAGCGATGCAGAAAGGGTTTATAGACCACCGTGAGAAGAGAAATCTGACCAGCATCAACCAGGGCAATGTTGAGAAACAAATCGTCCAACTTGTGGACAAGATTATTGGAAAAGGAGAAAACGCTTGCAACGCCTTTCTCTACCTCCTACAAACTGATGCTGACATCAAGAGGACTCTCCCCAGGCTGGCGGAGATAGAGTGGGGCAACTATGCAGGTTCGCAACGTTAACTTTACGCATTCGGACCTGAGGCCGATTCTAGAAATGTCTTCTAAATCCTAAAGGTTTTCAGAAAAACCTCCGTTGCTACAGTATATTAGCGCGCACACACACACACACACACACACACACACACACACACACACACACACACACACACACACACACACACACACACACACACACACACACACACACACACACACACACACACACACACTCATTCTATGATGGAACTAAAACTATAAGTAAAAGATCAATACTGATATCAAAATACTAATTCAAAAATGTAAATGAAATGAGAGGAATGCTTTTTCTTGGCCTTGGTGGGACAGCAGAACTTACACTTTCCCTGGTAGAGTCCATAGCATGGCTGACAGCCCCCCACCCTTTGTCTCGCCCTCTCTCTCTCTCTCCCTATCTCTCCTTCCTGGGGGCTTGTCGTTTCTATGGTGCTGTAGTGGACAGTCATTTTACTTGCATAGTTACTGTTCCTTGAGTTCCATTGCTTGAGTGAGTGAACGAGTGAGAGTTATGTATGTGTCTGTGCATTGTGAACCTTCCCTCAGACTTAATGCTAGAAGAATCAATGCAAATTAAATTGTTTTCTGTTTTCTTGTTTGAGCGCACATGGGCCACGGGGAGCTTCCAGGATGTCAACTCCCTGGAGACCAGAGCCAAACCCTCATCTCAGGTCATCCCCCAGAGTCACAGACCAAAAGGCCAAGGGTCACTGAGGGCCTTCATCTGGGTGGACAGAAAGCAGACCTGGACCTGAGAGATCTAACATGGACTGCTGCTCCTTATCACACGATCTGTTTGGCCCAAAACCATTTGAAGCATAACAGACCAACAGTAGTCTTTTGCAATATGTTCTTTGAGTGTGTGTTTGTGTAGGCATGGAATCAACTCATTGAAGTAGGTAAAGCGGTTTAGGCATATTGGGGCTCTATTTTGATTGTCTCAGGCGCCCTACACACAGTTGCGACAGCTATCGTGTCCGTGTAGTCTGAGATTGAGGGGGGGAAGGGCGGATCCAATGCATTGTAATGTATACCTTGCAAGACAAGGTATACCGGTACATTACAAGACAAGGTTACACTCAGACAAAACAAAAATACAGTACAACATACAAAAGAAAACAAAAAACAAAATATCTGACACTAACACGACACATAAGGATATTAAACAATTATGACACAAAGAGCACATATATCATTAACACCTAGGTTCCTATGCCACAAGGCCGGGTAAATGGCTGCAGAGGGAAATCATCTATCCTACTCCCGGTTCCTCCATCAAATAAGAGAGGTCATTGCCCTCGACATACTGAATAAAATTCCCCCATATTTTCTTAAAATAGCTCTTGTTTGTTTTTGAGAGTGTATGTGATTCTTTCTAAAGGAAGGCACAAAGATAGTTCCCTAAACCACTGAGCGATGCTAGCTTTCCCTGTCTTTTTCCATGAAAAAATAACCCTTTTGGCTTGTAGCGGATCCAATGCATTGTCAATGGAAGGTTGTTTGGTTTTTTGTCGTTGCCGTGTCTCTTGGCCAAAAGACAGCCTGTGGTTGAACAAGAGACACAGCAACTACAAAAAAACAAACAACCTTCCATTGACAATGCATTTGGACCCCCCTTCCCCCCTCATTCTCATACGATACGGAGAAGATGTTTCACGCATATGTGTGAGTCCGGCCTCAAAGTACCAGCTCTTATGCCTTAACTTAAGACCTGGAGGCGTGGCAAATTCTGTTTGGCCAGTCAAAACAGCCAAACAGCATTTGGCAAAATAGAGCCCATTGATGTCTACCGAACCTTTTTTATTTTAGTGGTGGGAATGGCTAGGTGCACCCATTCTGGGTGCCTGGAAGAACTAAGAACTGAGAACTGTTCGCCTGGCATTCAAAGCCTGAAGTCTAGGGAGGAGTTTAGCGATAGCAAGTTTTGGGGTAGGCAGAAAAGCCATGGGGTTCAATGAGAAGGTTTACATGCCTGAGTGTAAGGTATGAGTGAAAGTGTCCATGCTTACATGTATGAATGAAAGAAACAACTGTACATTTATGAATGAAAGAAACAACTGTACATGTATGAATGAAAGAAACAACTGTACATGTACTGTATGCATATGAATGAAAGAAACAACTGTGTGTGTGTGTGTGTGTGTGTGTGTGTGTGTGTGTGTGTGTGTGTGTGTGTGTGTGTGTGTGTGTGTGTGTGTGTGTGTGTATGCTGAATGATTGTGTTTGCCTGGTGAGTGAAAGTATGCTAGATCTATTAGCTAACAATACAATATCGAACAACATTTAACAAAAAAGTACAATTTCTTGTCCCATCCTTTCCCTCACAATGAAGGCAGACTCAAAAGGACTTAAAAAATGCATTGTTTTCTCACTGTTGTTGATGATTGTTTATGCTGACAAAACATGATGAGAGAACTGATATCTTACCTCACTGTGGTGGTCATTAGAAAAAAAAAAAAGTTTAGTGAAATATATGGTTTTAGTGTTTTATACAATGACTGTTTAGGGATCATAATAGACATGGTTGTTTAAGGAAATGTTTATTTTCTTGGTTGTCAAGAACTATTGATTCATTTAGCCTTGCGATAACATTTGTAAAAGTTCAGATATGGCATCAGAGTGGAAGAATGTATAAGATAACAGCACCTAACTTTATGGCCTATTGGTAAATCACAGCAGTTAGAAACCCTACTCCTCCTGGAAAACAAGTGTTAACTCATCTGGTGCCGATCCCGAACTAGTTCGGCTTTATTTCAATCCAATACAATCTTTTTTTTATTAATTCACTTACCCCGAGCTGCTTGTAGAGTCGTGGGTGGTCCTGGCTCGCTAGCCGCTAGCCAGCTAGCCGTTCTACTCTGTCCGACGATATATTCCATTAAAAATGGTTTAAAATACATTTTTGAGCTCCCCAATGTTCACCCGATGTTCGGCGCCGCTTCCGATGAGTACACGAGTGTGCCGATCCCGAAGTAGTTCGGCTTTATTTAATTAAATGAATAAAATGATAAGAGGCCTTCTGAAGCCTGGCCTGATTTTTCTAGCTACTAGCCGAAAGCTAGCAACCTCCCGGCCGGCCGTAATTTGCGAACGCAATCGCCAATCTCCGCCTAATCCAATGAAAGACCGCATCTTTAAAGGCTTATATCTCTTTTTTGTGTTTTAGGGAAGCGGCGCGAGGTTTATTTACGGCGAAATCGCCCAAAAATGATCTTTTAGATGACAAAATGGGAATAGCCATTCTGTTAGCATCTTCATCCGGGACATTTCCATGCCGTGCATGAACGTGAGCACGTCAGGTCCTGGAAGGTGAAGTCCTGGAAGCTAAAGCGCTCGCCTATGAGAGATGCGCTGGCATTCTTTGGCCCCTAGAGGGCGCTGGCACTCAAAGAGTTAAGTGTGAATAAATCGAAAGCCATTGACAGGAGGGCCCTAAAAAATAAGACTTTTTTTTTTTTTTTACGAAACAGGGAAAGGGACCGAAAACTATGAATTTGTTTACGGAACACTATTGAGAGAGGAAGTTTGGAGCCTTTAACGATTTTGCATTTATTTCTAGAGTTGAACCTCTTCATTATTTCCTCACTCAACTTATCAAACAGCTCTCAGACATCCTCTATCGTTGGCAAAGGGATTTTGTGAGCTCCTAGAACTACAAAGTATTAACTTCTAGTTCTACTTTTGCTATTTTTCCTCCATTATTTTCCTTTTATATCTCTTTTTTATCTGCTTTTTTTCTGTGATTACTATTAGCATCATTGGATCATTAGATTTTATTCCCTTTTGAATATTTGACTTTTTGTTTTCTGAAATTTTAAATAAAACAGAGATTATTGGACATAAAGAACTTGTCTTGTGCTATTTTTCTTGGCATGCCGGTGAGTAATAAACCTTTTAAATAACAAAAACTGTATAATCACCCTGTACGGATAACCTAAGTGTTTCAAACATTTTATGTAAATTTAGCATTTTGATATTACTAATACATCTTGAAACTGGAAAGGTCAATGCCAAGTTGACACAGGTGTCATTTCATAATATATAAGAGAGTGAGCTTCCTACTTCCTAGCACCTAAGGGGCTGATGACTAGGTAGGTTATACTGACGGCATACAATTTGATAAGATAAAATGTTCACATAGCAAGCAGGGCACAATTAAAATAACATTTCAGACAAACAAATGGAATGAAGTCATTTGTCCTAAGTCAGACGTCTTAAGACTTGTGAACTTGTTGGAAAGGATATTCTGGTGTGGACTCAAACCATCTCCTGCCTCGTTAAGTGCATCTGTGGGGTGGACGGGGAGGTGGCGGACTGACACGGCCATCCACACAGCGACCGTGGGGACCGCTCAGACCATTGCTCTCTCATGGTCTGAGCACAGATCTGCTGGTAGCTGATTCATGCTGAGGGGGACTTGTTGAGTCTAGGCTGGCTTCACCTCCAGAGGTGGAGCTTCGAAGGTTGAACGAGTTAAAGTTGACAGAGCAAATCTGCCCCGATCGGCCTACATTTACCTAAAACCACCACACCTGCCCTGATCATCAAGGAGACTGTTTTTATTTTTTGTTCTTTTATATTAGTGAGTTTGTGTGGCGCAACCAGATAGTTGCTGACAATTTAAAAAGTGTGATTTTATATTCAGGTGGTGGATGAGAAGTTTGTTTTACTGTGGGGAAAAAAGGTTATTTTCTGTGTTGAACTCATTATCATTGCAGCAGTGTAATCGGAGTACCAGTATATCTCCAATAGATGGCAGAGTATCACCAGGGGACAGAGAGCTTGTGCCAGGTGGAGGTGTCTGTAGTCATGATTTTAGCAGTCTGTGAGATTTCAGTTCAGCTGTGATGTTGTGTGTGTGATAATGAGAGCAGTAGGCTATTTTCTGTTTTACAGTTGAGATGAGTATACTGGGCAATGCACATACTGTAGACATGACGTTTTGGGGAAGATACATGTTTGGGAATGTATTCACTGTGTGTATGTTTTCTGGGGAACTATGTAGAGTGAGTTAGGAAGAGTGAGTGGGAGTTAGCCATTAGCAACTAGCATGGGGACTGCTACTAGTAGCTGCAGTCTGGGAGCAGAAGCCATGACAGGGCCTTGATTGATTGAGGCTTGATTGAGGTGTGCTACTGTGATGTTCTGTGATGTTGATGATATGGGATATTGTGATATTATACAACAGGTAGTCGGGCTCTCAATGGAAAACAGGCTCTCCAACCGTACATATAACGAGCACAGATGCACTGTCTCTCATCATGTAAAAAAATCAGCTGCGTTGGCCACGAAAGACCGCAAGCGCTCCTCTCCCCCCACACTATGCTTGGCGGCTGGCTAGCGGTTTTCATGTGACGTTCAGGGACACAGTAGCTAAATGTGGCATTAAAAAAATACAAATTCTTATCGAATATCTTAATTACAATGAAATACAGTTGACGTGTTTTTTTTTAAGGGCAACTCCAGCCCTTCCTACAGAACTCGCCTGTCGGCTCGTTCTTGCGAAAAGGCTGTCGTGCAGGATAACCGCGTTAATGCACACCCTCTCGTGTAATATTGCTTAAGAGATACCTGTCAAACTAAATGATGGATATTTAAGATACTCAGAGTATCAGTACTCAGATACCTGCCAAACTACGGTAAATTACTTCCCAAGGCTACTACAGCAGTGGCTCCCAAACCTTTCAGGTCCAGACCTAAAAAAGAGATTAGACATTTTGCCCCGGGACCCAAACTAAAAAGTGCACAGCACGTTGCGCCGTGACGGCCGCATTGCGAGCTTGTTGATCGTCTATTTTCACTACCTCTTAATTATTATTATTTTATGGGATTTATTAGAGTTGTTTTTTTTGTTTGTTTTAAACTCTCTAAAATGATTTAAAAATATATATTTTAAAAATCGCTCTAAATTATTTTGAAATGTATTTTAATTCTTAATTAGTATAAGTGTATCTACGACTCTATAATAACTATACTATAACTATTAGTTATTCTCTGTAAGCTTTTTGTGACTCACAGCAGGTCAAATTCCACAGCAACAAGTTATAACCTTTTATAACTCTATGGTTATAACATACGCTGTCAGAAACCTCTTCATTTAGAGGAGGAAGTTGTTGCACAGAATGTGGGTCATATGAGACCCCAGCTCTCAACCATATGCAAAATTCCATATACGGATATGGAATTTTGGACCAAAAATCTCATGTCAAACTAGAAATGTGACATGTCATTATAGGCAATAAATAAATAAATAAATAAATAAATAAATACATAATAATAAAACAAAATAAAATGATTAAAATGTTTAGAAAGCAGTAGCAAATCTGCAAGCTCATAACATGCCATAATGTGAAGCATTGTGAGAGCTTGTAGACTTTAGGGCTGGGCCTATACACACAAGGTGTGAAGCAGCACTCACAGTAACTATTTTCTTGTTTAGTGTAGGGTTTCCCCCCATCAGCAGATCAACAAGCAACGTTTCAGCCCGGAAGGCCTCAACTCTAGCCTGTTTTTTTCTTTTTTGTCTATTCTTTTTTTTTTTTTTTTAGGTGGGATCACTTGCAAGTCCTGTTGATAAGGCTAATATGACTCAAAGGTCACATACAGCATAAAAAAATATATTAAAAAGAAACTAAAAACAAAAAAGAAAATCCAGAAGTGGTCTATAGTAAACAAGAAAAGAGTGAGTGCTGGTTTCCTTTTTTCTAAAAGTTTATTGTTGCTTGAACTGTGCACCCGAGACTTAAGGATTTTTGACCAGTACGATGATGATGAGTGCTGCTCTTTCCCTTTCTACTAACTATCTGTGGCAAAAATGTAACATTTTGACAAAATTATCCTTAACAAGCTGGCATGGTAATGGCCACTTCTGGATTTTCTTTTTTATGTTTTTAGTTTCTGTTTAATATATATTTTTATACTGTATGTGACTTTTGAGTCATTCTTTGCGCTTGATCAGAGATTAGAGATATGTTCAAAATAAAAATAAAACGGGCTACAGTTGAGTTCCAAGTCTTGCAACATCTGGCTTAGCTTTAAAACACATTGCATCCTCAGATAGGCATGCAACTGGAAATTACACAGTGATATAAAAGAAGAGACTTACTGGTCTTAGTGCGGTAGCAAGGTTGTCCCTCGAGTGTCAGGTATACAGTCTGTAGGCTCCTAGAGGCTCCTGGAGGCTGCTTCACTGTGACTCCTTTTGGTTTCGGTAATTGGATCACAACCTACTCGTCTTCGTCCCATTCATGCGTTTATCGTGCGCTTGCCCAGGCCTTCGGCCTGGGCATAAATATAACCATTGCATTCACCACGGCTTCGTAACCCTGGCCCGCTCTTCGTGGGCACTCGCGCCTGAGGCGCTCGGGTGCGAAGAGCAGGACCAAGGTCCGCTGCCCAGCAAACATTTTAGGTATATTAGACGTCTAATATACGTCTAAACTTATACTAGACGTGATGTCTAAGTTTATATGTATAAAAAATGGTCTACCAGAGGTATAGATATGCAAGTTTTTTAGACGTCTAAACTTAGACTAGACGTCTAATATACATCTAATAGACGTCTAAGTTTATACCTGGGTCTAAATTTGTGAAAAAATGCAGAGCATCAGAACAGAACTCAAGCACCAGAGGCAGCGAGGCAATCAGTTTTTCCACTACTTTTGACGGCCGTTAAGGTCAGTTTTTCACTACTTTTGCCGGCCCTTAAGGTCTAAATATAGACGTCTATTAGACGTCTAAATTTAGACCCAGGTATAAACTTAGACGTCTATGTAAGGGATAATGAATGGCTCCGCGGTGAATGACGACAGATAACTGACCGACGGACTGATAACTCCCCGAGGCGCTAGCCGAGGGGAGTTATCAGTCCGAAGGGAAGTTATCTGTCGTCATTCACCAAGGAGCCATTCATTATCCCGCTTATTACCCGGCTACTAAATAAAAGTAATAATTTGACTCAAAACTAAAAACAAAACAAAGTATTTCCTTGTTTACAGACGGCTGGAAGTGTTCCACAAGTGTTGCGCTGGGCGTCCTCCCAGCGCGACACGGTCGCCTTGGAAAACAAGGAAGTGCTGATTAGATAGAATCCATTTCTGATACTACGTCCTCTCTTTCTCGCTTAAAATATTTTTAAAAACATTCTTGAGATCAACGTTTAGTTGTAAATGTTGCTGTGTGGTTGTTTACATGGCTGACATGTTGGCTACAGCACAAGGTTCACGCAGTGCAACTTGACTGCAGCAGGTGCTCTGAGTCTTTGATTAGGCAGCGGTCTGTTATAGAGCGGAGCGGTCTGTTATCGGGTGATAACAGACCTCTGATTTCAGCGCTCGACCAATCAGAATCAAGAATCCAAACAGGCCGGGTAATAATAGACGTATATTAGACGTCTAGTCTAAGTTTAGACGTCTAAAAAACTTGCATATCTATACCTCTGGTAGACCATTTTTTATACGTATAAACTTAGACGTCTAGTATAAGTTGTTTAGTGGGTGGCCTTCGCGCCGCTTGCAATGTCGTGGACAATAACTGTGACATATAACCATTGTATTGCTCATCAGTACGGTAGGAGAGCCCGTTCGTACATGTGCCCCTGTTAGTCCACTTCGCCGTCGCTACACCACCCTATCGCTACACCGGCCAAACGGGATTTTCCCTTGGCTGGTGCCCCAGGGCACTGGCCCCCAATGGAAACACAAAAAGTTAGAAAATGGATGTATGAGGCTTCTGCCAGACAGCAACAATCTATAGAAGATATCATTAGCCTATATGCATTATGCTTAATTCATATCAGTACATTATCTATCTATATGTAGTGTGTACAAACATGTTACTGTATGATCTTGAAATTGGTTCCCGGATTTATATTTGCAGGAAACTGTTTAAATATTAGTTATTTATACCTGGACCTGAACACAAATCGTTATTTATTCAGCTCTGTGTAGTGGGAAAATACATACCATTTTGCAGGTCCTTGACATAAATGACTTTCTCTATAAAAAGAGGGAGTGAATAAGACAACGATCACATGCTATTGTATTTTTCTAGCTTTGCCATCCGACATGCATGTGCCACTCAGACATTTACACTCCAAAAGACCACAATGAAAATAAGCTCTTGAACTTTAGTTTTATCCTTTAATGTATATGCATATTAGTCATTATAAAACATCAAAAGCTTTTATGCAAAGAGTCAACAGAAAAGTCATTCAGTCATGCCTTGTTTTCTCCACATTGTATTGAAGGGTTTCTCCTGTGTGATTGTGCCCTCTAGTGGACTGATGTCATTCCTACATCCTTTCCTCCATGCATGCCTCACCTGGCGTAGCCAGACTTGACTTATGCCGTTAACTAACATGGGTGGATAGTTTAGCTGTGATAGGCTAGCCTTACTTACCCTTTGGCCTTATCCCCAAATTTACTCCCGTCTACCTCACAGATGCACTTAAAAACTAGGCAGGACTCAGGAGATCGTTTCAGTCCACACCAGAATACCCATTCCAAAGTCTTAAAACACCTGCACCTGACTCAAAACAATAGGCTATATGCATATACGCCATTTTGTTCTACTTCCAGGCCTCTTTCGACTTCCTTCACAGGTGTTACTGATGATACTAATTAAGGCTCTGTTTGATTTATTGTACAGTGGTTCTTTAATTTCAAGGACCCCCATAACTCTATACAAATGGAATCAACAGATGGAATCAAATGGACACTTGCGGGTCCATTTGCTTCCATTTGTACACTCTCAGAGTTACACACCTGTATGGGGACATTTGGAATCCACTCAAGGACACTTTGAGACCCACTGGTGTAGCAGAGTGTTTCCAGTGAGCCAACATGCACAATATCAGCACCCTGACTCTGTTTGACCAGAATGGAACAGACCCTTCATTAGTAACACCTGTGAAGGAAGTCGAAAGAGGCCCGGAAGTAGAACAAAATGGCGTATATCCATAGACCCTATTGCTGTATTCAAGTCACTATTTGTTTATTCCATTTCTTTGTCTGAAATGTTATGTTATAATTGTGCCAACATTTTATCCTATCAAATTGTATGCTGTCAGTACCCAGTAAATACTAGTTATTACCTTGTAATTACCTAATAATTACCAGGTAATTACTGTACTGTGAAAGGAAGAGTTACCGTCTAATCTAGTCTGGTTAGATGCTAGGGACATATCTTGTATATTCGGAAAAGACACCTGTGTCATCTTGGCATTGACCTTTCCAGATGTATTAGGCATAATATCAAAATGTTAAATTGACATAAAATATTGATAATAATAGGAAATCTCTTCAAAAATAATATTGTATATAATCGTGGCGTGCCTCTATGGTGCCCAAGCACGCTCTATAATATTTGTCTCTACATTTTATTTTATGTAATGTTATTTTATTTTATTTTATTAGTACCAGTTAATATGTGATCTTTGCATAGTTATTGGACTAGTCAATTCAATTCAAATGTGCTTTATTGGCATGAGAAAACATGCGTTTACATTACCAAAGCAAGTGTCAAAAATTAAATAAAAACAAGTTTTTATTGTATTGTATTGTTAGCTAGTAGATCTAGCATACATTGCATACATGTGTTAATTCAATGAAACTGAACTGTAAAAGTCTGAATCATACACTGTTCTCCTGCGTTCTGGGTGCCCGAGATGAAACGCCTCCAGCAGAGCCTTTCTGCCTTAACGTGTCAGCATACAGCCGGGGGTTCCGGCTGTATAAACAGACTGTGTTCTCTGCTCGCTGCCTAAGGTCCCTATTTTCGCCAAGCTAAACCCTAAACCACTTTGCATGTTTTTACTATTTTGAAAAACATTTCAAAATTGTTCAAATAGCTGATCTACAAGCTCAGAATCAGAATCAGAATCAAACTTTATTGTCACATCACATTACAATAACATGGGTGAAACTCTTAATTGTGCAGGCCCATCAATGCAGTTTTCAAGCTCATTGCTTGTCATTCATAATTTTTGGACCACTGTTACTTTTAACAAGTTAACCTTCTTTGCTTTGCTTTATATTTTCTGCTTTTATTTCTGCTTTTATTTTCTTAATGTCCAATAATCCCAGATTTATTTATAATTTCAGAAAAGAAAAAGTCACAAAAATTATACAATTTCAAAAAGGGATACAATTATACTAATATGAATCCCAGAAAAACAGCAAAAGTAAAACGAGATATTAAAGGAAAATAATAGTACCACAGAAAAAAATTGCAAAAGTAGATAGTAACTAAAAGTTTATACTTTGTAGTCGTAGGAGCTCACACAATCCCTTTGCCAACAAGAGGCTATAGAGCTGTTTGATAAGTTGAGTGGGAAAATTATTATTAAATTCAACTCTAGAAATCAATCGCTTAAAGGCTCCAAAATTCCTCTCGCAACAGTGATCGGTAAACAAATGAATCATTTTCGTCCCCTTTCCCTAGTTTAGATATTGTATTATTTGGGGCCCTCCTGTCAATGGCTTGATTCACTCTTACTAGCGCTTGTTTTCCAGGAGGAGTAGGGTTTCTAACTGCTGTGATTTACCAATAGGTCACAAAGGTGGTGTTATTTTATATATTCTTCCACTCTGATGCTATACACTGTATCTAAACTTTTACAAATGTTATCGCAGGCTAAATGAACCAATAGTTCTTGACAACTAAAAAAGAAAAACTTCATTAAACAACCATTTCTATTATGATCCCTAAATGATACAATCATTGTATAAAACACTAAACCCATATATTAAACTAAACTAAACACTTATAATATTTCACATTTTTCAAAATATTAGGGATGCAAAAAAAGGCTTCCTTAATTAGGACAGGCAAACATGACATTGTGGTTTTTATTGCTATTGCATTATTATACTGTATATACATTTTTGTCAAAAAAAGGCATTCCTCTCATTTCATTTACATTTTTGAATTAGTATTTTGATTTCAGTATTGTACACTATTTAGCAGGGCATTTTAGAAAATCAAATGATGTTTTATTTATAGTTTTAGTTCCGTGATAGAATGAGCACAACTGTAGAATAAATGTAAACGCTATTGCATTTGTTTTTGTCTTAAAATATGTGTTAATTTCCTGAAGATTAAAATGCATTTCTCTTATTTCAATTAAATTTTCGAATTTGCCATTTCATTTGAATTATGTCATCCATTCGCTTCCATATGTGTGTGTGTGTGTGTGTGTGTGTGTGTGTGTGTGTGTGTGTGTGTGTGTGTGTGTGTGTGTGTGTGTGTGTGTGTGTGTGTGTGTGTGTGTGTGATCGGAGGACAGAGAGTGTAGGAGTGGAAGAGAAACAGAGACAGCTGTCACCCAAGACATTTACGTCTTGACATTAGGGCTGGTAAACAAATATGAGGAATAATTGTATATTTGAATATAAAAATGTATATTTGAATTATTAATGTTTTATTTTTCAATATTCTTTTAATCTTCATTTGACAGGGTCAATGCAAAAGCAATGTATCATATTATAAAAACCCATAGAAAATTACTTAAAAAAACAGGATACCCGTATTTTACAGGATGTCCTGTAAAATTAAAATAATATTATTCAATATTCTGACCAATATTCAAATATAATTTCGGAGGAATGTTAACAGCCGTACTAGACATCACATCTCAGTTTGTTATATGTCTTGGTCATGATAGCAAGATAGGAAGACCCACTTCATGAACAACGTTGTGAGCTTGTGGTTTGGAATCACTAGGAGATGGGCTTGAACACCAGCTTCTTCCTGAGGGTGAACTTCTTAGCTTCGGGCATCTGCCTGCCCTTCTGGGCCACGTCGGCAATGACCCCAGAGAGGATGGCCATGAGGTCAGCACCACTGTAACACACAGAGAGAGAGAGAGAGAGAGAGAGAGAGAGAGAGAGAGAGAGAGAGAGAGAGAGAGAGCGCAAGCATTCATAACACTCCAACAACTTTAAATTGTGTAGTACATGCAGCAATGAAAGAAACTATGAAAATGTTAAAAGAATGATTGTGGACCAAGTTTGACCTGCATGGTATTCCTTACTAATATCTTATTAACTTCAAGTGTCTGTTTAAATATTCATGTCTGTATCATAATTATGATTTTGACAGTTACCTGGGACAGAGATCTTTTAGTCGTTTCCACAGACACTGCATGAACGGGGCCCCGTTTATCCCGTCTCTCTTTGCCACATAATTCTCCACGGTGGCCATGGCGACCAGGAAATCTCCCTCCGCTTTCACAACCGGCCCAGGTGGCACGGCGTCTCCTCCTGCAGAGGTGTCTGCTCGAGCCCCTCCAGGCTGAGGCTCTATCTGGCAGGCCTGGATGAAGAACACCTTGGGCTTTTGGTCGAGGAGGGGGCATTTCACCCCGTTGAACGTTGCGGTGATGTCATGGATGGAGAGACGCCCCCAGTCGGTCCCGGAGACACAGCCCTTTTCTCCGTGGCTCATGACGCAGCAGACGAAGGCATCTCCGTGCTGCAGAGGGTCGTCGACGTTGGCGTGGAAGTTGTCAAATTTGTCTCCGTTCCATTCATATGCTAAATTGCTTTTACCTTTTTTTGCTTCTAGCTCAGCAGGGTTCTCCAAAGACGACAGGAGTTTCAACGTCTTCTCCATTTGGCTCTTGGTCTGGTCTTTAAACATCAGCACTCTGAAGCCCAGCCAGCTGAATGTACGCGCCAAATCAACTACAGGAAAGGAAAATGAACAAACACACAAACACAAATGACTCATTAATGTTCAACCTCCAAAGAAACACTACAGTACAGTACTACAGTTTATATTACAGTATAGCATTTACTTCTCATATTTCCATTTCAGATGTGAAATTGACACAAACTTGCGAAGAGCAGTTTACAACCACTGCAGTCAGAGAATGATCTGTAGATCAGTGCTTCTCAACCTGGGGGCTCCGTTTCGGATCGGATCCAATCACTCTCGCTGCCATTTCGGGCCGGTCCCAGTAGTTTTTTTTTTGTTGTTTTTTTGAAGTTCGGTCCAAATATCCTCAGTTCCGTTTCAGCTCGGCTCCCATTTTTTGGACCCGTGCTACCCTCTACTATGACATCATCGTATTTTCCGTACTGGGCTTTTTATACAGCTGCTTACTCAATATGAAAACGTGGATTTCCACCCTGAGAACCGCTCAGAGTCAGAAATACGCGCCTGTGTGTCAATATCGCTGTATCAATAGTTTCTTTTAGCAGAGTCAAAGAAATTCGTACTTGTGTAAAAGTCCCCTGAGAAAACAAATGTTTACATTTCCAAATTGCTTGTTTGGGTGGGGGGAGGTCCCCAGTTCAAATTGCTGAAAAGGTTGAGAACCACTGCTGTGTAGATGACCAGTATTACAAACAGCCAACAGTAAGAGCATGAGCGTAAGTGCCATGGTATCCAAACAACATTCATACCAGCATCAAGGTTTGTTCCAGCTCTGGGTTTAGACCCGGTAAATTTCTCGTTGTTCATGATCACACAGAGGCCTGTAGGTTCGGTGTCCAACTTGTACAGGTCGTCCTGGAACCGCAAGTCACCTGACAAGAGAACAAAAGATAGGCCTCCTCATTCATAAATGCACTGCTAAGTTACAATTATATACAGCACTGTATGCTATTATGGAATCCGTAGGAGATGCAAGGGAAAGGAGCGCTTGTTTTCGGTGATGACGACGGAGGGTCACCAGTGTCCGCAGGTTATCTACTCACCAGCATCAGGGATACTGAGGTCAGGGTTAGGGTTTGGGTTAGGTTTAGGCATAGAGGTTAACATTCACCAGCGTCGGCACTCGGCAGGTTAGCTACTCACCAGCGTGGGCAGGTTAATATTAATATTCACCCACGTCTCTGCACGGTCTAAGTGAACACAGCGGAGCGCTAACAACCTCCTGTTCAGCCAATCGCAAGCCGTGCCTTCTAATTTATTCACCCCCATATCCTACGGATTCCATAATCACGTACTGTATGCAGTGTTATGAGGTTTTGTTAGCTCTGGTCCATAGCGTTAGAGGAGTTCTCCATATTCTACATCCGTCCGGCCGAGGCACAGCCTTCGCTCCCTCTCGTATGGTCCAAAAATAACAAAAACTGTTTCACTCCTCACCAAAACAAAAGGTATCTGTGGCGAGTTGAAAGCTTACTGTACTTAGTAAACACAGTCTGGGCCCCCCATCACACGCCTAAAATACATTTCTAGGTTGAAATGAAAAATAATCCACCGGATGGAGATCCATTTCTTCTAGTTTTTTCACTATTTGCCCTCACCATCATGGTGCCAACTCACTACGCAGGTGAGAGGACCGCATTAACAGAGCATTAGTCCCTTTGGGTGTTATGCTATACGACATTGGAAGCGCTGTTTCAACCAGGAAGAGTGTTTCACAATATCATACTCCTCACTCTGGTGACCCAACTGGGGTGATCAGGTCCCGACTTCACGTAGCTACCCACGATCAGTCCCATTAGGGAAAGACAGGGCCACACACTTCACTGCTCGGGAACTACTCTGCTGAGACTGGGATGGGCAATCTGGTGCGTGGAAGGACTAGGCTCTGTGGGTTGACTCCTGGGCTCCTTCTACGTCTCACCAGGTCCACTCCTGCTCTCACCAGGCCCAGGACATGTGCGTTGCACCAGACTCCCAGTACCAAAGATTGAATTCAGGAGCAGTGGTTCCTGAAGACCCTGTGACTAGATAATGACTGCACTCGATTACCTGCAACACAGGTTATAATTTTTTTCATTGACTGAAAAGTAAAGGTTTTGCACATATTAGGTTTCTGCCCAAAAGTGAACATACGGTATTTATAGCTATTCTGACCCATCCCTAGTTGCGACCGTAGGTCGCAGTTTACTACTAGTATGTTGTGATGTCATGGGATGTTGGGAACCACTCTAACAGAATCACTTTTATTCCCATATATGGAGTTCCCTGATGTCATCAATATTAAGCCTGTATCTAACAAGAATTCATATGGGAATGCCCATATATGGAGGAAGACAGCCCATATCTGTGTGGCTGGTTCAGAGAGGGATCTGGATAGACGACTGGATCATCAACTTTTATGCCCATCAATATTAAGCACATATCTGGGAATGCCCATATATGGACATAATTGTGTCAGTCTAACCAGTGTGGCTGCACGACATGAGTCACACTTACAAATTAATTCCGTCCTTGTCCCTTTTATACCCATATATGGAGATCCCAGATGTCTAGCCCATATCTGGGATTGCCCACATCTTAGAAATATTTGCCATATTTGGCAATGCCCATATATGGATGCACCATATATGGTCAAGACAGAATTAATTTGCAAATCAAAACTGACTATCATCACCTGGATCTCCATATATGAAGATCACAACGCTGACCTCATCAAACCCTGGATATCCATACATGGAGACGACTGGATCGTCACCTAGATCTCCATATATGGAGCTGGTCAATACCTCTACATCTGACCTCACAGACTCCATATATGGATATAGCTGAACTGTTCTAACATCACAGTGATGACTCGACCAGCTCAGCAGAAGGGTATACATGCCAAAGCACCTGTGTGCACGCGCCCATGTGCACACACCCATGTGCGCGACCTCGCCCTTCGCTTCTCTCTTACGTTTTACAAGAAGATAATGTCTGCGTGTAGACGTGTCACACGATATCTCTTGGCTTGCCAATTTATGGTTTGTGCTCCAGTTCGTTCCAATCACTTTTCTGTAATCTTTAATTTTGTACTGTCCTGTGCTGTGACACATATAATTCATGCGTTCCGGCTGGTGTGCCGTGTGTTCAAACCTGCTACTGCGATTATTTTTTCTTCTGCCTTTGTAGCTCAGGCTGAAGGTCTAGACACTGAGCAACTTACATCTTCCTTTCTTTCCACCTGTGCCGGCATCCTGGACACGTTGGCGCCGTTAAAAGCCATGCGCCCCAGACCTAGGGCTCAGACCTAGGTCTGGGGCGCATGGCTTTTTACGCTACTCGTGTTGCCAGAAGAGAGTGTCGTAGGGCTGACCGCAATTGGAGAAGATCAGGCTCCTTGTGTCATGACATTGTAAAAGAGTGTTGGAAAATATATTAGAGCACTTTCAAAGCCGAAAAGACAAGGCACTTCTCTGATCTAATTTCCAAAAATGTGGATAAACCGTGTGTTATTTTTAAAACTATTGACCAGCTTTTAAGTCCTCCCCCAACCCACTCAAAGAAAGGGTCAAACTCGTTCTTCTGCTACACCACAAAAATGTGGAACGCCTTACCGAAGGCCTTAAAGGAGGATCACTAGCATCCTTTAAAATCGCCCTGAAAAACCACTTACATGCGGCAGCCGTTCGCAACTGGTAAAAACGAACATAGCCCAGCCCTCCCCTCCCCTGACCCCTCTTTGTATTTACCTACTGTATGATGTTTTTATTTTTTTATTTTTAAATTGTTTCCCCCTTTTTTTCCTGACTATATCTACTGCATAGTACTGTGTTCTATCCGTCTGTCATTCAATGTTATATGAGATACTTAAATCGTTTCCTATGGAAATAAGCTTAGTCTTTTCTAGGATCTCCTTTTAGTAGACCTTGTACCAGTGAACTGTACCGTCATGAAACTGTACTTTTTCCTATGCAAACTTCTTCTAATAAAGTCTTCAATCAATCAATCAGTCAATGGAAGCCTCTGTGAAACATGTCTTTCTTATTTTGAAGACAAGGACACTATCAGAGCACATACCTCCCCCCGCCTCTAACCCCTCTATGCCTGTCACATATATGCACAAGTGTTTTTAACCATTTCAACCCTGTGTCTCTGTCAAAACTCAGTGAATTTGTCTCTCAACTCAAAACCTCATCTGTCCCACAGACACTAACCCCACTCACCTCTTTAAGGAGGTCTGGGAGTCCATCGGGCCCAGTGTCCTAAACATCATTAATAGCAGTCTTGCTTCAGGTGTTGCACAAATAGATTTAAAAAATGCAGCTGTGACAACATTAATTAAAAAAAACTAATCTGGATACCTCTGTCTTTGCAAATTACAGACCTATTTCTAAACTTCCATTCATTTCTAAGATCCTTTAAAAAACTGTGTTGGTAGTAACATAACATTTTTGTAAATGTTCCTTTTCAGTCGTAGATTTTTAATCTCGTCTTAAGACAAACCTTACGCCCTGGCTTTTAATTCCATTTGAGAGTTTGTGTGGTTTTAGTTTTGTTTCACTGCCTGCCTGATGCGGCTGCGTCTTTTATTTTCAGAGATGTGTCTTCTTATTGCACTGCATGTTGTTGTAGTTTTCTGTATTTTAGCCTATAGTGTAATTAGCTGTGATTCTCTGTACAGCACTTTGTAAACTCTGTTTTTAAAATGAATAAAGAAATTGAAGTGAATTGAAGATGATTAGAATAATTCAAATTGAGGATTTCAAATTTGTGATTACTGCATGACCAGGTGTTCATAAATCAGGCAGCCGGGCCAGTGCAGCAACAACTCTCTGCACAAAGCCTCTCCTCTAAAATCATTGGCAGCCGTGCATGCCAGCATAGGACTACACAGACAGCACTGCTGTTCATAAGAAATAAATACACACACAACACAACCTGTTGGTCAGGTTTGACTGTACGACCTATGGTTCAAGTTTTACTGACAGACAAACGAACATGGCAAAAATATAATCTCCGGCCTTTGACCATCTGGCCTGGTGGAGATAATAAACAGATATCCAAATAGACAGATGACTTACTTTTTAAAATGGCTGTAGACCATACTTCAAGATCATCACTCGCTTTGAGCTGAAGTTTAAGTACAACACCGGAGCTGGGTGGCTTCTCGTACTGTATGTCAAAACGGCCTTTTAATTCCGTTGCCAGTGTGAAAGGCAAGCCCTGCAAAGGCACATAATATTAATAATTAATTTACATCACACATTCATAATAAATACATACAGTATGTGGTAATATATAGCGACACACCCGGGGATTAATTTGTACTCCAGTTTGGTCACTCATGAGACGGTACATGTTGTTCTCTACAAGTATAGGCCTAGAGCAGGCGGCATTCTTGTCAACTTCATGGAAACTCTTCACAGAGCTTTCTATGACCTCCTTGATGTCCTGCCATGCGAAAGGACAACGGATGGTCACGGCGATGGTGGTTTGGGAAGGGAAAGGCAAAGAAGGTAGGAAAAGAATCCAGTCAGTTCCTTCCAGCTCAAAGTTGAATAACATTTCGACATGTCAAGCATTATTCGACCCAAAGTTTAAATAACTAAATCAAGCAATTATATAAATACAAAGTTTCCTTTGTACCTTGTATGTGTGTATTATTTTGTATTAGAATTATGTAGAAGTATGTATTAGAACCAAAGGTTACTGGGCATTCAACGCATTCATATATATTTATACAAGGGTTTGTAAAAAATATCTTTTAACAATTGTTACTTTTCAGGGGAGCTCATTGTACTCATTTGCGCTCAAAATGGCTATGGCTCCAAGAACTCTAAAAATGTAAATGCCATGATGATCAAAAAAATAAAAACTCAGTTATTCTTGACCCAAAACTAAACTGGAAGCACACATGCAATCTTTCTGTCAATCCTCACCTTAATGCATGACGCGTTGTTGGCGGTGAGGTAGGCGCGTAAGATTAGACTCTCATCAGTGGTCGGTTCCTGGTAGAGCAGCACCGCTCCGTGGTGTTCCTTCTGTGTATCCTTGACGATGGCACCGAACTTGCACAGGGAGGACACTGACCACTTTAGATGGCTACCAGAGTACTCCACATCACGCTCAATGATCTCAGCATGCCCACCGGTGATGTGTAGGACGCCAAACACGCCAAACACTTTCTCCTTACCCAGGTCTGTGTGAAAACAAAATGCATGGAAGCCAAGAAACAGTGTTAGAGCCCGACCGATACATCGGCCTCACTGATGTAATTTTGACTTATTTTATGTACTAAATGATTAGAATTATTTAGTAGCTGTCTCATTGATTGGCAGTGGTAACAAAAGTGTGCAAATCAAACAGTAGGCTGGACAACCCAACGTTTGATCGACAACAACATATAGATTCATAAATGTGACAAAATACAGTAAAATCCCAAATTATTAGAGTGTAATATCCAGCAAGCAATATAAAATCTGTTTGAAACTGCAAACAGATTCAAAGTTTAGGCTAGGCCTATCATTCAAAAGTATCCTTTTGCAAACAACATCCATGTTCTATTTGTTGTCAACAATGATCCAAATGTGATCAAAGTCAGCAGCCACCCAATTTCACCCAATTTTAAGCCATCTCTTTGTGTGGTAGCTCGGACTAGCTCCTTGTGGGAAGACCTGTTTGGAAGCTGCTCTGCAGTTATTTTCCCACTTTCTCTTTTTCTAGCTTTTTTCTGTCTTCTTTTTTCGTGTTGTGACTCTTTACATTGGCCAGGCTGGGCAGGTTTTGAGGAACTTTGTTTTATTCGTGTATGTAGTAGTTTAGTCTGTTTTTTTTTTTTACCTGTGTCGTTTTTCTGAACGGCTGGCTGGCGGAAAGGTCGGGGAGGCCTACTGTGCCTTGGAACCCTTGGAACAAAGGAAACAGTGGCCTACCCCCACCTATCTAGCCTGTCTTAAGCGTGTGGCCCTGGGGTAACGGGGCTCGATGGCTCGAAGTACAGGACTCAAGCACAGTTCAAACCCCACTCACTCCAGCAATTTTTCAATAACCGCGGACTGACTTTTCGGCCAATAGCGTCTAAATATAGACATCTAAAAAACGTTTAAATTTATACCTCTATTAGACCAATTGTACGTCTAAAGAGCATTTATCTATCTATAAATGCGAGAAGTCTCTGCGTGTCTGTCTGTCTGTGTGTCTGTAATCCGCGTATCTCGAGAACCGTTCGTCCCACCGGCTTCAGATTCAGCACGCGCGTTCCCCGCCGCGGCACGGAGTGCAGTGCCGGGTCTCGACCCGACCCGGCGCGCGGTTTTCCCGAAACGTTCGGAATCTCCTTATGCGGGGTTGATTGTTGACATCAGGCTGTTCCGGAGGAAATCGGCGAAAGCTCTGACTCATTGTGACATCACTTCATAAAAGGCTCTGACATCACGTACGCCACATGAGTCAACAAAAAATCTCTGTGAGTGTGTATGTATGTATGTAATCCGCGTATCTCGAGAACCGTTCGTCCCACGGGCATGCTCATCCTCATTCTTCTTCTGACCTTCGACAGAGACAGTCGCTTTTTCTCTCTCTCTCTCCCCCGGCCTACCCTGGCCCCGTTATCTCTATCTCCTCGGAGTCGAGATGGCGGGGCCTCCGATAATCTATCGCCTCCCCTCGGCTATATCTTGTGTCTCTTGTCCGCGTTTGCCTGCCTGCTCCTTGTGACTGCTCTGAGGGACCTGCCTGGCTATCGCTCTCTCTGCTATTCTGCACTTCGGAGCAAAGATGGAACTCATTAATTGGGGCCTGAGTGCGATCGATACCATATTCTCAACCAAGACATCGAATGATGGAGACTCACACTGTCCTGGCTCATCCTACCCAGCGGGATTTGTAAAAGATTCTTACGGGAAATGGCAACCACTATGCCTGTTTCCGTTAAGCATCGAAGATTCGGAAGACATAATTATATTTTGGAGCCTGGTGACGGGTACCCTAATGCTTGGAACTGCAGCGGGGCTCGTATACCGAAAGATAAAGAAGATGGCAGGAGCCCAACAGAAAGCCCAACGCCTGCCGGAGATGATAGCGGAGATCGGACGGGGTGTTCAGCTGATGTCGGGAAGGCTGGATCTCATTGCAGCACGACTGGCTAACCCCTGAGACGGGTCGCACTGGGAAAGACTTTGAGGGGGGCTACAATCAAGCCGCCCCGAGCTAAAGTCTGTTTTCAAATGGATATGATTCGGACCCCCTGCCCGCAAACAATCAACCGAGAGCTGCGGTGGAGCAGAGGGGAGCTTGCTATGCTTTTCCCACGGAGCGTCCCCTGGAACTCACCCGCCCCAACCCCCCAACACCTGCGGGCAGCGCTGTCTCAACTTTCACACGGTGGGGGCTGCGTCGGCCCGTGGATTATACACACTCACACATTCATTGCCTGGCGCGCACAAGGGCATGGTGAACTCTCTCTGACTGTTGCTCGAACTTTCTCGAACTTATCGCATTCCAACGCGTGTTAGGTCAACAGCACGTTAAATCAAGAGACTCTATGTTCTGTGTGACCTTGTCAAACTGATAAACCCGACACAACATCTGTCTCTGGATTCCTCTGTCCCCTTTCCCTCCTGCAAGGCTTGAACATGTTTTTGTCTAAGGAGTGTTTTTTGCAAATGGTTATCCTGTTATGACTTATAATCAGTGAGCTCATGACCGTGATGAATATTTGATTTTTTTTGACTCACCCTCATGTCCTTACCCCACCCCCCCCTCCTCTCCTGCTCCTTTTCTTTTTTCCAGCAAGAAAGGGCTATAGCAGCGCCGTGGTACTGTATGTACTGTATGGCAGCAGCGTGCTCCCTTAAATGCACAAATACATTTTCGTTGTACTGTGAATGTACTGGTATGTGTACTGTTCTTTGAAAATGAGTTGATCGTTGACAAATGAAACTGTGCCTGTGTACCTGTACTGTATTGTTACAATGACAAATAAACTCTAATCTAATCTACGCGTGTTCTCCATATATGGGCATAAAATGAATGCCCCCATATATGGGCATAAAATGGATTGCAGACAGACAGATACAGATATCTCCATATATGGACATAAATGGACAGAGGCAAACAGATGGTCAAAGATCTCCATATATGGGCATAAAATGGACGCAGACAGACAGATACAGATATCTCCATATATGGGCATAAATGGACACAGGCAAACAGATGTTCAAAACGGGTCCTATGACAACAGGTATAATGAGGTTTGCATTAAAGGGGTAACCGGCACTGTGTCTGCAACACAGTTGGAGGCACAGACAGATACTCCATATATGGGCATAAAATGGACGCAGATAGACATATATCTCCATATATGGGCATAAAATGGACCCAGAACTATAACTGCAGTGATCTCCATATATGGACATAAAATGGACGCCGACAGACAGACAGACAGATACAGATATCTCCATATATGGGCATAAATGGACACAGGCAGACAGATGGTCAAAACGGGTCCTATGAAAACAGGTATAATGGGGTTTGCATTAAAGGGCGGGGCATTCATTCCCTATTTACATTGTTTATTTGGTGTTAGTATAGAAAAACATGCAGTAATCAGTGAGTCTGTTCTAGGCCATTTGTGCACAGTGCCTTTTGGTTTCTACGAAGATAATGTACTGCTCTTCTTAAAAAGTAATAATGTGATATTTTAATAATTAAATTGTATTTAAATATTACATATATTTCATATTAAATTGTTTACTTGTTAGGCTGCCATGCTGTGTATAAACCACACTTGTCTGTTTGAGTGGAAATAATATATGATTGACTGACTGATATGAAAATGTCTTGCTTCTTTAGAAGCCCAGCCTGTATGGGATTGACACATTATATGGTACCTATGACTAATTAAAGTGTCTTGCTTCATTAGAAGCCCAGCCTGTATGGGATTGACACATTATATGGTACTGTACATACAAGAGGGACTTAAAACTCAAAAAAGCCTATTTGGCCTTTATTAAACAAATTAATTTAAGTTCATGCCTTTGTATAGCATCAGGCATAGATAGAGCAGTGCAGGTGAGCCTAAAGATTTGTACATCTATAATCTATCTATAAATGCGAGAAGTCTCTGCGTGTGTGTGTGTCTGTCTGTCTGTCTGTGTGTCTGTAATCCGCGTATCTCGAGAACCGTTCGTCCCACCGGCTTCAGATTCGGCACACGCGTTCCCCGCCGCGGCACGGAGTGCAGTGCCGGGTCTCTACCCGACCCGACGCGCGGTTTTCCCGAACAGGCGCGAAACGTTCGGAATCTCCTTATGCGGGGTTGATTGTTGACATCAGGCTGTTCCGGAGGAAATCGGCGCAAGCGCTGACTCATTGTGACATCACTTCATAAAAGGCTCTGACATCACGTACGTACATGAGTCAACAAAAAATCTCTGTGAGTGTGTATGTATGTATGTAATCCGCGTATCTCGAGAACCGTTCGTCCCACCGGCACGCGCGTTCTCCATATATGGGAATAAAATGAATGCCCGTATGCGGAGCTGATGTCTGACATCAGAGTTTTCCGCAACCGGTACTGTGTGTGCAGAGATCTTCATTATGACCCGATACACGATTTTCTGGAACCAGCACGAAAGGTTCGGATTCTGATGTCTGACATCAGGATTTTCCGGAACTGGCACTGTGTCTGCATAGATCTCCATATATGGGCATAAAATGGATGCAGACAGACAGATACAGATATCTCCATATATGGGCATAAATGGACACAGGCAAACAGATGGTCAAAGATCTCCATATATGGGCATAAAGTGGACGCAGACAGACAGATACAGATATCTCCATATATGGGCATAAATGGACACAGGCAAACAGATGGTCAAAACGGGTCCTATGACAACAGGTATAATGGGGTTTGCATTAAGTTTGTCATCTCCTCCATCTGTTTGTCTGTGTCCCTTAAAATGGATGCAGACAGACAGATACAGATATCTCCATATATGGGCATAAATGGACACAGGCAAACAGATGGTCAAAGATCTCCATATATGGGCATAAAGTGGACGCAGACAGACAGATACAGATATCTCCATATATGGGCATAAATGGACACAGGCAAACAGATGGTCAAAACGGGTCCTATGACAACAGGTATAATGGGGTTTGCATTAAGTTTGTCTCCTCCTCCATCTGTTTGTCTCTGTCCCTTTATTCCCATTATGGAGATCTCTGTATCTGTCTGTGCCTCCGACTGTGTTGCAGACACAGTGCCGGTTCCCCCTTTAATGCAAACCCCAGGCATTATACCTGTTGTCATAGGACCCGTTTTGACCATCTGTTTGAAAAAGCGACAGAGATCTCATATATGGGCATAAAATGGACGCAGATAAACAGATATCTCCATATATGGCATATATGGGCATACAATGGACGCAGAATCACAAAGATCTCCATATACGGGCATAAAAGGGACACAGACAGATACAGAGATCTCCATATATGGGCATAAAATGGACGCAGATAGACAGATATCTCCATATATGGGCATATATGGGCATAAAATGGACCCAGAACTATAACTGCAGTGATCTCCATATATGGACATAAAATGGACGCCGACAGACAGACATATACAGATATCTCCATATATGGGCATAAATGGACACAGGCAGACAGATGGTCAAAACGGGTCCTATGAAAACAGGTATAATGGGGTTTGCATTAAAGGGCGGGGCATTCATTCCCTATTTACATTGTTCCGAGTTGGTACGTATAATAGACGTACAAATGCTCGGTGGGAAGTTGTAAACAGTCTGCTATCACTACTAAATTAATCACCCGTTTCAACTTGAACTGTTATCATTTTTTAAAGTGACGTCGTCGTTGTGTGATGATTAAAGTGTTATACAGAGCTGTGAGAGGGTCTGGTTACGGTATTCCATCGTTTTTTGACAGTGCTGCGAGAAAAACACAGCAGATAATTAGCCTACCAATAATGTACAAGCCCACAAGTGCCACAATATCTGCGATCCTTTGTGTTGCATGAAGAATATGTCTTTTAACTTGTTAAAGCTCCATTAGCAGGGTTCAGAGTGAGAGAGAGAAAGAGAAAGAGACAGACAGACACGAAGCCGGCCAGTGTGGCACTGTTGCCATGTCTGCTAATTATAAGCGACTCTGGGCTTATTTTCTGTAAAGTTGCTTGTAAATGTCGATAATTGCGGGAACTTGCGTGTTGCTTTTTATTTGTTGTGAGCTTGTAGATTGGCTATATTGCGATGCATATAGTTTTAAAGTACTCATGTGGCCTACAATAGTCACTTTTTGGGGCTTATTTTTGTAGACCTGGTTGCTTATTTCTGTCGCAAAATCTGGCAACACTGGTCTTTATGCTGCCGTAAAAACAAACAACAACCAGATGCCTTCATGGACATGATATTTTAGGCTAGAAACTGCCAACTCCACGTTAATCCCAATGAGAAAGAGAAAAAAACTTTCCATGGACTAAAGTCTTGCGTGGTTAAAGTCACTTCTCGCGCTAGTATATCACGATCATGCCGCCACAATGGTCTAATGAAAACGGTGGCTTATCAGGCTATACCTGAACTTTTGCTGCCAATGATGGCATGTGAAAATAAAAAAAAAGAACTTCTAGCAAATTAAAAGTCCCCCACAGAGGTTTGTAGGTTCGAATCCACCGTGGTGCAAAACAGAACGAAATGTTGAACATAAAGATGTTTGGCTTTAAACCAATCAATATCTGTGGTCAAGATTTCTACCTGACAGTCTATTCTCACCAGCCAGGCACAGGGAGTGGGGGAGCTGCATGAGCTTGATTGTCATATCCTTAGGGTCCGTCTCCACGTTGAATATGGGACCAGCAATCATCCAGGGTTTCTTGAGGAACTTGATGAACTTGGACCAGGGCAGGACAGAATAACGGACCACAACTCGCTCCGACACCTCCCATATCAAGCCTGTCAGCTTACACTCGTATGTCTCCTCTGGTTCCAGCTGTGCTCTGCAGCGTATACACACACACACACACACACACACACACACACACACACACACACACACACACATGCACCGACGCACACACACACACACACACACGCACACGCACACGCACACGCACATGCGCACATGCACATGCACACACACACACACACACACACACACACACACACACACACACACACACACACAAATGTAAACAAACGTGTAGAGCGGTAGAATCATGTCTATCGATATGTACACTACTAGTAAGACACCTGAGGGTGACATGCAACCTCAGGGTGACATTCGCGCCAATTCTTGACCATCTGGCCAACCACAGCGTTTCTCTGACGATTCTAGTTGTCATTGTGGGGGGAGTTTGTTCATGTTAGCCCTATCGCCTAGGGTGTGGGCAATGTCCCCCTTTGCGAGGGACAGTCCCACATTTCCATGACTTTTCAGGCGTCCCCCAAATTGAGACTCTGTCCCACATTGTGACTGGCAGGTGTTGATAGGTGCGCTGATTGTTGCTGAAGCTCTTAACGTGAGCTCACAGCAAGCTAGACTGGACCACACTGGACTACAGGAATACATTATAGGGCAGAGTATTTCATTGTAATGTAAATCTCTCTCATTGTCTGTTTTCCCTGAAAGATATGTTTTTAAGGCTTAATAAAATAACATGAGAAATATCCCTTATAGGGGGGTAAATAACAAAGTATTATGTATTAGGGCTATGGTCGAATATGACATCAAAGCATTTATTAGCAACTTAAGTAATAATTTGCTATTAACCCCCTGCCCGCCCGTCCCACATTATCCCACACAAGTGGTACTTCTGTCCCTCAAATGAACAGTTTGGATCTGGTCACCCTAGGGCGATAGGGCCTTTCTGTGTGGAGTTTGCCTAAACATGGAGATGTGGTACAGAATGACTCATATATGGGCATAAAAAGTATATCATGTGACATCACTTCCTGTACAGACAGTCAGACAGACAGCCATTGACTCCGGCCTAACAATGGCTACTGTCTATGACGGTAGTCCCATATGACATGATGGACTGGACTATCTCCATATACCGGTATAGTGTTCTCCACATCTCCATGTTTAGGCCAAACAGGTTTGCTCCATTTCTCCATGTATAGGTCCAAATGCCCAACGTTGAGCTTGACAACGAAACGTTCTTAACACAGCCGCCCCCATATTTACTTTAGAAAATATGTTAAATTCTAAGAACGTTTCGAGTACCGTTTGATACAAGAGCGAATAAGCGCTACACTTCTGGAATCCTGTGCGTCGACTTAAAGTCGGATCCAGGCCTTATAATTTTATCTGGCCGCCCCGTTGCCACCTCCTTGTTACATTTTCTTTTCTCCAGGTGGATGGACATTCTTTCATAGGTGATCTAAGTCCAGCCGCCCCATATCAGATCGGAGGAGGATACCGCACATTGTACCTCATCCACCCTTTCTTCTCTCTCCTTTTGGTATCTATATCCTCCTCCTCTTTTTCTTTTTATTCTTCTCTTTTTAGGTCTTTCTTAGTCTTGTGTATCCTTCTTTTTTTTTGTCTTTCTTAGTCTTGTGTAGAGGAAAGTGATGTCAGGAAGTGATGTCACAACTCGCTGACATCACACTGACATCACTTCCTGTACAGAAGGAACGTCACAGAAGGAAGGTCACTCAAGCGACAAGGTTTTTCAGGGTAAATGCGACCTTCGGTCGCAATAAAATAAAGTATCCATAACGGAAGGTTACATTGTAACCCAGGTTCCCTGAGTGGAGAGACTGACTCATCTCCACTACATATTTACAATATGTATGGGAACTGACCCACGGACAGTTGACATGGAATATCTCTTTAAGACACATCACCTGTGGTGGCCCTGCCCTGATTAGCAATGATTGGAGTATTTAAGCCCCACCCGAGCATGGCCACCTTGATTAACTTTTGATTGGAACGAATTTCCAATCATGAAAACGATTACAATGTAACCTTCCGTTCTCTTTCGTGTTCGAGACTGACTCTCCACTACATATTTACAGTATGTATGGGAATACGCTGTAAGATGGGAGAAAGGCTGAGTTGGAGTGTAACACTGCCCTTTTCGCGGCCCAATGCGCCCAGGCACCACTCAGTGGATCAGGAAGACAATAGGCTGGTTCTCCTTCTGTCGAGCTGGAGTGAACACGGCTGCCTTTTGCCTTTAACAACAGGCACCTAGCCTCCAATCCATACAGAAATACAGGAGGTGGGATCCTCACTAGCTGTGGCGTGACCCGGGTCCAGGCAGGACACACTGGTCATGAGCATACCCTGGGGGCATATGCCCCTAACATGCAGCACAATGGAATTCCCTGCTGTTTCTATCGCCAGCCTTATTTATATACGTACACGTACATATAAATGTATCTGTATATATTTTGTATATATATCCTTTATTTGTTAGGATGGATGTCGCTATCAAACCCAATGTCCAGTGGTTTGTCTTGTGTCTCCAGCCAGCCCGTTCTAACTTCCACTTCTTCACCCTTATTCTTGGAGGAGGTTGCACATGAACTCTGCAGCCGCCACTGAGGCGCTTTAACACAGACGCTCTGACATTAAGTTCACAAAGCGCTCCAAACTTTGTTTGTTTAAGAATATATATACATTTATATTTCATCAGTCGAACTACAAGCCTACACGTGTAGTGTGCCGTTGTACATCGCTTTTTCCACACTTATATATTTATATAAGTACCAAGTAGCCTATAGGCCTAACCAGAACAACGTGTGACAGTGTATGATTTGTGCAACATATGCCTATACCATGAGCTGTCAGGAGCTTTCCTGAACTCACTTGAGCCACCCTGCCCTTTTGCTGAACAGCAAGGGGACCGTACCTATGTTCCCCAGGTTCCATGTTCCCCAGGTTCTATGTTCCCCACTTACCACCTAAACCTAACAACCCTAACTAACCCTAACCTCACTAAAACTAATGCTGTGAGGTGGGGAACATAGAGAGGGTAACATAGAACCTGGGGAACATAGAGAGGACCCCACAGCGAGCACAGTTCAGCCTGCTCACAGCATTAAGGCCCTTCCCCCCTACGCTGTTGACTTTGTCAACGCAGAAGTTGGAACAGTAGTACAAAATGCAATGTTTGTTCACATTCTCCATGTTTGTTTTGGCCTACTCTTGAGCCACACCGCCCTCTTACTGCACAGCAGGCACAGTCTCCTCCGCGAGCAGATTTGACAAGGGTCTGCACCGCTAGGTACAATGCTGTGTGGTTCTCTCTGCAAGCGGATTCAGCACCCAGCACAGGCCGATGACCAGTGCCTGCAAGCAATCTGACAGTTAACCAGATTACACCAGATATGTCTTTCTTACTTTTTGTGTGTGAACAAGCTCACGTAGTGCCCGGAGAGGAACCTCAACTGTAAACCTGCTCTCCCAACTGCAACTGGTAAGTGGCTGTGGGCACCGGCTACGAAGCTGAACACACATTTCTTTTAGCTTAAATTATGCTTTTTTTTCTGTAAACTGATACCACACATCTGCTGTCTGTCTGTCTGTCTGATATGCTCGGGTGGGGCTTAAATACCCCACTGATTGCTAATCAGGGCAGGGCCACCACAGGTGATAAAGAGATATTCCATGTCTACTGCTCGTGGGTCAGTTCCCATACACATATTGTAAATATGTAGTGGAGAGTCAGTCTCGAACACGAAAGAGAACATTAGCTGTCTAATTTGTCGACCTGTTGATATTTGGAACAAAATAATAGATGTATATTTCTGCCCAGAAATACATCTTTGGTTGTGTTCATGTTCATCTTTGGTTGTGACTACGTGTGTTGCGTTCTGTCTGTGTTTTTGTGTTTGTTTGTTTTTGTTTTTGTTTATGTTATATGTGAAAAAATTGATTTGAATGCAAAAATGTATGAATGCAAATTCCTATGTGTATTACACAATGGTAAATAAAGAAATCTGAATCTGAATCTGAATCTGAATGTCATGATGAATCTATAATTGAAGCAGAAGGGTAGATGATGTCAAAATGATGTTCAGACTCACAGATAGCGTCCTCCGGAGAGTTTCATAGGATTCATCTTCTTACTGCCATAGCTCTATCAAGCAAACACACACAGGAGATCATTTATTACTTATTATTACTTATTATTTGATCTTTAGATGTGTTGTGATTTTGTTGTTCTGCTGTTATTTATTTATATATACCACTGCATTGTCTGAAAGGAAGCCAAACAAAAATAAGTTTTACTCTTATGTACCTGTACAAAAGACGTAACAATAAAGTACAACCTTGAATTTAGGATCATTTACAGACAGAAACAAGAGTATCTCTTTGAATAAACGGACCTGCTGGACGTCTTTGCATTTTACACAGCTTTCGTTTCTTCTGTACACCTCATCTGGAAGAATAAATAACAATAGTTACACATACAGTATATAGATATTGGTGAAGATATCCTAGTCCCTAGTCCCTTACATTCATACACCGATGAAGGAGGAAACCATGCAAGGCACCAACCTGCTCATCAGAGAGAAATTAGAGGTTCAGAGTCTTGCTCAAGGACACTAACTCTGGGGGAGCCCACGATCGAACTCCCCCTGAGCCACTGCCTCAGAGACCTTTCCTGATCATGTTCTCTTCTAATGGAATCCCCTCTACCCTCTTCAGCTAAAGCCCTCGTCAACATAATATAGCAACAGAAAAACGCTTGTCCGTTAAATATAAAGATTGGCCGCGTTTCCCAAAGCGCAGTCGTACGGTCGTACGGTCGTACAAAGCCCTTCGTGGAACACTACGAAGGCTGTGGTCCTTCTTACAATGACGGCGTTTCCCAAACGCGCTCATAAGCGCCTCTCTCAAAACAGCCTACGCAGTACGCATGCCCTTAGGCTGGCCAGAGCCTTGTATTAGAGAGTTCTGTCAACTCTGGCCCCATGTGACCGGAGATGATGCAACTCTCCCTGAAGCTCTCCTTGAACTGATAGGATGTCAGCCAGCTGCCCTCCCAAATGAATTCCAGCTGTTGGACCGGGTCCATGTCATTGTAGCCTACTCAGCCCATCAATAAAACAAACAACGCTGAAAATTAACACACTTTTAGCGCTGTTAGTAGGCAAAACTGACAGCACAAATCCCTTGATTTAATTTGAAACTCTACTAGCAAGCTTTAAGCGCTTTTGGTATAGCTGACTGCACATTGCACAAAGCCCTGTTTTTTGTGACTTAACTGCTCGTCTTAAACATTTTTATTTTATAGGCTATACTATGACACTATATTGTAGACTGGAGCAGTTCTCAAAACGAGACTCTGCAACTCCCTGTGTCCTTTATATCGATATCCTGAAGCGGGGGTCGAACCAATTGCTCTCAATTGTCAGTCCAACACATAATCCGTAATGCTAATAAAGCTGTGCTCAATTTTCAAGGCTGTTGTGCGTTCCCTTGTGGCTGTGATAACTATAGGGCTACAATTAGTTATATAAACCAAATGGACCCGCATCATGGGTCTGTATAACTTAGACAGCCTACACTCTCAACATGTGAGTTAGCCTACATAGTACATAGCCTACCAATGATGAGGGTGAGGGTCCATTTGGTCCCTAACAACTTCCAAACTAAAATATAACAGCCCTGCCACTTAGCTCAGCGCTGTGTTGGCACAAGGGGTTGGTGTTGGACTGGCGAGTGGATGCTCCGGGTTCTGTCACCGCTTCCGTGTATCACTGCATAGGTTCTATATCTTTTAGCTGGGGACCCCCACGGGTCCACGGACCCACTTTGAAAACAAATGAGGTAAGGGGGTAGCCTATCCACAACTTTCCAACATCCCATCATGCATTGCGGAGAAGGTGTGCGGCAGCTTCTGGCGCCGCAGCCGAGTGTGATCTACACAACGGTTGCATCTGCGACGTGACGTGAGCTTGTATGTTTTTTTTTTGTTTTTTTTATCCCACAATTTTGTAACCCATTTTTTCACCCAGTGCCAATTGCCTATGTAATCCTGGGCCCTGCCACGCCTGGGGAGACAACAGACTGACCTCATGCTTCCTTCTATGCATGAGGAGTCCAAGTTGCTTCTTTTCACCTGACAGTGGAGATTTCCCATAGCGCATGGAAGGAACACATTATTCGAACCAGTTCCTTTCCCCTCCATCAGGCGCCCCAGCTGGCCAGGGGGAGGCATTATTGAGACCAGGATTACGTGCATGTGTTTGTGAGGGTATCAACCCTAGGAGACACGGGGAGAACATGCAAACTCCACACAGAAAGGCCCTATCGCCAACCCCACCTACGGTGTGGGCGCTGATGACACGGAGGGAGGAACACGCCACCAGTGCCCACAGCGTCCCCCGGCGGGAATCGAACCCAGGACCTTCTAGCTGTGAGGCGAAGCACTAACCACTGCGCCACTGTGCCAGCTTGTATGTCTGCTGTTAGCCGGAAGTGTCCCGCAGATAATGCTACAGTAAATTCTCGCGGGAACAGGTGGATTTTTTGTGTGTGTTGTGTTGTGGTGCGCTATCTCTCTGTATACAGCAGGGGTAGGTAATCTTAGGCACGGGTGCCAACATTGGCACAGGGGAGGGTGATCACTGGCACACTGACAGAAGTGTGAGTTTTTTCTTTCTTTTTTTATTAAATATTTAAAAAAGTTTGCTCTGTTAAATTAAGTTCCCTCACATCTATATACATATTGCATCCTGCAACCTACATTAATTCAGACTCCTAACTGAATGGGGTGTGAGTCTGGGAAAGAGGTGGGGTTATTGCTCTAGTGAATAGGGCTTGTTTAATGATCATTACATCCTGAAGTGAAAGATTTTTTTCTAAAGTAGAAACAAAAATAATTGTTTGTATAGCCTATGGACAATCAAAATCAGTTGGAAATATTACATTTTCGTGTCATATATGGCACACTGACTATCAAGAAAATGAAAACTTGGCACTTCATGTCAAAAAAGTAGCCGAGCCCTGGTATACAGTATCAAAGCAAGCTAGATGCATAACATAAAAATATAGTTCACCTTTTTAATTTATATATATATATATATCACCGCTAGATCGAGAATCAGTTAGATCGAGAACCGGAGCACTCGTCGTGCGGCGCAGGGCGGAACAAACGGTCGCTTTGATCCACATCAACGACAACGACAACGTGGCGAATGATAGCGCTAGGGTTGATAGGGTTAGGGTTAGGCTTAGTTTTACTGAGGTTAGGGTTAGGGTTAGAGTTAAGCATAGTAAGCTAATGGCTAAACACAGCTGAGCACAGAGTCGCAAACGAGTGACGTCAGCGACTACACAAGTGAATGGCTGTTGTCGCCATCTCGTGGTGATTGGTGTGTGGTGAACGACAAAACCAGTGCTCTTACCACGATCTAACTGAGTTACCCAATCTAACTGTAACACATATATATATATATATATATATATATATATATATATATATATATATATATATATATATATATATCCTTTTGCCATATGTGTATATATATAGTTCACTATTGTTTATTTTATATGCAGTGTGTAGAATACTCTGCCATCCACTCGACTCGCCATATGGTTCCATTATACACTCTCCGTTTCCCGAAAACCCTTGTAGCTCTTGATTGACAGTAGCTCTCGTCCATAGCGTTAGTGGAGTTCTCCCTAACGCTATGTTCCTCAACCTCCGTATTCCTTGGCAAAACCGGAAAACCCCGCCGTCTGGTCCAAAAATAACAAAAACTGTTTCGCCCCTCATCAAACCAAAGGTATCAGTGGACAGTTAAAAGCTTACTCTACTTAGTGGACGAGGTCTGAGCCCCCCACCACACGATTAAAATACATTTCTAGGGCAAAATGAAAAATATTCCACCGGATGGAGACGCTCTTACTGGTTTTTACGAAACAGCGCTTCCAACGTCACAGAGATGAATAACACCCAGTGAGACTAATGCTCTGTGTAATTCGGTCCTCTGACCTGCGCGGCAGTAGTGAGTTGGCACCTTGATGGCGACGACAAATAGTGAAAAACGAGAAGAAATGGAGTCTCCATCCGGTAGAATATTTTTCATTTTGCCCTAGAAATGTATTTTAATCGTGTGGTGGGGGGCTCAGCCCGCGTCCACTAAGTAGAGTAAGCTTTCAACTGTCCACTGATACCTTTGGTTTGATGAGGGGCTAAAGAGTTTTTGTTATTTTCGGACCAGACAGCGGGGTTTTCCGGTTTTGCCAAGAGATACGGAGGTAGAGGAACATAGCGTTAGGGAGAACTCCACTAACGCTATGGACCAGAGCTAGATTGACAGGTGCCTGCACAGGTTATGAAGGCGTTCTTGAAACGGTTTGCTGCTACGATGGGTCTCTACGACCATGCGTGAACTTACAAAGGCTCAAAATTGCTTTGGGAAACGCAGCCATTGTCAGATATGGAGATTCTACCAACCTGTTCACAGCTTCATACATTACTATTTAATGCTAACTGTTGTATTTGCTAACCATCTGCTGTGTGTGTCTATCAACACTCATCTATTTCACGCTGTTGGAAAAGTTTGGTTAATATTATTAATATATTAATATTAATATAGTATTGTGTACCAATTTTTGTATAACGGTCAAACATCATCATCCTTTAATCATGTTTCATTGACACTCTGTGTTCCAAAACAAACCCTGTTATTCTAACATTGTTATTACAACAACTTTGATACCTTGACACGGCACAAGTGTCTGACCTTCCACTGGTTAAGTAAACAATCTTTACCCTTATGAGAGTCATAAGGGACGTCAACAACTCTGTTGTGTTCTGTCCACTGATGAAGGTCATCTCAGCCCATGAGGTGACCACTTGTCACGATATTACATCATCATGATAGGACCCATCCTATTGTCTTAACTATATAAAAATCATGTCAACTGTCTATTAGGCCAGAAAGCAATATGGGTGTCACAGACTGCTGTATTATAGATGCCTTAATGGTCCACGTCACATTGATAAAAACCAGTATGCGCACGCCGGTCGGCACCAAATGAACCCCACCGTTCATAGGATGCAATGGATGGCACTCGTGTTTAAAAATGCATTCCATCAAACTTTCAGATGCCGTTTTTCTCCCAGTGTGGAGGAAGAATGCTTAGGATTTTTACTGTAAATTCTCACTCTTGAAATATATAAATCTTAGTTTCTGTTGATTGTAAACAATAATAGCGATTCAAAACAGTTGTCCTTCAAACCCCACCTCTATTCACCGTCATCAGAACAGAGGGAGCGCTCCTCTTGATCACCCACCCGATCCACTGGATCACCAGAGCGTCTACTGCTCGCCCAGCTGCAGTCCATGAAGCCTAATTATGCTCCGTCCTGCGACGGTGTCGTGCGCAGAGCCGCAGACCTCCAAGCTCAGAAGGGTTGCATTGGTGACGCGATGTGAGTTTGTATATCAGCTACTCGGTTGACGTGGAACACCGTTGCGCAATGAAGTATATATGTCTCGATAAGGGCGCACCCATGGGAGCACCTCACTAGCACACAAGAGGAGGTTGAATAACCAGTGCTCCCCAAAACAACAGGTTTGGGGATCTGTTGGGAATTGATTACATGATACAGTCAGCTGTGCATTCAGTCTCAATGTTAGTAAACAAATAATTGGCCTTTTGAATTCTGTTAATAAAATTATATCAAACGAACTTTTTGTTGTGCTGCCTCTTCTTTGTGTGGACTGTGGATATATTCTTGGGGGAAACTGAGTCTTCTGGAAATGGTTTACTTTCTAAGGAATTAAAATACCCATCACACGCCTTACTATCTAACCTGACTGCGCCCGATGATGGCAGCAGTGCGTATGCCTGGCTGCATATCGCTCTGCTTACCATCATCTGGGATTGCTCCGGCAGACCCGATGTAAGGGGCGGGCCATTTTTTCAAATTCTTTAGCAGGTGATTGGATGTGGCCGTCTCTCTATCACAGTCTGGGAGTGCCAACTCCTACCACTCATATTGGCCTGTCTGCATCCACGTGGTCTGCAATCAGACTCTATTGGCTAGAGGGAGATACTAGACTTTTGAGGCTTCAGACTAGGGCTGCGACTCTCTCCGCCACACTCACCCCCCTTTAGACCTCCTCTCACGGGGAAGCCCGGATCCGGGTCACGGCACCATTGTAACGGAGGTGATGCGAACCTCCCCACCCGGGCTTTGAACACTGGCCTCCCGTGTGAAAGTCCAATATCTTTAAGGGTTCCAGCGGATCCTTAAAAAGTCTTAAATTGTCTTAAATAAAAAATGGGGAATTTAAGGTATTAAAAAGTCTTAAATTCGACCAAATCTGATCCGTAGCTATTACATTTGAAGATGATGTTTTTAAGGCTCATGGGAAAATGAAAGCCATAAACATTTGTGCGTATTCATTTGATTAGTTACTATTAATTTTAGACAACGAGAGACCGCTAACGGGCTGCAGCGTGCAGCAGTCAGTGGGAAGAGGAGCTTGTTTGTTATTCTCGGCTCCGCCCGTTGTGTCAGTACTGTGGTAGTGTGGGTAGATGGGGTAGATGGAGATTTGTTTTTGAACAAATCAAGCCCTCCTTTTGCCATGCCTGCACAGTGAGAAGTTTAGAACGGCAGCGCTCAGACAGACAGTCATAGCACACTGACAGTGAGCACAGACTGAGAGAACACAAGTAAACACACTGGGCGTTGTGTTGTGGAGTGGACTTCTTAATTTTCTTTAGATTAAGACAATTCGCTTGCCTCACGATGCGGCCGTGCATGATTCTGCATTGATCATGGTGACGTGACATAATCGACTTTTGTTGTTGATTTTCCTCAACCATGATGCGTTAGCTACATAATGCTAAGGCTATTGCCCTGTACCGTACCCCGTTCCTTCTGCCTGTGAGACCGAATGAGGCTGACAGTCATAAAATCATGAAGTCATAAAAGGTTTTCAAAGCGGAGAATCCACCAATCATCTGTGATTTAGAACATCTGTTCTACGGAGCATTTTTACGTTCTACACGCTCATCAATACATCGTGTCTCCCCTCTCCTCTCCCGACTCGAGTATTGTTCACTCAGTAACCTCAGACAGTAATATAATAATAATTTTACTCCGAGTCTGAGATTAACATGAGAAGTTACCTTCCCAGCTGTGATGCCTGACAAGTCCCTAACTAGGCTATTTGGATTTTCCCATAACTACCATCTATAGGCTTTAAAGGAGCTATAGTCAACTTTTTCTTGAAAAACGGATGCTAAAATAAAAAGAATGTTTCGAAAATATTTTATAAAAGAAATAAGCTTCATATATGTGTTTCTATTCAAAAATGACCACAACAAGCGTAAAATAATGATAAAATAATCATTTTGGCCATTGTCAGACCGACACTTTGTTTACACTATAGTTTATAAACTAGGATGTAAACAAAATGTTGGCCCTACAATGAAAAAGTTGACTATAGCTCCTTTAATATATTTGTATTGTCTATTTTCTTTTCTTCGTGATATTATATGTAGAACAATCTGTGATAGGAGTCCCAACAACATTTTGCTGATTGTGTGTATGAGTCAGTAAATACAGTATCTTAAATATGCAGTAAAAGTTGTAATAAAATTCACTGCAGGGTTTGTTTTTGAAAAATGAACATTCTCACTATAGGTTCTAGTCTTTTGACCATTTACTAGAGAGAGAGAGAGAGATGAAAAGAAAATAGACAATACAAATATAATAAAGCCTACAGATATAAAGTTATGGAAAAATCCAATGTTAAATCATTTATGCTTGAATAAGAGTGATTAGGCCCTAACATGTTACAGAACTTTATAAATAAATACAAAGAGTTATAGTAGTCGGTAGAAGCAGGAAGTTATCAATCGGTTTCAAAAAACTATATTGTGCATCTCCAATTCTGAGTAATGGTGACAAGCAGCAGTGGTCTGCCGACCCATTCATTGTCCCACCCTCCGATTAGCCAATTTCAATAATAAGAATACATTGTTGCGACATTGATTTGGGTCTTAAATTACATTTGTTAAGGTCTTAAAAAGGTCTTAAAAAGTCTTAAATTTCACTTTCAAAATGGTGCAAGAACCCTGCTTAAAGGGATATCCCCATGGAACAAGGGAGATACTAGACTTTTTGAGGCTTCAGGCTGGGGCTGCTTATACCTATGATAATACAGTGTTTTAAGATGATTATAATACATTATAATAAGTAAATATGTTTAGGAATGTATTATAGACATGTGGGCTTCATGTAAAATGGTTTCCATACCAGTGTCTAGCTTAGGTGACATTCACACCAGGATGTACAATTAAAACGTATCCTGGAGCGTATTGTGCAAAGGCTGATGTGAGGCGGCATTCACACAGGCACGTTTTATTGCGATTAAAACGAATACTGTAATGTATTGTCGGAAAATACACGTTTGGGCATGTGTGAAGACGCATCCGTATTCTTTTTCGAATCAAAGAAACGAATGCAAATCCACAAAAAAAACAGTGGTTTTGATTCGCTACAGCAAACGCTTCACTGTTGGTGTGATCCATCCGTCTTAAATACAGGCAATGAAACATTGTGGTATATAGAGCCATGTGCGGGTTAAATCCATAGTTATATATAAAGGTTAAATCCCCCTCCAGACTGTCCGCTCTCATTAGATTTATGATCGCGCATGGTGTATTATTTGTGAGGAGTTGCTCACAGTCAGATAAAAGGAAAGTGCCACTGGAGTCACTATTGTATATCATATATAGGCTATAGGCCTAATATAATATAGGCCGATGTGTGGGTCTCTCGCCCTTGCTCACGCTCTCTCTCTCTCTCTCTCTCTCCAAATGGAGACACTTATCGCGCGGAGCGCAGAGAGAGAGGGAGCCAGCGGAGGGCAAGACGAGGGGCAGAGAGAGAGAGAGAGAGAGAGAGAGAGAGACACGTTGACGTTCTCCTCTTCGTAGATATTCATTTCTTGCTAAAGTCTGGTTTATTGCTGGTAGATTTTGCGAGTCCCTCCGGCCGCAGCTGGTTTTATTTTCTGATCGCCCGTTTCCGACCGCAGATAAACAGAGTTGGGGTCCGTTACTCAAAAAAAGTAGTGCACTACATATTACATATTACCTTTGAAAAAAGTAGTGCCTTACACTACTTCATTACTCCCTGGAGAAAGTAAGTTACACTACTCGTTACACTACTTTTGCGTTACTCCATAAAAAAGCCTGAGATGCATTGCCAACATATATTAGATGTATTAAATATTTATTATATATTATTATAATATCTAATACAATACAGTTATGTTGTTCAATGAAGTGAGTCCCAGGGCTCACTGGTGGTCATTTGAATGAGTCTAATAATAATATTATTAATAAGAAGAAATTATAATAATGTAATTATTTCTGAGCCCCTGTGGCCTTGTTGTAATTTAGCTCACATATGAGTTTATTCATTTATTTATGGACATACAAGGTTTCCACCTGACATTATATAGCCTATAGTTCTGTATCCATATGTCAGTCAGTTTAAGCAGATTTCATTCCATTTGGCTCCTATGAATTTTACAGTCCAGAGGTGGACATGACCTGGCGGAGATTTTCCCCCCACAGAGCGCAGCAGGTCATACTGTAGCAGGCGAAAGTGATGGAACTACAATGAGATGACTCCGTGTGCAGCAGAAGCACTAAAACAATGTCAAACTGATTCTAGCAGCGGAAAACGTCCCATTTGCTTAAAAAAGCAACATAACAGCGATGTTTTTGCATAAGGAATTATTAATTGTCCGTCATCATCACGACAGCGTCATGTCAGAGTCTCACTCAGAGCAAGGTGAGGTGCTCTTTTCCCCTCTCTCTCTCAGCCTACCGTACATTTCCAGTAGGCTAATTCATTCTTGTGGCTCGCTGGATATTTAATACTCACTATTTGGGGGTTTTAATGTATCTTGTCACATGCAGGATATTAATCTAGGCTGTGAATCAAACGTCGGCTTTGCGCACCTCGTGATGCGCTGCCAGTGCCACTCTTTTTTTCTCTTTTCTCTCTCTCTCTCTCTCACTTGAATCATAGGCAAAAGGTAGGCCTAATTCATTTCTTTGCTTGATATTATAAATCTCTGTATTTGGGGGTTTTGCTATTTTTAGTCCCTTCTATTAATCTATCAAATGTCGGGTGGCTGCTGCTTGATTGCCACAGTGTCACCGTGACCTCCCAGCTAACAAGGCTCCGCCGCTGATGACGTGACGCTGGTATTTTAAGAGCGGGTCCACGCCGTGCGGGAAACGCCGACGCTCAGCTCTCCTCACGCCGATCAATCCCGCTATCTAGAATTCCTTAGCGTGACGATTTTGAGTGGCGTATAGCAATAGTGTAACGACGACCTCACGTCCTCACGCAACGCCACCCTTAAAGCCATAGGATATTCTCTCTCTCTATCTCTCTCATTGTACAGCACTTTTGTAATTTCTTTATTTTTTGCCATTATTATGCCAATATTATTATATTGGTGTTATTTACTGTTTCAAACAAAACAAGATGACTTCGGTAATAATACTGATTCAATTCCAATGAAAACTGTCTTCTAAATAAAGTTATTTTATTTTTATTTATTTATGTTTTTCCTTATTTATTTATTTTTTCATTATTGTGCTGTTGCTATTTTATTTATTCATTAGGCTTGCATTGTCAAATTGTATTTTGTAGGGTTTTAATGTTTACAACTTTTTTATTCATCACGGAATCCACAGACCGGAAGTGGTCACCGTGCTATCGGTGCCTTTCCGTGTCGTATCTTTTCTTCTCGGTCAAAGATAAAACGCGAGTATGGGACCACAGGACCATGCATTGGAGAGATACATGTTGAATTTTATACTTAATTCTTCTACTCCTGGAAATGTAATTCATTTGAAACGGTGAGTGTATATGTGGGGAAGTGTGGTCTGTGTAGTAAAGTCTAAATGTCCGTGTGTGAGACCTTCCTTTGTTTGCCTATTTGTAGCTTGTTAGCTACATAGCATGGTAGCCTCGTCGGGTTACACCCCGCCATTCCGAAACACCGCCATTCCGAACATTGACTTCTAACCCTAACCCTTACCCTAACCCTAACCAACCCTAACCCTACCCCTAACCCTAACCCTAACCCTAACCCTAGTCAATGTTCGGAATGGCGGTGTTTCGGAATGGCGGTCTGACACCGCCTCGTCGTAAACATTCTCTTATTTTCATTTGCGGTATTATTGCGTCGTGGTGCAGTGCTTGAAATCATACCCATTCAGTCATAACATACTAATGTTTGTTTGATAGATTGGTAAACAGATCTACGTTTTGTATATATATATATTTTGTGAGAGAGAGAGTGTGTGTGTGTGTGTGTGTGTGTGTGTGTGGCTAATGGGCTAATGTTAGCAATGTTTGCGTCAAGCACTAGGAGCCATCCCTTTGTTGTTGTTTTGTTTTTGTTTTTTTGTCAGCAGACAAAAAGGCTGCTTATTTTATTAATGATTCCCTATTTATGTGTGTATTCATATCTGACCTGCACATGTAAAGATAGCCAGTGGTTCTCAAAGCAGATTACAGGGACCCTTAGGGTTCATTTGGTTCCATTTACACTGGCAGACCACAAATCATCTCTGTGTGTAGGTAAACCTCTATCTGTAGCCTTAAAATGTCTTGTCTAATGTTCCCCATCTGGCTATTTTTGCTTTTCAATTTATTTTTTAAATGTGTTGAGTATGAGAGTGTAAAATTCCACCACCAAGCCCAAATACTCTATTTTTATTAAATCATTTACCCAAACAGAAGACCTACAAGCTCTGCAGATGGGCTATTTTCACTACTTATGGATGGACCCTAACATGTCTGTAACTCTGAGAGTGTACAAATGGAACCAAATTGACCCTTACAAGTCTGTAACTCAGAGTGTACTTATGAAACCAAATGTACCTTTACAGGTCTGTAACTCTCTGAGTGTAAAATGGACCCTGCTTTGAGATTGTAGATCAGCTTTTTTTGGCTTGGAGATTACTGTAATTTGGGAAAAGAAATGTATTGAAATGCATTTATTCAATTATTGACACTCTCTCTCTGTTCATCATCCTCCTGCAGGAAGATCCGGTCCCCACACCAAGCTGAAAACCTTCCTGCATAAAGTCCTGCATCCATCTCCCTGGCCAGCAATGGACCACACCGAACCACATGCCCCCTATTCAGACCACCCTCATCCCGAGTCACGGCCACGCGACATAGTTGGACCTCCGACGCCATACGAAAGAAGCACAGCACAGCCCAGGATACCACAGTCGCTCAGTCCCCATGCCCACCTACTTCATCCATTTGGTTCCATGTGTACACTCTCAGAGTTACAGACCTGTTAGGGTCCATTTGATTCCATTTGCACACTGTCAGAGTTAGGAAGAGTGTTTTCTGCTGGTGTTTCAGTCCGAGTGTATCAAAGGGTGCGTTCGGAAATGCGCACCGGGTGTGTGCTCAGTGTAGTGGATGCCTAAACCTAACCCTAACCCTAACCTCAGTAAAACTATGCCTAACCCTAACCCTAACCTCAGTAAATCTATGCCTAAACCTAACCCTAACCAGAACCGGTGCGCATTTCCGAACGCACCCTTTGATACACTGACTGAAACACCAGAAGAAAACACTCTTCCTAACTCTGACAGTGTGCAAATGGAATCAAATGGACCCTAACAGGTCTGTAACTCTGAGAGTGTACACATGAAACCAAATGGACACTGACAGACAGTGTGCACTGTCAGTTTTCCCTTGTGGGATAAGCTATCTATCTATCTAAGGTCTCCATGCCTTCACCTCCTGGCCCCAAGTCTAAACGCTCACCACCCGTACACAAAGTTCATTGACCTTCCCACTGTTCTCTACCTAAAGGATGTTTTGTGTTTAAACCTTTTGAATATTGTTTCTAGAGTTCAAAATATTGTTCATCCCCACCATTACCCTACCATCTGGTGTCTTTTGACTTGGGTCTTTTGACTTCATGTTAAGTGGATCAGTTTAACTTTTCTATTTGAATTAATTTTACATACCCTTCATGAAACAAACTGATGATGGGAATGTGGTTCCAATTCTGTCCAATGCCAGCTCTGATGGTACTGTAATTCATTTTTAGGGTTGACAGCATGCACACAATCTGTCTATAGAAAGACTAAATACTTTTAATGTTTACAATGTCCTCCGATATACATGTGGTAATGTTATTATATGTTGTACCTCTTCAGTGCCACAGTACAGTTTAAACTATTATAGAAAAGTTACATGTGTATTGAGCTTGGATATTGGCTATGTTTACACCTTTCTGTTTTTAGCATACAGGATAAATGATTAACCTTTCCCAAAATAATATATAGCAGAGCCTTTAGGATATCAAAATGTACTGTTAACCCACCCATACTTTGTTTAAATTCTTTTCAGGCAGGTTTACCAGTTGTCAATGATATAAAGATGGCAACCTTTGTGTAATGTGATTGCTTGAAGTTTTTATTGGAGGTTTTGCAAGGGCTTATTTTCATTGATATCATTCTCTAACTCAGTGGTTCTCTCTGGTTCCCTTAATGTGCAACATTGTTTTCTCACTCAACACTGCAGAGGGTATCTGCACATTTCTAAAGTGACAATTGAAGGACTTTTTAATTTAAAATGACAAATTAAACATGGGCCAAATTGTCAAAATTAGAGGCAGAAATTGTGAAAATAGCCGATCTACATGCTTGTGAGCATGCAGATTGTGAGCATGTAGATCTGCTATTTTCACAATAGAACTATGTTCTACAAAATGTAATGTCTCAACTCTTAGTGCTCGTCAGGGTAGGGGGTCCCCAGTTAAAATATGATTATTTTGGGGGTCATGGCCAGAAAAGGTTGAGGACCACTGCTCTAACTCATTAAATTGAATGACAGACAGTACACAGTACTATGCAGTAAAGCACTTGTAAACAAAAGAACAAAAGAGATTTACATCAGTACAACTGATATCATCCTGCCTTGTACATAATTGTGATTGCTTGTTGCTTGTGTACATTTAAATAAAAAAGAAGAAAACGAAGTTAATGTCTGTGCCTCAACTGATTGTATAAATACTGTATGGGTGAAGGGAGGGGAGGAGGGTACATAATATGGGGGGGGGGGGGGGGGGCATAATGATGTTGCTATACGACGGTGTCACGCTATTCGCTCGCTATCGCCGCACGCCGGGCTCCGCCAGAGTGACGTCGTTTGGAGGCTTGGCGTAAGGCTTGGCGTGCGCTGATCAAGGACGTGACGTCAGCGCAGCGTAACACGCCTGGCGAACGACACGCTAATGGCGATCGCGAGGCGGCGTGACGCCGTTCTCACGTCAGAAATATCGGGAAAATTGTTAGCTGGGCTGCTGCTGCGCTGAAAATCAAATGTGTAATCAAATGTGTTTGATTACCTCTTCTTTGGTTAGTTATTTTAGAGAAATGGCAGTTCCAATGTTTTAAAAGACAAGTGATGATGTTTACAATCGGTTCCTGCTGAAGGCAGAAGCAGGAACTGCAGGCACGAAAGTAGCGAGTAGCGAGTAACGCGACCAGGCAGTATTTGTAGTGTTATTATCTATTCGGAGGAGTAGTGCCATTACAGCCCCCCCTGGTGCCTGGTCAGCCCCCCCCTGAGCCCCCTCCAGTCGCATGAGCAGACTCACCGCCGTTACCGAGTTATAGAATAGTAAATCTTCGTCCCCCCGACTTTCGGCACCTCCGCGCGGTCCAAGAAGATACAACCAAGCGCTCCCTACCTCCTTGCCCAACCCTGGCCCCCACCGTTGTGCTTAGGTTGCTAGGGAAACGGCAGATCTACCCGGAAGCAGTCTAGGTTTCAATCACAACGCGCGGTGCAGGCATGTTTACTTTATGGTGGACTGTGTGTTTTGCTTCATTAATTTGCAACACATCACTTACACTTACCAAGTGATTATTGCATGACATCATGGACAGTTCATTCGCTATCAAGGATAAAGTGAGGTTTTAACAAGGTAAGAAGATTGACTTTATAATGTGCTCTCTCTCTCTCTCTCTCTCTCTCTCTCTCTCTCTCTCTCTCTCTCTCTCTCTCTCTCTCTCTTTATCTCTCCCTATATTTGCAAAACTGTCTGCCGCCGTGCAGACCCTAACCCTTTTCTGATGTGGGCTTTGCACTGTAGTTTATTGTTCTGCATGGCTGGGGGTTTTATATTTTATATTGGTGAAACAGAACAGGGCATGCCATTGTAGTGTGTGTGTGTGTGTGTGTGTTGCGTGTGTCTGTGGCTCCTTGCTATACCATTGCGTGGGGGGAAATCACCGACCGAAACCGTAATAAAAGTCCCCCAAAACTGCAATAAAAATCACCCAAACCCGCAAAAAAAACCCGCAAAATTTTGCGCGCGCCAGCTCAGCCCAGCCCACCCTAAGATTTATTAGTTCCCGCACACCTGGCAGTGTGAGCGCAAACGTATCAATTAAATATGCAAGAATCTGGCAACTTCACCCCTCTCATTCGCACGACTAAACCAAATTATATTATGAGAATGTGGCCTGAATTCTGATCAAACAAACAAATTCTAATCCACAAAAGAACAGTGGTCTCGCTTCGCTTACAAGCAATCCGCGTCAAGTGCATGAAATTAACCAAAACATGTGGCATTGTGGGTTGAAGAATTTGTAAACACAGGGGGAGAAGCGTACAGGCACTTAAGCCACATTCTCATAATATAATTTGGTTTAGTCGTGCGAATGGGAGGGGTGAAGTTACCACATTCTTGCATATTTAATTGATACGTTTGTGCTCAAAACACGTAAAAACTTCTCCATTTGGCACATGATTTGGCACAGAGAGCGAGACAGAAAGAGAGCGAGCTGAGTGAGGGTGAGAGACCCACAAATCAGCCTATGGCTATATTATATTAGGCATAGCCTATATAGGATACATACAATATTTCTCTTCACTCCAGTGGCACTTTCCTTTTATCTGACTCTGTGAGCAACTCCTCACAAAATAAACTATGCGCGATCGAGGGAGCGGTCATCAGAAATGAAATCATTCACTGAGGGGACGGCCATGGGAGCTGACGGTCGGGAGGGGGATTTAACTTATTATATATAACTATGGATTTAACCCGCACATGGCTCTATTATCTACCACAATGTTTCATTGCCTGTATTTGAGACGGATGCATTCACACCAACAGTGAAGCGTATGCTGTAGCGAATCAAAACCACAGTTTTTTGTGGATTTGCATTAATTTCTTTGATTCGAAAAAGAATACGGATGCGTCTTCACACATGCCCAAACGTTGTGTATTTTCCGACACTACGTTACAGGATTAATTTTAATCGCAATAAAACGTGCCTGTGTGAATGCCACCTTAGAGTCTACCTAATTAAGGGTGTGAATCTGCCCTTATTAGTAATTATTACATAATTAGTCTACCTTATGTAGATTCCGCGGTCGACACGCGCTGAAATTATGCACCTTAATCCTATGTACGACTTTTGTATTTTGTGGTATACATCTGCTGCTATTCTCACACACCTTTATATCTTATCTCATGTACTATATGTAAATATTAAGGGTGCAACAATACATTTGAACCGGTCAATATGAGGGTGTACCGAACCAAATGGCCCTGTACCGAACAATACAATACCACTCCACATCCCCTGGAACCCCCTCAAGGACCCCTAGGGGTCCACAGAGCCCACTTAGAGAACCACTACCCTAGAGGTTGGGTACCGTATTGTTCAAAGTTAAAACAAAAAAATACGTAGTCATAAAAATACATTTATAAATCAAGGATATTTCTGTTTATTTTTTGTATCGAAGTATCGAACCGTGACACCAAAATATCGAACTGAACCATGATTTTTTTTAAACCGTTGCACCCTTAGTAAATATGTATATAGGGTAATTTGTTTTGTTTTCATGGCATCGTTCTATTCAGAGTAAAAACAGTGGAGAGTTAGTGGATCACAGGCAGCTTGAAGGCTTATAAAAATAATATAATTATCCATGACTCACCAGAATCCACATCCTCCCCTTCCTCTGATGAGCTGTTTACTGACTGCAAATCGTCCTCTTCCCCTGATGAGCTGTTAACCGACTGCATCTAGAATGATCAGATAGAATCATTAAACATAAATTCTTATATTAAGATATTTCATGAACATACAATTGACCATATTGTAAATGGAAATGCAAGAGCATCATTTAATTTACCGAAAGCACTAGATAATTTACAGCTTTTGAACAACTATATTGCAAAAGCTTTGCAGGTCCTGCATAATCTAGGGATGGAGCTCGAAGCCCCATTACAAACTTGATAACACATTTATTGAGACCCGGTAAGGCCGGTATAAGCTTTGGGCTTGTAGAGCCAGTGGCGTTTCCATAAAGCCACTTTTTGCGCATTAACGGCTTAGTCGCAAAATGTTTTTATGGAAACACTTCAAAATGCGAATAAACTTTCATTATCCGCAAAAAAGATTATCGCTTGGAGGAGGAGGATTTTGAGGCTTAATCGAATAAACTAAATGCGCAAAAGTAAATGGAAACGGGTCAGACAATACATTCGAATAAAGTATGACGTTCTAGGTCCATTTAAACAAACCTGTTGTTTGTTACACACGGAGTGACACGGACCATGTGTAAATTCCTCCCGTTTTCACCTCAAGCCATCGGTGGCGAGCGAACCCTTCCTCATCCCACGGTGTTGCGTGCCTGAAGTGCCCAATCTACAAGCTCACAGGCACAGCAGCTCGCATCCACGTCTCCGCGCCGCGTTGTGAGCTTCCAGATCGGCCACCTGACCTTCCAGAGGACGCTGAAACTTCCATGACGCGACCGCGGTTTTCCCGGTGAACCGGTAGCTTTATGTATTGAGAGGAACTCTTGCCAATTTCGTAAGAGACTCGTCGCCAATTGTAATATATTTAAAAGTTATTTGGGGCCACGATGATGATGACGACTGATAATCCCTTCTTCCCACTACTAGACAGCGACCGAGTGACAGCAGTCAGACGTGCAGACGGTGCAGTGCTCAGGTTCGGTCTGAAAAAAATCAGCCCGATCAACTCTTGCGACGTCGCTAATTCGAATGACACCCGCAAATGGAAACATGCTAAATTCGCTTTGTCTTAAAGCGTATTTCTGATAATTCGCTTCCCTAATTCGATTAAGTTTATGGAAACGCCTATGTTTTTGGCTACATGTATAGCAGCCCATGACATCATGTTTAAACAATCAAGACAAGAGGCGATCACGAATGAAATATCTGCCAACCAACTCGGTTGGGGTGGTAGGGTTTTAAAGGGACGATACACTATACACATTAACCGTTAACAGTTTCTTAAGATTATTTTCCAAGTAAAAAGGTCACTTGCCGGCTTTTTTCTGGGCAGGTCTACAAAAGGAAGCAGTGTGGCACCGCCAGGGGGTCCCTGAAGCTCTGTGATCCCTCTTGGGATCCCCGGAGGTAGTCCGCGACGTGCATCACTCCGCTGTTCATGCAATTCTAACTGTTAGTGGAGGCTCTAAGACACATTTTACTTCAAGTCATGATGCAAAGGTCCCCTTTGGTATGGAAGTACCTTAGGGCCATAGGAAATAATTTATCCAAAGAGACAAGTTAGATCACCCTTCATTTTCTTTTTATAGCCATTTAAAAAATGGCCGCCAACAATAAACCACTATTACACAAGACACCATATCTTTGCTTCTGTTAGAGCTATAATAATAATATTGGTGTCAAAGTGTACATTTTTGGGGTCTAGGAATTCAATTAAATAGGTTTCAAAGCAAAAAACCCAATACTTCACTAATTAACATGACAGCGGGGGGTAAAATATGCAAATTTCATGAAAAATAACACGTTTTAACAGGGTAACTTACCCCCCCACCTCTAAACCCCTAAACTTTGATTCACCTTTCCTTTGGTATGGAAGTACCTTAGGGCCATAGGAAACAATTTATCCAAAGAGACAAGTTAGATCACCCTTCATTTTCTATCTGTAGCAATTTTAAAAATGGCCGCCGACAATAAACCACTATTACACCAGACCCCATCTTTGCTTCTGTTAGAACTATAATAATAATCACACCCAATGTGAAGTGAGCGGTGGTCGTGCTTGCATAACATCTTCAATTGGTAATTGGTGATGTAATACAGGCTACACACACACACACACACACACACACATTGCTATGGCAAACCGCTGAGGAAAACACATTGCTATGGCAAAACGCTGAGGAAAAGTGGCAACAGATAGGTCTAGGATTTTGTAATATGATGTAATATGGCTACGCACACACACATATTGCTATGGCAAAACGCTGAGGAAAACACATTGCTATGGCAAAACTCAGAGGAAAAGTGGCTACAGATAGGTCTAGGATGTAATTGGTGATGTAATATGGCTACACACACACACACACACACACACACACACACACACACACACACACACACACACACACACACACACACACACATATTGCTATGACAAACCGCTGAGGAAAACACATTGCTATGGCAAAACGCTGAGGAAAAGTGGCAACAGATAGGTCTAGGATTTTGTAATATGATGTAAGCATCACTGCTTGGTGGCATGTGATCAAAGTAGCTTCCTTTGTGAAGGAAGAGGGAGAGTCGAGCATTAGGACACAGTCCTAATGTAGTCCCCGGAAACACCATACAGCTTCTGGAGACATTTCTGCATGGAATGCTGGCAGTGCCTTTGCCTTAGCCTGGTTCCAGCCCATAGACCCGCCCACTCTCAGAGTGGACTGTTTCTCTGGTCTGGAATTGTGTTCATAATAAGTGATTTCTGGAGCCGAAATGACGGCTCCTCCAATTAGCGCAGGGGGTGGTGGTGGGTTTAACAAATAACTAAAACGTGCCGTCAAAGTCTCTCCCCTCCAGAAATCGCTCAAACATGGCACAATGTCAGACTCGAGCTTCAGCCGAGTCTGAAATCAGGCTACCATTGCCTTGGATGGTCCAAGGCTGTGAGCAATGGCATGTGCTGGAATATACCTGGTAAGGGAAAATTATCCAAAAGAAGGGGAATGTCATAGACAAATTCGCTTCAGTCTGGGAGAACACCAGATCCCATCAGTCATTGAGAAGCCGGTGATGAGCCTTGGAAATGTCTTCAACCGCACTCTGAATGACAGAGATTCCATCAAGGCAACCAGTGCTGACCTGGAGTGGGCTCCCTGGAAGATTCGAGGCCTGTGTCTACCAGCATGAAATGCACCCAAAAATCCTCTGGCCTCTACTCATCTATGATCTGATGGCTGAATGAAGATGGCTGGGATTGCCACGCAGCCTAAGCAGGCTGTACAGGAAGACCAATAAACTCAGGCTCTGTTTCAGCTCAGTCAGGGAGGAGTTTGTGGTACAGGCACAGGAATATCTGCAGTACACATCCTGAGCACACAGGTACACATCCTGAACATATCCTGAGCAGCTGCTCCAAGGCTCTGGGTGAGGACCGGTTTCTATTGAGGCACGACCAGGTCCTGAAATCCATCGCTTAAGCAATCAGCAAGGGCATCCAATACTCCCAAGCCACAGCTAAGGCCATTTACTGTGTCAAGGAAGGGAAAAGGCCAGAGCAAACACCAAAAAACTGCTCTGCTGGTTTGCTCTCCACAGCCCGAGACTGAGTGATGATAGTTGACCTGGAGAGGCAGCTGAAAATTCCACCACACATCACCCAGTCCAGATTGAGACCTGACATAATCTGGCAGTCTGGAATTTGCCAGTCACTCCCTAAGCACAGCTACCGTCGTGACTGGTTGACTTTGTCACATTTCACTCAGGTTTTTTCATATCACTTACTTCACACTGTCTACTGCCTTCACCCACTTATGTATTGCAGTGTAGTTTCAAATACAGCCACGGGGTGGCACTTAGGAGTCAGCAAACATCAGCAGGATATATAATGTCTCATACAAGAAATGTATTTATCCATGGCATGTTATGGAAAGTAAATACAAATGTTAATCAGAAAGATTGGTTTCTTCTTTCCCCACCACAGTCATGCAATTTAGCTAAATTATGTTTTAATTAAGATTAAAGAAAATATTGTGTCTAAAAATGTCAAAAATCTTTATCATTCTTATGTCCAATCACAATCAGAATTGGTTATGTTCAATCACAATCAGAATTGGTTTCTTACCTATGTCAACTACATTTGAATAATAATAGTTAGCTACTCATTGCACAAGGGAAATTCAGTATTTTCAGCCCAACCGATTTGCTGCCCACAAGGAGCACGTGAGCAATTAGGAGTTAAGAGTCTTGCTCAGGGACACACATCAACATTGCTACCATGGTCTGGAATTGAACCAGGGACAACCAGGGGCTCTGGATCCCCAATCGGGCTCCCTAACCATTCAGCTATGGCTGCCCCTTTCTAAGCTTCTGATGATAGAGTTGCTAAAGACTTTTAATTGTAGGCTGTTATTGCTGCACACATCAGTCGGAGCTGCCGCTGAGCAATTCATAATGTTGGACTATAATATTACAAAACTAACATTAACCACTTTAATCCTATTTTATACCTTGGCTTTTTGAAAATGGCCGATCTACGCTTTACATAGATTGTGCATTACATTCACACCAATCTTGCGAGACAAGAGTCAATGATGGCTATGAAAGGATGAGTGGGCCGTCCCTTTTCTTGACGATGGCTTGCCAGATTGCATTCACACACACAGATGGCAGGAAACCATGCAAGGCACCAACCTGCTCACCTGTAGCAACTAGGAGTTGAGACTTCAGAGTCTTGCACAAGGATTCTTAAACACTATCTCTGGGGGAGCCCAGAATCGATCTGAAAACCTTTCGAGAAACCTCCGTGTTTTACGCCAGTTTCTCTACCCCTGAGCCACCATCACACCTAATAAGATCCTTAACTCTAGCCTACCTATCTATCTAACATTATATTGATCAATTAATCGATAGCTTAATGGCTGTCTTTGCCACGAACACATAATAGGCAAAACTCAAATTGAAAAACGAATTTACATGATGATCTTCTTCCCGGATTCAAACTGCCTTACCCAAGGATCAAGACATTACAACACATTGATTCTACCACCAAGCCATGGTAACTCTATAATTGTTTGTAAAACACACACATACATCCTTCTGAGTACATTTGCAGAGCATCAGTCTGTCTTATCAAAACTCCTTTTAATAAAATGTAGTCAGCCCATATAACACTATAAACATGTTAGTTAGTTTTGCTATTTGATTTATTAAATAAATAAAAAACTAAGCTGAAACAAATAGCGTAGCTTAGCTGAATGGTTAGGGAGCCCGCCTGGGAAACTAGAGCCTCTGGTTGGCCCTGGTTCGATTCCAGGCCAAGGTAGCGATGTCGATGTTTGTCCGTGAGCAAAACTCTTAGCCCCTAATTTCTCACACGCTCTATGTGGGCAGCGAATCAGCTAGGTTAGGAAAATACTTAATTTCCTGACGAAATAGGTGTAGGCCTATATAATATATACTGCTACTAATATATACTGAACAAAATGTTCCCTTAATTATTTGAGCAGTACTACAGTATACTATACTCAAATAAATTAAGGGAACATTTTGTTCCCTTCATTTATTTGAGCAGTATATATATATATATTAAGGAAACAAACACATTATTATTATTATTTTATTTTTTCTCCCTTTTCTCAATTCAAATGAGCCGTCTTGAGGGGTTCAGAGTCTTGCCCAAGGACTCTTCAACATTAACTCAGGGGGAGCCCGGATTCGAACTGGGAACTAGTCAGGTCCACTATGTATTTTTGTTGGATTTTTCTGGAGATTAGTAAAACTATACATTTCTGGAATCTTCAGACCATGGGGAATCCAAAAATCTTTGTTTGCATTTGCACAGACACCTGCAAAGCTGCCATTTTGGACGTTCAAAATGGCCGACATAAAATACATAATTTGTGCTTTCTTGGCTTCTAGACAACCTAGAAACTTAATTAAACATGCCAATCCTATGTTTTCTGGGTCAAGGAATCGACTGAGTAAATGATGGGTGTAAAATGTTCCGGACCCCCACCCCCTTTCTTGGGGTTATCTATTTTGGGACCTCCCAGAACAGTACGCTAGCCAGTTAATGTCTTTTTCATAATATTAGAGTTTTGTAGGTTTTAAAACATCCTGAGTTGATTCATTAGACTTTTAAAGCAGCCAGAATAACCGTTCTGACTTTTGGTTGGGACTCACCTGGGACCCCCTAGACAGACCCATGAGCCTATCACAGTAATCGCTCTGCTCCTGCTCCAGAACAGTGTTAAATTAGATCATAATTGAAGCATAAAAGTTGTTGTAGCTGGGCTCTGAAAACAAAAATGAGAAAGCAAAATACCAGAGGTCTTCCTCAGGGGGTCCGGGACCCTTGGGGGGTCCTCATAGTTACTACAGGGGGCCCACCAAATCTTAATGGGAAAGGATTTTCTTTTTTATGTATGTTTTTATGTATCCATGGGTTCATGTATTGTACTTCGATGATTTATTAGTATTCTCAGTATTATTTATACAATTTTTGTGTTAGACAGTTATGGTTGACAGGTGTTACTGCAGGGATTAAGGTATTGCAACTTCTCACTTTGGGTGTGCAGACTAACGTGTCCATTTATTGCACTGCACTCACACTGACAAAACACACACACACACACACACACACACACACACACACACACACACACACACACACACACACACACACACACACACACACACCTCTTTGTTAATCGTCACCCCAAAACCCTCACCCTATCCTCTTAACACATCTACTGCCTCTTAACTCATACCCTGCCAAACCCGAGGAACCCGAGAATTTCGCGATGTCCCTCCCTGCCACGCCCGAGGAACCCGAGAATTTCCGCCATTTTGAAAAAAAAAAATGTTTTGGGACCCCAAAAACGTTAGTAGGCATGATAGCGATCGCGAAATTGCTTGTTTAACCCCCATACAACCCCCATACAACTCAGGTAGCAGACCTCCAAGCTCACAACAGTGTAAAACATAATGGCTGCTATCTCATGAATGCCTGAACGGATTTCCATTCGTATTTTTTTGTTTGAAAGCTGTGAGCAATGTGGACACACGTGGTGCATTATCTAGGCATGGGTGTGCATGATCCGTGCACTATGAATTACATGGAAGTCTATGGAGACGAATGGCAGTTAAAGAGTACGAAGGTATTGTTAAATGGCAGCATATGAGTTAATCTGAAGGTTGCTTGGTGCCTCGGTGCCACGTCGTTTCCTCCGTCGGCCGCCGCTATTATTTTGAAGGGCCGGAAGGGGGTTGTTTTTGTTTTTTTGGATTATCACTTGACGGCAACGATTACGTCATCTAGTCACATGACAGTGTGAGCCCAGAAGAGAAACATGGCTGCGCCCTGCCTTGTGTATTGTTTACATCAGATCTGGCTCAAAATGGCTCAAAATGTCTCATTTGGAGTAAATGAAGTCTCTTTATGGGCCTCTCCATTGACTTAACATGGAGGAGCTTCACTTCGCGTGCACGCCCAACGTGCGTTTTAAACAAATCGCGGACATTACCGATGCGGCCGCGACCGGAGCGACATTAAGTAAACTTACATTTACTGTAAATACAGTAAGATTGACAGTCCTCGCCGTCAACGGCGCCATGGTATTAACCCTTTCAATGACGGTGAGGATCGTCAACAGCAGCAGAACAGTTAAAGAGCTCATGGTCAATTATGCCCAAAGAGATTCACTAAAATACTGTACATGTCCTCCCTAATTTGCAAGACATATGTGTTGACAGTCTCCACCATAGCATTTGCAGGGAGGAGTGCAACCTGCTTTGCAGCCAAATGTGATGGGCTCAAGTACTGCCTTTGGAGCAGGGAGGGCAAGACACCTGACTGGAACATTCCCTCCACTCTCTAAATGCCATCTATTTTCTTCGATTGATCGAAGCTTGGGGCAATTTGTCAGGTATGACAAAGTAGGCATCATAATACGATACCTTCATCAAGGGACATGATTTTGTGGAAGTGCACACACACATATTCAAGCAAGTTCAAGTTATTGGATGTCACAAATGTCAAGGGTTCCTTGGCCTACATGATTTTTCTGGTGCTGGCTGGGGAAGAGAATTTTGTTGGAATCTCCAAAAAGTCATGGGTCAATGCCTACTTGAAGCCTGGTGATGATGACCAAGTCATTAACCACTTCAAGGACCTTAAAGGGTTCCATTCCTCCTGAGCTTCTTATTATTGGTGAGCTTCCATCAACATTGCAGTCATTAGAGCATTTTGCATGCCATGTTTACAGTTCAAAAGGTCCAACAACCCTGCGATTACTCAGATGGGAACTATTTCTGTCAAAGAACTGAGGGTGAGATGCTACCTCCAACTCGTGCTGCACTGCTACCACATCCGTGCCAACTATGTCACAATGCAGGATAAATCATACCTGACAAATTGCCCTGAGCTTCCACCAATCGAAGAAAATAGATGGAATTCAGAGAGTGGAGGGTATGTTCCAGTCAGGTGTCTTGCCCTCCCTGCTCCAAAGGCAGTACTTGAGCTCATCAAATATGGCTGCAAGGGACGGTGCAGCTGCTCAAGTAACCTGCCTTTCACTCCATGGTGGAGACTGTGTCAACACTATTAGGTTGGACATTAAAGATGCCAGAGTGTGAGAGTTAATCAACAAAAAAGCGTTACCCGTCCAGACAGACAGATAGATAGGGTCAAGATGTGACGGTTCTGATAGTAAACTGTGACCTATGGTCGCAAACATACATAAAAACATTCAAATTTTCAGTTTCAAATGTGAAAAAAAAAGATCCCATCAAGATTGGCGGGCCCCTGTAGTAACTCTGAGGACCCAGCAGGGGTCCTGGACCCCCTGTGGAAGACCCCTGGTATTTGCTACTACTCATTTTTGTTTTCAGAGCCCAGCTACAACAACTTTTATGCTTCAATTATGATCTAATTTAACATTGTTCTGGAGCAGTAGCAGAGCGATTACTGAGACAGACCCCTAGACAGGGGTCTGTCTAGGGCAGGGGTGTCGAACTCATCTTGGGGTGAGGGCCGCATTGGATGAAAGGTGACTTGATGAGGGCCGAACCAGTCACGGATCGGATGGCATGCACACTCGCGCACATGTTCGCTCTGTTTTTCTTCCTGTCGTCTCAGCCACTGCTATAGCTAGCAGTATAGCAGTATATCATTTTACAAATTGTGTTCATTATTAAGTAAAATAGCTACTTTCATTATTGGTATTACAGTTGCAGTTAGGTACGAGAGATGCTATTTCTTTAAAGGAGTAGTTCATCCCCAAAATGACTTTTTTTTTCTTTGATTACTCACGCCATGGAGACTTGAGTTCAATAATATATTTTTATTTTATTTGTCGCATTACTAAGACAAAAAATGTGATAATAGTACACTTCCCCCCATTGATTCCGGATGGGGACCCAAATGCATTTGGGTCCCCATCCGGAATCAATAGGCATGCATTTATTGTAATCAAATTTCTGTTTTAGGAATGAGTCTACATTGGCTCCATGGCATTTTGGGGGTGAACTACTCCTTTAAGAAGTGCCAATAAGAATAAACCATTTGATAATAGAATAATTAAATTCCTGATAGTCTCCAGTAGGCTATAATTTGTAAATGGCTAAAAAAATATTATTGATTGAATAATTATTTTTATTGTATTTTATAATAAAAAAAAATAAAAGTAATGAACAATAATGGCATATTCAGAAAATATCGGAATAATAAAACTTTTACATTTTTATTATTATTATATTTTTTAAATAAGTTATTTTTTTTAACAACATTAATTTCCATGTCTAATACTGTATGTGTAATCTTTGAGTACAGTTCGAATATTGTAGGTATGTTCAGATATTATTCATAGCCAGACCAACCACCCTATTCCTAGCAATGCTGTCATCTTCAAAGAGAGAGAGAGAGAGCTGGTCACTTAACATTCCAATCAATCAACTCAATCACTGCCAGGTGGGAGAAACCTAGCCTGCAGTGAGCAGACATTAGTTAGGTTAATTCTTAAAACAATCATAACTCTTGACAGGAATGGGCTAGAGACTTACTTTTTTTTCTAAATGCTCAGAAATGTATGCTCTAGCCTGGGGGGCCGGATTGAATCATCTCCGGCCCGCGGGCCGTATGTTTGACATCCCTGGTCTAGGGGGTCCCAGGTGAGGAAAGACCCCAACCAAAAGTCAGAAAGGTTATTCTGGCTGCTTTAAAAGTCTAATAAATGAACTCGGGATGTTTTAAAACCTACAAAACAACTCTAATATTATGATAATCGGACATTAACTGGCTAGCGTACTGTTCTGGGAGGTCCCAAAATAGATAACCCCCAGAAAGGGGGTGGGGGTCCAGAACATTTTACATCCATAATTCATTCATTTGATTCCTTGACCCAGAAAACATAGGATTAGCATGTTTAATTAAGTTTCTAGGTTGTCTAGAAGCCAAGATAGCACAAATTGTGTATTTTATGTCGGCCATTTTGAACGTCCAAAATGGAGGCTTTGCAGGTGTCTGTGCAAATGCAAACAAAGATTTTTGGATTCCCCATGCTCTGAAGATTCCAAAAATGTATAGTTTTACAAATCTCCAAAAAAATCCAACGAATAAACCTTTATTAACACAGCGAACCTGACTAAACCCTTCGGGAACCCTTCGTGCTCTAATAACAGTTTCTCTACCCCTGAGCTATGCCGCCCCATAAACATTAACAGAAAGTATGTAGTCTAGTACTTAACCACTGACCATTTGAAATACAAACAGCAACAAGGCAGTGGAGCGCCACTGCCCCTTAGTGGCGGACAGTTGAAAATCACATGACGTGCATGACATCCCTGACATGCTTGATCTGGGCAAATTGCCCCAGGAAATGTGACAATGTCAACCAGTCACGACGGTACGCCACTGGGCATAACAGTTGCCAACAAAGAAGAGCTATAGGCAACAATGGGGATGCAGCAGAAAAGCCTCCAGATTAAGAGGGGAGAGCAGTGGGGACAGAAGCATGCCACTTGGATTCATAACAAGGTCTGATCAGCTTCAGTCGGGTCGCCTGAGGAGGCTGACTCTTGCAGGACCCAAAACACCCAGTGACTCCAGGAAACAACACTGATGATGTGTCCAAGTTTGCATCAGTAAATGATTTGTTAACTGTTGATGAAATGTGATTAATTATTTCACCTCCATTTTGAGGGCAATGAGAAAACTATTGTTTTTTTGTTGTTTTTTTGTTGTCTTGGAACCAATTTAATTGGATTCTTTTACCGCAGAAATGTTATCTCTATCAGAAGCAAAGATATAGGCTGTGATGTATTGCTGTAAGTGTAAATGACGGCTGCCATTTTTTTAAACGTGTATATTTCAGAAATGAAGGGTGATCTAATTTGTCTCTTTGGATAATTTCTTTCCTATTACCCTAAGGTAGCCTACTTCATTGCCAAAGGGGGAGAAAATGGAACGTTACCCTGTTAAAACGTATTTTTCTTTGCATATTTTACTCCTGTTGAAACTATTGTTTGTTTCATTGAAACCTATTGAATTGGATTACTAGACCCCAAAATGTGCAGTTTGACACTAATATTACAGTTTACAGTTTACAGTTTAGGCATTTAGCAGACGCTTTTAATCCAAAGCGACTTACAATAAGCAGATAACATCACAATAATAAACAAGATAATATGTCAGTACATCATCAACAATATAACAAATGCAAATGGATATCTATCTAGAAAAAACACAATATAATCAAAGTTCTGAAAAAACCTAAAAAACAAAAACAAATGCTAACTAGCTTCATGTATTCATTGATTCTTTTTCTGTAGTGCTAAGGGTTTAGGTGGAGTCTGAAAAGGTGAGTCTTCAGTCCACGGCGAAAGCTAGCGAGTGAGTCCGTTGTTCTAATATTAATATCATAGCTTTAACAGAAGGAAATATATTGGTTCTACTGTATTGTTTTGAATTGTGGCGGCCATTTTAAAAATGACTATATAAAAAAAAGAAGGGTGATCCTCTTTGGATTTATTTTTTACCATGACCTTTCCTTTGGTACTTCCATACCAAAGGAAAAGTAAATCAAAGTCTAGGGGGAGGGGTGGGGGGTAAGTTAAGTACCATGCATAGTAATAATAATAATAATAATACGGACAGCACTCAACCCGACGGATTAAAACCGATAAAGACGTACGTACGCTTGAACTACCCGTGGCGAACTTTTGTCAACCGTGGCAGTAGTGAGGACAATTACTTATGACAGCGGTTCTGAAACTATGTGTCCCAACAAGAAATATAATTTAGCAAGAAACGTGAAAAAAGGAACGTCATTGCAATCACTGAAGAGGACGTCTGGACTCCTCACAGTCACAGCCTCAAACGGCTTTATTGACATGAGAAAACATACACACAAACGTGCGCGCGCTCACACCGCCTGTCCTCCAACTAATAAACAGAGAGAGGGGTGCAGTGCTCTGTGTTTTGTTATAATTACTCAGTCCGGGTGGTTAATCTGTACCTCGGTCCCTCGCGGAGTTGCATTTACCGCGATAACGTTGCCGTTGCCGACAGCAAACATCACGTCGGTCGTCGGGTCAAGAAATTCTGTGGTTCTACATATTTTGGCTAAAAAAAACACGTCCATGTGGCGCGCGGAGCGGAGAGCGGGTCGGCACATAAATAACGGAGAGAGGAACTATGCATGTCGACGCAATTACCGTACGTACTGTCTCACCCCCAAACGTACACAAAATCAACCATACGTAACTATAAATGGCCCTTTACCCTGTTAAAACGTATTATTTTTCATGAAATATGCATATTTTACCCCCCGCTGCATTGAAACCTGTTTAGTTGAATTCCTAGATGCCAAAAATGTCCACTTTGACACCAATATTATTATTATAGCTCTAACAGAAGCAAAGTTGGGGTCTAGTGAAATAGCGGTTTATTGTTGGCAGCCATTTTTAAATTGGCTATAGATAGAAAATGAAGGGTGATCTAAATTGTCTCTTTGGATAAATTGTTTCCTATGGCCCTAAGGTACTTCCATACCAAAGGAAAGGTGAATCAAAGTTTAGGGGGAGGGGTGGGGGGCTAAGTTACCCTGTTAAAACGTGTTATTTTTCATGACTTATGCATATTTTATCCCCCGCTGTCATGTTAATTAGTGAAGTATTGTTTTTTTTTGCATTGAAACCTGTTTAGTTGAATTCCTAGACGCCAAAAATGTCCACTTTGACACCAATATTATTATTATAGCTCTAACAGAAGCAAAGTTGGGGTCTAGTGAAATAGCGGTTTATTGTTGGCAGCCATTTTTAAATTGGCTATAGATAGAAAATGAAGGGTGATCTAAATTGTCTCTTTGGATAAATTGTTTCCTATGGCCCTAAGGTACTTCCATACCAAAGGAAAGGTGAATCAAAGTTTAGGGGGAGGGGTGGGGGGCTAAGTTACCCTGTTAAAACGTGTTATTTTTCATGACTTATGCATATTTTATCCCCCGCTGTCATGTTAATTAGTGAAGTATTGGGTTTTTTGCATTGAAACCTGTTTAGTTGAATTCCTAGACCCTAAAAATGTCCACTTTGACACCAATATTATTATTATAGCTCTAACAGAAGCAAAGTTGGGGTCTAGTGAAATAGCGGTTTATTGTTGGCAGCCATTTTTAAAATGGCTATAGATAGAAAATGAAGGGTGATCTAAATTGTCTCTTTGGATAAATTGTTTCCTATGGCCCTAAGGTACTTCCATACCAAAGGAAAGGTGAATCAAAGTTTAGGGGGAGGGGTGGGGGGCTAAGTTACCCTGTTAAAACGTGTTATTTTTCATGACTTATGCATATTTTACCCCCCGCTGTCATGTTAATTAGTGAAGTATTGGGTTTTTTGCATTGAAACCTGTTTAGTTGAGTTCCTAGACCCCAAAAGTGTACACTTTGACACCTATATTATTATTATAGCTCTAACAGAAGCAAAGTTGGGGTCTAGTGAAATAGCGGTTTATTGTTGGCAGCCATTTTTAAAATGGCTATAGATAGAAAATGAAGGGTGACCTAAATTGTCTCTTTGGATAAATTGTTTCCTATGGCCCTAAGGTACTTCCAAACCAAAGGAAAAGTGAATCAAAGTTTAGGGGGAGGGGTGGGGGGTAAGTTACCCTGTTAAAACGTGTTATTTTTCATGAAATTTGCATATTTTACCCCCCGCTGTCATGTTAATTAATTAAGTATTGGGTTTTTTGCATTGAAACCTGTTTAGTTGAATTCCTAGACCCCAAAAATGTACACTTTGACACCAATATTATTATTATAGCTCTAACAGAAGCAAAGATATGGTGTCTTGTGTAATAGTGGTTTATTGTTGGCGGCCATTTTTAAATGGCTATAAATAGAAAATGAAGGGTGATCTAACTTGTCTCTTTGGATAAATTCTTTCCTATGGCCCTAAGGTACTTCCATACCAAAGGGGACCTTTGCATCATGACTTGAAGTTAACAGCTTATTTTTCGGGCTTAGAGCCTCCACTATGTTCGAAAAGTACGGTATTTGAAGGCCCTTGTAAAATGTAGTGCAAGTGATATTTCTTGGATAAATAAATATCAATTTACGGTTTATAAAGTGCTGAAGAGACATGGACATTTTATAGTAATTATTACAGTAATAATATAGTTCATAATATGAAGCCATTTAACACTTATTGCACATTAATGAATGGTTGTTTTAATGATAGGCAAACATATTTGTAACTTAACATTTTCATTTAATTTTAGATGGTGGTCAGCCACAAACTCACACACAGTCACTCACAACTGGCCAATAAAAAAAGATAGCGGTTCTGTTTTGGAATTTGGATTTTGGATTCAGCCAGTCTAAGAAATGAAAATTAAGAATGCTAAACAACATTATGCACCATACAAAATGCTTTGCAGATCCTGTGTAGAAATATAGAAATATTATTTATATCGACTATATAATAATATATATGTAGGACTACATTGTATACTCACAGTCACAGCTCTAGCTGTCATGGTGAACCTGAAGAGAGGAACCGTGTTAAAACAATGAATGAATGAATGAATGAATGAATGAATGAATGAATAAATAAAATTAATGTAAACATGAGAGTAGCATTAGTAAATGTTACTTTATTGTGGTGGTGTGTTCCTGACTTCCTGGTATCTCTTTGGAATTACATTACATTAATCCCACAAGTCCCCCAAAGAAATGCCTTAACAGAAGATAAAAATCACCCCCCCCCCCCCTGTGTGTGTGTGTGTGTGTGTGTGTGCGTGTGTGTGTGTGTGCCTGGCCTGGCCTGGCCTGAAAACAGCGCCCCTCCCTTAACATGTGTGGTCATAAAAGGTACTACACCACAGGCTTGAGGCTACATACAGACAGACAGACCCACCCACCCACATACAAACAAACATACCTACACACACGGCCACGCTATGGAGACGGTGTGACCACCGCTCAAAAAAATACAAACTTAAGCTGTGTACACACTACAGATATATAGTTGAACGTTTAGCTCGGTAATTCAATGTAATCTCAATGGAAACCAGCTTTAAAGCTTTCAAAGCTTTGTTTGGAGCGTCTCCTGTATCTTTAAAGCTGGTTTCCATTGAGATTACATTGAATTACCAAGCAAAACGTTCAACTATATATCTGTAGTGTGAATGAGGCATTAGTCTATTAGTTATGTGTGTGTATCAATAACTGTCTCCCGTAAGCGCCTGGTTCAACCTCAGTCAGAGTGTGTGTGTGTGTGTGTGTGTGTGTGTGTGTGTGTGTGTGTGCGTGTGCGCGTGCGAGCGTGTGTGTGTGTGTGTGTGTGTGTGTGTGTGTGTGTGTGTGTGTGTGTGTGTGTGTGTGTGTGTGGAGTGAGTGAGTGAGTGAGTGAGTGAGTGAGTGAGTGAGTGTGTGTGTGTGTGTGGGGGGGGTGGGTGTGAGAGAGAGAGAGTGAGTTGTGTGTACAATTGTGTATGTGTAACATCTAAAATAGAGGTACCACACGTGTTAATAAAGTATTCAATCAATCAATCAATCAATCAATCAATCAATCAATCTCCTGAGACACAGAGCAAGTAGACAGAAATGGTACCATATGCATCCTTAATTAGTGTAACTAGAAGCGTCTAGTCGGCGACCTGGCCAACTCGGAACAATGTAAATAGGGAATGAATGCCCCGCCCTTTAATGCAAACCCCATTATACCTGTTTTCATAGGACCCGTTTTGACCATCTGTCTGCCTGTGTCCATTTATGCCCATATATGGAGATATCTGTATCTGTCTGTCTGTCTGTCTGTCGGCGTCCATTTTATGTCCATATATGGAGATCACTGCAGTTATAGCTCTGGGTCCATCTTATGCCCATATATGGAGATATCTGTCTATCTGCGTCCATTTTATGCCCATATATGGAGTATCTGTCTGTGCCTCCAACTGTGTTGCAGACACAGTGCCGGTTCCCCCTTTAATGCAAACCTCATTATACCTGTTGTCATAGGACCCGTTTTGAACATCTGTTTGCCTGTGTCCATTTATGCCCATATATGGAGATATCTGTATCTGTCTGTCTGCGTCCATTTTATGCCCATATATGGAGATCTTTGACCATCTATACCTGTTTTCATAGGACCCGTTTTGACCATCTGTCTGCCTGTGTCCATTTATGCCCATATATGGAGATATCTGTATCTGTCTGTCTGTCTGTCGGCGTCCATTTTATGTCCATATATGGAGATCACTGCAGTTATAGTTCTGGGTCCATTTTATGCCCATATATGGAGATATCTGTCTATCTGCGTCCATTTTATGCCCATATATGGAGTATCTGTCTGTGCCTCCAACTGTGTTGCAGACACAGTGCCGGTTCCCCCTTTAATGCAAACCTCATTATACCTGTTGTCATAGGACCCGTTTTGAACATCTGTTTGCCTGTGTCCATTTATGCCCATAAATGGAGATATCTGTATCTGTCTGTCTGCGTCCATTTTATGCCCATATATGGAGATCTTTGACCATCTGTTTGCCTCTGTCCATTTATGTCCATATATGGAGATATCTGTATCTGTCTGTCTGCAATCCATTTTATGCCCATATATGGGGGCATTCATTTTATGCCCATATATGGAGAACGCGCGTGCCCGTGGGACGAACGGTTCTCGAGATACGCGGATTACATACATACATACACACTCAGAGATTTTTTGTTGACTCATGTGGCGTACGTGATGTCAGAGCCTTTTATGAAGTGATGTCACAATGAGTCAGAGCTTTCGCCGATTTCCTCCGGAACAGCCTGATGTCAACAATCAACCCCGCATAAGGAGATTCCGAACGTTTCGCGCCGGTTCGGGAAAACCGCGCGTCGGGTCGGGTCGAGACCCGGCACTGCACTCCGTGCCGCGGCGGGGAACGCGCGCGCCGAATCTGAAGCCGGTGGGACGAACGGTTCTCGAGATACGCGGATTACAGACACACAGACAGACAGACACGCAGAGACTTCTCGCATTTATAGATAGATTAAGGATGCTTGCACATTAATTAGTATAAGTGTATCTACTAATGTATAATAACTACACTATGACTATTAGTTATTCTCTGTAAGCTTTGTGACTGTAGACGACTCTGCTCTTACAGTTCAACATGTCAGCAGAGCATTGTGACAGCAGGTCACATTCCACAGCAACAACTTATACCAGTAAGACTCCCTAATCGGGAGATAAGCGACCGTAGGTCACTTATCTCCACAAATAGGGCAAAAATGTGTTTTTCCAAAATCTGCCTGAGCCATGTTGATGACATGAGTGTAGACATACTGTGTAGTGATTTTCGTGATTTTAGGGCAACATCTGTAGGAGCAGTGTCCAAAAATGTGTTTTTAAAAATCGGCCTGAAGGTGGCGCTATATGGACAGATTCATGTTTATGGGATGAGTGTAGACATATTGTGTAGCAATTTGCGTGATTTTAGGGCCAAAACTGTAGGAGTAGTGGGCAAAAATGTGTTGTAAAAATCGGCCTGAAGGTGGCGCTAGAAGAGGGCCATGTGAGAAATGAGGGGTGGGGTCTCCGCGTTGCCTTGGCGGACGAATAGGTACCGGCCCCGGCTCTCCCGGACGCTCCTAGGCCGAGTTATGGCATTTTATGTGAGCTGCAGTGGAGGGGGTCCTCCACTGGGGGCGTCACCACTTTTGCATCCGTTCTGGAGCACCAGGAGTGGGTGGTCCCCAGGAATTCCCCGTGAGCAGCCCCGTTGGGGTGGTCATTTGGTAATTTTTGCACATGTGCTCATTTTTTACACTTGGGGGTCCCCGAGGGAGCTGGGGGTCCCTGGAGCTCCGGGGGTCCTTGGAGGTTGTAGTTTGGCAGGTAAGGAGTGTGTGTGCAAAATCTGGCATGGATCGGGGCAACGGTTGCGGAGATATGAGCAGGGCAAAAGTGTGACGTCTGACGTGTGACGGACGGACTGACTGACTGACTGACTGACTGACGCACGGACACCTGGTGGAGCTTTCTGTAGTAAGTGCGACCTACGGTCGCAAACATACACTGTCACATTCCACAGCAACAAGTTATAACATTTTATAAATATGGTTAGAACATACACTGTCAGAAACCTCTTCATTTAGAAGAGGAAGTTGTTGCACAGAATGTGGGTCATATGAGACCCCAGCTCTCAACCATATGCAAAATTCCATATACGGATATGGAATTTTGGACCAAAAAGATATCTCATATCAAACTAGAAAAGTGGCATGTCATTATAGGCACAACAACTTATAATAATAATAAGATAACAATGATTAAAATGTTACAAATCTGCAAGCTCATAACATGTCATGATGTGAAGCATTGTGAGCTTGTAACAAGCAACGTTTCAGCCCGGAGACTTCAACTGTAGCCTGCTTTTTTTTTTCACAGACTTTTTTGTAAGGAGAGAGAAACACCATGACCTGCGTGTACCGTATAAGCACCATCATACTAGCCTGGCGGGGCCATACGTCATACTGTGTTCACTCACATTCACAGTATAACTTTGTATATATATATATAATTATACTGTGGAAGGAATGAGTGAGTGAACGCAGATTAAGGTTAACACTCCGGGACATTCCCACATCTATGTACTACATAGGTTCCCATGGTTCTTTGCGGACATAAGGAACAGAAGGGGAGTTTTGATCTGGCAGAGTTTCCTGGGTGTTAAATAAAATCTCTGATTTAATTTGTAGTGTGTTAATTGGTTGCTATAGTTATGAGATGTTAAAGGAATGTTATTCCATACACGCTGCCAATTTATGCAGGGTGTATAATCCTTAAGATCTATGTTCCAAACAATGATATTACCTGTAGTTCCATTTACTTTTTCTTGTAATTTGTTATATAACCCGGAAACAAAACCTGTTTTGACATTTATACCATTCAATACATGCAATAAGGGATGTACAGATAGGGGTTGATTCCATGGGACACCATAAGTTCGCATTGCAGTGCTCAACTGTAAATAAAAGAAAAAAATAAGCACCAGGGATATTATACATTTGTTTGAGCTCTTGAAAGGATCTGAGACCATATTCGCTGTATATGTCTGATAATTTGTGAATACCATGATTTTGCCAATTGGGAAATATAACTGTTTTCTTACCCAACAGTAGGAAGTTGTTATTATAAAATCGGGGTATGCCATTTGGTAATATGTGTCCAAACATAAATTGAATGTGCTATTATTGGGCCAAATTGTGTCCGACAAAAGTTTGGATAGAGAACAGAAAAGAGAATATCTTTGAAAGTATATGGAAATACAATGTGTTTCTCCATATTAACCCATGGTACATCAACATCAGTATCAAACCATCTCATCAGAGGCCTGAGCATAAAAGAGAAGTAATACCTTTCAAAATTAGGAAACGATAAGCCTCCTGCATTTCTACTATTTTGGAGTACTAGAAGCTCGGCCGCCCTAGTCGGCGACCTGGCCAACTCAGGAATGATGTAAATAGGGAATGAATGCGCCACCCTTTAATGCAAACCCCATTATACCTGTTGTCATACAACCTGTTTTGACCATCTGTTTGCCTGTGTCCATTTATGCCCATGTATGGAGATCTCTGTATCTGTATCTATCTGTCTGTCTGTTTCCCTTTTATGCCCATATATGGAGATCTCTGCTCTTTGGGCGGCCAAGCGTCTAGTCGGGTGCCGGCCTACTCGGGAACAATGTAAATAGGGAATGAATTCCCCACCCTTTAATGCAAACAGCATTATAACTTTTGTCATAGGACCCGTTTTGACCATCTGTTTGCGTGTGTCCATTTATTATAACTGTTGTCATAGGACCCGTTTTGACCATCTGTTTGCGTGTGTCCATTTATGCCCATATATGGAGATATCATGCCCATACATGGAGATATCTGAATGTCTGCGTCCATTTTATGCCCATATATGGAGATCTCTGTATCTGTCTGTCTGAGTCCCTTTTATGCCCATATATGGAGATCTCTGCCCTTCGGGTGGCCAATCGTCTAGTTGGGGACCGGCCTACTCGAGAACGGTGTAAATATGGAATGAATGCCCCACCCTTTAACGCAAACCCCATTTATCTGTTTGCCTGTGTCCATTTATGCCAATATATGGAGATATATTTCTGTCTGCGTCCATTGTTTAGATTACTGATTCGTGGGTGTTGTTCACGCCATGTAAATTTAAACACTTCTCCCAGAGTCCCGGGGGTGGTGGTAGGTGAATCATACTCACAAGAAAAACATTTTTGGGAAGAATGTGGGTCTTTAACACCGAAAGCCTGGCTAAGAGGGAGATCTGGAGCAGTGACCAACGGTGTAATTCATCTTTGATTACCTTCTTAAGACTCTTGTAATTTGTTGCCACTATTTTGTCAATGGATGGATGTCAATACCTAAATATTTGAAACATGAACCCACTGGCGTTTCTGTATCCAACTGAGAATTACTTGGTACTGTATTTAAGGGGAAAGGGAGTAAAATTGATTTATTCAGATTTATCTTGTAGCCTGAGATAAAACAATTTTTTTGCTGAAGACTGTATGGCACAAAGCCAATCCATTTGAAGTTACATTTCCCCATATAAAGTTCACATGTTAGGGGCGCCCGCTGGCCTAATGGTCAAGGCGCATACCACATACCAGGCTATGATGCCTGCTGGCGTCGCCCGTTCGATTCCCGATCCGGACGACCTTTGCCACATGTCATTCCCCATCTCTCTCCCCATTTTTCCTGTCAGTAACTGTCCTATCAAATAAAGGCATAAAAAGCCCAAAAAACAAATCTTTAAAAAAAAAAAAGAATAATAAAAAAAAAAAGAAAATAAAGTTCACATGTTAAAGGTAATTTTCTAGTTTTATATTTGTCACCATGACGTTCGCCTTTCCAAACAAACATACTTCGTTTTAAGATTAGTTGACACAACAAGTGATTCTGCATTGATGAAACGTTTCCAAGCAACCAAACTGTGGCTGCGGACAGCTTTGCAACATGACATTCTTATCAAGTTCTAGAACGTATCAAGGTGGTTAAGTTCAACAGCGACAACATTGTCCTGGCAACTTTCCCCTGCTATTGAACAATACAACAAACCCACAGTCAAATTAACAGCTTTCAACCTGTCACAAAAATTATATAATTGCTATTTATCATTGTATATGGGGCTAAGTGGTAGGTTCAAGAGTGGACAGCAGTGACAGGGCTCAGTGGTTGCTGAATGTTCAAATATACAGTATAACACAGCCTATACAGTAGCCTATAAACATCAGGATTTTTGCTTCATTCAGTGTTTACATACAAATTAAGAACTAAAATAAATAAAGACATGAGGAAATGGTTGAGGAAACTGTATCACAGTTAAGAGTATATGAAATGTTAATATATAGATCATTCCACAATCAAAACCACACTAAGTAGCCTAATTGGTTCTGACTTTGAATAATGAATAGAGCCTATTATGGTAGCTAGCCTATATGCATTTAGCATTTTGGGACTATATCAGATGGATTTGCTGTAAACAGTCAGCAGGTTATGATTTTGATATTGCTCAAGAACAATTGAATATGAGAAATACAAAGGCAAATGGGAGGATAAAAGAGAATGAAAAATTCAACCAACAAACTTGTTTTATACAAAGGATCACCCCGCTGGTCATTAGCAATACACAGAAGACTTTAGTTTAGGGGTCTTCAACAGGGGGTCCTGGACTCCTAGGGGGTCCAAATCTTTGTGTGATAGGATAATTCTTTAAAATTAACAACTTGCATCCCTATACTCTGAGGAGAACTTTAGCCAAAAATAACTGATCGGCGTTGAGAGCTTTTTTTGGCAAATAGGTTTGGTGTAGAGGTAAAAAAAAGAGCAGACCAAGTACAGAGTGAAAGATCAAGTTTACTAAGTATCAACGATTTAAGATTTTAAGTGGTTAAGTGTCAAACAAGTCTATGAAATCGATGAGAATCTCCATCACACATTTATACAACACATATGATGCAGAGGGTCCCTGCTTCATCTCCCTCTCAGCTAAGGGGTCCTTGGCCTGAAAACGTATTAACCACTTAAACCCTGTGGTATCTTCAGGGTTGTGAAGGACTGGACGAAGAGGCTTTAAAAGGTTCTGGAATAACATAGTTTATTACAGACGTGGAGAATGTAGGAATGGGCGACAAATTGATAAGATAAGAAGGAAAGGGTGAGAGGGGGTGAAAGGGAGAGAAGGGTCAGGGTTTTATCAATCTGCCTATAGCCGTCGTCAAAGAAAAGGGAACGCCCATTCTGTTTGTCCCTCTTCCTTTGAAGAGAAGAAGAAGCGTAAGCCATCAGAGGCTGTCTGGAGAGATTAGGGTTTTAGGAATGTTCAAGGGGTGTGTACTGTGCGCGTGCATGCGTGCATGCGTGTGGATGTTCGTGTAGAAACAAGGAAGGAAAATGGCTAACTAAATTTAGATGATTGAAAAAGATATGCACTACACTTCCCAAATAAGAAATATAAGGTCCTCACAATGCTTATTTTTTTTTCTCTCTCTCTCAATTGACCTCCCCTTAACACACCTCCTTGGCCTGTCCAATTAACAATAGCAAAATGACAGAACAATGACCGACCCCCCTGGATACAAATATAAACAATCAAAAACTATCACTACTCTGTTACACACAATGGCTTCTTTGGCTGTCATGGTGACCCTAGAGGAACAATGTTAAAAAAATGAATGAATTAAAAATAAATATAGTGGATTATTAAGTAAATATTACTTTATTCAAATTAATCAGTTAGCCACCATGACTAGTTGCACTGATGTGTACTATAATGTGTTTCCTAAGCTCAGAATCCTAATCGTAGTTCCTGACTTCCTGTATCTCTTTGGAATGACATGAACCCCAAAGTGCCCCCCAGAAATGGCTTAACAAGATTTAAAAAAGACACTCATTTATAAATAGCGGGCACTGGGCACCATAACAAAGTAACAAACAGGAGAAAACTTAAGCAGAGAGAGCCACACAGTGGGCACATGAGATCATAAAGTTATAATTCACTTCCCATGTTCAACCTCATCGTTATACTGTAACTGGTCCTCACTAATCTCTTCATCAGCTCATTATACCCTTTCTACTCACTGTGCTTTCCCATCCATTTAATCATCAGTCTGCCTCGACATGTTTTTACTGTGATATGGATCTCCTTTGGGTCTGAAATAAAGATTGAATTGAATTGAATCACACCAAACAGTTACTACCAATTCCAAGCTAATCGAAACGACTTTATGCCTTTATCTTGCTGTAAAGTTATCACGCTGAAATGGAAGCCATTGTTCATACATTAATACAAAATAATAATACAATAAAAAATAAATCACACCCAGTGTGAAGTGAGCGGTGCTTTTATGAGTTAATTTCATTAAGTGTCCCGCAAATTTTGGCCAATGATCCAAGTGTGGGACATACTGTTGTATTTTGACAGCTAAAATCAAACTATACTGATCTCTCAAAACAAATAAGACCAGTAAGACTCCCTAATCGGGAGATAAGCGACCGTAGGTCACTTATCTCCACAAATAGGGCAAAAATGTGTTTTTCCAAAATCTTCCTGATCCATGTTGATGACATGAGTGTAGACATACTGTGTAGTGATTTTCGTGATTTTAGGGCAAAATCTGTAGGAGCAGTGTCCAAAAATGTGTTTTTAAAAATCGGCCTGGAGGTGGCGCTATATGGGAGAGATTCATGTTGATGGGATGAGTGTAGACATACTGTGTACCGATTTGCGTGATTTTAGGGCCAAAATTTTAGGAGCAGTGTCCAAAAATGTGTTTTGCAAGAATGGGCCTCATGGTGGCGCTAGAAGAGGGCCATGTGAGAAATGAGGGGTGGGGTCTCCGCGCCGCCAAGGCGGACGAATAGGTACTGGCCCCGGCTGTCCCGGTCGCTCCTAGCCGGAGTTACGGCATTTTATGTGAGCTGCAGTGTAGGGGGTCCTCCACTGGGGGCGCCACCACTTTTGCATCCGTTCTGGAGCACCAGGAGTCGGTGGTCCCCGGGAATTCCCCGTGAGCAGCCCCGTTGGGGTGGTCATTTGGTCAGTTTAGCACATTTGGTCATTTTTTACATCTGGGGGTCCCCCAGGGACCTGGGGGTCCCTGGAGCTCCGGGGGTCCTTGGAGGTTGTAGTTTGGCAGGTAAGGAGTGTGTGTGCAAAATTTGGCATGGATCGGGGCAACGGTTGCGGAGATATGAGCAGGGCAAGAGTGTGACGTGTGACTGACGGACTGACTCACTCACGGACAGCCTGTGGAGGTTTTGGTAGTAAATGCGACCTACGGTCGCAACCATAGGCGATTTTAAGGGGTGTCCTAGGGTGCACGTGCACCCCCTGGCCGCCAGGCGGCCATTTTGATTTTTTTTTTTTTTTTTGTAATGTAACTTTATTTTATAATTATTAAATAAAACAGTGATCGTGATTTGTAAAATGTGCGCAAAAAGAGAGGTGGAGGGGCAAGTATTTCAGCTTGCTTGCTTGCAATGTAAGACCTATCAGCTTGCTTGGCGACGGCGCTGTTGGCAGACTTGGCAGGCACTGTGGGTGGGCTGTGAGATTGACACCTGTGCTGGCCGGCTGTGTGACTCTGATATGATGACCCACAATTCCGTGATTTCCTTATCTGTTTCCGCCCGCCTAAAACAATATGGATACATACAGCAGCAGAGCAGCAATAATGGCGAAACGAACTATAAATACAAAGACAATTGACCAATTCTTTATAAAAAAGAGCAAACCCAGTGCCACAACCGATAGTTCATCATCAGGAAATGTGAACACGGGTTCACTCGACACTGACAGTAATGCTAATGAACGTGAACCAGAGGAGGTGGACGGAGCTTGCAGCAGCAGTGATCCAGCCACCGACATCACTGTGGAAGGCTCGCCGTTGCCGGAGACCGAGGCCCCGGTTCCTCCACAGCAAGCAAGCCCCACTCCAGACTCAACTGTTGTTACCCCAGGCCCAGACCCAGAGGAGCCAAATGAAGCCAACTTGTCTGCAAAATAAGTAAATAAATCCTATAGATAGACATATGGTGTCTAGAAAAAGAAGCACCTGTTTTACACTTTTTTTTGTTTATATTGTGTTACATTTGGGTACAAAATTAACTGCAGAAATCCGCTAAAACAACATTACAAAACCGCTAATATCCGCAAGCGTCGTGCACGCGCGCTGCGCGCGCGTGCATGAGGTAATAGAGGTCGTGCACCCCCTGCTGGAAGAGGCTAGAATCGCCTATGGTCGCAACTAACAATACTAGGATAGGATTTACCTCATCCAGCCCACTTTAAAATCTCTAAAAGTATTTAAAAATGTATTTAAAAAAATCGCTTTCATTTCTTTTGAATTTGATGTTACATCTTAATTAGTATAAGTGTATCTAAGTGTATCTGAGAAAACAAGGCAAGATAAAGTCAACCTGGACGAGGAATTGCAAAGTTATGGTGCGCCAGAAAGGTTCCACGCCAGAAGAAGAGAAAGTACTGACGGTAAGAGAGCTACACGACCTCGATCCATTCAAATAATGCTATGGCCAAATGAACACTCTCTAAAATGGAACTCTAATATTTTTCTACTTTTTATTCCTTGGCTTTTTTTCTTCTTGTGCATGACATTCTCAATTTTTTTATGTCCTATTTTGCTACTAGTCCAAGGCTTTTGTCTCCACCAGGGCGAAAGGCATGGGGAGACTATGTTTTGTTTTACCTTGTGTCTTTCCTCTGCTACTCCTGCATGGATGCTTTTTGTTTTTTCTACCTCAGTTGGATCCACAGAAGGATATTGCATGGCTAAAACTGTCCCTCTTTTTTCCATGAACCCTGGATGGGAAATAACTTGTGTTTTTTAACAATGGTCTGGAGCTACACACAGTTATGTGGAAGTATAGTGCATGGTTCTAGTTCTGGATTAAATATCTATTTCTGCCTCTCTTGGGAAACCTCTGCTCTGGACCTATTGACACTAGGCCTACTTGGACAGCTGAGCTCTGCTTTTTTTCATTTTTCTTCATTTTTTTGGACTCGATGCTTCCATGGTGTATGTGTGTGTGCGTGTGAGTGTGTTTGGGTGCCTGCAGTGTATGCATGTGTGCTTGAGCATATGTGTGTGACTGGTGGGTGTGAATGGCGGTGTCTGATAATGTGTCGGTGTGTGTGTGTGTGTGTGGGAATATCCTAGACAAGTGTACCTTGCACTGCATCTCTAAAGCACTATTGAGCAGTATTGTTATCTTGCATGTTGTATATATTTGGACTATCATTGTAAAGAGATCTGCAATGATTGTAAGGACTTTGAAAATAACTCATGACAGATAACGACGATAACCCTATGTTACCGTACACAAATATTGATGACGAGGAATTTTTTGCTAACGGTACAATAAATAATGGACAATATGAACAGTATAATTTTATACAATTCGAGCAAAATGAACACAAACTTTATAAAATTGGCCATAATATTGACCCTGATAACAACTTTTATAATAATCTAAATAATACTTGTGAGTATTACACTGAGGAACAATATAAACATGTTAAAATGGAAGGTACTTTTTCAATTATTCATTTCAATAGTAGGAGTCTAAATAAAAATTTCGGTAAAATAAAAAAACTATTGTCCAAGTACAAAAAATTCAGCGTCATCGCACTTTCAGAAACCTGGCTTAATGAGGAAAAAGTACAAAACAAGGAGCTAGAGGGTTATGAACTGTTCACAACACATAGGAGGACCAGCACAACTGGAGGAGGTGTCGCTCTGTATGTTGATACCAATCTTAGATGCAGTATGGTGAAGAGCATGACAACCAATTTAGATGACATCCTTGAATGTGTAACAGTAGAAATTGTTCTCGAAAAATCAAGAAATATAGTTGTAAGTAGTATCTATAGAGCACCCGGAGCCTGCCTTGACACATTCAATCATAACCTTGAAAATATTTTTTGTAAAATTAACAGCAATAAGATGCATTGTGTGTGTGGCGACTTTAATGCTGACCTCCTTAACCCACATAGCAACAGTAAAATAACAGCTTTTATCGACACTATGTATGGAAATGTCTTATTCCCTGCAATAATCAAGCCAACAAGAATAACTTCACAAATACCTTCGAGAGCCAAATCACTGCGGGATTATTGATAAACGACATTAGTGATCATCTTCCTGTTTTTGCCATCTTTCAAAACGTACTCAAACTAGAAACCAAAACAAACAACAACACCTACACTGTAACACGACATAGAACACCAGAAGCCATCGCTGCCCTCAGGAGGACCTATACAGACAGACCTGGAATGAGGTCTATGAAACCAACAACCCAAACAAATCCTATGAAATCCTTTCGTCAGTTGTATCTGAACTCTATAATAAACATTGCCCTCTGAAAAAGTTTCTAAACACCAACGTCCACAGGAATGATAAACCTTGGATAACTAAAGGTATAGAAAATGCTTGTAAAAAGAAAAACACACTGTATAAGTTATTCATAAAACATAGAACAATGGAAGCGGAAAATAGATATAAGACATATAAAAATAAATTAGTAAACATAATAAGAGTAAATAAAAATAATTATTATCAAAAGCAACTAGAACAGCATAAAGGAAACATCCAAGGAACATGGAAATTATTAAATAACATGATAAAAAAAGGTAAGGGAAAAAGTGGGTATCCAAATTACTTCATTAAAGATAAAGTAACTATAAATAAAACTAAAGACATTGCAAATGAATTTAATAATTTTTTTGTTAATGTAGGACCAAGCCTTGCAAACGAAATTGAAGAGCCGGGAGATATGGATGGCCTGAAGGATAAAACGATTAAACAGAACCCATATTCAATTTTTATTAAAAGTGTATGTAGCCTGTGGGACCTCCCAGCCAGCGTCAGTTCACAGTCGGCCAGCGTCAGTCCACAGCTGCAGCAAATAACCTTGATTAGTTTAAAAGGATGGGTCTAGTAGCCGTACGGTATGGTGGTGATTGAGTGTTTGCTGCACCTGCCGTCACGCACACACACGGCTGGGGAAGGACATCGGGCTTGGCCATGGCTGTGAACTGGGAGCTGCTGGTGGTATGTTAAATGGACCATAGCAGCAGATTGCCAGGTCGTTGTGCTTGCCGCTGCCCTCATTGTTAACTGTCCCTTTTGTTTTGTATTATGATTTGTTATTTTGATTTAATGGTTTATTGTTTATTGGCTGCTTCCCAACTGAGTAACTGTTGACAAACTCTATGCTGAATTACATAGCCTGTTCCACTTGCTGTAGGCTATTGATTTTGTCCAACGCTTATGGGTCCTCTGGACCGCCCAGGTTCCCACAGTCAAGATATTGTTCATACTATATGCTATTTTAAGATTACTCAGCTACCTTTTCTAATGCTCTCTTAAAAACCTTTTGTATTAAATAAAGATCAGTACCATTGTACTATTATTTTATACACTGTTTCTTTGTCATTCATTTGACACCCTGAGGGGAAACTTAAGAGTTTACTGGTTATATTGAGTTCCCTTTAACTCAGCCAATTAAAGGGTGGCGTTGTCTATTACACTTTGTTACATGTAGATGAAAGCGAAATATTAAAAATTGTAAAGAATCTCAAAAGTAAAAAATCCACTGATAGCACAAATATTAATATGATTTTAATTAAGGATATTATACAAACTATAGTTACACCATTCACATATATATGTAATCAATCATTTCTTACAGGTATTTTTCCCAGTTTAATGAAGACGGCTAAAGTTATTCCCATTTACAAAACCGGCGACAAGCATCAATTTACTAATTACAGACCCATCTCCCTGCTTTCTCAATTTTCAAAAATACTCGAAAAACTATTTGTTGCAAGGCTTGACGATTTTATTGACAAACACCAACTCTTAAGCGATCACCAGTATGGGTTCAGGTCACAAAGGTCCACCTTGATGGCAGTTACGGAACTGGTTGAGGCTATATCCAATGGCATTGGAAATAAGGAATACACCGTGGGGGTCTTTATCGACCTTAAGAAAGCTTTTGATACAATAGACCATAAAATACTTCTTAAAAAAATGGAAAGGTACGGTGTGAGAGGAGTCGCCAATAAGTGGCTAGAAAGTTACTTACATGAAAGAAGACAATATGTACATATAAATGATGTTGACTCAGACCCACTATACATAACCCATGGAGTCCCTCAAGGTTCCGTACTGGGTCCCAAACTGTTTATTATGTATATAAATGATATAGGTAACGTATTGACTGAACTTAAATATGTATTATTTGCAGATGACACTAGTTTATATAAATCTGGAGGGGATCTTGAGCAGCTTCTGCATGCAGTGGAAAAATAACTACAAATCCTCAAAAAGTGGTTTGACATTAACAAACTATCATTAAATCTCAGTAAAACTAAATATATTCTTTTTTGTAATAGAAAAGTAGACAAACCGGTGAAATTAACAATACAAGATGTGGAAATTGAACAAGTTAATGAACACAAATTTTTGGGTATAATCATAGATAATAAACTTAGCTGGAAACCATATATAGCAAACATAAAGTCAAAACTATCCAAAACAATTGCAATATTATATAAATTGAAATCAATTGTAAATAATAACAGCCTCTACTTACTGTACTGCTCCCTCATGCTTCCATACTTAACATACTGTGTGGAAGTATGGGGGAATGCGTATAAAACTGTTATAAACCCTATTTTTATGTTACAAAAAAAGCCATAAGAATTGTGAATAAATCAGACTACTTAGCACCAACCAATCCACTCTTTATTAATAAACAGATTCTAAAATTTAAGGACCTAGTTGATTTAAAGATTGCTACTATAATGTACAAAGCTTACTATAATAAACTTCCACACAGCATGCAGAGGCTGTTCAAAGTGCGAGAGACCCAGTACCAACTAAGGGGGACATGCATTTTTGAAGGGGAAACTGCAAAGACCAACACAAGAGCCAGATGCATATCTGTAAGGGGGGTAAATCTATGGAATAGCTTAGAAACAGAATTGAAAATGTGCACATCTGTATATACATTTAAAAAAATGTTTAAAACTAAGACAATAAATAAATATAAAACATTATAAAAAAATTATAAGAATTATAACTACATCTTAACTATAAATAAATATCAGTAAATATACACAAATGAATATATTTATATATTAATACATTTATTATTAAAAAGTAATAAATGTATAAAAAAATAAAATAATAATAATAATAAAAAATAACATTGGTATTCTAGTGGGTGTGAGCCATACAGTTGTACATGTAAAGGTATGTATATTATATGCATACTATATGTAATTATCATTTAGTATGTCAAACCATAAAAAAAAGGAAAAAAAAGAAAAAGAAGTGGTATAGTTTGGTGCACCTTGTGGCTTTACTTCCATATTGCCACATGTTACAGCACTGAACTAGATTGTTTTGTTCTGTTTTTTTCTCTTCTCTTTCAAATAGCAAATGCCTTAAATTGTTTTGTTTTCTATAGTCTTTTATATTTGAAAATAAGTGATATTTGATTTCTGATATTTGATTTCTGATATTTGATTTTGTTCTTAAATGGGGTAGGCACTATAAGCTGCGGCTTCTGCCTATACCTTTTCGGACCAGCATGTGATATACCGTAAAAAAAAACTGTATGTACTGTAATGATTGTATGAACTGGTACCGAAATAAACTAACCTAAACTAAAAAAAACTAAAAAACTACAACTGTCATTTAATTGAGTCATTTATTGCGCTTGGTTGGAGTATTAGACCCTTTTCAAGATGATTTGCAAGCGACCCCACCGAAAGAAATAAAATAAAGAAATTAAATAAATAAATAAAAAAGTCTCGCAACATTGGCTTAGCCTTAAAACACACATGCATCCTCAGATAGGCGCGCAACTGGAAAGTACACAGTGATATAAGAGAAGAGACTTACTGGTCTTACTGCGGTCGCAAAGTTCGCCCTGTTACAGTAGGTATACAGTCTGTAGGCTGCTGTAGGCTGCTGTAGGCTGCTGTATGGCTGCTGTAGGCTGCTTCACTGTGAATTATTTTTGTTTCAGTTTTGAACGCTGACTGTACTTTTATAACAGAGTTCTCCAGCGCCTGGCAGAAGGAGGCGGGCCCTTCGACAACCTCAAACACAGCACACATTACGCACACCTGGCTCCTCAAGCCCTCAAAACGGACTGGAGTTACTGTATATTGTTTCTAGAGCCTGGAGTAGAAGACAGTCTCAGCTTTTCAAACAGGTCTCCTGTTAAAATGAGAGGTAACAGGCATATTTATCAAATTTTATTCCAAAAAAAAAGATATATATATATATATGTTACAGTATGTTTGGGTAACTCAGGACGGTAAGAGTAAGAGCGCTTGTTTTGTCGTTCACCACACACTAATCACCACCAGATGGCGACGCAGCCATTCAATAGTGAAGGCGCTGACGTCACTCGTTTGCGACTCTCTTTCTTTATTTACTAGCCTAGCCTAGCCTAGCCTAGCCTAGCCTAGCCTAGCTTAGCCATTAGCTCCATTGTAGTCACTTGGACAGGGCGTTTATCGTGGGCTTGCCCAGGCCTTACGGCCTGGGCATAAATATAACGATTGCATTCACCACGGCTTCGTAACTCCTGGCCCGCTCTTCGCGGCCACTCGCGCCTGCGGCGTTCGGGGGCGAAGAGCAGGACCAAGGTCCGCTGGCCTTCGCGCCGCTTGCAATGTCGTGGACAATCGAGCGGCTCCGCCTGGAGGACGACAGGACGTTGTTGTGGCGACCGCTTGCTCCGCCCCGTGCGGCACCACGAGTGCTCCGTTTCTCGACCGTCCTGTTTCTCTAACAAACCGTGACATATATATATATAAATTATGATGACATTTTTAAGTATTGCAATCCAAATAAAGTGATATTTGTGTTTAGTTACTGTACATTTTGTTTTATTATGGTAATAACATTGAGAGCTTCTGCTCTGCTGGCCGCACTGCATGTAGCTGCTCTGAAAGCTTAGTGCAGTCTAAAGCCCGCCCACTCTATGTATCCGGTACTTTCCACACACATAGGCTACACACATGCACACACACCCCACTTCTGTATCCGCTTTAGACCCTTCCAATGAGCCAATGAGGATACACAGTCAGAATATGCACGGGCCGGTCCGGAGGTGAGTTCACAGTGTGGTCAGGTGGACCGGAGGTGGAATTTTTGCACGTGCACGAGGGCCTCTTTATTTCCCCTTGCCCAGGGGCCTCATGTCATATAAATCCGGGCCTGACTGTAGTCCTATACTATCCAAACCTCCACCGGCTGTCCGTCAGTCCGTCAGTCTGTCACACGTCACACTTTTGCCCTGCTCATATCTCCGCAACCGTTGCCCCGATCCATGCCAGGTCCCTGGGGGACCTCCAGGTGTAAAAAATGTCCAAATGTGCAAAAATGACCAAATGACCACCCCAACGGGGCTGCTCACGGGGAATTCCCGGGGACCACCGACTCCTGGTGCTCCAGAACGGATGCAAAAGTGGTGGCGCCCCCAGTGGAGGACCCCTCCACTGCAGCTCACATAAAATGCCTTAACTCGGGCTAGGAGCGACCGGGAGAGCCGGGGCCGGTACCTATTCGTCCGCCTCGGCGGCGCGGGGACCCCACCCCACCATTTATCACATGGCCCTCTTCTAGCGCCACCATGAGGCCGATTCTTGCAAAACACATTTTTGGACACTGCTCCTACAATTTTTGCCCTAAAATCACGCAAATCGGTACACAGTATGTCTACACTCATGTCATCTACTTGGATCTGTCCCATATAGCGCCACCTTCAGGCCGATTTTTTAAAACACATTTTTGGACACTGCTCCTACAATCTTTGCCCTAAAATCACGCGAATCGCTACACAGTATGTCTACACTCATCTCATCAACATGGATCTGTCCCATTTAGCGCCACCTTCAGGCCGATTATTTAAAACACATTTTTGGACACTGCTCCTACAATTTTTGCCCTAAAATCACGCAAATCGCTACACAGTATGTCTACACTCATCTCATCAACACGGATCTGTCCCATATAGCGCCACCTTCAGGCCGAATTTATTAAACACATTTTTGGACACTGCTCCTACAGATTTTGCCCTAAAATCACACAAATCGGTACACAGTATGTCTACACTCATCTCATCAACATGGACCTGTCCCATTTAGCGCCACCTTCAGGACGATTTTTTAAAACACATTTTTGGACACTTACAGATTTTGCCCTAAAATCACGCAAATCGCACAGTATCTCTACAGTCATGTAATCAAAACGCATCTGTCCCATCTAGCGCCACCATCAGGACGAAAAAAAAACTAATTTTTGGCCTATTTGTAGAGATAAGCGACCAACGGTCGCTTATCTCCCGATTAGGGAGTCTTACTGGTATTCAATCACATCCTGCACAGCCTATTACGGTGTCTGTGCCAGTTCCACCAGTCAAACCATTGTAGTGGTTGTAGTGGTGGGCTGCAATTGGATCACGACCCGCTCATCTGGTTCTTTCTCCCCACATGACAGGATGAGGGTCAGATGAGATCCCACCCAGTCTCTGTTATGAGAGTGAGTTGTGGACTGGAGTTGTTTGTCAGTGTGTTCACTTACATAGTTGTGATGTCAACAATGGGCATGCCCATATATGGAATCCTGGACCAAAAACAGATCTCATGTCAAACTAGAAAAGTGCCTCGGAGCAGCATGTTCCTCTCTTTGTCTCTGTCTGTCTATCTTTTACTCTCCTTTGTTCAGTTGTCCGTCTCTCCAAAATACTTTAGGGAATTGTGAAAATAGAGCTCAAATAATAGCTGCCAGGGAATTGCACCCATCAGACCAGTCCTCCATCTATAGCAGCATTTTTTTCAAATCACCAGCATAACAGCAACAATTACTTCAAAAGATCTGGGTTTTAGCATCAGTACGACATTTACATCCCCAATATCTTCCACCGATCAACTCAGATTCAGCTTTGTAAGCTCAGTGGTGTAAAGTATAGCTACTAATTACATTTATTCAGGCACTGTCAGGTATTTTTTACTTAACTGGAGTATTTCCAATTCATGATTCCCGGAGCCGAAAAAAAAATGTTTTTTTTTTTCATGAGGCAGTCCCGAAACCAAACGTGGGCCAGTCCAAATATGTCCCCCCCACCTGGGAAGCCAGGGATACGGCCCTGCACACACACACACACACACACACACACACACACACACACACACACACACACAAATACATACATAGCCTATTACAGTAGTGCAATTCTGGGAAATGCACATCATGCAGGTTGGCATTTTTACACTTTCCCAATGTCTACGAGAATGCTGCTTCCTCATTGGTTTGTGGTTTGTCTAAATGTTTATTTGCAAGTTCCTTGTCATTGCCAGAAATGTGCAGTTTCTGCTAAAGGTACAACAATACGTACATTAAAATATTTCTGACTCTCACTATCACTTCGGGCCGGCATCACAGTGGGGACGCCTGGGGCCCATCCCCCTCACACGGACCCTGACCCCACCAGTCAAGATGTAGTGAAAAGTGTATTTATTTTTTTATTTTACGGATTTACATGGGACGGGAGACTGGGACAATCCAAAATAAATGCGACTGCGTCCTTGCACGTTGCACCTCCCCTCTCCTGCCCTGAAACCGGTTTTAAGGCCTCTCCATACTTCGACCGAAATGTTCGGTGAGTTGTGTTTTCCGACGTGCAAATTTCCGAACTCTCGTTCGGTCCAATGCTTTTCAGAAGTCCCGAGGGATATAATTTTATGGTAGAAAAGGACCTTTTGACCGAAAACGGCGGTTTCGGTCGAAGTATGGAGAGGCCTTTAGGCTACTAAAAGTTGCTTAGTTGGCCAAAATTGAAACAAAGGCGACTTAAGTTGGCTTGCATACATTTGCATGAGCTGTATGCCTACCTGCCTGCCAGAATGGGCCAAAAGTGCGTCATCATCTCTCACATTCCTAAAATACCTTCCTTTGAAATACTACTGCACAGTATGAAACAGAGCTGCTGCCTTTAACCCTTGGATGCATGACCTACCAATACCTACACTCTTCCATGAGTGGGGTAAAAAATGACCCCAATTAAAATCAATGCGTTTTTGCTATAAACTACTTTGCTCTCACTCTCACACATAACTCTGCCATACTTTTGCCTAGCAACGTGATTTCAACTTTAAAACGCTCACACGACTTTTACCTTTTTGGGATGAGCTGTAATTGTTGAAGCCCCGCCCCCTCTGTCAACTAAACGCGTGCAGCATTGTGATATTGAAACGTAACGGCAATCGCGCAAGACACGCCCCTGCTTGCCTTTGATCACGCCCATACCTTCCTCTGATTGGGCAGGGTCTGTTGCCATGTGAACTGCCTTGAAAACAAGATGGCGGCCCAATGTATTTAGCTCTTTGCGGCGCTACACGCTAATATTCAGTCTTTTAAATGAGTAAACCGACGTTTAAACTAAGTGCTTGCTTAGCGTCACACCAATTAAGGTTTAATAATACAAACCTCTGCTGCTCGTCCACCTCCATTGTAACCAAGGCATTTTCACCCACTGCCGCTGGTAAATAGACTAATTAAATCACATTTTTCTGCAATAAGCTGCTCTGCATTAACCAGTGCAGCTAAATGATGGCATTTCCATCTCTGAGACCCAAATCTATATTGTAAAATCAATGTTACTCATTGAGTGTAAACATGTACACTCTGAGTTACATACCCATAACCATAAGGGTCCATTTGGTTCCTATAACTATCATTTAGCTGGCGACCCCCTGGAACTCCCCCAAGGACCTCCGGGGGTCCCCGGACCCCACTTTTTTGGTTCCATTTGTACTCACTCCGAGTTACATACCCAACATACATAGGCAGGGGCGTGTCTTGCGCGATTGCAGTTACGTTTCAATATCACGCCGTGCAGCAGCTGTCACACTTTGCTGTCACACTTTGCTCTCACACGTAACTCTGGCATACTTTTGCGTAACAACGTGATTTCAACTTTAAAACACTCACACGACTTTGCACTTTTTCCGGCCAACAGGGACGAGCTGTACGTGTTGAAGCCCCACCCCTTCTTCCCTCCTATTGGCTGGACTTTAAACAGCCATAACTCCAGTTTGCGGCATGGTACCGTCTCGAAACTTGGTGTTGTTTCCACCCGCCCTGGTGGTCGCTTCTCGCCCTTAGGCTATTTGTTCATGTAAAAATCACACCCAATTTGAAGTGAGCGGTGGTCGTGCTTCCATAACGTCTTCAGACTAGGATATAAGTCTAGGATGTACAGGCTACAGACACACACACACATTGCTATGGCAATAATAACTGCCAAAATGGCTACAGACACACACACAGCCACTCTATGGAGCGGTTTACTACTGCTCAAAAAGCTAGTATGTCCAAAATTAAATGTTTATTTTGACTTCTAGACCACATACCAAACGTATCCAAACTTTACAAGTCAACCATGAGGATTCAAAATATGACACAATTTTAATCACAAGACTTAGTTTTGGCCCCGTAATTCAAGATGGCCACCATCCAGTAGAGTGAAAACATAACTTTTGAATAGGAACATACTTTATTTGGGGTTTGTAATTTTTACAGAAACAAAACACATATCAATCTGAATCAGAGCTGAAATGTCTTGGAAAGGATTCTCTGGAAAGAGGCAGAGCAAGAGCTGGGTGCCAGTGAGAAGTGGGTGACGTACCAGTTTAAATCTCAAAATATGCCACCCTTTCCTACTGGCCAGAAGGCCAGTGCAGCCAATGAGTGCAGTCTGAGGGGGATACAGGGAGCAATGTCACTGCATTGGTAGCGCTGCACTAATTGCGCACCACCTACAGTAGATGAGGTGCCATGTTACCTTACCTAACAAGTAGGTCGGGAGTGGCTTATTGTCGGTATCAGCCGGTAACACGCGGGAGTCTGTCCCCGTTACAATGCGCTAGACCCCTGGGAGATGGACTGCTGAGGTGGAGCGCCACACCTACCATCAGCTCCCAGTACTTGCCGCACGACTTGCCAAGCCATGCTACTCATACGCTGAGTTGGCGGTGCCCGGAATCGAACCCATGACCTTGCAGTACAAAGGCGAGAGCTCTACCGACTGAGCTACCCGGGCCCGGGTAGCTCAACGGTCAAACGGCAATGGGTCAATCATCATCTAGTGCCTCCAGGTTGAAATAGTGGATCAACTCTGGCGGGTCTTTCTGAGAATGAAACATCTGCCCACCTTAATTACCTTGGCATTAGGACAGAGGCTATGCCTCAGACCAAGCCTCAGACAAGAGGAGCCTTTGGCCAGTCTGCCTTTGCGGATGGCAATTGTCCAGTAGGCAGAGAAAAGTAGAGCATAGGAGCATATGCCATCAAGCTAAATTGTCCAATCACAATTTGTATAATTTCCATGCGGAATTGGTGACACAAGCCTTTGTTCAAGGACTCCTTCTTGGCCGTTTTAGAGAGCATATCCATGCCCCATTGCCTCAATGCCGTACGTGTTGAAGCCCCACCCCTTCGAAGCAGAAAGTTACCATCCTTGTTTTGACTGTCCATGCCTATACCAGACAAGCCAAGTGTGGGGAAAGTGATGGTGAAAGTGAAGTGAGTCATTACAGGAGCCATTCCCCAGTCTCTACCAGTCAATCACAAGAGGCACTGGATAGACAGAACAAAGGCATATGCTCTGGCTGCTACCAATGTGGAGAACCGCGACACATAGACCACATGTGGTCCACATCCAGATTTAGAGTTGGATCAGCTGGACAGCTCCACATGAGCAGCCGATGGCGCAAGGCTGTGGCGTCAAAACAATAGAACAAACAAATGGCTCAAAATACCAGTTAACCCCAAAGCAAACCCCAGTAAACAAAATAAAAATTAGGCTACAGCAAAGGAACGAAAAGTACACAACTTAACTTGAGATCCTTTCCGAAGGGATGTCAACCAATAACAGCTTAATCAAAAGAAAAAGAGAAAGTAAAAGTAAGGCAGCAACGGCGGGGAGGCTAGTGCTAAGCAGGCTCTCAAAGTGGTGGCGTGGCGGGCGCGCTTTTATGGCGACACCGCGGGGCGGGGACGTCTCTCCTCCTTCACGGTCACCACGTCATCATCATTACGCCAGCACGTCTCCTCGTCTACGGTGGCGGCCGGGATTGGCGGGCCCCTGAACCCGCCCCCCACCCACAACGTCAGGGAATGGTCGGCAACCAGCCGTCCTTAATACCTCGTTAATCAAGTTATCAAAATACCCCTCATGATAATAATAATTATACAGGCCACCAGGCCTGACACCTCCCCCCCCAAGTGAGTGCTTATCCCCCAATAAGGACTCGTCGGGTTCCACCACCTATTAGAAACCACACAGAAGAAAAAAGAATTACACAAGCATTAGCACTCGGCCCTTGACAGCGCATCCGCCAGTATGTTGTCGAGGACTCTCTTGTGTCGTATCTCAATGTTAAAGTCCTGTAACAATAGAGACCAACGCATCAGTCTCTGGTTCGCATTCTGCATCTGTTTCAGGAAAACAAGTGGGTTATGGTCCGTGTACACCAGTACTGGCAGCGGGCTGGATCCTACATAGACTTCAAAGAATTGTAAGGCAAGGATTAAAGCAAGTGCCTCCTTCTCCACGGTGCTGTACTGAAGCTGTGCCCCCTTGAACTTCTTCGAGTAACAGACCGGGTGGTCCACGCCTTGCTCATCCTCCTGCAACAACACAGCCCCCGCCCCCCTTCCAGAGGCGTCCACCTCCAGCTTGAACGGCCGATGGAACACAGGCGCCGCCAGGACTGGCGTGCTGCAGAGGAGTGCTTTACATGCATTAAATGATTGTTGACAGGCAGGAGACCAAACATAGGCTTGTTTTACACTAGTCATACTGGTTAACGGTGCAGTTACATCTGCAAAATGTTTGCAGAAAGCTCTATAATAGCCAGCCATCCCCAGAAATCTCCGCAGCTCCCGTCTAGACTTGGGTGCTGGGTACTTCACAATGGCCTTGACTTTAGCGTCAACTGCGCGTACTTGGCCCTGCCCCACCTGTTTGCCCAGATACGTCACCGCTGCACAGCCAAATTGACACTTCGCCAAGTTTAAAGTCAAACCTGCTGCCAACAATCTCCCAAAGATCATTTTCAAAGTGCCCATATGCTCTTGCCATGTGTCGGAATATGCTACCACATCATCTAGGGGGTGGCATAGCTCAGGGGTAGAGAAGCCGTTATTAGAGCACGAAGGGTTCCCAGTTCGAATCCGGGCTCCCCCTGAGTTAATGTCGAAGAGTCCTTGGGCAAGACTCTGAACCCCTAATTGCTCCCGGTGAGTAGGTTGGTGCCTTGCATGGTTTCCTCCACCACCGGTGTATGAATGTGTGCGTTAATGGGTGAATGTAATGCACACTCTATGTAAAGCGCTTTGGATAAAAGCGCTATATAAATGCACCATTTACATCATCTAGGTAGACCTCACAGTTACCAACGCCACTCAGCACATCGTGCATTAACCGCTGGAACGTAGCGGGTGCGTTCCGCAAGCCAAAAGGCATAATCGTGTATTGAAACAAGCCGTCGGGCGTCACAAACGCAGATACCTCAGATGCCTTTTTTGACAACGGGACTTGCCAATAGCCTTTTAATAAATCCAATTTAGTAACGAATTTAGCCGAACCGACTCGATCGACACAGTCCTCCATACGCGGAAGCGGATAGGAGTCAGGCAGAGTGACATTATTCACTTTACGGTAATCAGTGCAAAACCGCAAACTGCCGTCGGATTTTGGCACCAAAATACATGGTGAGCTCCATTCGCTTGAGCTTGGTACTGCTAACCCGTTAGCGAGCAAATAATCCACCTCTTTTTTCAGCAGCGCACGCTTCGTTGGATTCACGCGATAAGCGTGCTGCTTGATCGGTTTGTGCTGCCCGGCCCCACATCCACGTCATGCACCATCGCAGTGGTCCGCGTCCGCGTATCTGAAAAAAGATCAGCGTTACTATTAATCAGGGAAACAATATCACTTTGCTCCCGCTTGCCCAAATGAGACAAGAACGCAGGCAAATCTGCCACCACGTCAGAGTTTTGCAGTCGCACCCCGGCTGAGTGTTTCACGCGTAGGCCATCAGCTCGGGGGAATAGATAGTGATAATGATAGTTACCTACTCCTCCAGCGAGGGAAATTCAGATATCGCAGTCCAACCCAGCTGCTTTTTCCAGCTTAACCCAGCTGAACCCAGTGCAGCCCACAAGGAGCGCGAGGAGGGGAGCAGTGATAGCTGGAGCGGGGAATCGTACCTGCGACCTCTGGGGCCTCCGGAGTCCTAGGTATGGACACTAACCACTCAGCCATCACTGCCCTACCGTCTGACTAACCACTCAGCCATCACTGCTCTACCGTCTGCCGGACTTAAACCCAGTGACTCATGTTTAGACTCCCTTAAAGCTAGAGCGAGGGACCCACTGGTGCCAACGTAGCCATCGCCACGGGCACTGCTAGCATACGAGACACATATGGCTTGAGCATAATTATTCACATGGCAAATTCTACTTTTTTTCCACAATCTGGTGTGGAGATCAGATAATCAGTCCCACTGATTTTCCTCTCAACTAGATAAGGCCCACAGAATTTTGAACGAAAAGCAGAGCCAGGAATAGGGAGGAGGACCAGCACCTTTATCCCCAACACCAAATTCTCTGTGCACCGCGTTACGATCAAAATACTTTTTCATTTTTTTCTGGCTTTCTCCCAACTCAGCACGGGCTAATTCACGTGCTCTGTGCAGGCGGGTACGGATTCTTGCCACATAATCCAACACTTTCACAGCAGGACTGGTTTGTTTTCCCAGCACGCTGTCCCTGAGAATACACAGAGGACCGCGCACATTATGCCCAAAAACCAGTTCAGGAGACGATCACTAGGTTTGAATGAGCTTTATTGACAGAATGGAGGCAGCAGGAGAGCATTGTACAGCATGGCATATAGTAGTCACTACACTAAGAAGCAGCATAACATCTATAGAGCTCCTACATATCCTATAAGCAAGAGCAGTAGTATGGTGTGGATTCTGCCTCGGGTCATTTCTCGCTGACCCACGATCACATGTTACCATGTGTATCGAGGGCATAACCTATAACAGTGATCGATGACCCGAGACCCCCCAAAACAACAACCCCCAACACAAGCAAAAGCTCAGAATCCACTGCCAATGCCAACCAACGGTGAAGGTTGCTCTGCTGTAAATAGGCGACTATTGCTGAGCACAACTACACTATACTGCCTAGCCTTAATACTCTAGAGCGATACCAAATGAATACGCAGTAATACTGGAATTAATGAATACTAACAGCTTGCAAGGCCAACCAATGGTGAAGAAGGTGGCTCTGTTGTACTTTTAGCGATTACTGTGAGCAGGAGGCACTGAACTATATAACTACCTAACAACAATACTCTGGAAAGGCCATAGCACAGTTAATATTAAAGTAATGGCAGCGGGACAGCTCAGAACATCCTACCTAAAGGGACACCCCAGCAACCACCGTGCTTTGCAGAGAAGATGGAGTGCGGCAGACCAATGCAACTATTCATAAAAAACGTATACTAGAATGGGCAAAAAGCAAATGAAATACGCTGTAGTACTGACATGTATTAATATTAGCAGCTTGCTAAAGCCAACCAACGGCGAAGAAGGTAGCACTGCTGTAATTTTAGCGATTACTGCGGTGGGCAGGAGGCAACTAAAGTATATATACACCGATTAACACTAGAACTCTAGAGCGCTATGCTATACTAGAATGGGCAAAAGCGAATACACAGTAGTACTGAAGCAGTGTTGTTTTTGGCAGGCATTTTAGATTTAGTCTTAGTCATAGTCTTTTTGACGAAATGCTTCTTAGTTTTAGTCAGATTTTAGTTATTTATATCCCTGATAGTTTTAGTTTTAGTCGACTAAAACTCAGAATGTTTTAGTCAAGTTTTAGTCGACGAACCCACACAAAGGTTTTAGTCCAGTTTTAGTCAATAGTTTTAGTCAAAAAGAAAAATGTCTCTTTAAATAAATAAATGAAACACAGTCAATAAGGCAGTGATTCTAAACCTTTTCTGGCTGCGACCCCCAAAATAATAATCATATTTTAACTGGGGACCCTACACCCTGACGAGCATTAAGAGTTGAGGCATAACATTTGGTATAACACGGTTCTATTGTGAAAATAGCAGATCTACATGCTCACAACCCCTCACGTTGCGAGGCATTGTGAGCATGTAGATCAGCTATTTTCACAATTTCGGCCTCTAATATTTGACAATTTGACCCTTTGTCAATTTAATTTGTCATTTCAAAGGTTAAAAAAAGTCCTTACGTTGTCACTTTAGACATGTACATAAACCCTCAATACACTGTATGTTGTTTTGTTTACAGTTGAGTGAGAAAACAATGTTGCACATTAACTCTTTTACTGCCACAGAATTGAACAAAAAGCTCAATCCACTGCCAGCTAAATTGAGAATTGTCGCTCATCTTTGAAGGCCTACTGGAGAAATTTGGTTTCGACTATAAAGACAACAATTATATGGCAACGAAGAATAGAATGTCTACTTTGCAACAGAAAAAGATTTCGAGTTTTTATCTTGTTCTGTTCATTAGCTAGAAGCTGCAGAATGTGGCCTAAAAACAGCTCTTTGAGAACATAAAGCTGAGAAAAATGCATTTTTGTGAAGAATACATTTTCAGGCAGAAATCTCTCTTTAGCCTTTTATTGTTGGCTTCAGTAACATCACACCTATGATCAGTGGTTGTTTACAAACAAATTCAAAAAAATAAAAACAAGAAAAAGTGTCTTTTTACACACTTTTAGTGTGTAAGAGAAGTAAGAGCAGTAGTAAGAGCAGTGCAGAACATTGACACAGTGACATGAGCTTCAGCCTGAATCCTGCTTCAGCTTTCAGGGTTCTCTTTATCTCACTGTGACACTACATGTCTACAGAGTGTATATGTGTGTGTGCGTGCGTGCGTGCGTGCGTGCGTGTGTGTCATTCAGCCTGCACAGGGCCTGGGGCTCCATTCTGTTTCACTCCAGCCAGGCTCCTCCGGAAGGGCTCCACCGGGTCTGCTGAACTCGTACACGAGCCCATGGTCGATCTGTAAATTATACAAATACATAATTACTATAAAATACATGAAAAATAGTACACCTTCAAGCTCACAACGCGTCACAGCAGAATGCGTGGAGGTTGGGGGCCTACTATTTTCATCAAAAGGCCGTTTTAGAAATGTCAACCCCTGCCTCTCTAACATTCTATGCACTTCCTGCTTACCACACAAATATATATATATATATATATATATATATATATATATATAGTAATTATGTAAAAACTGCATTCATGGTCTGGAGAGGGCACTTTTTACAGATGGATAAAAGGGCAGGGGCTCAAGCCCCCTTTGATGTCTATGCGAGCATGTGCATGGTGCTAAGTCTGATTTACAGAAAAAAGTTTGTTTTTTCTTTACCTATCCTTGTCCTTGGACGACCACGATGTGGAAATGAAGAAGTAGGCTCATCATCATCGTCGACTCATCATCTAAAATCATAGCCAGGAAAATATCAAATAGTTTATATCTAAACAAATCAATTTACAATTTTGACATTTAGCAAATGACTTACAATAAGTTCATATATAACATAAAATGCAGTTATAGTAAATAGTTACCATGCATTTACTGTCACAGTGAAATTCCCTTTATACCCTGTATACCTATATAAAATGTCACAATGCAACATAGCTCTGTTTACACAAAGCTGTACTTCCTCCAAGAACTGTATAGGCTATCTTCCCCATTTTCAACTGTTTTTATTTATAACACTTGCTTTGGCAATGTAAACTATATTTTCTCATGCCAATAAAGCTCCTTTGAATTGAATTGAATTGAAAGGCTACGGGTGTGCGGGTGTGCACCGTACACGTGCACAGTACGATCACGCGCGTGCAACGCACACCGTACGTGCACGCGCGTGCACCGCACGTGCACCACACGTGCACCACACGTAAAAAGAAACCTCTCTCTCTCTCTCTCTCACACGCATCTCTCTCTCTCTCTCACACGCATCGTACGCATGCACACACAAACTAAGCCACTAAATCCTAAAATCCCATCAAATAATCATAGTAGCTGGCTAAATGCTAACCTGTGCCGTGCACCGTACACTACATGCGGTACGTGCACGCGCGTAATAGGAAATCCACGTGTGTCCTGTGTAGCAAAAACAAACGCATATGCACTTGGATCCTAACTCTATGCTTGGATCAAGTTGCTGATCCGGTCCGGATACGGAAACGTTTCTTGCATGTAGTCTATGTGTGCGTGTAAATAACCGGATGCAGTAGGCGGGCTCTAGACCGGATCCCACTGGTGTATTCGCAATAGAGATCACGTCTGACCAGACCAGACTTTAGGCTTGCTTGTCAATCAAACCAAGCTTCCTCACGGATGCAGTGGAAAGCCTGAAGCGATTCACATACAGTATACTATACATACATGCAGATGCACTGGATTTAAGTCTAAGTCTTACCACTCTGGACAGTAGAATCATGGCCATCGTCCAGTGAGTCTCTGCCTCTGTACGTCTGGCTGTTGAATGGGTGGCGGCGGTCTCTACTGCGCCCGAGATGTGTGTCCACTGTGCCGTGCCGATCCATCCAGCGCGGGGGTCTCACTCTCAGGAACGAACGGCGGGTATGGCGGGGGTCTCCGAGTCCATATCGGGATATCAGGAGGCTCTTGATGCACTTTTTGACCCGGTTCTTCGCGACCAACGGCACCAAGAAATGGAATGTTTCTCTTCAAAGCCAACGGCTACACTACAGGAATCTTTTTCTCTTCTTCTTCATCATCATCATCATCACGACGACCACCACATTCGTGGTGGGCGCTGCCTGGTCCTGGGTCACCAACGCGGGTAGGTTTGTAATCCTAATTCTAACAAAGTTTGTTGTCGAAACTTTCCTTCCGTGGAATCTCTGCTGTGCGACCTCGGCCGTGGGGTGGTGGGGGATGGTCGCTTTGCTTCGGCGGATTGATACTGAGCAGGGCCCAATATTCTAGTAGGTCTACTGCTAAATACTACTACCTACTACAATTACTATACTACTAATACTATAAAACAACTGATTTCCGACAAAATGATCGCTTTTACCAACGTTTCTCTCTCTCTTTCTCTACTAACAGCCCGATGCATAAAACAATATAGTCCCTCAAGGCTGCTAGCAGCTAGCAGTGGCGTCAGTTCAGAACAAGCTAAGGTATGGCAACATGACTGGTGTCTGGTGAAGACACCAGTCATGTTGCCATACCTTAGCAACAGGCACGATGAAAAGTACATTTTTATTATTTCCCCCTGTCAAGGTATGGCAGCTGCATACCCCTGCCATACCCAATTGACGCCCCTGGCAGCTAGGCAGGCGCAGAGGGCAGGCGGAGCCAGGACAGTCTGTTTACTTTTTTTTTTTTATGAATGGTTTCCGGCTGTCCTCAAAACGACACCGACGACCAATTATGCATTCAAAAGTTGCGCAAGGACGTCTTTTATCATAATCCATAAAAAACATCAAACGAACGAACGGCCGTATTGGCCCTACTCGACCTCAAGAATTGGGGCGAACAGGAACGTTCAAAGCAGTATAAGAGTTAAGTTTTGGACCCCCCAAAATCATTTTGGGACCTCTCTGGGGTCTCGACCCACACATTGACAAACGCTATGAGTCCCGTTGTTGAGGCATTTGCCTGGCTGCAGTGTGTAAGAGCCCACTGGCCCAACATCACACCACTCCACACCACACCGCCCACTTGTGACAGGTTTTCCACTACAAGGATCTGGGTAGAGTAGTGTGAAAGTGGTACTAAACGTGGTACTAAAAAGTATCCAATCTAGAGTAGGTCTGAGCTAGGCCAAACAGGGCCAAACACTTCACAATGACTGATCACTCACTGACTTTTCATTTAGACCACCAGGATAGTTGTAATTCATGATAATAGATTCTATTGTCTTATAACCACTATTATAATCTATTATAGTGTATTATAATTATCATAGTAATACATTCATATTTTATATTGTATCATAATCACAGTTAAAAGGGTCAATTTGTTTCATACTGGTAGGGGTACTTATATAGATATTTGTATGTGGTGCGGTGTGGTGTGGTGTGGTGCTAAAGCTGCAGTCGAAAAGGGGCTATAGGTGCTGTGTCGAGCGCACACACAGATGAGTAAGCCTGGCTACGCGAGGCTAGCGCACACACTGCATAGTAAACAGTGATGGAGTAGAGGACTTCTTAAAAAGTTTTAGATTAAGACAATTTGCTTGCATTGCGATGCATCCGCGTGCCGCTCTGCATCGATGCAGTGACGTTACATAATTGTTACTTTTAGCCTACGTTTGTTATTGTTTTTCCTCCTGAAGGAACGTGGCTAAATCATTAGCATGCTAGCGCTTTAGCCCCGTTCCTTTAGCCTTGGAGGAGAGGAATAAAATCATCACAGTCAGGCAGTTTTCAAAGCAGACCATGCGGTTTACAACAGCTTGTTCCTATCAATGCGTCGCCTCTCCACTCCAGTTAGCTCTGGTCCATAGCGTTAGTGGAGTTCTCCCTAACTCCACTAACGCTATGGACCAGAGCTACACTCCAGTCACTGCTATGCCTGCTTGCTTTCTATGCATGAGAACAGCGGCTGGGGACAGCTGGAGTTAGAGCAGAGTGCAGACGGCTCAGTCTTTGATCCAAAATATGACAGAATGGCAGAAAATTGTCATGCATTTTGACTTCGTCCACACAGTAACATTTTCGTTTAGTCTCGTCTAGTCAACGAAAACACACATCTGTCTCGTCATATTTTCGTCACCAGACTAGAGATTTTAGCTTGTTAACATTACGTCATAAACGTGAAAAAAACAACACTGTACTGAAGTGTATTAATATTAGCAACTTGCCAACAGCCAACCAACGATGAAGAAGGTAGGTGTAATTTTAGCGATGCTATAATGAGCAGGAGCAACTAAATATAACACTGATTTATACTGTTAAACTTACCCATCAAACCTAAAAGGACACCTTGGCTTGCATATTAAACTGCATGTGAAGCGCAGCAGAGAGGCAGCGATTAACCTAAAAAGACACCCCAGCAAACACTTTGCGTTGCATATTAAGACATGTGAAGCGCAGCAGCAAATAAAACACACAAACATATCAGGTATACGCCGAAGCAGAACAGCATAATGTAACCTTATGAAACCTGTGCTAGTAGCACAGCCACTCAGTCCCGAGTTGCATGGCTTGATTGCTCATTGGCAGCTGGGCGTGCCGGACTTCAGATTGCAGAGTCTGATGTAACGGACATAGCTGCCGATGCCCGGCGGCTAGAGGATTTCATGGTTGATGACGGCACCCGGAGTGCTGCTGTTGTCACTGCACCGGTCCAGAGAGAGAGCTGCGCAGCCATGCAGGTGGACGGGTAGCCGGGTGGGGGGGCCGGCGTGCAGGCAGAGAGCTGGTTAGGCAGGCCGCAGCTCTCTGTTTTATGCCGAACCAGGCTCGTGTCATGGGTGCCCGCCGTCGGGAGCAGACATCAGGCGGATGTTTCGGCATGGAAATAAAGGACGGAAAGGTGAGTTAGTTCTGCTCCAGAGTCTGCTGATGCACAATATAAGAAACTCAACAAACCAAATCTTGACTTTTAAAGTCAAGCAATGCCAGAGAGCGGCCAAAAACCAATATACCGAACAAGCTAATGTGCTGCTATTTAACTAAGGCTACCTATTATTTCCAAGCTTAGAGCGACAGCACCGAACAAGCAAATGCGCTGCTATTTACCTGCTAGAGTCTGGCTCCGCAGTGCTTCTAGGATAGCTGTTGCTGGCGAGAGGAATGGAGTTCCCGCCCCTGGTGCTGGAACTGCAGTTCCCAGGTTCCTTCGCGGCATGATGGCGGCGTCGGCATGTTGCGCCCCCGGAAGACGAGCCTGCGCCCCATAAGCTTCCAGCACGACGCGGCGGGCTGGCGGGTGGGCTCGCGGGCAGCAGGCAGGCGGCGGGCTAGCAGGCATGCAGGCGGGTCGGTGGGCGGTGGGCTGGCAGGCGTGACGACCGCCTTGCTTGGGTTAGCTGATGCTGTAGTAGCAAAGCCCTCTGCAGTGCTAATCGACTCCTGACTGGCCTCATGGTATTATACAGCCGTGGACGAAGCTATAAAGATAACATGTTAATAGAAAAACGCAGCAGCTGCAGCACAGCGCTGCACTGACAAACATGCTGATGCGGCAGCCATGCAGCAGCTCCAGCCTGAATCTGAAAATCATGATGTTAGCAGATGTTAGCAGGCATGTAGCAGCCGAAGCAAGAAGCTATGAAGAAAGACACACTGTTTGCGGAACCTGTAGCAGCTTAGCCTGAAGCTGCAATGATAAACATGATGCTGTAGTAGCTGGCCTGCCACAGCTCCGGCATGGGTCTGCAGTGATAAAAATTATGTTAGCAACAGACATGTAGCACTTTTCGCCTGAAGCTGAAAAGAAAACATGTTAGCAGCCTTTAGCCTGGAGCTGTAATGATGAACATGATAGCAACAGTCATGTAGCCGCTTTAGCATGATTTGTACATGTCTGCATTTTTCACTAGCAGTAGCCTTAGCTGTAATTATTAGCACAAGTGCCGCTGCTACGGAAACACCACTAGGACATACAGTGCGATACGCAGTGACCCAGATACTATAATCTTAGATTGAAACAAATACGGCTGCTGCTGCTCGATAGTGGACAATATCCAATGAATTCACCTTTAATTCTGTTACACTTGTAGCCGCCCTGATGTTAGCAACAGACATGTGGCAGTTCCAGCCTGAGCTGCAAACATAAACAGATGTTAGCGTTTTTTACCCGGAGTAGCATCAGCAGTAATTATCAGCAGCTATGAACGCAGGCAGCCGCAGCTTGAGTAGAGTTAGCATTAACCGAAACCAGGCCAGGCAAAATCCTCATAAACAAAACATTAGCTATAGAACTTGTCACACCCTAAAAAGCTGAGAGGAAAAAGCCTGACGAGCTGCAGCTTGTTACATGCTGCAAAGAGAATGATTAGATGGATGGGATGTGGGGGTGGGCTACAAAATGCCTTTAGAGCAGAGAATACGCTTCCCAGATTGCACTAGCAAGTTCAACTGATGACGTCATAGGTCAGATAGGCACCATATGCGCTGCGGAATCAAAACAATGTTTGCACCTAACCACGGCATTAGCCTGCAGGGTTTCCTCATCCCAGAACCAACACAAACAGACATCCTTGATATACCACTCAAACGACGGTTTATATGGTAAATAGTGGCCGCAACACTATGATCTATGAAGCAACAGGGACGCTTTTAGCTGTAGCCACGATGTAGCAACCCGCAACTCCCTTGAAAACAACTGCCACTCATAAGCGGATGCTATGACGGCCAGACTGCAGTGCGTGACTGAATGGGCTACACAAAACTCACACCCGCACACACACACACACGCCTGCAATAGACTGAATAAAATAAACAAGCTGCCAACGAAGCCTGTATGAATGACTTCCACTGGCCCGACGTGACAATAGTCCCACGATTCTTACCTCTAACGCAACCTAGCTTGTATAGTAGGTACAAGTGAAGCATAGACATTGATAATGCATGAGCATCCCTGCCTTATTTGAACTGCACGTGCACATAAAATAATATAATAACGAAAAGAATCGTAACGGACCAAGCGACATAGAGGTTGAATGCTAGAGAACTACATTACCCACCGTGCTCAGTATGTGCAGAACGTGCGCAACCCTTCACTTCATGACGTTACCCTCTGCTAGCCTGTATGCTAGGTAGATGCTGGCTACAGACACACGCAAGCCCCCTGGACTAAACAGCTTGAAAGAGTCATTACAGTTAATAAGTAAACGTTAGCTAACAGCCTTAGCTACATGAGTTATAACCTAGCCGACTATCAACAGACAGCCCATGGCTGGGATAAACATTGGCTTTGACACCTTCATTCAGAGGCTAGCAAGCTGTTTTAGCAGCTAACAGCCTTAACTACACAGGTTGTAAGCTAGCAGACTATCAACAGACAGCTCCTGGCTGGAATGAACACTGGCTCATACAGAAGCAGAAACGGACAACAGCATCATCGACAACACGGCCACTGTTTCTATGGTTTCTGAGCCCACTTAGCAAACGGCCCGACTAGGCTAACAGCTAAACCACCCAATAACATATGTGGCACAAATGAGGCAATAACCGCTGATCGATGACGAGGTTACTTAAGCCCGGAGGGAACGATATCATCATATGAGAAACTTACTTTGTCAGACATAACCCACCACTGATCCAGCGTTACCTTAGCGAAGGTTAGCAATGCTATGGCACACAAACACATTAAATTAGCTTAGCAACAACAACAACTGCCGCGATGGATCAGCAGCACTACACTGCAGAAATCAGCTGGGAATTAGCAGCGGCGGCGACACCACAAACCTTGTTGAAGCAGTACTAGAACACAGCAGTGTCTACCAGAGTCCACAATCCCAACGTTTTTGCCCTACGACCTTGCCTTGATCCCAGCGTAGACAGCAGCCAAAGACACGAAAGACATGATTTAAGCCGAAGTCAACAGCAAAACGACCAGTAACCCCTCCGAGACAGCCATGCGTCGCAGCAGCAGGAGTTAGCGCAACATGACTGGGCTCCTAGCTGACATACCTAAATGTACCCTGGGTGAGGGGGAGGGACACAGGTCCCAGCCCCCGCGGCGGCGCGCGCACCACGTGATCGTCCCCGAACTAGTCTCTGTCCCTCTAGTCCGCCGCATCATTTCTGCCGGACTTAAAACCCAGTGACTCATGTTTAGACTCCCTTAAAGCTATCATAAAGGGTAAGCCCTCGTCCCACTGTCTCCCTGTCTCCAAGCAAAACTTTTTCAGCGCCCCTTTCACCGACTGATGGAATCGTTCCAGACAACCTTGACTCTGAGGATGAAAAGCGCTGGACCTATTATGCTTGATGCCAAGGGTCGGCATAACCTGAGTGAAGACTTTAGATGTAAAGTTCGTTCCATTATCACTCCTTAGGATCCGCGCTATGCCGAAAACCGAGAAAAGGTTAACGAGCGCCTTTATCACCGCTTTCGCCGTGACCGTGCGCAGCGGGACGGCCTCTGGAAAACGCGTAGCACCACACATAATCGTAAACAAAAAAACGGTAGCCAGATTTAGTTTTGGGCAAAGGACCCACACAGTCAATGATAATTTCCTCGAACGGTTCCCCCATGACAGGAATCGGCTGTAACGGAGCCGGTGGAATCGTTTGGTTCGGTTTACCAGTCACTTGACAAACGTGACACGATCGGCAAAACTCAGACACCGCTGCCTTCAAACCAGGCCAGTAAAAATACCTCTGGATACGTTGACATGTTTTGCGGACACCAAAATGTCCGGAAACATTATCGTGAGCCACTGTGAGTATCTTTGAGCGAAGATTTTCAGGAACTACAATTTCGCCTGCCACTCCGCATCGGGCTCACCGCCAGCGGACGGGCACCAGTTACGCATCAGAATAGCCCTGTCCATGTTAAAGATACACTCCGCACCACCAACATGGAGCGCATCCCAACACTTGGACAAAGACGTGTCATTCTGCTGTGCAACAGCAAACGAGTCTCTCTTGGCATCAAACTCAACCCCTACGTTAGTAGCCAACACATTTTCAGTCCTCTCTTTTTTTGTAACGAGCGGAGCACTTAAAGCTATACTGTGTAAGTTGCTCAACTTGTGGTCATTAGCTCTATAGCAAACCTCGGCGCGTCCGCGTCTTTCGGCCGTTTTTCGGTTCTCACACCCCCGCGTCTGCCTCCACCTCGCCGAGATCTATCTTTTGAGGGGTCCCTGGTTCCTGTGCATTCAGCCATTCCGGAGATACACTCCTTCACCCATGCTTCACCGTGCACCCGAGTATAGAGACACACGGGAGACTACAAATATGGCCGCCCTAGCGACCCCACTCCAAGATGCGCTGTGATTGGCCGGCAGTGTATAACCCTCGCTGTGATTGGCCGGTAGTGTGATGACGTAATTTTGCCACGAAAACCGGGGCCCCGCCAGGATCATAGAAAACATATAAAGAGAAGGCTTTAGAAGCTGAAAATAACGGAGTGGGTGTTCTAAAACTTTAGCGATTTAACAGTTAGGACAATTTTAAGATTTGTTTTATAAAAAAAGTTACATGGTATAACTTTAACAGCTCCTCGTCACAAAAAAAAGAATCACTCAAGATAACTCCCTCTTTCTCCAGCTCAACTCCAGCAGTTTTCCCTTCTCTGTTTTTCTTAGCCTGCGCCTGTGTGACGGCGCACGCGGGAAAAACAGAGTGTGCCTCCTCAGACACAGTGTCACAAAGAATGACAGGTTTCTCTACCACCTCAGGGGCAGGAAACACTTTTTCCCCAGCTAAGTCGTTCCCCAGAATGATCTCCACCCCCTCGACTGGCAAGCTGTCCTGTACACCCACCTGCACACAGCCCGTGACGAGCGGAGAGCGCAAAAACACCCGATGAAGTCGCACACGCGTCGAACACATCCCGACCCCCAGGACCAGCGCGTCAGAGCCACAAGAATTGCTATTAGAGAAAGGCAAAACAGTTTGTACAATCAGTGTTTGAGCTGCCCCTTTGTCACGTAATATGGTGACAGGCACTTTCGTTCATTATCATTCTCCCCAAGAGAAACTGTCCCTTTTAACAGGAACGGGCCAAAGCACTCCTCCGTCTCTGTCCGCACAGAGACGCCCAGCTTAGGAGCGCCCAGAGGCACAGACCGCACAAACCCCACACCTTTTGGTTTCTTGTGGCTCTGACTCTGCCCGTCCTTCCCGGCAGGGAGAGCGGGACAATGTGCTACGACATGACCCAATTCATGACAGAAAAAGTATCTGCGCCCTTCCCCTGCTTCACTTTTAGCTCCACCATTCCCGTTACCTTGGCTTTTAGCCGGAGCTTGCATACCCCATGGTTTGCCCTCCTCCCCACGGTTAGCATTACCCTCCCGCCTATTACCAAGAAACGTAGAGCGATGGATCAGCTCAAATTCATCAGCACATACGGCAGCCCGCGCCACCGTCTTCACTTTCTGCTCATTAATATAAACAGCGATCCTGTCAGGAACACATGATCTAAATTCCTCCAATAAGACCAATTCCCGGAGTTGGCTAAAGTTTGTCACCTCACTAGCCTGGCACCATTCATTGAACAGAACAGTTTTTTCCTGCGCAAAATCTACAAACGATTGTTGAGCGTTTTTTCCGGCAGCCCTACATTTTTGCCTATAAGCCTCTGGAACAAGCTCATATGCACGTAAAATAGTCACTTTAACAGTGTTGTAATCCATACTATCAATCATGCTCAGACTCCCACAAGCTTCTTGTGCTTTTCCAGTCAATCGGCACTGCAACAGCAGGCTCCACATGTGGCGAGGCCACCTAACAGTATTTGCAATCCTTTCAAAAGCATTAAAGTATGTGTCAATCTCACCTTCACGGAACGGAGGCACCAAGGAAATGTTCCTTCCCACATCAAATCCCACCTCCCGTTCCACCGTGGACTGTGCCACCAGGCTTGGCGCAGGCTGTTGAGGCCTGCCAGGGGATGGCAAGGAGTTTGCGATAGGAGGGAGAGCAGCAGCGTCAACCTGAGCCCTCATCGCCGCACTTCTCTTTCCAGCAGCTCCAGCGCTCATCCTTCGGCGTTCTTTCCTCGGGCCCCCTGGGGAGCACCGGCACGGTTTGTCAACTCCCCACTTTCCCTCTCCTCCTCACCAGATTTATCCAATTCAGGCTGGTCGAGGCCCGAGGCCTCGGCCAATAAATTCCCCTCAGATGTCATGATCAATAAGCCTTTCTCAGTTAACTGTTCTTTAATGTCCTCCAATAGGTCAGCTTTCAGATCTCCTGCAAAAGCCTTCAGCCTGTGTGTCCGAGCAAGAGCAAGTAACTTAACTTTAGAGAGGCTATTAAGCTCCTCTAATAGCGCATAATATCGCCACTCAAAATCACCGCCACAAAACCGCCCAACAAATATTGCAGAACGCAGAAATAAACTAACCAAACTAACCAAAGAAAACCGCCGTTGCTGCCCATGTATTAACAAACCCAAAGTAGCTTAAATTATCGTTTACAAAACAAACAAAAAAACTTTTTCAAAGCAAGAATATCCACAATACTCAACTCAAAAAGGCAAACTTTTCGTACTTTGTGCCAACTCCGATTATGAAATAATTCCGATTTTGCATGCAATTGAAGATGCCAGGGCAGAGCCCCTGTAAGAAGATCTTCCATGTGTCCCATAGCATGATCTGACGGAGGACGATTATTCTGTCAAAGTTCTTATTGTTCTGAAGCACATGTGCTTCAGAACATGAAAAAGACAAAAAGCTGTCAGATCTTCAGGATGCATTCAACAAACGCATCATAACGATGATGGCTGGCTATGTTGAGGGTCGAGTTGTCTTTTATAGGTAATATTAAAGATCATTAAAAAAAGTCTTCATCCAGAGATGAAGCTCACTATGTCCATCAAGAAACTCCTGTCTGTGTGATCAACCAAGGAGAAGTTGACGTGTTAGGCCAGGGACTGCTTGAGTATTTCTCAAGGGACAGTTCTTTCATGCTCTTTGTCATATATGATACCTTCATCAAGGGACATGATTTTGAGGAGGTGCACACATCAAAGAGGCTGCTGACACCGATGTCCAATTGCCCTGAGCCCTGAGCTTCCACCAATTGAAGAGAATTGGTGGAATTCAGAGAGTGGAGGGTATATGTTCCAGTCAGGTGTCTTGCCCTCCCTGCTCCAAAGGCAATACTTGAGCTCATCACATGTGGCTGCAAAGCAGGTTGCAAGGGACAGTCAGTCTCTGCAAGTGCTATGGCACTGGACGGGAGACTTTGCCAACAGTATAAAGGCCCATTCCCAGTATAAAGGCCCATTCCCACTGGGACAAATTAACAGATAAAGAAATATCTTTCTCCATTCAAGTGGATAAGACACAGATAAAACATATCTGTGACAGATATTTTCTTTTATCTGTATCTTACCATCCACTTGAATGGAGAAAGATATTTTTGTATCTGTTTATCTGGCCCAGTGGGAATGAACCTTAAGGGAGGACATAGATAACAGTGATGATGAATAGATCCTGTATCTGACAAGAATATTAACAGGTCAGAAGTATAAACGCTACCCCATCCTCCTCACTTGAACTGTTCCTACCTAAACTATTGAATAGCCTCAGAATATACCGTGAAGTTGTTTATAAATTATTGTAAAGTACTCCCCCCAGGATATGAGGGAAGGGTCTGAAAATTGGAACCCCGTCATTTTCTGATAGTTTGGTCCCTATAGAAGCCAAAAAAAGAAAAAATATATTTTAGCAAAACAATCCTATGGGAGATTGGAAAAACATAGCCGAAAAGGGCCAAAACTGAAGTGACTGAAAGGGTCTGAAGGGTCTGAAAATTTGAAACCCATAATTTTCTGATGCCAAAACAGCAAACAAATCAATTTTAGCAAAAATATCCTATGGGAAAACATAGCCGAATAGGGCCAAAACTGAAGTGACCCACCCCCAGGAAATAAGGGAGGGGTCTGAAGATTTGACCCCCATCATTTTCTGATAGTTTGGTCCCTATAGAAGCCAAAACAGCAAAAAAAAATCAATTTGGGCAAAAGAATCCTATGGGAAATTGGGAAAACAAGGCCGAGTAGGGCCAAAACTGAAGTGACCCGCCCCCAGGAAATGAGGGAGGGGTCTGAAGATTTGACCCCCATCATTTTCTGATAGTTTGGTCCCTATAGAAGCCAAAACAGCAAACAAATCATTTTTAGCAAAAAACTCCTCTGGGAAATTGGGAAAACATAGCTGAATAGGGCCAAAACTGAAGTTACCCGCCCCCAGGAAATGAGGGAGGGGTCTGAAAATTTGATCCCCGTCATTTTCTGATAGTTTGGTCCCTATAGAAGCCAAAACAGCAAAAAAATCTATTTGGGCAAAAAAATCCTTTGGGAAATTGAGAAAACAAGGCCGAATAGGGCCAAAACTGAAGTGACCCGCCCCCAGGAAATGAGGGAGGGGTCTGAAAATTTGACCCCCGTCATTTTCTGAGAGTTTGATTCCTATAGAAGCCAAAACAGCAAAAAATCAATTTTGGCAAAAAAAAATCCTACAGGAATACATAGCATACCGCACTATATGGGGTAAAGTGAGACACTAATCTCACATTACCCCAACATGATAGACCAGGAGAAAGCTGTACAAACTTGATTAAAGGGTTTACCAAACCTCTCTCAATTGATTCCTATGTATTTTTCCCTGTAGAATCTGCAAAGTATATTGTTGTATTGTGCATAATTAATGAGATAATTAGCATATTTGACTAATTCAGAGCCTCTGTTCACCTCTTCACCCAGTGTCAGGTGAGTGGGTTTTACTGTGGGCAGCCTCCACCCCTAAGGTGGAGGCTGGTAGCATTCTAGACACTAGTCACTTCTGAGACTTCCCAGCACAACACACACGCATGCACACACACACAATTGCACACACAGGCAGGCAGGCAGGCATGCAAGCACGTGCGTGCGCGCGCACACACACACACACACACACACACACACACACACACACACACACACACACACACACACACACACACACACACACACACACACACACAAACTGTTCCAGAAATGGACCTGGGAGTACCGATAGGGGAGGTCTTTGCCTGGGTGACACCAGAAACCCAAAGGTTACCATAAACCCACAGTATTATTGTATTTATTTATTTATATTTTAATGGCAAGTACACCATTTCTGTCTCCATACTGCTGACTGCTGTAACTTTGAAAATGAAAAATAAAATCTATATCAAATAAAGAAGGAAGCTGCTTATTCTTATAAGACCCACCACACACAATCTTTTTTTTTTCTTTTTTTCTAGCGTTGTGTTGTGTTATTTGAAATAAGATGAATAAAACACAACCTTTGGCGTTATAGTGACATTTAGCACAATTATTTTCAGAGTGACAGTATAGCCTAGAGACTGCTGGCTTTTAAGAGAGTGTTACTTGAGGACAAGAGGAGATCAGACCAGCTAAACTAGTTTTCTTTTTGGCAAGGAAACTAATAGGTGTGGTTTTCATTAAGGACAGGTATTCTGTTGTTGAGAAAGGCTTGGAACATTATTGTGATTCCATTCTAGTTAAGTAATGGAACATCGGAGGAAGAAACTTGAACACTGTAAAAACCTGATTAAAGGGTTTACCAAACTTTTCCCAATTGATTCCTATGTATTTTTCCCTTATTCTCCCTTCAAAGACCCACCACACACAATCTTTTTTTTTTCTAGCGTTGTGTTGTGTTATTTGAAATAAGATGAATAAAACACAATAACCTTTAGCGTTAGTGACATTTAGCACAATTCTTTTCAGACTGACAGTTTAGACTAGAGACTGCTGGCTTTGAAGAGAGTGTTACTTGAGGACAGGAGGAGATCCGATTCTACCAGCTAAACTAGTTTTCTTTTTGGCAAGGAAACTAATAGTTGTGGTTTTCATTAAGGACAGGTATTCTGTTGATGAGAAAGGCTTGGAACATTATTGTGATTCCATTCTAGTTAAGTAATGGAACATTGGAGGAAGAAACTTGAACACTGATTAAAATGACTGTCATGGCATGGAATGCAATGTCACAACTACTTTTTGTTGTGAGGGGTCTGAAAATTTGTCCCCTGTCATTTTCTGAGAGTTTGATTCCTATAGAAGCCAAAACAGCAAAAAAATCAATTTTGGCAAAAAAATCCTACAGGAATACATAGCATACCGCACTATATGGGGTAAAGTGAGACACTATCTCACTAGTGTTGTAGTACTCGAGTCAATGACTCGTCTCGAGTCAGGACTCGAGTCCAAATTTTCACTGACTCGGTCTCGTCTCGGTCTCGCCCTTAATTTGACTTGGACTCGTCTCGGTCTCGGTCTAATTTGACTTGGACTCGCCCCCCACCGAGTCCACTCGAGTCAAGTCACTACAATGCAATGGAATAAATGTTATATCCATATGAGGAGCGCATTCACGTTAACATTAAGAGAGCTGCCTTGTTAAGTAACGGAGCATTCTGACGCGCATCTGATAGGCACACAGTAGCATGCACACTCACACACACACACACACACACACACACACACACACACACACACACACACACACACACACACACACACACACACACACACACTTGAGGACAGGAGGAGATCCGATTCTACCAGCTAAACTAGTTTTCTTTTTGGCAAGGAAACTAATAGTTGTGGTTTTCATTAAGGACAGGTATTCTGTTGATGAGAAAGGCTTGGAACATTATTGTGATTCCATTCTAGTTAAGTAATGGAACATTGGAGGAAGAAACTTGAACACTGTTCATGTTTATCCTGATGCAACAGTATCATGCTACAAAGAAAATCATTCAAAAAAGAAAAGAATAAAGAAAGATAACGCATTACCCCAAAATGATAGAGAGAAAGCTGTAAAAACCTGATTAAATGGTGTACAAAACTTCTCTCAATTGATTCCTATGTATTCTTCCCTGTAGAATCCATTTATTTTATATATATATATATATATATATATATATATATATATATATATATATATATATATATATATATAGAGAGAGAGAGAGAGAGAGAGAGAGAGAGAGAGAGAGAGAGATAGACCAGGAGAAAGCTGTACAAACTTGATTAAAGGGTCTCTCAATTGATTCCTATCTATTTTTCCCTGTAGAATCTGCAACGTATATTGTTGTATTGTGCATAATTAATGAGATAATTAGCATATTTGACTAATTCAGAGCCTCTGTTCACCTCTTCATCCAGTGTCAGGTGAGTGGGTTTTACTGTGGGCAGCCTCCACCCCTCAGGTGGAGGCTGGTAGCATTCTAGACACTAGTCGCTTCTGAGACTTCCCAGCACAACACACACCCACGCACACACAATTGCACACAGGCAGGCAGACAGGCAGGCAGGCAGGCATGCATGCACGTACGCGCGCGCGCACACGTACGCGCACACACACACACACACACACACACACACACACACACACACACACACACACACACACACACACACACACACACACACACACACACACACACACACAAACTGTTCCAGAAATGGACCTGGGAGTACCGATAGTGGAGGTCTTTGCCTGGGTGACACCAGAAACCCAAAGGTTACCAGAAACCCACAGTATTATTGTATTCATTTATTTATATTTTAATGGCAAGTACACCATTTCTGTCTCCATACTGCTGACTGCTGTAACTTTGAAAATGAAAAATCTATATCAAATAAAGAAGGAAGCTGCTTATTCTTATAAGACCCACCACACACAATCTTTTTTTTCTTTTTTTTTTCTTCTAGCGTTGTGTTGTGTTGAAATAAGATGAATAAAACACAACCTTTGGCGTTATAGTGACATTTAGCACAACTCTTTTAGTAGGTCAGTCAATCTAAGATAAAATATGGCTTAACCCCCAAAAAATTGATACAAAAGGTTTTTCAATGGATTCTGCTAGTATTGGGTGTGCTAAATAACATACTCAAAATCTACCCAAATCTCCCTCCCCGAAAGCCGCCATTTTCAAGATGGCGTCCCAGATGGTTACGGGGAGCTTAAAATGGCTATATCTCAAATGGAAAAAATGTTTCAAATGCTTTTTCAACTGATTCTGGTACCTCTGGACATGCTTGAGAACATACTAAAGATTTAGGAAAATACACCTTCCAGAAAGGCTTCATTTTCAAGATGGCGCGTCCATGATGGCCGCTGGGAGCTTAAAATGCCTTTAACCTGGGATTTATATGTAAAGAAATCATAACAATTATGCACTTGGTGACTAGTTTTAGATTTTCGGCATGGTGTTAGGTATGGGCATAAGGTCTTCAAAAAACATAACAAACTATTTGGGCTCACCCCCTAGTGGTCTGTTTGCAGTGACTCCAATATTAAATAGGTCAGTATATGGTTGAAACCCCAAATTATTGATGGAAGAGAATTTTCAATGGATTGTCTTACTATTGGGTATGCTAAATAACATACTAAAAGCTTAGGGAAAAGAAACTACTGGAAATGCATACTTTTCAAGATGGCACATATTCCCTCCCAATTTATATGCATTTTAAGCTCCCATGGACTCAATCGTGAACATGATGCTTTTTCAGTGGTTTGTTTCTACTAAGCTTTTAAGATGTTATTCAGCATACCTAATAGTAACATAATCCATTGAAAAATTTCTTCCATCAATTATTTGGGGTTTCAACCATGTACAGACCTATTTAATAATGGATTAATTTCAAACAGACCACTAGGGGGCAAGCCCAAATTGTTGCCGATGTTTTTTGAAAACCTTAAGTCCATACCCAACACCATGCCAAAAGTCAAAAACGTGTCACCAAGTGCATAATTGTTATGATTTTTTACATATTAAATCCCAGTTTATAGGCATTTTAAGCTCCCGGCAGCCAACGTGGACGCCAGTCATGCGCCATCTTGAAAATGAAGCCTTTCCGAAAGGAATATTTTCCTCTATTTTTAGTATGCTCTAAGGCATGTCCAGAGGTACCAGAATCAGTTGACAAAATATTTGCAAAATCTTTTCCATTCGAGACTTAGCCATTTTAATCTCCATGCAACCATCTGGGACGCCATCTTGAAAATGGCGGCTTTCGGGGAGGTAGATTTTGGTAGATTTTGAGTATGTTATTTAGCACACCCAATACTACCAGAATCCATTGAAAAACCTTTTGTATCAATTTTTTGGGGGTTAAGCCATATGTTATCTTAGATTGACTGACCTACAGAGTGACAGTATAGCCTAGAGACTGCTGGCTTTTAAGAGAGTGTTACTTGATAGTACAGGCATTCTAGGGTTGAACCTTGAACAAATTGCAACACAAACTCTTTCAACTTTTTTTGTTTCATAAATATGTTAGTAATAACATATCAAAAGTCCTAAGAAATCCAAGTGGTGGAACATAGTGAAGTGGTGGAACATAAGTTGGGCTCCCATCGACTTTCTATACAGGAGGAAAATACCCAGAAAAAAATCTGAATGAGTCATCACTTTTCATCAGTTTTGTGGGCGTTTTCTGGGGCCAAGGAATGTTTTTTTGTGCAAAACAAATGCTTGCAATGGATTCAGCATCATGACAAACCCCTAGTTAGACCCCTCACATCCTACTGTAATGAGCTCCGAGTTACTAGATACCCCTTCACCTATTAGGGGACCCCCCGACGCCGTCCGGAACCCTCCTCAGGTCCTAAGCCCAAGAAGTTACCAGATCTTTTTTAACAAAACACTATCACTAACACTACACTACACCTTTAAGTTCACAAACAATTTCTCATTTGTGTAAACCCATTAAGTGTATTAAGTTCACAAACAGTTTCCCATTTGTGTAAACCTATGTAGGTGTACTAAGTTCACAAACAGTTTCCCATTTGTGTAAACCTATGTAGGTGTACTAAGTTCACAAATAGTTTCCCATTTGTGTAAACCTATGTAAGTTCACAAACAGGTTTAATAACCTTCCTTGTTTGTGTAAACCTACTATTACACATATACATATACATATTTACATATTTACATTACATATACTTATTTAACACTAACATAAATACACTTCTCTGAATGAAAGCTGAGCTATCAATGAGACCCTCTTTAACTGGTGAATATTATTACTTTCTGCAGCAACTATTTATTTTAGAGACCAGGCTATGCACCTTACTTTAGAAATGTAGACCTTAGGTCTGAATGGAGAATGCAAACCACAAAGACCATGTAAAGTATGAGTCTGACACCTAGCTCTCACCAGGGGCTCGGGAGCGACGCCGCTTGACTTATTAGTACAAACCGTCCAGTGTGAACATCAGTTCATCCGGTTTAAGGGGTTTGGAGATTTGTACTTATATTCTGCCAAGCTCGCCCACCAACTCAGCACGCGCTGAGTTGGCTTCTGAGAAGGTGAAAAGACTTTTACCTAAGAAAACACTCTTGTTGATTCTTACCAAAAGCCTCACTCAGTCCCACAGCCAGGAGATGATTCGAGTGCCTGAAGGTGTTCAAAACCTTCCTCCCATAAGTGCAGCCTTCCCCGTAGGGAAGGAGAGAAAGTCAGACCTTAAAAAGTTGTAAACTCTTAAAAAATGAGTTCAGACAGACACCAGATAAAAGTGAATAATAAAAAGCTTTACTGGTAAAAACAGTTACAAAATATAAAACCACCAATACAGTAATTGGCAATGAAATAATGAAGAAGTACAATATAAGTACTTGACTAAAAACAGAGAATCTAACAGAGTCAAAGTCTCTCTAAGTACAGGAACAAGTGGTGCAGAAATTGCACTAAGTACAAAAAGGTCCATCCCCGACCCCTAACGGGCCGGGGATAGCTGCAACAACTCAACTCTACAAAAAGACACAACTAAGAAACAAGTGGAGCTCTGGGGCACTGAGACACGCTCTTTTATAGGACGTTGCGCTGCATCATCTCAATAGGAATACACACACAGAACTTCAGTTTAGCACACACACAATGGCGCGCGCTCACGCACATTCACGTGCGCTCTCATGCACAGTCTGACGTAATCGAGACGGTCAAGGTGAGACCAAACCGGGAGTCGTCCGTTCTCACGTCAGAAGTCTCTGGGAAACCCGCTCTCCCCCAGAATGTCATATCTCATGTTGACGGATAAAAGACGCTAACGAGCCAACGCTCGTTAGCGTTGGCCAGCTGCGCTGAGGAGTCATTCCAGTCCAAGGCCATCTTATCGAGCTCCACGAACACACAGCAGCCGTGTGAAAAGCATGTCTCTCTCTCTCTATTCAGCAGACACAGCGCATAGGGTCTCAAAGGACAGGGTGCCACATACTTGGGGTCACAGGCGGGACCCCTAACACCCCCTCTGGCACCCTGGATCCTCTCATCCGCAGCCACCACGGAGTCAGGTGGGTCCTGTTCTTGAGCCTTGCGCGCGGCTTTCGCTGCCGCTCTCAGGGCTATCCTTGCCTCCTTCTCCTCCTGTGGGAGGGCGGCCCATTCTCCTGCAGGCAGGAATGTTGGAGCCTTCTTCGGGGGAGCCCCTTTGGTGGCTCCCCGCTCTCCGTTTTTTGAACCCTTGGCCTCAGTTGTCTCAGCCTTGGGCTGGGTCTCCTTTCTCGAGGCCTTCTTGCCTTGCGGCTTGAATAGCCTGGGTGCCACATTCTTGGGGTCCCGGGCAGGAGCCCCAGGGCCCCTAAGACCCCCTCTGGCACCCTGGTTCCCCTCCCGTGCTTTCGCCTCAATGGCAGCTGCGACAGCATCAGATGGGTATATTGCAGGATCTCGGTAGGCATCCCGGATTCCTGTTTTTCCATATTCCATACGAGGTCCCAACATGGCTTCCAGGCAACCAAAGCGATTCTGCCCTGATCCCTGAGTTTCGATGGTGGCCCACACTTGGCCCGCCTGGTAACGCAGAGAACTCACCATCACCCTGTAGATGGTTACACATGCAGGCACGATAGAGCGCCAGTTGTCTCCTATCAGGCGGGAATAGTTCACCAATCTCTTGATGGAGTGGCCTTTCAGTGACACGTAGTCTTCCCAAGTAGGTGTCAGGAACGGCTCTCTGTTGGACAGGTGTCCTCGTCTGATGCCCGCGATCTGCTCCCAAACTTGAGGAACCTTCAGGGCATCGTCGTTGATCTTGTTGCCTTTGATGCCATATAGCTGCATCCTGGGCATCTCGGAGTCTTCATCGTCAGTGAGGTCCCCCAGAAGTGAGGGAAACACCACCTTCCAGACGGCACCCACAATGGGCACAGAAGGCTCCGCTGATCGATCCATTGAAGCTGGGGTGGAGACACCACTCCGATCTTCCTCTGGGAGATATCCAGAGATCTGGTTCTCCGGGTGTTTGCTATTATGCAAATCAATAATGTGCTCATCTGGACAGGCTGGGCAGCCGCTGACACAGCCTGGACAGCCTGTATCTCCAGAGTTATTAGCAAGAAGATTGTCATCATCCATGTCGTCCAGGCAAATGGAGATGATCTGCTCTTGTCCTTCGCTGGCCATGTCTAGGCCGTCGTCAGGTTCCAATTCTCCACAAAGAATAGAAAGGTTTGAGAGGTGTCCCATATGATGGTCAGCAGACGTTTGTGACGAGAGCTTGCCTGAGGAGCTCCTTATATGCAGAGCCTCAGGCCACAGCTCCTCCCTAGGGAGGGGGTGCCCCTCCCTCCGGGTTCCTCCTCTCTCTTCCCACGGGAAATATATCTCCCGTTGAGAGATAAGAGATAAGAGCTCATTAGTGCCGGCCAGCTGTGTTGAGGTGTCACCTTAGTTCAAGGCCATCTTGTCTAGCTGGATGCACGAACACCGAGCAGCTTTGTCAGCAGTGTGCCAAAGCATGTATTTCTCTCTCTATGCAGTACAAACAGTGCATATGGATTAAAAGGACAGGGGGCCATATTCTTGGGGTCACAGTCAGGACCCCTAACACCCCCTCTGGCATTTGCATTCGGCCAGGGCAATGCCCAACCATGAGCAAGAACATCTGACCACAGCTTCAGCGGTCATAACAGGATAGGCTGCCAGGACGATGCACAGTCCATACAGGACGTAGCACCCCGGGCAAACCAATGCTCAACATCCCCTGGGCCCCTCCTTGGGCCCAAAGGTAAAGGCCTCGCCACCAGGGCGAAGGAGAGGCTTGCGTGAAGCCTTCCCTGGCCAACTTCACCACACCATCGGATACGCCTAACCGGCGCTGGCACTCTTTCCAACTCCACTGTCCCCAGGTGGCGGGGACCGTCCTGGCGCTACACAGATCAACACTTCATGTCTGGCACACTCCAAGGCAAAGGGCATCTCCTTACGAGAACAACAGTTACCTGTCCCATGCCTTGGCGCAACCTCTCCATGCCTAACTAGGGGTGTATAACCCGAAGCTTCGGCCATTTCTCAGTGCTCACCTGGTCTTGCGAACTTGGTCAATATGTACTATTACCGAGTTCTCCAACCTAAGCTGAGCCAATGTGGGCTCGCCCTGCCGACCGCTCCCTGAGGTAGCATTATCTAAGAGGTAGTTATTGAGGTAGTTATTTGCGGCGGTGGGATTGGCGAGTCCACGCCCATATAACTTAGGTTGGTCGCAAAGTCGTTAAAATATTATTAGATGTTCTCAACTGCTATTTTATCTAGTTCCTGATGGAGATGTTTTTACCGAACTGGCCGTCGGCTGTACACACCGACCTCCACTTCACTATGTTCAAAATCTCCGACGCTCTGGGGAGTTTTGTGAATAAAAAACACTTAAGCCTTGATAATATTAACTATCCTTTACTTCTGTAGTAAATAACTATACTCCAAGGGTCTCTCGGCTATTCTTTATGTGGCAGTGGACACGAATTTAATCAATCAATTATGCCTATAATTAATCAATTACTAATCAATAACATTATGCCTATAATTAATCAATTACTAATCAATAATATTATGCCTATAATTAATCAATTACTAATCAATAATATTATGCCTATAATTAATCAATTACTAATCAATAATATTAATCAATCAATGCCCACCCAGGGACGCCATGTAATGAGCTCCGAGTTACTAGATACCCCTTCACCTATTAGGGGACCCCCCGACGCCGTCCGGAACCCTCCTCAGGTCCTAAGCCCAAGAAGTTACCAGATCTTTTTTAACAAAACACTATCACTAACACTACACTACACCTTTAAGTTCACAAACAATTTCTCATTTGTGTAAACCCATTAAGTGTATTAAGTTCACAAACAGTTTCCCATTTGTGTAAACCTATGTAGGTGTACTAAGTTCACAAACAGTTTCCCATTTGTGTAAACCTATGTAGGTGTACTAAGTTCACAAATAGTTTCCCATTTGTGTAAACCTATGTACGTTCACAAACAGGTTTAATAACCTTCCTTGTTTGTGTAAACCTACTATTACACATATACATATACATATACATATTTACATATTTACATTACATATACTTATTTAACACTAACATAAATACACTTCTCTGAATGAAAGCTGAGCTATCAATGAGACCCTCTTTAACTGGTGAATATTATTACTTTCTGCAGCAACTATTTATTTTAGAGACCAGGCTATGCACCTTACTTTAGAAATGTAGACCTTAGGTCTGAATGGAGAATGCAAACCACAAAGACCATGTAAAGTATGAGTCTGACACCTAGCTCTCACCAGGGGCTCGGGAGCGACGCCGCTTGACTTATTAGTACAAACCGTCCAGTGTGAACATCAGTTCATCCGGTTTAAGGGGTTTGGAGATTTGTACTTATATTCTGCCAAGCTCGCCCACCAACTCAGCACGCGCTGAGTTGGCTTCTGAGAAGGTGAAAAGACTTTTACCTAAGAAAACACTCTTGTTGATTCTTACCAAAAGCCTCACTCAGTCCCACAGCCAGGAGATGATTCGAGTGCCTGAAGGTGTTCAAAACCTTCCTCCCATAAGTGCAGCCTTCCCCGTAGGGAAGGAGAGAAAGTCAGACCTTAAAAAGTTGTAAACTCTTAAAAAATGAGTTCAGACAGACACCAGATAAAAGTGAATAATAAAAAGCTTTACTGGTAAAAACAGTTACAAAATATAAAACCACCAATACAGTAATTGGCAATGAAATAATGAAGAAGTACAATATAAGTACTTGACTAAAAACAGAGAATCTAACAGAGTCAAAGTCTCTCTAAGTACAGGAACAAGTGGTGCAGAAATTGCACTAAGTACAAAAAGGTCCATCCCCGACCCCTAACGGGCCGGGGATAGCTGCAACAACTCAACTCTACAAAAAGACACAACTAAGAAACAAGTGGAGCTCTGGGGCACTGAGACACGCTCTTTTATAGGACGTTGCGCTGCATCATCTCAATAGGAATACACACACAGAACTTCAGTTTAGCACACACACAATGGCGCGCGCTCACGCACATTCACGTGCGCTCTCATGCACAGTCTGACGTAATCGAGACGGTCAAGGTGAGACCAAACTGGGAGTCGTCCGTTCTCACGTCAGAAGTCTCTGGGAAACCCGCTCTCCCCCAGAATGTCATATCTCATGTTGACGGATAAAAGATAACAGCTCGTTAGCGTTGGCCAGCTGCGCTGAGGAGTCATTCCAGTCCAAGGCCATCTTATCGAGCTCCACGAACACACAGCAGCCGTGTGAAAAGCATGTCTCTCTCTCTCTATTCAGCAGACACAGCGCATAGGGTCTCAAAGGACAGGGTGCCACATACTTGGGGTCACAGGCGGGACCCCTAACACCTACTTAAAGCAGATCTTTTTTCTGGGTATTTTCCTCCTGTATAGAAAGTCGATGGGAGCCCATCGACTTTTCCACCACTTCACTATGTTCCACCACTTGGATTTCTTAGGACTTTTGATATGTTATTACTAACATATTTATGAAACAAAAAAAGTTGAAAGAGTTTGTGTTGCAATTTGTTCAAGGTTGGCCCATTTTTTTTCTTAGATTGCCTGTACTATGAGGACAAGAGGAGATCAGACCAGCTAAACTAGTTTTCTTTTTGGCAAGGAAACTAATAGGTGTGGTTTTCATTAAGGACAGGTATTCTGTTGTTGAGAAAGGCTTGGAACATTATTGTGATTCCATTCTAGTTAAGTAATGGAACATCGGAGGAAGAAACTTGAACACTGTAAAAACCTGATTAAAGGGTTTACCAAACTTTCCCCAATTGATTCCTATGTATTTTTCCCTTATTCTCCCTTCAAAGACCCACCACACACAATCTTTTTTTTTCTTTCTAGCGTTGTGTTGTATTATTTGAAATAAGATGAATAAAACACAATAACCTTTAGCGTTAGTGACATTTAGCACAATTCTTTTCAGACTGACAGTTTAGACTAGAGACTGCTGGCTTTGAAGAGAGTGTTACTTGAGGACAGGAGGAGATCCGATTCTACCAGCTAAACTAGTTTTCTTTTTGGCAAGGAAACTAATAGTTGTGGTTTTCATTAAGGACAGGTATTCTGTTGATGAGAAAGGCTTGGAACATTATTGTGATTACATTCTAGTTAAGTAATGGAACATTGGAGGAAGAAACTTGAACACTGATTAAAATGACTGTCATGGCATGGAATGCAATGTCACAACTACTTTTTGTTGTGAGGGGTCTGAAAATTTGACCACCGTCATTTCTGAGAGTTTGATTCCTATAGAAGCCAAAACAGCAAAAAAAACAATTTTGGCAAAAAAATCCTACAGGAATACATAGCATACCGCACTATATGGGGTAAAGTGAGACACTATCTCACTAGTGTTGTAGTACTCGAGTCAATGACTCGTCTCGAGTCAGGACTCAAGTCCAAATTTTCACTGACTCGGTCTCGTCTCGGTCTCGCCCTTAATTTGACTTGGACTCGTCTCGGTCTCGGTCTAATTTGACTTGGACTCGCCCCCCACCGAGTCCACTCGAGTCAAGTCACTACAATGCAATGGAATAAATGTTATATCCATATGAGGAGCGCATTCACGTTAACATTAAGAGAGCTGCCTTGTTAAGTAACGGAGCATTCTGACGCGCATCTGATAGGCACACAGTAGCATGCACACTCACACACACACACACACACACACACACACACACACACACACACACACACACACACACACACACACACACACACTTGAGGACAGGAGGAGATCCGATTCTACCAGCTAAACTAGTTTTCTTTTTGGCAAGGAAACTAATAGTTGTGGTTTTCATTAAGGACAGGTATTCTGTTGATGAGAAAGGCTTGGAACATTATTGTGATTCCATTCTAGTTAAGTAATGGAACATTGGAGGAAGAAACTTGAACACTGTTCATGTTTATCCTGATGCAACAGTATCATGCTACAAAGAAAATCATTCAAAAAAGAAAAGAATAAAGAAAGATAACGCATTACCCCAAAATGATAGAGAGAAAGCTGTAAAAACCTGATTAAATGGTGTACAAAACTTCTCTCAATTGATTCCTATGTATTCTTCCCTGTAGAATCCATTTATTTTATATATATATATATATATATATATATATATAGAGAGAGAGAGAGAGAGAGAGAGAGAGAGAGAGAGAGAGAGAGAGAGAGAGAGAGAGAGAGAGAGAGAGATAGATAGACCAGGAGAAAGCTGTACAAACTTGATTAAAGGGTCTCTCAATTGATTCCTATCTATTTTTCCCTGTAGAATCTGCAAAGTATATTGTTGTATTGTGCATAATTAATGAGATAATTAGCATATTTGACTAATTCAGAGCCTCTGTTCACCTCTTCATCCAGTGTCAGGTGAGTGGGTTTTACTGTGGGCAGCCTCCACCCCTCAGGTGGAGGCTGGTAGCATTCTAGACACTAGTCGCTTCTGAGACTTCCCAGCACAACACACACCCACGCACACACAATTGCACACAGGCAGGCAGACAGGCAGGCAGGCAGGCATGCATGCACGTACGCGCGCGCGCACACGTACGCGCGCACACACACACACACACACACACACACACACACACACACACACACACACACACACACACACACACACACACACACACACACACAAACTGTTCCAGAAATGGACCTGGGAGTACCGATAGTGGAGGTCTTTGCCTGGGTGACACCAGAAACCCAAAGGTTACCAGAAACCCACAGTATTATTGTATTCATTTATTTATATTTTAATGGCAAGTACACCATTTCTGTCTCCATACTGCTGACTGCTGTAACTTTGAAAATGAAAAATCTATATCAAATAAAGAAGGAAGCTGCTTATTCTTATAAGACCCACCACACACAATCTTTTTTTTCTTTTTTTTTTTCTTCTAGCGTTGTGTTGTGTTGAAATAAGATGAATAAAACACAACCTTTGGCGTTATAGTGACATTTAGCACAACTCTTTTAGTAGGTCAGTCAATCTAAGATAAAATATGGCTTAACCCCCAAAAAATTGATACAAAAGGTTTTTCAATGGATTCTGCTAGTATTGGGTGTGCTAAATAACATACTCAAAATCTACCCAAATCTCCCTCCCCGAAAGCCGCCATTTTCAAGATGGCGTCCCAGATGGTTACGGGGAGCTTAAAATGGCTATATCTCAAATGGAAAAAATGTTTCAAATGCTTTTTCAACTGATTCTGGTACCTCTGGACATGCTTGAGAACATACTAAAGATTTAGGAAAATACACCTTCCAGAAAGGCTTCATTTTCAAGATGGCGCGTCCATGATGGCCGCTGGGAGCTTAAAATGCCTTTAACCTGGGATTTATATGTAAAGAAATCATAACAATTATGCACTTGGTGACTAGTTTTAGATTTTCGGCATGGTGTTAGGTATGGGCATAAGGTCTTCAAAAAACATAACAAACTATTTGGGCTCACCCCCTAGTGGTCTGTTTGCAGTGACTCCAATATTAAATAGGTCAGTATATGGTTGAAACCCCAAATAATTGATGGAAGAGAATTTTCAATGGATTGTCTTACTATTGGGTATGCTAAATAACATACTAAAAGCTTAGGGAAAAGAAACTACTGGAAATGCATACTTTTCAAGATGGCACATATTCCCTCCCAATTTATATGCATTTTAAGCTCCCATGGACTCAATCGTGAAAATGATGCTTTTTCAGTGGTTTGTTTCTACTAAGCTTTTAAGATGTTATTCAGCATACCTAATAGTAACAGAATCCATTGAAAAATTTCTTCCATCAATTATTTGGGGTTTCAACCATGTACAGACCTATTTAATAATGGATTAATTTCAAACAGACCACTAGGGGGCAAGCCCAAATTGTTGCCGATGTTTTTTGAAAACCTTAAGTCCATACCCAACACCATGCCAAAAGTCAAAAACGTGTCACCAAGTGCATAATTGTTATGATTTTTTACATATTAAATCCCAGTTTATAGGCATTTTAAGCTCCCGGCAGCCAACGTGGACGCCAGTCATGCGCCATCTTGAAAATGAAGCCTTTCCGAAAGGAATATTTTCCTCTATTTTTAGTATGCTCTAAGGCATGTCCAGAGGTACCAGAATCAGTTGACAAAATATTTGCAAAATCTTTTCCATTCGAGACTTAGCCATTTTAATCTCCATGCAACCATCTGGGACGCCATCTTGAAAATGGCGGCTTTCGGGGAGGTAGATTTTGGTAGATTTTGAGTATGTTATTTAGCACACCCATGCCAAAAGTCAAAAACGTGTCACCAAGTGCATAATTGTTATGATTTTTTACATATTAAATCCCAGTTTATAGGCATTTTAAGCTCCCGGCAGCCAACGTGGACGCCAGTCATGCGCCATCTTGAAAATGAAGCCTTTCCGAAAGGAATATTTTCCTCTATTTTTAGTATGCTCTAAGGCATGTCCAGAGGTACCAGAATCAATTGACAAAATATTTGCAAAATCTTTTCCATTAGAGACTTAGCCATTTTAATCTCCATGCAACCATCTGGGACGCCATCTTGAAAATGGCGGCTTTCGGGGAGGTAGATTTTGGTAGATTTTGAGTATGTTATTTAGCACACCCAATACTACCAGAATCCATTGAAAAACCTTTTGTATCAATTTTTTGGGGGTTAAGCCATATGTTATCTTAGATTGACTGACCTACAGAGTGACAGTATAGCCTAGAGACTGCTGGCTTTTAAGAGAGTGTTACTTGATAGTACAGGCATTCTAGGGTTGAACCTTGAACAAATTGCAACACAAACTCTTTCAACTTTTTTTGTTTCATAAATATGTTAGTAATAACATATCAAAAGTCCTAAGAAATCCAAGTGGTGGAACATAGTGAAGTGGTGGAACATAAGTTGGGCTCCCATCGACTTTCTATACAGGAGGAAAATACCCAGAAAGAAATCTGAATGAGTCATCACTTTTCATCAGTTTTGTGGGCGTTTTCTGGGGCCAAGGAATGTTTTTTGTGCAAAACAAATGCTTGCAATGGATTCAGCATCATGACAAACCCCTAGTTAGACCCCTCACATCCTACTTAAAGCAGATCTTTTTTCTGGGTATTTTCCTCCTGTATAGAAAGTCGATGGGAGCCCATCGACTTTTCCACCACTTCACTATGTTCGACCACCACTTGGATTTCTTAGGACTTTTGATATGTTATTACTAACATATTTATGAAACAAAAAAAGTTGAAAGAGTTTGTGTTGCAATTTGTTCAAGGTTGGCCCATTTTTTTTTTCTTAGATTGCCTGTACTATGAGGACAAGAGGAGATCAGACCAGCTAAACTAGTTTTCTTTTTGGCAAGGAAACTAATAGGTGTGGTTTTCATTAAGGACAGGTATTCTGTTGTTGAGAAAGGCTTGGAACATTATTGTGATTCCATTCTAGTTAAGTAATGGAACATCGGAGGAAGAAACGTGAACACTGTAAAAACCTGATTAAAGGGTTTACCAAACTTTTCCCAATTGATTCCTATGTATTTTTCCCTTATTCTCCCTTCAAAGACCCACCACACACAATCTTTTTTTTTTTTTTGTTCTAGCGTTGTGTTGTATTATTTGAAATAAGATGAATAAAACACAATAACCTTTAGCGTTAGTGACATTTAGCACAATTCTTTTCAGAGTGACAGTTTAGACTAGAGACCGCTGGCTTTGAAGAGAGTGTTACTTGAGGACAGGAGGAGATCCGATTCTACCAGCTAAACTAGTTTTCTTTTTGGCAAGGAAACTAATAGTTGTGGTTTTCATTAAGGACAGGTATTCTGTTGATGAGAAAGGCTTGGAACATTATTGTGATTCCATTCTAGTTAAGTAATGGAACATTGGAGGAAGAAACTTGAACACTGATTAAAATGACTGTCATGGCATGGAATGCAATGTCACAACTACTTTCATGTTTATCCTGATGCAACAGTATCATGCTACAAAGAAAATCATTCAAAAAAGAAAAGAATAAAGAAAGATAACGCATTACCCCAAAATGATAGACAGAGAGAAAGCTGTAAAAACCTGATTAAATGGTGTACAAAACTTCTCTCAATTGATTCCTATGTATTCTTCCCTGTAGAATCCATTTCTTATATATATATATATATATATATATATATATTTTATTTATTTATTTTTACTCAGACAAACACAGAAGAGTACAGTAGAATCCATGTTCAAGTCCTTTGATGGGTTATGCAATCAATACAGCCTCACTCAGCTTGTCACAGTACCCACCAGGGTGACAGAGCACTCTCAAACCCTCATAGATCTCGTCGTAACCACTGACAAGTCCAAAGTCACCGCTAGCGGGGCTATTGTATGCGGTCTTAGTGATCATTATATGATCTACTCTACCCGAAAAATACACAAACCCAAGGCTAGTGGCCACAGAACTGTCGTTGCTAGAAGCCTGAAGAACTACTCCAGTGAGGCTTTTAATCTCAAACTAGCGGGTGTAGACTTTTCCCCAGAGCTGCAGTGTACAGATGTCGAAGAAGCATGGTGTGGTTTTAAAACCAAATTGACCAATGCTCTAGACGACGTGGCCCCCTTGAATACCACCAGGGTTAAAGCCCGCCAAGAGCCATGGTATAACTCAGATATTGCAGAATCAGCTAAACTCAGAGACAAAAAATACGATGAAAAACGAAAGTGCTGCAAAAAGCTCAGTAAAAAATTCAACCCTGACCTCAAAATCCACGTTGAGCATCTTACTGCTCAATGCAAGAAACTTAGAAACCAGACAACCGCCCTAGTTAGATCCGCCAAAAAAAAACTACATCGACGACAAAATCGATGAATACAAAAACAAACCACGAGACCTATGGAAGTTGCTTAACAACCAATTAGGCTTAAAATCAAAAACCATATGCCACAACATAAACATCAAAACGGACGCCGCTCTCATTTCTGACAAAGGTGAAGTGGCTACCCATCTTAACAAAACCTTTACCACCACAGCCCGTTCACTGGTCGAAAGACTGGTCGCCCCATCTGGGCGGTATGGTGAAGAATTTGTTAAAAAATTCTACAAAAAACTGGGCGTCAGAAAAGACAGCTTTAAACTTTCCACAGTGACAACTGATGAAGTGTTTAAAAAATTGAGCGCCCTACCTCAACACAAGGCCACTGGCCTTGATAAAATCCCAGCTAGATTTCTCAGAGATTCAGCCGCCACCATTGCTCCAATCATTACCCACATATAGTAAGGGGAACATAAGAAAATCTGCGAAGTAAATCGTTACCAAGACATTTTTTCACCAATGTGTTTCTAAAGGTTTGTAATAATATGTACTAAAAGGTTGAAATTCAACTCCCGGGGGAAACCTCATAAAAACAATGATTTGTGTTTGTGTCCCATTAACTTTACTATACAGGAAAAAATACAAAAAATAAATCTGCTTTAAGTAACATGTGAGGGGTCAAACTAGGGGTTTTTCATGATGCTGAATCCATTGCAAGCATTTGTTTTGCACGAAAAACATTCCATGGGCGACAAATGGCCCCCACAAAATGGTGAAAAGTGATGATTCATCACTAAACCATCGTTTTGTGCGTCCGATTTTAGCCCAAGGAATGTTTTTCGTGCAAAACAAATGCTTACAATGGATTCAGCATCATGAAAAACCCCTAGTTTGACCCCTCACATGCTACTTAAAGCATATTTATTTTTTTGTATTTTTTCCCTGTATAGTCAATTAATGGGACACAAACACAAATCAGTTTTTTTATGAGGTTTCTCCCGGGAGTTGAATTTCAACCTTTTAGTACATATTATTACACACCTTTAGAAACACATTGGTGAAGAAATTTCTTGGTAACGATTTACTTCGCAGATTGGTCAAATATCTTATAAAATCCCCTTACTAATAACCTTTCCATCGAACAGGGTCATGTCCCCCAGGACTTCAAACTAGCAAAAGTAACCCCCCTGCACAAAAAAGGTAGCAAACTAGACCCTGGAAACTACCGCCCCGTTTCCATTCTTAGCTCCATATCCAAAGTCATGGAGAAAATAGTCTACGAACAGATTGCAAGATATCTCGATGAGAATAATCTGATTTACGAGTTCCAATCTGGATTCAGAAAATCCCATTCCACTGACACATGCCTTCTCTATTTGACTGACCAAATCAAACGCGAAGCGGATCAGGGCAAATATAGTGGCATGGTCATGATGGACCTCCAGAAGGCATTTGACACCGTGGATCATGCTATTCTGATTGAGAAACTAAAAGCCATCGGTCTTGACAGCGCAGCAGTGAGCTGGATGCAATCTTACCTGGTGGGGAGGGAACAGGTGGTGGAGATTAACGGAACCCTGTCCCCCCCCTCCCAGTAAGCTGTGGTGTTCCTCAAGGTAGCATACTGGGACCTCTGTTGTTCCTAATATACGTGAACGACATGGCATCTGCTTGCGACTGCAACCTGTTCCTGTTCGCGGATGACTCGGCTCCTAGTCTCGGGCAAGGACCACTTGCAGGTTGAAAAGACACTTAACTCTGAACTGAGTAAGATCTGCACATGGCTTAACGACAACAAATTATCAATTCACCTGGGAAAAACCGAGTCCATCCTCTTTGGATCAAATCATAACCTCAAAAAGGTAGATGACTTCACAATCAAAGTGGGTGACAAGGTCATAACACGAAAAAACGAAATCTCTTACTTAGGATGTATCCTTGAAGCTAATCTTTCCAGCGAAAAGATGACTTCAAAAGTAATAAAAAAAATCAACCAACGAACTCGTTTCCTACAGAGGATCGCCCCAATGGTCAACTTCAACACACTGAAGACCATAGCTGGTGCAATAATCCAGCCCCTCTTTGACTACGGAGTCCACGTATGGTATCGTGACGCCCCACAAGCCCTTAAAACTAAACTCCAAACAGCCCAAAATAAACTAATTAGGGTCCTGCTTAACCTTCCCTATCAGACTCACCTCACCGCTACTCACCAGTTAAGAGTGGGGTGGCTCAGAGTAGATGACAGAGTACAGCAACTTGCAATGGGCCTGGTGTACAAGATACACTACACCACTATGATACCCAAGTACCTGTCAAAATACTTTATAAACGTTAAGGATGTCCATAATTACAACACCAGAGGCAGTGCCACAGATCACGTTCAACCCAGAGTCAACTCAAAGAAAGGGTCGAACTCGTTCTTCTGCTATACCACAAAAATGTGGAATGCCTTACCGAAGGCCATAAAGGAGTGTGGATCACTAGCATCCTTTAAAATTGCCCTGAAAAACCACTTACAGGCAGCAGCCGTTCGCAACTGGTAAAAAACCTAGCCCAACCCTACCCTCCCTGCCCCTTCCTTGTATATACTTGTATACTTGTATATTCCTTGTATATATTTACTGTTTGTTTAGATTTACTGTATATTCCTTGTATATACTTACTGTTTGTTTAGATTTACTGTTTTCTTTTCTTTTTTTCCCCCCTTTTCCTTACATATCTACTGCATAGTACTGTGTTCTATTTGTCTGTCATTCAATGTTATATGAGATACTTAAATGGTTTCCTGTTGAAATAAGCTTAGTCTTTTCATGGATCTCCTTTTAGTAGACCTTGTACCAGTGAACTGTACCGTCATGAATCTGTACATTTTCCTATGCAAACTTCTAATAAAGCCTTCAATCAATCAATCAATCAAATATAAAAATAATTTCTGCTATGTGGTTAACCGGGTTTTTATGGTAGTTTTAAAGAGAAAAAGGTAAGTGGATCACTTTACCCCCTTGATTTATCAGGTCTGTCTCAGTTTACCCCGATGCTGGGGTAAAGTGAGACACAAGACCACTTTTTTTTTAAACAATCATATTTTCACTGCCTTTTGTCTTGAATACATTCTGATAACTTCCATTGTTACGAAACATCCCAAATTACTGGGAAATTTGTACATTTTTACTGATTTATCTTTTAGTTCACCTAGAGGGGAGCAAATGTAAAAACTGTCTCAGTTTATCCCACTCTCCCCTACCTCGTTAATCAAGTTATCAAAATACCCCTCATGATAATAATAATAATACAGGCCACCAGGCCTGACATGGATGTTTAAAGCCCAGCCTTTGATTGATTGATTGATTGAAGACTTTATTAGAAGTTTGCATAGGAAAAGGTACAGTTTCATGACGGTACAGTTCACTGGTACAAGGTCTACTAAAAGGAGATCCATGAAAAGACTAAGCTTATTTCAACAGGAAACCATTAAAGTATCTCATATAACATTGAATGACAGACGAATAGAACACAGTACTATGCAGTAGATATGTAAAGAAAAGAAAAAATGATAGAACAAGAAAAGAAAACAGTAAGTCTAAACAAACAGTAAGTATATACAAAGAAGGGGCAGGGGAGGGTAGGGTTGGGCTAGGTTAGTTTTTTTTACCAGTTGCGAACGGCTGCTGCCTGTAAGTGGTTTTTCAGGGCAATTTTAAAGGATGCTAGCGATCCACACTCCTTTATGGCCTTCGGTAAGGCTTTCCACATTTTGGTGGTCTAGCAGAAAAACGAGTTTGACCCTTTGTTGGTTTTGTTTTTGGGTTGGAAGTGATCTGTAGTGCTGCCTCTGGTGTTGTAATTATGGACATCCTTAATGTTTATAAAGTATTTTGACAGGTACTTGGGTATCATAGTGGTGTAGTGTATCTTGTAGCCTACACCAGGCCCATTGCAAGTTGCTGTACTCTGTCATCTACTCTGAGCCACCCCACTCTTAACTGGTGAGTAGCGGTGAGGTGAGTCTGATAGGGAAGGTTAAGCAGGACCCTAATTAGTTTATTTTGGGCTGTTTGGAGTTTAGTTTTAAGGGCTTGTGGGGCGTCACGATACCATACGTGAACTCCGTAGTCAAAGAGGGGCTGGATTATTGCACCAGCTATGGTCTTCTGTGTGTTGAAATTGACCATTGGGGCGATCCTCTGTAGGAAACGAGTTCGTTGGTTGATTTTATTTATTACTTTAGAAGTCATCTTTTCGCTGGAAAGATTAGCTTCAAGGATGCATCCTAAGTAAGAGATTTCGTTTTTTCGTGTTATGACCTTGTCACCCACTTTGATTGTGAAGTTATCGACTTTTTTGAGGTTATGATATGATCCAACGAGGATGGACTCAGTTTTTCCCAAGTGAATTGATAATTTGTTGTCGTTAAGCCATGTGCAGATCTTGCTTAGTTCAGAGTTAAGTGTCTTTTCAACCTGCAAGTGGTCCTTGCCCGAGACTAGGAGAGCCGAGTCATCCGTGAACAATAACCGGTTGCAGTCGCAAGCAGATGCCATGTCGTTCACGTATATTAGGAACAACAGAGGTCCCAGTATGCTACCTTGAGGAACACCACAGCTTACTGGGAGGGGGGGGGGGGGGGGGGGGGGGGGACAGGGTACCGTTAATCTCCACCACCTGTTCCCTCCCCACCAGGTATGATTGCATCCAACTCACTGCTGCGCTGTCAAGACCGATGGCTTTTAGTTTCTCAATCAGAATAGAATGATTTACGGTGTCAAATGCCTTCTGGAGGTCCATCATGACCATGCCGCTATATTTGCTATCATCCGCTTCGCTTTTGATTTGGTCAGTCAAATAGAGAAGGCATGTGTCAGTGGAATGAGATTTTCTGAATCCAGATTGGAACTCGTAAATCAGATTATTCTGCCTTCTGTTGAGGTAGGGCGCTCAGTTTTTTAAACACTTCATCAGTTGTCACTGTGGCAAGTTTAAAACTGTCTTTTCTGACGCCCAGTTTTTTGTAGAATTTTTTAACAAATTTTACACCATAACGCCCAGATGGGGCAACCAGTCTTTCGACCAGTGAACGGGCTATGGTGGTAAAGGTTTTGTTAAGATGGGTAGCCACTTCCAAGCCAATAGGAATACAGGGGGGCGGGGCTTCAATAATTACAGCTTGTCCCTATTGGCCGGAAAAAGTGCCAGTCGTGTGAGTGTTTTAAAGTTGAAATCACGTTGCTGCGCAAAAGCATGCCAGAGTTACGTGTGAGAGCAAAGTGTGACAGCAAAGTGTGACAGCTGCTGCACGCGTTTAGTTGACAGAGGGGGCGGGGCTTCCACAATTACAGCTCTTCCCTATTGGCGGAAAAAAGGCCCAAGTCGTGTGAGCATTTTAAAGTTGAAATCACGTTGCTAGGCAAAAGTATGGCAGAGTTATGTGTGAGAGCAAAGTAGTTTATAGCAAAAAGGCATTGATTTTAATTGGAACTCATGGAACTCATGGAAGAGTGGGGTAGTGATACAAAAACTGCAATTTCTTAAAATTAATGAAAGATTTTGAAGAATAACAATCCCTGGGGTCATCGAAGGGTTAAATGCATTTTAAGAAAAAATAATGCTGCTATTTGGTCCAAAAGCTTTATACCCTGTATATAGACTCTATATAAAATGTCACAATGTGACATAGCTCTGTTTACACAAGAATTGATCACAGACTAGTACTTTTTCCGCTCTTTTCCTTTATAGCATATTTGATGTTTTTTATTAAGGTTTTTACAGAAGGGATTTTTTATATATCATTCATCACATTTTATCACTAAAAACATGGCGAAAATGTTTTTTTTTTTTTCTTTTTTTATGTTGACACTATTTTCTGATTTATGGAATGATAAGAAGAGATATCTAAAACCCCCTCTGTAATTTGTTTTGTCTCTAATATGTCAAGAATATGAAACAATAGTTTTGAACCTGGCTTTATCCAATCTTCAGATTTATGTACGTGAAAAGTATGCGAATTAGGCATTAGCGCATATAATGCCTAATTTGCATATCTAAACATATAATTTCAGAAAACTTGTAATACAAAATGTCTTAGTCTTGATGTAAGTAATCAACTGGAGAAGTTTCCAGCTGATTCCATTGTGATAGCTATTAGTTATTTTTTTTTACCCTATTTAGACTAGATCAATTTTCAGAAAATCAGAACCCTGAAGGCATTTTGCGAATATTTATTATATACAACTGTTCTAGGGGTATTAAGGCATGCTGAATCCAAATTTGCTGTATATAATGCTCAAACATGTTCCTAAATGGCTCAAAATTGAGAAATCCAACATGGCGGCCACTGCAAGGCTGAAATCTATTTAAGTGCAAATCTTTTTGACTAAACAAGGTAGAAACTTGAACTAAATGTGTTTTTCTAGGTTAGCCTACATGGGGAATTTGAAATTATATCCGGATTTTAGCTCAAATATGAATAATTGGCTTGAAACTCATACATGTATAGCAGAAACGGTTCGTTATTGATGCATAATTCATCAAACAGAAACAAAAGCAGGATGAACCATTTTATTCATCAAAACTTGATTTAGATTTTTCTATCATCATATTTCTATCATCGTATATGCAAATTATATACGTATAGTCCTTAATATGAAGGTAGGCTACATTAATTTAGCCTATTTGCAGTCATCAATATTTCGAGCAGATGTCATAGGTATCTTGCAGCTGCATGCATCCAATTCCACTTTTCCTGAATAGAATAGAATGGATTATAATATAATATAATATAATATAATATAATATAATATAATATAATATAATATAATATAATAGTATTTTACCATATCAATAAAAGTAAATGTACATGGGAATACGTCTTACTGTAATCCTTACTGTGGCAGCTTATTCAGTCTTCCTCAGTGTTCCAGCAAGTTTTGAGTTTTTTTTTTGCATTTGCATGCTTCCATACATGCCATATGACTCTTTCTGGATAGAATAGAAGAGAAGGGGATACAATGTTTATAGCCAGCACAAGTACCGGTACATCAGGGTAGGGTTCATCAATCTGTCAACATCTAAGAGTCTAGAGTATGCAGTCTAGTAGGCTAGTATCTCTAAAATTACCAAATCCTATTAGTACAATCTATTATTCATATATACCTGCAGCTGCAGTTTTGGCTGAGGCACTCCTTTGTACACCCACATGAAGTGAACTCCCTGCAGGCTTTGGGCATATCCATCCCATTTCCTCCACTGGAGGAAGATTGGGGTGTGGCAGATGAGCTTGATTCCATATAGTTGCTTGATAGTGTGCAGAATGTGCACGCATGATTTGATGGAACCTCACAGCATCTGTGGTTGGTGGCAGAGTATCTTGGGGACGACCTTTGCAGAATAACTTTACTTGTGCTTTGTTGCATGAATCAACATCAGGCACACCATAGATCTTACAAATGAATGTTTCTGATGATGTCACGATATCTTCTGTGAAAGTCCCCTTCCCAAGGCCAGCAAGATCAGTGTGATCCGTGGTCGGATCACACATTGTCACATCCAGTAAGGGCATGGAAGGCAAGGAGTGTGTCCAGTTGATCCTCAGACAGTATCCTGTGAATTTCATGCACTGGGAAAAACTTTGGGTCCTTTGATGTCCCAGCTTTCATGTAGACATAGGTACATCTGATCTGATCTGATCTTGAAGTCTCCTCCCTGAGTGCTGACCACGAGGAAGCTGATGCACGACCGATACACGATACAAGCTGATACCCGACTGATCCTTCACTGTATCCATGCACCGATGGAAACAGTAGTCGTGTCAGCACGTGACACAGACATGCTTCTACTACTGCTTGCTCACTTTGACAAAATCAGATGTACCTATGTCTACATGAAAGCTGGGACATCAAAGGACCCAATGTTTTTCCCAGTGCATGAAATTCACAGGATACTGTCTGAGGATCAACTGGACACACTCCTTGCCTTCTATGCCCTTACTGAATGTGACAGTGTGTCTCAGTTCAGCGGCCACGGAAAGAAGGCAGCCTGGCAGGTGTTCGAACAACATCACACTGATCTTGCTGGCCTTGGGAAGGGCCCTTTCACAGAATCATCATCATCAGAAACATTCATTTTTAGATCTATGGTGTGCCTGACGTTGATTCATGCAACAAAGCACGAGTAAAGCTATTCTGCAAAGGTCATCCCCAAGAGACTGCCACCAACCACAGATACTGTGAGGTTCCATATCATGCGTGCACACTATCAAGCAACTATATGGAATCAAGCTCACCTGCCACGGCTATTCTCTCTGCCACCTATGCCCAAAGCCTGCAGGGAGTTCACTTATGTGGGTGTACAAAGGAGTGCCTCAGCCAATGCTGCAGCTGCAGGTATGTATGTATGTATAATAGATTGTACTAATGGGATTTGGTAATTTTACTTGCCGGAAAACTGAGGAAGACTGTGAATAAGCTGCTACAGTAAGGATTACAGTAAGACGTATTCCCATATGTACATTTACTTTTATTGATATGGTAAAATACTATTATATTATATTATATTACAATCCATTCTATTCTATTCAGGAAAAGTGGAATTGGATGCATGCAGCTGCAAGATACCTATGACATCTGCTCAAAATATTGATGACTGCAAATAGGCTAAATTAATGTAGCCTACCTTCAAATTAAGGACTATATATAATTTGCATATATGACTTGTTGATAGTAAAATCTAAATCAAGAGTTTTGATGAATGAAACCATTCATCCTGCATTTGTTTCTGTTTGATGAATTATGCATCAATAACGAACCGTTTCTGCTATACATGTATGAGTTTCAAGCCAATTATTCAAATTTGAGCTAAAATCCGGATATAATTTCAAATTCCCCATGTAGGCTAACCTAGAAAACACATTTAGTTTAAGTTTCTACCTTGTTTAGTCAAAAAGATTTGCACTTAAATAGATTTCAGCCTTGCAGTGGCCGCCATGTTGGATTTCTCAATTTTGAGCCATTTAGGAACATGTTTGAGCATTATATACAGCAAATTTGGATTCAGCATGCCTTAATACCCCTAGAACAGTTGTATATAATAAATATTCGCAAAATGCCATTCACCTGGTGTCTCGCCTTAACATGTTTGTATGATTATTACTATTGAGAAGCAGTTTTTATTATATTTTGACACTTTGACGCTTGGCAATGGAAAAATATGTTTCTCATGTCATTATGCCAACATGCCAGTTAGACAATGGCTTAGGGTGCGTGTGCATGCTGGGTGGGTAAAACCTTGCCTGGCTGCAAGCGTCAGACTCTTCACACACTACGTTTCACAACAGGGGGTGGTAATGTGCGGACTGATTTATCAGGCTATAGGTAAAACCGATTTCACTAATGTGCACGGAGTGCAAGCACCCATTAGAGAATCTGATTGTCACAGCCTCCCAGGTACATGTAATCCATGGCATGCTATGCCACTGATATTGATATTTAAAATAATAATAATAATAATAATAAATAAATAAATAAAAAACACTCCATGTTGACTAAGGGTGCTAGGTGGTCCGCGTGAGGGTGCGACGCCCCCACACGCACCCCCATAGCGCCAGACCTGGGTCTGTGGGCAAATACATATCAGTTTGCAGGTACTTGACATTAATTTACCTGCTGCTCTATAAAAGGAGCAAGAGGGAGGGAATAAGCCAACTATCACTTGAGATGTACATGTATTAGTGGTGTCAAAATGAATCGCGATTCGGCCATGCACGGCATTGATGCAGCAACAGGACATAAACGATTATAGCCTAAATATTATTATATTTAATATACAATTATAATCTAATTACATAAACATTATATATAATGTAATTCTAAATAAAATATGTTAATATAACTGGTTGTATTGACTGATGAAAAAAATCGAATTTAATTTTATAACTCTGGTGAATCGTAATAGAACTAGAAGAGAAAATTTCTAAGAAATTTTAAGTGTGCCTGCAGCTCGCTAAGTCTGTGCAACCTTGTGTAGCGGTTGGTGTTAGCATTAGCGTTATTTCATTTGACACAACCCGCGTGTCTGTATGACAAACGGTTCACGAGATCAAGGGTCACTTCCTGTTTGGTGAGGGACACTTCCTGTTTGGCGAAATAGGCCCCAATTAAGGTCATGGACGATTAATGAATTAAAGCTGCAAGCAGCGATGACCAGGCCCTCGCAGCTCTACCCACGTCACAAGGCCAGCAGCCAATCAGAAACCAAACAGGAAGTCAGCCATTTCGACTAATTAGTGGCGTTTTGGAGCATTTTTGGCCGTTATCACGGGTCGCACTTTAACGACAGTTTTTTGAGAAAAAATTGTTTTGTGAGAAAAAAAATTTGAGAAAAAAACTTTTTTGAGAAAAAGAAATTTTGAAAAAAAAATTGTGAGAAAAAAAAATGTTGAGAAAAAAAAATGTGAGAAAAAAAAATGTTGAGAAAAAAATAATTTTGAGAAAACAATTTTGAGAAAAAAAATTTTTGAGAAAATAAAAATTTTGAGAAAAAAAAAATTGAGAAAAAAATTTTTTGAGAAAAAAAAAATTGAGAAAAAAATGTTGAGAAAAAACATTTTTTGAGAAAAAAAAATTTTTGAGAAAAAAAATTGAGAAAAAAAATTTGAGAAAAAAAAATTTGAGAAAAAAAAAATTTTGAGAAAAAAAAAATTTGAGAAAAAAAATTTGAGAAAAAAAAAATTTGAGAAAAAAAAAATTGAGAAAAAAAATTTTTGAGAAAAAAAAATTTGAGAAAAAAAAATTTGAGAAAAAAAAAATTGAGAAAAAAAAAATTGAGAAAAAAAAAATTGAGAAAAAAAGAAAAGGTATGACACCAGCCGCAAGTCTGTACGACAAACGGTTCATGAGTTATAGAGGCACTTCCTGTTTGGTGAAGGGCACTTCCTGTTAAAGAGGGGGCGAGGCTTAATCAATTACAGCTCATCCCTATTGGTCGGAAAAAGACCAAAGTTGTGTGAGCATTTTACATTTTAAATGACGTTGCTAGGCAAAAGTATGGCAGAGTTATGTGGCGCCAAAGTTTCTGGGTTTTTTCGGAGTCCCCCATTCAAAGTCAATGGAGTTTTTGGGCGTTGTTTTTTGCGAATTACATCGCAATCGGAAAGCGGATCGGAAAGAAAAGTAATAGCACACCATTCCCGGCCGAGCCGCACATTTTGATGTATATATTGCGGGGGTGGCGTAAATCGTGCGGCAGTTATTACGTGCCGAAGTTTCCCCCATTCTAAGTCAATGGGGTTTTTTGGCGTCGTTTTTTGCGAATTACGTCGCAATGGTAACGCGGATCGGAAAGAAAAGTAATAGCACACCATTCCCGGCCGAGCCGCACGTTTTGATGTATATATTGCGGCGGTGGCGTAAATTGTGCGGCAGTTATTACGTGCAGAAATTCGTGGCGAAAGACTTAATGACTTAAGTATGGCGGATTACAATAAGTGTTTTGCTATTGCATAGCAGGCACACTTAATGAAGGGCGATGCACACCGCTAGTGTATACAGTACTAATATCTATCAATGAGACTGCCTGTCTGTCTCTCTGTGTGTGTGTGTGTGTGTGTGTGTGTGTGTGTGTGTGTGTGTGTGTGTGTGTGTGTGTGTGTGTGTGTGTGTGTGTGTGAGTGAGTGAGAGATATGGCCTATTATTCATTTATTTTATTTGTGTAGCTTTGCCACACCCTACCTCCAGGGTGAGGGTCCATGTATATGCAAAAAACCTTGTATGCAGAGTTAACTTATCAGGACAAATTGTGTTGTTTTCTCCACCAGCAGTTTTGAATGCATCAAGGGAACCCATCAACCCTTGCATCAAGGGTTTCTCCTGTGTGTTAGTGCCCCCTAGTGGACTGCATTCATTCCTGCATGGATAGTCATCTATTCGTCAATGCTTGAGTGAAAACTTCACTTCATGTGTTCCCTCTTCTCTCTGGATGATTTAGGAATCAGTATATTGCTAGACATTTTTTTCTTTAGAGGAACCAGTATATTGCTAGACATGTTTTTCTTTTGGTATAGAGACATAGATTATTAACAGTAATTATTATCTATAAATAACATTTAGACAGAAATAACCTTTTTCTTTTTAAGCCACATTGAAAGTCTACCAGTGGTGTGTTCTAGATCTTTTCGGGGGGTATACCATACTTATTCCCTGCACACACACGCTCACAAGTGGTCACAGAATGAAATGGTTAGTAGAAGGTACAGTATACATTTATTCATTCACATTGTCTGGGACAGTATACTACCCATATAGACAGTACACTACATATATAACACACCACTTGTGGGCTTGTACATTATATAGCCCTGGAGGACACCGGTCAGACTTTTCTTAAAAGTTGTATTACAACCAAAACATATCCCACAAAACACTATGTTTTTAATCACGCTGTATGAGTTTTCATGTGCATCTTCAGATTCGATTTTTGATTAAAGCTTCTTTTACAAACTGTACAAGCAAAAGGCTTTTCTCCTGTATGAATCACAAATTTTGAGTTGGGTGAGTGGGAATAAACTCCTATTACACCTAAGACAGGCAGCCTCTGTAGATATCTTTAAGCACGGTTCAAGACTTAATTCTTCACTCATGCTTTTATTTGATTTTTTAAATCTGTTGTTATTCATGTTGTAGCAATCTCCACCGAAAGATGGTCAAGACATGAACTGATGATCATGAATGTATTAGAATCCAAAGACCAACGTAAGAGCTGACAGAAAAATACAAAAACCCAAACAAACAAAAAAAAATGTCAGTTAACCATTTTCTGTGCAAAAACATCACTTTGGCTTACATGAAGCTTCATGGCACCTTCATAACACTATAAGTAGGCCTATATGACACTTTAATCTGACTTTAATCAGAATTACTGTAATTAGCTTTACTTTGCAATGAAATAAAAAACTTTTCTTCACCATATCATTAATGAATTTGTTTCCCTTTTTTAGCAGCAACATCTTTGTAACTAAATACAATGAAATGCCGTTTTTAACCTTTTTACATGTAAATATAATGACATAGAATTACATCATGTTTAACCAAAGTGCATGAAATACATCAAACACCTTCCTTTGCAATGCACAAATCGTTTTTATTTTATTGTATTTTTTATTCAACACACTTTCAATCAGAAAGGGTAACCCAAACTATGGTTTAGCTAATAGTTCTCATTATGCCTGCAAAAATACGTTTTTCATTCTTCATATGTATGCTGGATGTAAACAAATCAAGCAATGCATCTTTAGCAATATTCCTCTGTCCCTTATAAGCAAAAAAAAAATCAATGTGCTGTATTGTAAGTAACAAGCACAGTCCATGTCTACTAACCTTGTGCTTCTTCGGGGGAAGCTAAAACTGTAATTTATCATCCTAAAAGACACATAACAAAATGTGTGGACTCTTTCACAGGATCAAACAAACATGTACCTTCACACTGTTATTGTGCAATATTTCCTGGTTGCGTTGTACATAGTCTCGCGTAGCCAGACAACTATTCCACAATCTTTGAATGCTATATAGAGTCTGGAACAGCAGCTCCCTAACGGCGAGTAATGGAAACGGGCATTACCGTTCAAGAAAATATATTTTAAAATGTCATTTCTGCTAAGCAGCAAGCTAAACATGCTTATATGATTTTTATTTATATAATGATAAATGTGTGTGATGTGAGACTGAAACGGAAGTGACGAGGGGGCTTCACTTCCGCTTCATCTAGCACTCATCATTTCTGTTTTGGTTTGCCAGACTGTATGCTGGGAGCATTTGACCAAATCGCGGAGGCGGAAGCACTTTGAGCTGCATTTCATGTCATGAAGGGACCTCAATAAAAATAAGCTCTCAAAGCTGTATTGTTTTATCCTTTAATGCATTTGTATCAATATAAAACATCAACACCTGCAGTTTTCAATTGGTTTGATGTAAAGAAACAACTTATCAGGACCATAGACTGTAGAAAAATATGGACGATGCGAAGCCATTGGTTTCTATGCAGCGCAAATGGCCCTTTTCTACCGTTTGAATGGGTGTCCCCATCATAGAATTGTAAAGGCATCAGAGATGCTATTGGCTGCCAACGGTCACGTGCAACCGCAGGGATACATGGGAGAATGTGGTCGGAGCCTCCCGAAATACAGCACACGAAGAAGAACACAGCCGGCTGGTATCAGTTTAGTTGGCCACGCCCCCCCCCCCCCCCCCCCCCACAACTTTATCATTTATTTTAAAATAAATTGGACCACATTTCGACAAAACGAATATGATGGTGATTGAAAGGCAATGTTTAACTAGCGATAGGAACCATACAGTATTCATGAAATGTTTATTAAGGTTAGAAAACGAAAGGGGAAATGAATGGTAATTAAAGGGTTCTCCTGTGTGGTAGTGCCCCCTAGTGGAGTTCATTGATTCCTGCATGGATAGTCAACCATGCCTCAATGCTAGAGTGAAACACTTAACTGCATGTGTTCCCTCTTCTGATTTATAGGAACCAGGGATTTTGTCATATATTGATAGAAATTAGTTTTATGGCATAGAGCCTACCAGTATTAGAAAAGAAAGAAAACATGAAACTTACTTGTGTCCAGGTGTTCTTCTTTAACTTCAACTTTAACTTGAAGTTCAGGTTCCTGTTTAATAGAAACGCTGCTGGTTGGTGCTGGAGAACTCATCTTCACCTGCAGGCTGGACTCCACACACTGGTCTGGAATGGAAGGAACAGAATCAGGACTTTGATGTGAAGAGTGAATGTGAAACAGGGAATAATAGAGGGTGTACATATGGGATTTTCAGGAAAGGTTTATTTTAACAATTAAATCCATGATGTAATCTTTCAAACATGAGGTGTAATGGGCTGTACTTTCACTTGTAGATGTCCACCTGATCAATGTAAACTGCTTGCTGAATTGTTGAATCTTGATAGTGACACTATGCCACAAACTAATAACGAATCAGGTTGTAATTTAGTAGCTTCCATTAGCCTTTTCCTTATATTTAGCAATTTAAGTGTTGTTAGAAAAAAAAAAAAAAAAAAGTGTTCTCAAAATGAAAATTCTCAAAACATGCTGCAAAGTTTCCACCAACCCATAACAGTGTGGGACCCTCCACAGCCCCCATATGAGGACATCCACTGTCCCCATGAACCCACTCACCCAACTCAAAGTCCTGGAAGTGCTGGGGTAATCGTCTCTGTCTCTTCCTCCATGCTGGATGCTCTGGAGAAACGCTGCTGGTTGGTGCTGGAGAACTCATCTTCACACACTGGTCTGGAATGAAGGAACAGAACATTGGCTTTGATGTGACATTGCTTGAAATGAATGTTGAAAAGACTAAAATCAGTGCCCAAGAGAACATAATCTTATATAGATATGGGGGAAAGAATCCCGTAAAAGATGAATCGCGATTCGGGTGTTGGTGTTACGATGGCAGTTCTGCAGTGATGCTGTTCTGCATCTCTGATGCATACTTATAATAAAGAGAGTCAACATACACCCTTGGATACTTTTAAGAGTGTTTGTCGCCCAATGATCTTGTAAAGAGAACTACAGATTAGAGGTATTTTTAGGACAGAGTGACATACATGCATAGAAGCATCTCTGTAAAGCTGACAGCTTGGAATAAACTACCATTACACCCAAGACAGACAGCCTCTGTAGATATTAGTGTTGCCCGATCACGTGATCGGATCGGCCGCCAACTTTTTTTTTTTTTTTTTTTTTTTTTCAAAAAAATATTTTCTGGGAGTACTGAAAGTTACAGGTAAGGTGAATGCGATATGAAATGTAAGCTTACCATAATCACAGTAATCCTTAATCATTTTCAATCATATGCAAGGGCTTTTGGAGAAATGAGACAGACACAGAGGGGAGGTGATTGTGTCAGACTCTGTGTCCAGCTGGCAGCTGATGCCAATAAGTAGTAATTGGCCCCTTGTTAATGGATCAAAGGAAGGCAATTATGTCTCTCTGCACTGTCAACTAGCTGCTACTGCATACTTTTCAAGCAGACTGGTTAATTGGTTCTTAAAGCTATACTGTGTAAGATGCCCAACTAGTGGTCATTAGCCCTATAGCAAACCGCGGTCGCGTCCGCGTCTTTCGGCCGTTTTTCGTACCTTCAGACCCCCGCGTCTGCCTCCACCTCGCTGAGATCTATCTTTTGAGGGGTCCCTTGTTCCTGTGCGTTCAGTAATTCCAGAGATACGGTCTCCTTCACCCTGCCTGGTAGGCGAAATTACCTAGAGAAGGGATGGTACAAACGGGCGACAACAAATATGGCTGCCATAGCGACCCCACTTCAAGATGCGCTGTGATTGGCCGGCAGTTGTATAACCCTCGCTGTGATTGGCCGGCAGTGTGATGACGCAATTTTGGCGCGAGATCCGGTCCACGGCAAGGATCGCAGTTTACATATATAGAGAAGGCTTTACAGGCTGAAATTCACGGAGTGGGTGTTCTAAAACTTTAGCGATTTAACAGTTAGGACAATTTTAAGATTTGTTTTATAAAAAAAGTTACATGGTACAACTTTAACTTATTTTGTTTCAACTTTAAAAATGGCCAATGTTTTACCAGTTTTTATATAGTTTGTTGATTATTTTTGATGCTGTAATGGTCTATTTTATTTTATTTTTTGAGGTATTAAACAGGTTTTAAAAGTCCTTAAATCGTGACTTCACAGCCAAATTTCAAAGGCCACACCAAAGGTCCGCTGCACAATGCTTGAGAAACACTGCACTAGTAGGCCTATATCACTATACACTACTCATAAACTTTGTTTTTAATTTGTTGATTCAGTGCTGCACTAAGTGATAGAATGAATAGAATTTTTTTTTCTTAATGCCTTACAAAAGATCGGATCGAGAAAGATCAGGATCGAATCGGAAGCAATAATAATTGATCTGTATCGGATCGGGAGCAAAAAATACCTGATCAGGGCATCCCTAGTAGATATCTTTAAAGCACAGCTCAAGAGACTCAATTCTTTACTCTTGCTTTTAGTTGATATTTAAATCTGTTGTTATTCATGTTGTAGCAAAGATAGTCAAGACTTGAAGTGATGATCGTGAATATATTACAATCCAATTTTTCCCCCCTCTAAAACATGATTATCTACTATTATGATTATACTAGGAGGAAGATTGTTTCCAAAAAAGTGTACAGAAAGAGTTAAAATGATGTTTTTATGTGGCCACACCCACCAGTTCATTGGTATGCGTGGTTGTCATGGTGGGTGGTGACCCAGCTGAAGTTAGCCGGTTGATTCTGTGATGTAATAAGTATCTGTGTTTTTGGACCGGCACGTTTGACCCCACAAGGTGGCAGCCTACAGCTAAAACCCAAATAGAAAGGCAATACATAATTGCTCATACTGTAACGACACCAGGGGTCTAATGACTGTCAACCTCCTAGACACATGAAAAACAGAAAAAGTACAAAACTATGGCACCGCCTCTTTAAGAGCTGACAGAAAAATACAAAAGCACAAAAGAAAAAAGTCAGTTACCCATATTGTCTGTGCAGAAACATCACATTGGCTTATGAAGCTTCATGGCACCTTCAGAACTATAAGTTGGCCTACGTGTCTATATGCCTTTAATCTGACAATCAGAATTACTGTAAATAGCTTTACTATGCAATGAAATGAAGAACTTGGCTTCACCATCATTAATTAACTTTTTTTTAGCAGCAACATCTTTTTAACTAAATACAATGAAATACTGTTGTTAACCTTTTTACATGTAAATATAATTACGGAATTACATCATGTTTAACAAAAGTGGATGAAATTAATCAAACACCTTCCTTTGCAATGCACATTTTATTTTTATTTTTTCCCCTTTCACAGAAAGGGTAAACCAAACTATGGTTCTCCTTATGCCTTTATTGCAAAAATATTTTTTTTCATTCAATGTCCTTCATATGTATGCTGGAAGTAAACAAATCAAGCAATGCATCTTTAGCAATATTCCTCTGTCCCTTATAAGCAACAAACAACGTGCTGTATTGCAAGTAGAATAAAGCACAGTCCATGACTACTAACCTTGTGCCTCTTCGGGGGAAGCTAAAACTGTAATTTATCATCCTAAAAGACATAACAAAATGTTTGGACTCTTTCACAGGTTCTAACAAACATGTGCGTTCACACTGTTATTGTGCAATGTTTCTTGGTTGCGTTGTACAGGAAGCTATGTCATCCAGAACTCGATCTCTTCCAAATAAAAGCATTTGACTCAAGATACAAAATAAAGGCATGTCGACTCAAAACAGATCTCTTTCTCATTTCATGTCATGAAGGGACCTCAATAAAAATAAGCTTTCAAGCTTTATTGTGTTTTATCCTTTAATGTCCATTCATATGCATTTGTATCAATATAAAACATCAACACATGCAGTTTTCAATTGGTTTTGATTTAAAGAAACAACTTATCAGGATGCTTCATTCAGCCATGTTTTCTCCACACTTTAATTAAAGGGCTATAGAGGCTTTTAAGCCGTGACATAATTTTGTAGGCAGAGAACTCTGCCCCCAGAGCCTTTTCTGTCCCTCGCTATTTCAACAGATCCGAGACAAAAATAACAACTAAAGTATAATTCTAACACTTTCCTTTCAACAACAAAGAGAAGAAAAATGTGTAAATAGTAAAAATAGTAAAAAGATTCACGGAAACTGGGGGAAGAAATTCTCCTCTGCCTACAAAATGATGTCATACTTAATGCCTCAATGCTTGAGTGAAACACTTCACTGCATGTGTTCCTTTCTCTCTCTGGATAATTTATAGGAATCAGGGATTGTGTCATATATTGATAGACATTTTTCTTATGGCATAGAGCCTACCAGTAGACTATTAATTATCTATAAATAACATTTAGACAGAAATAACCTTATTATTTTTAGGCCACATTGAAAGTCTACCATGGTCAGGTGTTATTTGTAGTATGGTAAAATACATGGTCTGCAATGCTTCTGCTGAGAAAAAACAAAGAAAGGTGAATCACTCATACCCTATTCTGGGGTGAACATTCAGCAAAGAATAGCAGTTCGAATAGAAGTTCACGACAACATGTCGGATGATGTGTTGTGAGCTTCAGTGGTGTGTTCTAGATCTTCTCAGAGGGTATACCATAATGTTCACTGCACACGCACAACATGCAAGGCTTGCACGCGTATATATGCTCAAGAGTGGTCACAGAATGAAATGGTTAGCAGAGGGTATGCATTTATTTATTTGAATTGTCTGGGACAGTATACTACGTACATAGCACAACACTGTAGAACACACCACTGGTGAGCTTGTACATGTTCTGTGCTGTAATAGGAAATACTAGCAGCTCTATTGTAGAGCACTGTCTGGACACCGGTCAGATTAGTATAGGTTTTAAGTGGCTAAAGATCCTTCTCAGGAGGAAAGGTAAAAGATTCAAATGCTGCAGCCTCAATAGAAAAAATATTTAATTATAATGGCAACTGCCCCTGTTTACACTGAAGTCTTCATCAGGACAAAAACCAACACAAACCCTTGTGAATACAAGTCAAAACGTTGGTAATGAATACATATTTGTTTGCATGGAGGCTGATGTGATACCAAAGTGATCTTGGGCTAATCTACTAAATCAGTCAATCTGAGAGATGTGTTGTACTGCTGAATTGAATAGTAATGAGGTTTTCAAGCAAAACCATCAAAATGATAACAACAGTATTTGTATTATATTTATCATGTGTCAGCTCAGATTGGAAAAAGCATGTTACTGTTCAATTACAACCAACACATATCCCACAAAATACTTTGTATCACCCTGTATGAGTTTTCATGTGCTTCTTCAGATTGCATTTTTGATTAAAGCTTCTTTTACAAACTGTGCAAGCAAAGGGCCTTTCACCTGTATGAAGCCTCATGTGTCTTTTCAGATGTTGGTTTTGGTTAAAGTTTTTGTTACAAACTATACAAGCAAAGGGCCTTTCCCCTGTATGAATCTTCATGTGTGTTTTCAGACTTACATTGTGTCTAAAGCTTTTGTTACAAATTGTACAAGCAAACAGCTTTTCACCTGTATGAATCCTCATGTGTATTTTCAAACTTACATTTTGTGTAAAGCTCTTTTTACAAACTGTACAAGCAAATGGTTTTTCTCCTGTATGAATCCTCATGTGTCTTTTCAGACTTACATTGTGTCTAAAGCTTTTGTTACAAACTGTACAAGCAAACAGCTTTTCACCTGTATGAATCTTCATGTGTGTTTTCAGATGATGATTTAGTCTAAAGCTTTTGTTACAAACTGTACAAGCAAATGGCTTTTCAACTTTATGAATCCTCATGTGTGTTTTCAGATTTTTATTTCGGTTAAAGCTTTTGTTGCAAACTGTACATGCAAATGGTTTTTCTCCTGTATGAATCCTATGTTCTTTCAAACTTACATTGTGTGTAAAGCTCTTTTTACAAACTGTGCAAGCAAATGTTTTTTCCCCTGTATGAATCCTCATGTGTATTTTCAGAGCACTCTTACTAACACAGACTTTGCCACACTCTGTACAACTGTAGCTTTTCTTTCCTGTTTGACACCTCGTGGATGGATTTTGTTTTAATGATTTCAGGTTCTGAGACAGCTTGCTGCTAAAAGACCATCTTTGTCCTCCCACATGTTGTGTCTTGTGTAATTTCAGTGTGTTTAAATCTGACTCATCATCCCTGGTCTCCCAGTCATCACTGTCATCAGTATCAGATTCAGAACGGTGTGAAGAGAGGAGCTGGTTATCACTAGATGGTTGTGATGCTCCACTGTCCTCTACATCAACTTCTGTTTTCATGTGTTCAGTTGAGGTGATGGCTAGAGGCTCTGTCTTTCTCTCTTCATCTTCACTTTTCACTACTAGTAAAGTTGATGTTGACCCTGCAGCCTCCTCTGGTCTTAGAAGTATCTCCTCCTGTTCCTCTTTAATCTGTGGAGGTTCTAGTTTCACCTGGACCAGACTGGAGCTACTCTCCTGCTCTTCTTCTTTAATCTGTGGAGGTTCTAGTATCACCAAAACCAGACTCGAGCTCCTCTCCTCCTGTTCCTCTTTAATCTGTGGAGGTTCTAGTTTCACCTGGACCAGACTGGATCTACTGTCCTGGTGTTCAGGGGAAGCCTCCTCTTTACACACATCAGGAAGTAATTGGAGATCTAGAAGGAGGAGAAAGGAGCTAACGTCAGCCGAGAGCAACTCAAGTGTGTTTCCTGAATCAATAAGATTGATTAGTTTTATTTTATCTTATTTACACTTTTCTATATTGCACTGATAAATGTCTAATCTGTTTTGAGTCTCGACCTGAACATTTTGGGAACCACTGCTATAGAGTACCCAAGTCCTGATGTCACTCGTTCATCCCCTGGGTTAAGGAGGTTTTCCTCTATGGAGAATAACATTGGGTCATCTTAAAATCCTCTCATATAAGCATTACGGTCCAAAAAAGTCTCAGCGATATTGTCTGGGAGTTGGGCTCTATATCGTTTACGATAATTGATACACTCTGGTTCTGGTGAAAATAACGTTAGGGATTATTTGTTTGTTTTTGGGACACAGTTCTTATTTGATGTGATATTAAAAAACAAATAAAAAAACAATGGGAATTCTGAATGGGGGAAAAAACGCAACCCTGGTAGGATGTGTAAATTGCATCACATTCTATACATATATTATTATCATTATTGTAAGGACTTTCCCCAATGATAATCGTTGATAAGGGGATATCCCTAAATAAAGAAAGAAAACATGAAACATACTTGTGTCCAGGTGTTCTTCTTTAACCTCAACTTGAAGTTCAGGTTCTTGTTTAATAGAAACGCTGCTGGTTGGTGCTGGAGAACTCATCTTCACCTGCAGGCTGGACTCCACACACTGGTCTAGAATGAAGGAACAGAATCAGGACTTTGATGTGAAGAGTGAGTGTAAAACAGAGGTAATAGATAGAGGGTGTAAAGATGGGATTTTCAGGAAAGGTTTGTTTCAACAATTGAGTCCATGATGTAATCTTTCAAACATGAGGTGTAATGGGCTGTACTTTCACTTGTAGATGTACACCTGATCAATGTAAACTGATTGCTGAATTGTTGAATCTTGATAGAGGTCATTAATGTTAGTGACACTATGCCACAAACTGATAACGAATCATGGTTGTAATTTAGTAGCTTCCGTTACCCTTTTCCTTATATTTAGCAATTTAAGTGTTGTTAAAAAACAGTTGTGTTCTCAAAATGAAAATTCTCAAAGCATGATGCAAAGTTTCCACCAACCCATAACTGTGTGGGACCCTCCACAGCCCCCATATGAGGACATCCACTGTCCCCATGAACCCACTCACCCAACTCAAAGTCCTGGAAGTGCTGGGGTAATCGTCTCTGTCTCTTCCGCCATGCTGGATGCTCTGGAGAAACGCTGCTGGTTGGTGCTGGAGAACTCATCTTCACACACTGGTCTGGAATGAAGGAACAGAACATTGGCTTTGATTTGAAATTACTTGAAATGAATATTGAAAAGACTAAAATCAGTGCCCAAGAGAACATAGTCTTATGTAGAGATGGGGGAAATAACCCCCATTCGGGTGTTAGCGTTGCTGCCTGCTAGGCCTGCGCCCTGCGTTTCTGATGCATACTTTTAATAAAGAGAGAGACGAAAGACACTCTTGCATACTTTTAAGGGTGTCTGTCGCCCAAGGACCTTGTAAAGAGAATTACAACTCATAAGTGGCGTTTCCATAAACTTATTCGAATTAGGGAAGCGAATTATCAGAAATACGCATTAAGACAAAGCGAATTTAGCATGTTTCCATTTGCGGGTGACATTTGAATTGGCGACGTTCGCAAGAGTTGATCGGGCTGATTTTTTTCAGACCGAACCTGAGCACTGCACCGTCTGCACGTCTGACTGCTGTGACTCGGTCGCTGTCTAGTAGTGGGAAGAAGGGGTTATCAGTCATCATCATGGCCCCAAATAACTTTTAAATATATTACAATTGGCGACGAGTCTCTTACGAAATTGGCAAGAGTTCCTCTCAATACATAAAGCTACCGGTTCACCGGGAAAACCGCGGTCGCGTCGCTGCACAGTGCAAGTTTCAGCGTCCTCTGGAAGGTCAGGTGGCCGATCTGCAAGCTCACAACGCGACGCAGAGACGTGGATGCGAGCTGCTGTGCCTGTGAGCTTGTAGATTGGGCGCTTCAGGCACGCAACACTGTGGGATGAGGAAGGGTTCGCTCGCCACCGATGGCTTGAGGTGAAAAGGGGAGGAATTTACACATGGTCCGTGTCACTCCGTGTGTAACAAACAACAGGTTTGTTTTGTGGGCTAACGCTATACCATGGACAAAGCGGCAGGGGAAATGGACCTAGAACGTCATAATCTATTCGCATTTATTGTCTGACCCGTTTCCATTCACTTAAGCGCATTTAGTTTATTCGATAAAGGCTCAAAATCCTCCTCCTCCAAGCGGATAACTTTTTTTGCGGATAATGAAAGTTTATTCGCATTTTGAAGTGTTTCCATAAAAACATTTTGCGAATAAGCCGTTAATGCGCAAAAAGTGGCTTTATGGAAACGCCACTATTGACATGTTAGGACAGAGTGACTTACATGCATACAAGCCTCTCTGTATAGCCAACACCGACGGCTTGGAATAAACTCCCATTACACCCAAGACAGACAGCCTCTTTAAAGCACAGATCAAGACTTAATTCTTCACTCTTGCTTTTAGTTGATTTTTAAATCTGTTTGATAGATAGACTATCTTGAAGATAGTCAAGACTTGAACTGATGATCGTGAATATATTACAATCCAAAGACCAACTTAAGATCTGACAGAAACATATAAAAGCACAAAAATATAAAAATAAAAATAAATGTCAGTTACCCATATTGTCTGTGCAGAAACATCACATTGGCTTACATGAAGCTTCATGGCACCTTCAGACCTTTATAAGTAGGCCTATATGTCTATATGCCTTTAATCTGACAATCAGAATTACTGTAAATAGCTTTACTATGCAATGAAATGAAGAACTTGGCTTCACCATCATTAATTAACTTTTTTTTAGCAGCAACATCTTACAATGAAATACAGTTTTTAACCTTTTACATGTAAATATAATGACATAGAATTACATCATGTTTAACAAAAGTGCATGAAATTATTCAAACACCTTCCTTTGCAATGCAGATTTTATTTTTATTTGTTCCCCTTTCACTCAGAAAGGGTAAACCAAACTATGGTTTAGCTATTAGTTCTCCTTATGCCTTTATTGCAAAAATACGTTTTTTCATTCAATGTCCTTCATATGTGTGCTGGATGTAAACACATAAAGCATTGCATCTTTAGCAATATTCCTCTGTCCCTTATAAGCAAAAAAAAAACCAACGTGCTGTATTGTAAGTAGAAAGCACAGTCCATGTCTACTAACCTTGTGCCTCTTCGGGGGAAGCTAAAACTGTAATTCATCACCCTAAAAGACACATAACAAAATGTGGATCAAACAAACATGTGCGTTCACACACACTGTTAATGTGCAATGTTTCCTGGTTGCGTTGTACAGGAAGCTGTCATCCAGAACTCTCTTCAAAATAAAAGCATTTAACTCAAGACACAAAATAAAGGCATGTCGACTCAAAACAGATCTCTTTCTCAGTAAACAATAACTCTTTCTGTTCACCCAGGATATAAAATATGTTAGTGCAAAACTTATTTGTACTTTTTTCCATAAAGCTCTTGTGTTTTATTCTTGCTCAAGCACTTTGAGCTGCATTTCATTCATGAAAGGACCTCAATAAAAATAAGCTCTCAAGCTGTATTGTGTTTTATCCTTTAATGTCCATTCATATGCATTTGTATCAATATAAAACATCAACACCTGCAGCTTTCAATTGGTTTTGATGTAAAGAAACAACTTATCAGGACAATAGAAGCTTCATTCAGCCATGTTTTCTCCACACTGTAATTAAAGGGTTCTCCTGTGTGATAGTGCCTATAGTGCTTGAGTGAAACACTTCACTGCATGTGTTCCTTACTCTCTCTGGATGATTTATAGGAACCAGGGATTTTGTCATATATTGATAGACATTTTTCTTATGGCATAGAGTCTACCAGTATTCATGATCTATAAATAACATTTAGACAGAAATAACCCTTTTCTTTTTGGGCCACATTGAAAGTCTACCATGGTCAGGTGTTATCTGTAGTAGTATGTGGTAAAATACATGGTCTGCAATGCTTCTGCAGAGAAAAAAACAAAGAAAGGTGAATCACTCATACCCTATTCTGGGGTGAACATTCAGCAAAGAATAGCAGATCTATAAGTTCACAACAACATGTCGGATGATGTGTTGTGAGCTTCAGTGGTGTGTTCTAGATCTTCTCAGAGGGTATACCATAATGTTCACTGCACACGCACAACATGCAAGGCTTGCACGCGTTTATACGCTCAAGAGTGGTCACAGAATGACATGGTTAGCAGAGGGTATGCATTTATTTATTCGAATTGTCTGGGACAGTATTACGTACATAGCACAACACTGTAGAACACACCACTGGTGAGCTTGTACATTTTCTGTGCTGTAATAGGAAATACTAGCAGCTCTATTGTAGAGCCCTGGAGGACACCGGTCGGATTAGTATAGTTTTTAAGTGGTTAAAGATCCTTCTCAGGAGGAAAGGTAAAAGACTCAAACAGAACACAATTGCCCCTGTTTACCCTGAAGTCTTCATCAGGACAAAACAAAAATCAACACAAACCCTTGTGAATACAAGTCAAAACGTTGCCAGTGAATACATATTTGTTTGCATGGAGGATGGTGTGCCACTGCAGTGATTCTAAACATGTGGGCCGATCTACTAAGTCAGTCAATTTGAGAGATGTGTAATACTACTCAATTGAATAGGAATGAGGTTACAAGCAAAACCAGCAGAATGATAATAACAGTATTTGTTTTATATAACAGTGTCAGCACAGATTACTCTTTGGAAAAGCATATTACTGTTAAACAGGTAACAGATTTCTCTTAAAAGTTGCATTACAACCAAAACATATGCTACGAAATGCTACGTTTTTTGTATCACCCTGTATGAGTTTTCATGTGCATCTTCAGATTCCATTTATAATTAACTTGTACAAACTGTGCAAGCAAAGGGCTTCTCACCTGTATGAATTCTCAAGTGTGATTTCAGATGATGATTTAGTCTAAATCTTGTGTTACAAACTGTACAAGCAAATGGCTTTTCTCCTGTATGAATCCTCATGTGTGTTTTCAGATTTTCATTTCGGTTAAAGCTTTTGTTACAAACTGTACAAGCAAATGGTTTTTCCCCTCTATGAATCCTCATGTGTGTTTTCAGAGCACTCTTATAAACACAGACTTTGCCACACTCTGTACAACTGAAGCTTTTCTTTTCTGTTTGACTGGTCTCCCAGTCATCACTGTCATCAGTATCAGATTCAGAACGGTGTGAAGAGAGGAGCTGGTCATCACTAGATGGTTGTAATGCTCCACTGTCCTCTACATGAACTTGTGTTTTCATGTGTTCAGTTGAGGTGCTGGCTAAAGGCTCTTTCTCTCTCTCTTCATCTTCACCTTTCACTGCTAGTAAAGTCGACGTTGAACCTGCAGCCTCCTCTGGTCTTAGAAGTATCTCCTCCTGTTCCTCTTTAATCTGTGGCGGTTCTAGTTTCACCTGGACCAGACTGGAGCTCCTCTCCTCCGGTTCCTCTTCAATCTGTGGAGGTTCTAGTTTCACCTGGACCAGACTGGAGCTCCTCTCCTGGTGTTCAGGGGAAGCCTCCTCTTTACACACATCAGGAAGTAATTGGAGATCTAGAAGGAGGAGAGGAGGTAACGTCAGCAGAGAACATCTCGATGTGTTTTCTATATTGTATTTTTTTAATATATATATATTTCTTCGATACAGTATGTTTTATATTGGACTTTTTGATAAGTGTTAGTGTTCACATGCACTAAACTATTGTATTGACAAATCAGTAACCATTGCTTCCAATACACAGTCCATTACAGTGATTCTCAAGTGACCCCCAGTATGTTTGTTTGATTGATTGATTGGTTGATTGATTGATTGATTGATTGATTGATGGATGTAATGATTGAATGATTACATTTATCAGCCGTTTGAAACAGTAGAGTAGTATTACGTATAGCAACATGTTGCAATGAGATGCGAATGGCACAATGAACAATTTGTGATGTTTTTATGACTATACATATGATATTATCATTGATAAGAGGAAAGCAAGCAAGCAAGCAAGCAAGAAAGAAAGAAAGAAAGAAAGAAAGAAAGAAAGAAAGAAAACATGAAACATACTTGTGTCCAGGTGTTCTTCTTTAACTTCAACTTTAACTTGAAGTTCAGGTTCCTGTTTAATAGAAACGCTGCTGGTTGGTGCTGGAGAACTCTGCAGGCTGGACTCCACACACTGGTCTGGAATGAAGGAACAGAATCAGGACTTTGATGTGAAGAGTGAGTGTAAAACAGAGGGAATAGATAGAGGGTGTAAAGATGGGATTTTCACGAAAGGTTTATTTTAACAATTAAGTCCATGATGTAATCTTTCAAACATGGTGTAATGGGCTGTACTTTCACTTGTAGATGTCCACCTGATCAATGTAAACTGCTTGCTGAATTGTTGAATTTTGATAGAGGTCATTAACGTTAGTGACACTATGCCACAAACTGATAACGAATCAGGTTGTAATTTAGTAGCTTCCGTTACCCTTTTCCTTATATTTAGCAATTTAAGTGTTGTTAAAAAAAAAAAAAAAAAAAGCCCCCACATGAGGACATCCACTGTCCCCATGAACCCACTCACCCAACTCAAAGTCCTGGAAGTGCTGGGGTAATCGTCTCTGTCTCTTCCTCCATGCTGGATGCTCTGGAGAAACACTGCTGGTTGGTGCTGGAGAACTCATCTTCACACACTGGTCTGGAATGAAGGAACAGAACATTGGCTTTGATGTGACATTGGTTGAAATGAATGTTGAAAAGACTGTAAAATCAGTGCCCAAGAGAACATAGTCTTATGTAGAGATGGGGAAAATAATCCCTTGAAGATGAATCGCGATTCAGGTGTTAGCGTTACGATGGCAGTTCTGCAGTGATGCTGTTCTGCAGTCCTGCGTCTCTGATGCATACTTATAATAAAGAGCGAGTGAACATACACTCTTGCATACTTTTAAGAGTGTTTGTCGCCCAATGATCTTGTAAAGAGAACTACAGATTTAGAGGCATTTTAGGACAGAGTGACATACATGCATAGAAGCATCTCTGTAAAGCCGACAGCTTGGAATAAACTCCCATTACACCCAAGACAGACAGCCTCTGTAGATATCTTTAAAGCACAGCTCAAGACACAATTCTTTACTCTTGCTTTTAGTTGATATTTAAAACTGTTGTTATTCATGTTGTAGCAAAGATAGTCAAGACTTGAACTGATGATCGTGAATATATTACAATCCAAAGACCAACTTAAAGATGGGGTGCCATGATTTTTTCCCCCTCTAAAACATGATTATCTACTATTATGATTATACTAGGAGGAAGATTTTTCCCAAAAAAGTGTACAGAAAGAGTTAAAATTATGTTTTTATGTGGCCACACCCACCAGTTCATTGGTATGCGTGGTTGTCATGGTGGGTGGTGACCCAGCTGAAGTTAGCCGGTTAATTCTGTGATGTAATAAGTATCTGTGTTTTTGGACGGCACGTTTGACCCCACAAGGTGGCAGCCTACAGCTAAAACCCAAATAGAAAGGCAATACATAATTGCTCATACTGTAACAACCACACCAGGGGTCTAATGAAGTACTGTCAACCTCCTAGACACATGAAAACCAGAAAAAGTACAAAACTATGGCACCGCCTCTTTAAGAGCTGACAGAAAAATACAAAAGCACAAAAAAAAGTCAGTTGACCATATTGTCTGTGCAGAAAAGTCACATTGGCTTACATGAAGCTTCATGGCACCTTCAGACCTTTATAAGTTGGCCTATATGTCTATATGCCTTTAATCTGACTATCAGAATTACTGTAAATAGCTTTACTATGCAATGAAATGAAGAACTTGGCTTCACCATCATTAATTAACTTTTTTAGCAGCAACATATTTTTAACTAAATACAATGAAATACAGTTTTTAACCTTTTTTCATGTAAATATAATGACAGAATTACATCATGTTTAACAAAAGTGCATGAAATTAATCAAACACCTTCCTTTGCAATGCACATTTTATTCATTCACTCAGAAAGGGTAAAAACAAACTATGGTATTAGTTCTCCTTATGCCTTAGCCTTTATTGCAAAAATACGTTTTTTCATTCAATGTCCTTCATGTATGCTGGATGTAAACACATAAAGCAATGCATCTTTAGCAATATTCCTCTGTCCCTTATAAGCAAAACACAACGTGCTGTATTGTAAGTAGCAAGCACAGTCCATGTCTACTAACCTTGTGCCTCTTCGGGGGAAGCTAAAACTGTAATTTATCATCCTAAAAGACACAACATGTGTGGACTCTTTCACAGGATCAAACAAACATGTGCGTTCACACTGTTATTGTGCAATGTTTCCTGGTTGCGTTGTACAGGAAGCTATGTCATCCACAACTCTCTTCAAAATAAAAGCGTTTAACTCAAGACACGAAATAAAGGCATGTCGACTCAAAACAGATCTCTTTCTCAGTAAACAATAACTCTTTCTGTTCACCCAGGATATAAAATATGTTAGTGCAAAACGTAATTGGGTTCTTTACACATGCACTCACTGTTTTGCCAGATTCACTGTGTTTTTTGCTATCATTTTAATGTTGTTTTATGTAAAGTTTTATGTAAAGCTCTTGTGCTTTATTCTTGCTCTATAAGGCACTTTGAGCTGCATTTCATGTCATGAAGGGACCTCAATAAAAATAAGCTCTCAAGCTTTATTGTGTTGTATCCTTTAATGTCCATTCATATGCATCTGTATCAATATAAAACATCAACACCTGCAGCTTTCAATTGGTTTTGATGTAAAGAAACAACTTATCAGGACAATAGAAGCTTCATTCAGCCATGTTTTCTCCACACTGTAATTAAAGGGTTCTCCTGTGTGATAGTGCCCCCTAGTGGACTGCATTGATAGTCAACCATGCCTCAATGCTTGAGTGAAACACTTCACTGCATGTGTTCCCTCTTCTCTCTGGATGATTTATAGGAAGCAGGGATTTTGTCATATATTGATAGACATTTTTCTTATGGCATAGAGCCATATGACATGGTTAGCAGAGGGTATGCATTTATTTATTCGAATTGTCTGGGACAGTATACTACATACATAGCACAACACTGTAGAACACACCACTGGTGAGCTTGTACATTTTCTGTGCTGTAATAGGAAATACTAGCAGCTCTATTGTAGAGCCCTGGAGGACACCAGTCGGACTAGAATGGGTTTTAAGTGGTTAAAGATCCTTCTCAGGAGGAAAGGTAAAAGACTCAAACGCTGCAGCCTTGAAGCAAAAAAAATAATATATATTTTTAACGGCAACTGCCCCTGTTTACCCTGAAGTCTTCATCAGGACAAAACAAAAATCAACACAAACCCTCGTGAATACAAGTCAAAACGTTGCCAGTGAATACATATTTGTTTGCATGGAGGATGGTGTGCCACTGCAGTGATTCTAAACATGTGGGATGAACTACTAAATCAGTGAATTTGAGAGATGTGTAATACTACTCAATTGAATAGGAATGAGGTTACAAGCAAAACCAGCAGTATTTGTTTTATATAACAGTGTCTGCACAGATTACTCTTTGGAAAAAGCATGTTACTCTTCAACAGGAAACAGATTTTTTTTTAAGTTGTATTACAACCAAAACATATGCCACAAAATGCTAAGTTTTTTGTATCACCCTGTATGAGTTTTCATGTGCATCTTCAGATTCCATTTATAATTAAAGCCTCTTTTACAAACTGTGCAAGCAAAGGGCTTCTCACCTGTATGAATTCTCAAGTGTGATTTCAGATGATGATTTAGTCTAAATCTTGTGTTACAAACTGTACAAGCAAATGGCTTTTCTCCTGTATGAATCCTCATGTGTGTTTTCAGATTTTCATTTCGGTTAAAGCTTTTGTTGCAAACTGTACATGCAAATGTTTTTTCTCCTGTATGAAGCCTCATGTGTCTTCTCATGTGTGATTTCAGATGTTCATTTCGGTTAAAGCTTTTGTTACAAACTGTACAAGCAAATGGCTTTTCACCTGTATGAATCCTTATGTGTGATTTCAGATGATGATTTAGTCTAAAGCTTTTGTTACAAACTGTACAAGCAAATGGTTTTTCCCCTGTATGAATTCTCATGTGTGTTTTTAGAGCACTCTTACTAACACAGACTTTGCCACACTCTGTACAACTGAAGCTTTTCTTTTCCGTTTGACTCCTCGTGGATGGATTTTGTTTTAATGATTTCAGGTTCTGAGACAGCTTGCTGCTAAAAGACAATCTTTGTCCTCCCACATGTTGTGTCTTGTGTGATTTCAGTGTGTTTAAGACTGACTCATCATCCCTGGTCTCCCAGTCATCACTGTCATCAGTATCAGATTCAGAACGGTGTGAAGAGAGGAGCTGGTCATCACTAGATGGTTGTGATGCTCCACTGTCCTCAACATCAACTTGTGTTTTCATGTGTTCAGTTGAGGTGCTGGCTAGAGGCTCTGTCTTTCTCTCTTCATCTTCACTTTTCACTGCTAACAATGTCAACGATGTCCCTGCAGCTTCCTCTGGTCTTAGAAGTATCTCCTCTTGTTCCTCTTTGATCTGTGGAGGTTCTAGTTTCACCTGGACCAGACTGGAGCTACTCTCCTGTGGTTCCTCTTTAATCTGTAGAGGTTCTAGTTTCACCTGGACCAGACTGGAGTTCCTCTCCTGCTGTTCCTCTTTAATCTGTGGAGGTTCTAGTTTCACCTGGACCAGACTGGAGCTACTGTCCTGGTGTTTATGGGAAGCCTCCACTTTACACACATCAGGAATTAATTGGAGATCTAGAAGGAGGAGAAAGGAGCTAACGTCAGCAGAGAACGTTTTTAGATACAGTATGTTCTATATTGCACTTTTTGACAAGCGATACTTGTCAAAAAAGGTAATGGACAACATATGAATTAGTGTTCACGTGCACTAAACAACTGTATTGTCCTCATGTATTGCACATGAGGACATCCACTGTCCCCATGAACCCACTCACCCAACTCAAAGTCCTGGAAGTGCTGGGGTAATCGTCTCTGTCTCTTCCTCCATGCTGGATGCTCTGGAGAAACGCTGCTGGTTGGTGCTGGAGAACTCATCTTCACACACTGGTCTGGAATGAAGGAACAGAACATTCGCTTTGATGTGATATTGCTTGAAATGAATGTTGAAAAGACTGTAAAATCAGTGTCCAAGAGAACATAGTCTTATGTAGAGATGGGGGAAATAACCCCCATTCGGGTGTTAGCGTTACGATGGCAGTTCTACAGCGATGCTGCTGCCTGCTAGGCCTGCCCCCTGCATTTCTGATGCATACTTTCAATAAAGAGAGAGACGAAAGACACTCTTGCATACTTTTAAGGGTTTCTGTCGCCCAAGGACATGGTAAAGAGAACTACAGATCATAGGAATGTTAGGACAGAGTGGCATATATGCATACAAGCCTCTCTATATAGCCAACACCGACAGCTTGGAATAAACTCCCATTACACCCAAGACAGGCAGCCTCTGTAGATATCTTTAAAGCACAGCTCAAGACTTAATTCTTAATTCTTCACTCGTTTTTAGTTGATTTTTAAATCAACAAAAACAAACAAAACTGTCAGTTACCCATCTTTTCTGTGCAAAAACATCACATTCGCTTACATGGCACCTTCAGAACACTATAAGTAGGCCTATGTCCTTGACTTTAATCAGAATGACTGTAAATAACTTTGCAATGAAATAAAGAACTTGGCTTCACCATCATTAAATTAACTTGTTTCCATTTTTATCTTTTTAAATAAATACAATGAAATCCAGTTTTTAACGTTTTTAAGTGTAAATATCATGACATAATTACATTTTAAATCAAAGTGAATGAAATACTGCAACATCAAATACCTTCCTTTGCAATGCAAAAATCGTTTTTATTTTATTTTTTATTCAACACACTTTCAATGAGAAAAGGTAAACCAAACTAGCTATAGTTCTCATTATGCTTTCATCTCAAAAATAAGTTTTTCATTCAATGTCCTTCATATGTATGCTGGATGTAAACAAATCAAGCAATGCATCTTTAGCAATATTCCTCTGTCCCTTATAGGCCTAAGCAAAAAACAACGTGCTGTATTGCAGTAGCAAGCACAGTCCATGTCTACTAACCTTGTGCCTCTTCGGGGGAAGCTAAAACAAATTTATCATCCTAAAAAACAAATGTGTGGACTCTTTCACAGGATCAAACAAACAAACATGTGCGTTCCTTATTATTATAGCTCTATGGTGCGTTCACACTGTTATTGTGCAATGTTTCCTGGTTGCGTTGTACAGGAAGCTATGTCATCCACAACTCTCTTCAAAATAAAAGCATTTGACTCAAGACACAAAATAAAGGTATGTCGACGCAAAACAGATCTCTTTCTCAGTAAACAATAACTCTTTCTGTTCACCCAGGATATAAAATATGTTAGTGCAAAACGTAATTGGGTTCTTTACACATGCCCTCACTGTTTTGCCAGATTCACTGTGTTTTTGCAATAATTTTAATGTTGTTTTAATATGTAAAGTTTTATAGTTTTATATTGATAGAAATTAGTTGTATGGCATAGAGCCTACCAGTATTAATTATCTATAAATAACATTTAGACAGAAATAATATTATTCTTATTCTTTTTTTAGGCCACATTGAAAGTCTACCATGGTCAGGTGTTATTTGTAGTAGTATGTGGTAAAATACATGGCCTGAAATCTTTCTGCTGGAATAAATAAAGGGTTAACCACTTATACCCGTTCTGGGATGAACAGCAGAAGAATAGCAGCTCTATAAGTTCACAAGAACATGTCAGATGATGTTTAGTGAGCTTCAGTGGTGTGTTCTAGATCTTTGACTGTTATACCATAATTATTGCCTGCACACGCACGACATGCATGCACAGCCTGCACATGTATATACGCTCACAAATGGTCACAGAATCAAATGGTTAGCAGAGGGTATACATTTATTTATGTATTCTAATTGTCTGGACCCGGACAGTATACTACGTACATAGCACAACACTGTAGAACACACTGGTGAGCTTGTACATCTTCTGTGTTGTAATAGGAAATACTAGCAGCTCTATTGTAGAGCCCTGGAGGACACCGGTCGGACTAGTAGAGGTTTTAAGTGGTTAAAGATCCTTCTCAGGAGGAAAGGTAAAAGACTCAAACGCTGCAGCCTTGATGCAAAAGAAACATTTATTTATAATGGCAACTTGCCCCTGCTTACACTGAAGTCTTTATTTTACAGAACAAACAAAAATTAACACAAACACTTGTGAATACAAGTCAAAACACGTTGGCAGTGAATGCATATATGTTTTCATGGAGGCTGGTGTGCTACTACAGTGATTATCAACCTGTGGGCCGATATACCAAGTCAGTCAATCTGAGGAATGTGTTGTACTTCTGAATTGAATAGGAATGAGGTTTCAAGCAAAATCAGCAGAATCATAATAACAGTATGTGTTTGATATTTATCATGTGTCAGCTCAGAATGCTCTTTGGAAAAAGCATGTTACTCTTCAACAGGTAACAGATTTTTCTTAAAGGTTGTATTTACAACCAAAACATATGCCACAAAATACTGTTTTTATCACCCTGTATGAGTTTTCATGTGCATCTTAAGATTCCATGTTTGATTAAAGCTTCTTTTGCAAACTGTACAAGGAAATGGCTTTTCTCCTGTATGAAGCCTCATGTGTGTTTTCAAACTTTCATTTCGTGTAAAGCACTTTTTACAAACTGTACAAGCAAAAGGCTTTTCGCCTGTATGAAGCCTCATGTGTGTTTTCAGATGTTGGTTTTGGTTAAAGCTTTTGTTACAAACTGTACAAGCAAATGGCTTTTCCCCTGTATGAATCCTCATGTGTGTTTTCAGACTTACATTGTGTCTAAAGCTTTTGTTACAAATTGTACAAGCAAACAGCTTTTCACCTGTATGAATCCTCATGTGTATTTTCAAACTTACATTTTGTGTAAAGCTCTTTTTACAAACTGTACAAGCAAATGGTTTTTCTCCTGTATGAATCCTCATGTGTGTTTTCAGATTTACATTGTGTCTAAAGCTTTTGTTACAAACTGTACAAGCAAATGGCTTTTCACCTGTATGAATGCTCATGTGTCTTTTCAGAGCACTCTTACTAACACAGACTTTGCCACACTCTCTACAACTGAAGCCTTTCTTTTCCGTTTGACTCCTCGTGGATGGATTTTGCTTTAATGATTTCAGGTTCTGAGACAGCTTGCTGCTAAAAGACAATCTTTGTCCTCCCACATGTTGTGTCTTGTGTGATTTCAGTGTGTTTAAAACTGACTCATCATCCCTGGTCTCCCAGTCATCACTGTCATCAGTATCAGATTCAGAACGGTGTGATGAGAGGAGCTGGTCATCACTAGATGGTTGTAATGCTCCACTGTCCTCAACATCAATTTGTGTTTTCATGTGTTCAGTTGAGGTGCTGGCTAGAGGCTCTGTATTTCTCTCTTCATCTTCACTTTTCACTGCTAGTAAAGTTGATGTTGACTCTGCAGCTTCCTCTGATCTTAGAAGTATCTCCTCCTGTTCCTCCGGTTCTAGTTTCACCTGGACCAGACTGGAACTGCTCTCCTGCTGTTCCTTTTTAATCTGTAGAGGTTCTAGTATCACCAGAACCAGACTGGAGCTCCTCTCCTGGTGTTCCTCTTTAATCTGTGGAGGTTCTAGCTTCACCTGAACCAGCCTGGATCTACTGTCCTGGTGTTCAGAGGAAGACTCATCTTTACACACATCAGGAAGTAATTAGAGATCTAGAAGGAGTAGAAAGGAGGTAACGTAGGCAGAGAACATATCAATGTGTTTTCTATATTTCATTTCTTATTTTATTTTTATATATATAATTCTTCGATACAGTATGTTTTATATTGGACTTTTTGACAAGCGATACTTGTCAAAGAGGTAATGGACAACATTAGTGAATCAGAATTAGTGTTCACATGCACTAAAAAATTGTATTGACAAATCAGTAACCATTGTTTCCAATAGACAGTCCATTACAGTGATTCTCAAGTGACCCCCAGTATGTTTGTTTGTTTGATTGATTGATTGATTGATTGATTGATGTAATGATTGAATGATTCAATGTATTAGCCATTTGAAACAGTAGAGTAGTATAGCAACATGTCGCAATGAGATGTGAATGGCACAATGAACAATTTGTGATGTTTTTAATGATGACTATACATATGATATTATCCCCAATGATAATCGTTGATAAGAGGAAAGAAAGAAAGAAAGAAAGAAAGAAAGAAAGAAAGGAAACGTTTTACCACTTCACCTTTAACTTGAAGTTCAGGTTCCTGTTTAATAGAAACGCTGCTGGTTGGTGCTGGAGAACTATGCAGGCTGGACTCCACACACTGGTCTGGAATGAAGGAACAGAATCAGGACTTTGATGTGAAGAGTGAATGTAAAACAGAGGGATAGATGGGATTTTCAAGAAAGGTTTGTTTTAACAATTAAGTCCATGATGTAATCTTTCAAACATAAGGTGTAATGGGCTGTACTTTCACATGTAGATGTCCACCAAGTTGAAATGAAAAGCCTGAAAAACTCTTTCTTGATCTTGATGGAGGTCAAGTTCTGTGCCAGGCCACAAGAGGCCGCTAGAGTGCCAGGGATAGACCCATTTACCACCAGTCTAACATACAGGGAGCCATGTAGCAGTGAAGCGCCTGTCCACGTTGGTGCATGTGATCAATGTGACCCGGATGAAGAGAGCAACAATGTTGCTATAGGCTATCATTCATTTTAGAAGATCGATTTTCGGCGATTCAGCAGTAAATAAAACTTTGTCTTTGGTCTGGGAACACAGTTCAGAGAAAAAGGTCTCTAAAGATGTGAGTTAGTATTGGAGTGGGCGGCGCGGTGCGGCGGTGTTGCACAATTACGGGCCGATGTAAACAGAGTCGCGGCCCGGGGCTTGGATGGAAAATTAGACCGGGGCTTCGTTGAGGCCTCCGATTAAATAATTCATTTGATTAAATATCCCGGACTAGATCGGGATAGGCACCCCGGAATACGTCGCGCCGCCGACAGTATAGATTGAGTTTTTTTGGGGGGGCTCTAAACTTTATTCTAAACCATTTTCAATGGAATAAATCGTCGGACCATCTAGAATCACTCGTTGGAAAGCGTAGGACGAGCCAGGACCACCCACATCTCTACAAGCAGCTCAGGGTAAGTAAAATAGCAAAAAAAAAACATTGTATTGGATTGAAAAAAAGCAGAACTTGTCCGGGATAGGCACAAGAAGGGTTAATGTTAGTGACACTATTCCACAAACTGATATAGGATCAATTTTTAATGTAGTAGCTTAAGTTAAACTAACAAGCTCCAAAGCATGCTGCAAAGTTTCCACCAACGCATAACGGAGCTACTCTTCTTCCCAGCTAAGTCTTGCCCCATGCAAGATCTCACTATTTCCATAGATAATGCATTGGTGACTTCGGTTCCTACTGCTAGAAATCTTGGTGTGGTCCTGGACAGCCAGCTATCATTCAAGGCACACATTGCATCAGTCACCCGGTCCTGTAGGTTCACACTCTATATAACATCCGTAAAATCAGACCTTTCCTCACCCAGGAGGCAGCCCAGCTCCTCATCCAGACATCTGTCATATCAAAACTTCACTATTGTAACTCTCTCCTCACTGGTCTCCCGGCATGTGCACTTAAACCTCTCCAACTGATCCAAAATGCCGCGGCACGACTGGTCTTCAACCAGCCTAAATTCTCACATGTCTCTCCCCTTCTCCGCAGCCTCCACTGGCTCCCGGTTGCGGCCCGCACGGAATACAAAACACTGATGCTGACCTTCAAAGCAGCCAAAAAAAACCCTGATCAACCCCTACACCCCCACCCGTGCACTTAGATCAACCAACACAGGGATGCTGACAGAACCCTCGCTAAAAACCCCAGGGCAAAAATCCACTCGTCCGAGACAGTTTGCCCTCCTGGCCCCCAAGCTGTGGAATAAACTCCCTGTCGCACTTAGAACAATGGACTTACTCGCTAGCTTTCGCCGTGGACTGAAGACTCACCTTTTCAGACTCCACCTAAACCCTTAGCACTACTGGAAAAATCAATGACCATACATGAAGCTAGTTAGCATTTGTTTTTAGGTTTTTTTAGAAACCTTTTTTTCTTTACGGATTATATTGTTTTTTCTAGATAGATATTCATTTGCATTTGTTATATTGCTGTTGATGTACTGACATTTAACCTTGTTTATTATTGTGATGTTTTTATCTGCTTATTGTAAGTCGCTTTGGTTTAAAAGCGTCTGCTAAATGCCTAAACTGTAAACTGTAACAGTGTGGGGCCCTCCACACCCCCCACGTGAGGACATCCACTGTCCCCATTAACCCACTCACCCAACTCAAAGTCCTGGGGTAATCGTCTCTGTCTCTTCCTCCATGCTGGATGCTCTGGAGAAACGCTGCTGGTTGGTGCTGGAGAACTCATCTTCACACACTGGTCTGGAATGAAGGAACAGAACATTGGCTTTGATGTGACATTGGTTGAAATGAATGTTGAAAAGACTAAAATCAGTGCCCAAGAGAACATAATCTTATATAGAGATGGGGAAAAGAATCCCTTTAAAGATGAATCGCAAATTCGGGTGTTAGCGTTACAATGGCAGTTCTGCAGTGATGCAGTTCTGCGTCTCTGATGCATACTTCTAATAAAGAGAGAGGCAACATACACTCTAGCATACTTTTAAGAGTGTTTGTCGCCCTATGATCTTGTAAAGATAACTACAGATTAGAGGCATTTTAGGACAGAGTGACATACATGCATAGAAGCATCTCTGTAAAGCCGACAGCTTGGAATAAACTCCCATTACACCCAATACAAGACAGACAGCCTCTGTAGATATCTTTAAAGCACAGCTCAAGACACAATTCTTTACTCTTGCTTTTAGCTGATATTTAAATCTGTTGTTATTCATGTTGTAGCAAAGATAGTCAAGACTTGAACTGATGATCATGAATGTATTACAATCCAAATACCAACATAAGTCCTGACAGAAAAATACAAAAACACAAACAAAACAAAACAAAACTGTCAGTTACCCATCTTTTCTGTGCACATTGGCTTACATGAAGTTTCATGGCACCTTCAGAACACTATAAGTAGGCCTATATGTCCCTTTAATCTGACTTTAATTAGCTTTACTGTAATTAGCTTTACTTTGCAATGAAATAAAGAACTATTGGCTTCACAGTCATTAATGAACATGTTTCCCCCCTTTTTTAGCAGCAACATCTTTTAACTAAATACAATGAAATGCCGTTTTTAACCTTTTTACATGTAAATATAGACCTAGAATTACATCATGTTTAACCAAAGTGCATGAAATTCATCTAACACCTTCCTTTGCAATGAACAAATCGTTTTTTTTTTTCAACACACTTTCAATCAGAAAGGGTAAACCAAACTATGGTTTAGCTATAGTTCAATCTCCTTATGCCTTTATTGCAAAAATACGTTTTCTCATTCAATGTCCTTCAAATGTATGCTGGATGTAAACAAATCAAGCAATGCATTTTCAACAATATTCCTCTGTCCCAAAAACAACGTGCTGTATTGTAAGTAGCAAGCACAGTCCATGTCTACTAACCTTGTGCCTCTTCCAGGGAAGCTAAAATTGTAATTTATCATTCTAAAGGACACATAACAAAATGTGTTTACTCTTTCACAGGATCAAACAAACATGTGCGTTCACACTGTTATTGTGCAATGTTTCCTGGTTGCGTTGTACAGGAAGCTATGTCATCTCATCCACAACTCTCTTCAAAATAAAAGCATTTGACTCAAGACACAAAATAAAGGCATGTCGACTCAAAACAGATCTCTTTCTCAGTAAACATCAATAACTCTTTCTGTTCACCCAGGATATAAAATATGTTAGTGCAAAACGTAATTGGGTTCTTTACACATGTCCTCACTGTTTTTGCCAGATTCACTGTGTTTTTTGCTATGAGTTTAATGTTGCTTTATTTTTTAGCTTTTCTTTTAGGCTTTATGGTCGGACTAGTATAGGTTTTAAGTGGTTAAGGATCTCTCAGGAGGAAAGATTTATATGAGATAATTCAATGGTTTCCTATGGAAATAAGCTTAGTCTTTTCTAGGATCTCCTTTTAGTAGACCTTGTACCAGTGAACTGTACTATCATGAAACTGTACCTTTTCCTATGTAAACTTCTAATAAAGTCTTCAATCAATCAATCAATCAAGGTAAAAGACTCAAACGCTGCATCCTTGAAGCAAAAAAAAACAACAACTAATATTTAACGACAACTGCCCCTGTTTACCCTGAAGTCTTCATCAGGACAAAACAAAAATCAACACAAACCCTTGTGAATACAAGTCAAAACGTTGCCAGCCAGTGAATACATATTTGTTTGCATGGAGGATGGTGTGCCACTGCAGTGATTCTAAACATGTGGGCCGATCTACTAAGTCAGTCAATTTGAGAGATGTGTAATACTACTCAAATGAATAGGAATGAGGTTACAAGCAAAACCAGCAGAATGATAATAACAGTATTTGAAGAGTTCATTTGCAAAAACAGATAACTCCGTTTTTATAAATGTTCACAAATCCAGTTTTTTTATTGTGCACTCAAAGTAATATCAATCAAACTGAAGTTGGGTGGATTTGACTAAGTAAAAATGACTTAACAAAATAGATGTATCATAAAAAATGTTACTTTATTAGAAAATAGTTTTTCTTTTAATTTAAACTTATTTTTTTGGCAAAAACAGATAACTCCAACAGTCGTTTTTTATCAAAAACAGATAACTCCACAATTGATGTTTCACCATTGAATTTTGCCATATCGAGGACGCAAAAAGGATTTCCAGAATTTTACAGGAGAGCAAAAACAACGTTTTGACAACATACTTAAGTAGTCTGTACTTTTATAGGGGCCACATGTAGCCACCAGGGGGCACAATAGGGGACAACTCAGGGGCCCCTGGGGTGCTAAAGGTGCACTGTTGCTCCAATCTGCACCAAACTTGGCACAACCACTGTTCAGGGGTCTACCATGACAATAGTCACACCAGGGGCCACCTCACAGGCCACACCAGGGGCCCCAGTATACCATATCAAGGGCCCCCGGGGGCCCCAGGGTGCCAAAGGCACACCCTTGCTACAATCTGCATCAAACTTAGCATGAACACTGTTTAAGGGTCTGCCATGACAATAGTCACACAAAGGGCTAAACCAGGGGCCCCAGTGTACCATATCAGGGGCCCCCGGGGGCCCCGGGGTGCCAAAGGCACACCATTGCTCCAATCTGCATCAAACTTAGCATGAACACTGTTTAAGGGTCTGCCATGACAATAGTCACACAAAGGGCTAAACCAGGGGCCCCAGTGTGCCATATCAGTGGCCCCTGGGGTCCCCAGGTGCCAAAGGCGCACTGCTGCTCTGATCTGCACCAAATATGGCACAAATACTGTCCATGGGTCTACCATGACAATAGTCACACCAGGGGCCACCTCACAGGCCTCATCAGGGGCCCCTGTATATCAGGGGCCACTGGGAGCCACACGCCACATGGGGCCACATGGTAGACCCCTGAACATTGTTTGAGAAAATGTTGGTGCATAATGGGGCAACAGTGCGTCTATGGCACCCAGAGGCCCCTGGGGGCCACACATGGCCCCTGAGAGCCACACATGGCCCCTGGTGTGACTTTCCTCATGGCAGACCCCTGAACAGTGTTTGAGACACTTTTGGTGCATAATGGGGCAACAGTGTGCATAATGGGGCAACAGTGCGCCTATGGCACCCAGAGGCCCCTGGGGGCCACACATGGCCCCTGGGAGCCACACATGGCCCCTGGTGTGACTTTCCTCATGGCAGACCCCTGAACAGTGTTTGAGACACATTTGGTGCATAATGGGGCAACAGTGCACATAATGGGGCAACAGTGCGCCTATGGCACCCAGATGCCCCTGGGGGCCACACATGGCCCCTGGGAGCCACACATGGCCCCTGGTGTGACTATCTTCATGGCAGACCCCTGGAACAGTGTTTGAGACAAGTTTGGTGCATAATGGGGCAACAGTGTGCCTATGGCACCCAGAGGCCCCTGGGGGCCACACATGGCCCCTGGGAGCCACACATGGCCCCTGGTGTGACTATCCTCATGGCAGACCCCTGAACAGTGTTTGAGACACTTTTGGTGCATAATGGTGGCAACAGTGTGCATAATGGGGCAACAGTGCGCCTATGGCACCCAGAGGCCCCTGGGGGCCACACATGGCCCCTCGGAGCCACACATGGCCCCTGGTGTGACTATCTTCATGACAGACCCCTGGAACAGTCTTTGAGAGAAGTTTGGTGCAAAACGGGGCAACAGTGCGCCTGTGGCACCCAGAGGCACCTGGGGGCCACACATGGCCCCTGGGGGCCACACATGGCCCCTGGTTTGACCATCCTCATGGCAGACCCCTGAACAATGTTTGAGACAAGTTTGGTGCATAATGGGGCACCATCTTGGATCACATGGTCTAAACACGCTGCCCAATGGATTTATCTGTTTCTGCAAACAAAGAGCTATGTCACTTGTCTGTTTTTGCTACAAAACCTGATCTTTGAGGGCGTTTAGAATGGGATATATCTGCCTTAACAACAAAATTGATTTTATATTCTAATAAAACTCTAACTTAACTCTTATTTACAATAGTTATCTAATTTTTTTCCAAAATGGCTTTTATCTGTTTTTGCAAATGAACTCTTCATTTGTTTCATATAACAGTGTCAGCACAGATTACTCTTTGGAAAAAGCATGTTACTGTGCAACATGCAATAGAGATTTCTCATCATCCCTGGTCTCCCAGTCATCACTGTCATCAGTATCAGATTCAGAACGGTGTGAAGAGAGGAGCTGGTCATCACTAGATGGTTGTGATGCTCCACTGTCCTCTATATCAGCAGGTGTTTTCATGTGTTCAGTTGAGGTGCTGGCTAGAGGCTCTGTCTTTCTCTCTTCATCTTCACTGTTCACTGCTAACAATGTCAACGATGTCCCTGCAGCTTCCTCTGCTCTTAGAAGTATCTCCTCCTGTTCCTCTTTGATCTGTGGAGGTTCTAGTTTCACCTGGACCAGACTGGAGCTACTCTCCTGCGGTTCCTCTTTAATTTGTAGAGGTTCTAGTATCACCAGAACCAGACTGGAGCTCCTCTCCTGCTGTTCATCTTTAATCTGTGGAGGTTCTAGTTTCACCTGGACCAGACTGGAGCTATTGTCCTGGTGTTCATGGGAAGCCTCCACTTTACACACATCAGGAACTAATTGGAGATCTAGAAAAAGGAGAAAGGAGCTAACGTCAGCAGAGAACGTTTTTCGATACAGTATGTTCTATATTGCACTTTTTGACAAGCGATACTTGTCAAAAAAGGTAATGGACAACATATGAATTAGTGTTCACGTGCACTAAACAACTGTATTGACAAATCAGTAGCCCTTGTTTCCAATACACAGTCCATTGCGGTTATTCTCAAGTGACCCCCAGTATGTTTGTTTGGTTGAGGAATGTAACGATTGATTGAATTTATTATCTATTTGAAACAGTAGAGTAGTATAGTAACATGGCAATAAGATGCGAATGGCACAATAAACAATTTGTGATGTTTTTAATGATGACTATACATATGATATTATCCCCAATGATAATCATTGATTAGAGGAAAGCAAGCAAACAAGAAAGAAAGAAAGAAAGAAAGAAAGAAAGAAAGAAAGAGAAAGCAAACATGAAACGTTTTACCTGTGTTCAGGTGTTCTTCTTTAACTTCAACTTTAACTTGAAGTTCAGGTTCCTGTTTAATAGAAACGCTGCTGGTTGGTGCTGGAGAACTCTGCAGGCTGGACTCCACACACTGGTCTGGAATGAAGGAACAGAATCAGGACTTTGATGTGAAGAGTGAATGTAAAACAGAGGGATAGATGGGATTTTCAGGAAAGGTTTGTTTTAACAATTAAGTCCATGATGTAATCTTTCAAACATGAGGTGTAATGGGCTGTACTTTCACATGTAGATGTCCACCAAGACATGAAATAAAAAAGCCTGAAAAACTCTTTCTTGATCTTGATGGAGGTCATTAATGTTAGTGACACTATGCCAAAAACTGATATAGAATCAGTTTGTAATTTAGTAGCTTAAGTTAAACTAACATGCTCCAAAGCATGCTGCAAAGTTTCCACCAACCCATAACAGTGTGGGACCCTCCACAGCCCTCCACTGTCCCCATGAACCCACTCACCCAACTCAAAGTCCTGGAAGTGCTGGGGTAATCGTCTCTGTCTCTTCCTCCATGCTGGATGCTCTGGAGAAACGCTGCTGGTTGGTGCTGGAGAACTCATCTTCACACACTGGTCTGGAATGAAGGAACAGAACATTGGCTTTGATGTGACATTGGTTGAAATGAATGTTGAAAAGACTGTAAAATCAGTGCCCAAGAGAACATAGTCTTATGTAGAGATGGGGAAAAGAATCCCTTAAAAGATGAATCGCGATTCGGGTGTTGGCGTTAACGATGGCAGTTCTGCAGTGATGCTGTTCTGCAGTCCTGCGTATCTGATGCATACTTATAATAAAGAGAGTCAACATACACTCTTGCATACTTTTAAGAGTGTTTGTCGCCCAATGATCTTGTAAAGAGAACTACAGATTAGAGGCATTTTAGGACAGAGTGACATACATGCATAGAAGCATCTCTGTAAAGCCGACAGCTTGGAATAAACTACCATTACACCTAAGACAGACAGCCTCTGTAGACAGAAGGTAAAACAATACAACAAGTAAGAACTGTGAAGCTTCTTGGACTCTGGCTTGACTGCACATTGTCATGGTCTGAACATATTGACAAGGTTGTTGGCAAAATGGGAAGAGCTGTGGGAATAACTAGGAAGTGTTTACCGTTTTTAACATCAAATCTGTTTTGTCAAGTTGTGTGCTCATTGGTTTTATGTCATTTGGATTACTGCTCTGTAGTATGGTCATCAGCATCTAATGTTCTGCTTCAAAAATTGCAAGTTGCACAGAATAAGGCTGCCAGACTGGTTCTGGGTTGTTCTTATAGAACTAGTGTTAAAGACATGCATGAACGTCTTGCTTGGTCAATGGTCAAAGAAAGACTTTCTGCTAGTTTACTTAAATTTTTTCACAGAGTCATTAACACTCACACACCTACATTTTTTTATAAGAATATAACTAGTTGTTCAGAAATCCATACACATTTTACTCGTGCAGCAAGTGACGGACTGATCACTTTTCCACTACCTAAGTCTAATTCTATGAAGAGGGCTGCTTTTTATAGATCAATTATGCTATGGAATAGTCTTCCAAATGAACTTCGTAACACCAGAGAAAAAGCCTGTTTTAAAAGGAAACTTTGTCTTCTTATGCATACTTAACACATAAAATATCAAATTTTCTTACTTTTTAAATTTGTTGTATACATGTTATTTTATTTTAGGTGATACTTTGTATTATGTATTTTTGCTGATTATGTATTTCTTTGTATTTCTTTGTATTTTTGTAATACTTTGTGATATTTTATATATTTGTAATGTATTTTAATGTTTTGGACCCCAGGAAGACTAGCTGACGTTAATGGCGTCAGCTAATGGGGATCCGTTTAAATAAACAAAATAAACAAAATAAACATCTTTAAAGCAAGCTCAAGCCTTAATTATTCACTCTTGCTTTTAGTTGATATTTAAATCTGTTGTTATTCATGTATGTATGTTGTAGCAAAGATATTCAAGACTTGAACTGAGGATCATGAATTTATTACAATCGAAATACCAACATAAGAGCTTACAGAAAAATACAAAAACACAAACAAAACAAAACTGTCAGTTACCCATATTTTCTGTGCACATTGGCTTACATGAAGTTTCATGGCACCTTCAGAACAATATAAGTAGGCCTACATGTCCCTTTAATCTGACTTTAATCAGAATTACTGTAATTAGCTTTACTTTGCAATGAAATAAAGAACTTGGCTTCACCATCATTAATGAACTTGTTCCCCCTTTTTAGCAGCAACATATTTTTAACTAAATAGGCTACAATGAAATGCAGTTTTTAACCTTTTTACATGGAAATATGACAATTACATCATGTTTAACCAAAGTGCATGACATACATCAAACACCTTCCTTTGCAATGAACAAATCGTTTTTTGTTTTGTTTTTTCAACACACTTTCAATCAGAAAGGGTAAACCAAATTATGGTTTAGCTATAGTTCTCATTATGCCTTAATTGCAAAAATAAGTTTTTCATTCAATGTCCTTCATATGTATGCTGGATGTAAACAAATCAAGCAATGCATGTTTAGCAATATTCCTCTGTCCTATAAGCAAAAAACAACGTGCTGTATGGTAAGTAGCAAGCACAGTCCATGTCTACTAACCTTGTGCCTCTTTGGGGGAAGCTAAAATTCTAATAGAGGGTATGCGAATGCATAAAGTGAATGGAAAGATCGAGTGGCAATCGAGTGGCAAAGTGAGTGGAAAAGTGAGTTTAACATTGTTTGACATAATTTAATGCAATCAGAAAGGACTTTTCTGTGTGAATGTATGGGCTGTCAAGGCCAGAAAGTAGTGTCTTTGCCACTCAGTAGGCGTTCCCGCATAACTTCCTGGTATGATGATGATGTCACATGCATACCCTCTATTCATCACCCTAAAAGACACAACAAAATGTGGATCAAACAAACATGTGCGTTCAAACCATAGAGTATGGGTTCAAACCTTATTATTATAGCTCTATGGTTCAAACATAGGTTCAAACTGTTATTGTGTAATGTTTCCTGGTTGCGTTGAACAGGAAGCTATGTCATCCACAACTCTCTTCAAAATAAAGGCATATCTGACTCAAGACAAAAAATAAAGGCATATCGACTCAACAGATCTTTCTCAGTAAACAATAACTCTTTCTGTTCACCCAGGATATAAAATATGTATACGTTATTGGGTTCTTTACACATGCCCTCACTGTTTTGCCAGATTCACTGTGTTTTTTAGCTGGAGTTAATTGATTCCTGAATGGATAGTCATCCATGCCTCAATGCTTGAGTGAAACACTTCACTGGATGTGTTCCCTACTTTCTGGATGATTTATAGGAATCAGGGATTTTGTCATATATTGATAGACATTAGTTTTATGGCATAGAGCCTACCAGTATTTATTATCTATAAATAACATTTAGACAGAAATAATCTTATTCTTATTATTTTTTAGGCCACATTGAAAGTCTACCATGGTCAGGTGTTATTTGTAGTAGTATGTGGTAAAATACATGGTCTGAAATGTTTCTGCTGAAATAAATAAAGGTTTAACCACTTATACCCGTTCTGGGATGAACATTCACCATAGAATAGCAGCTCTATAAGTTCACAACAACATGTCAGATGATGTTTAGTGAGCTCCAGTGGTGTGTTCTAGATCTTTGACAGTTATACCATAATTATTCCCTGCACACGCACAACATGCATGCAAAGCCTGCACATGTATATACGCTCACAAATGGTCACAGAATCAAATGGTTAGCAGAGGGTATACATTTATTTATTTATTCTAATTGTCTGGACCCAGACAGTATATTACGTACATAGCACAACACTGTAGAACACACTGGTGAGCTTGTACATCTTCTGTGCTCGTGTGCTGTAATATGAAATACTAGCAGCTCTATTGTAGAGCCCTGGAGGACACCGGTCGGACTAGTGTATAGGTTTTAAGTGGTTAAAGATCTATCTCAGGAGGAAAGGTAAAAGACTCAAAAGCTGCAGCCTTGATGCAAAAGAAACATTTATTTATAATGGCAACTTGTCCCTGCTTACACTGAAGTCTTTATCACGACAGAACAAACAAAAATTAACAAAAACCCTTGTGAATACAAGTCAAAACACGTTGGCAGTGAATACATACAGTACAGTATTTTCTGGACTATAAGGCGCACCTGACTATAAGGCGCACTGTCAATGAATGGTCTATTTTCAAACTGTTTTCATATATAAGGCGCACCTGACTATAAGGCGCACATAATAGACGCTACCGTTGTGTTATGCATCCAACAGATGGAGTTGTGCTAAACGGAATGTCAATGTCAATGAATGATCCATATATAAGGCGCACTGGACTATAAGGCGCACTGTAGTTTTTTGAGAAAATTAAAGGCTTTTAAGTGCGCCTTATAGTCCGGAAAATACGGTATATGTTTTCATGGAGGCTGGTGTGCTACAAAAGTGATTATCAACCTGTGGGCCGATCTAGTCAGCCAATCTGAGGAATGTGTTGTACTGCTGAATTGAATAGGAATGAGGTTTCAAGCAAAATCAGCAAAATCATAATAACAGTATTTGTATTTTATGTATCATGTGTCAGCTCAGAATGCTCTTTAGAAAAAGCTTGTTACTGTTCAACAGGCAACATATTTTTCTTAAAGGTTGTATTACCAAAACACATCCCACAAAACACTATGTTTTTAATCACCCTGTATGAGTTTTCATGTGCATCTTCAGACTCGATTTTTGATTAAAGCTTCTTTTACAAACCGTACAAGCAAATGGCTTTTCACCTGTATGAAGCCTCATGTGTGTTTTCAGATGACGATTTAGTCTAAAGCTTTTGTTACAAACTGTACAAGCAAATGGCTTTTCATCTGTATGAATCCACATGTGTTTTTTCATATTTTGATTTAGGCTAAAGCTTTTCTTACAAAATGTACAAGCAAATGGTTCTTCGCCTGTATGAAGCCTCATGTGTGTTTTCAGATGTTGGTTTTGGTTAAAGCTTTTGTTACAAACTGTACAAGCAAATGGCTTTTCCCCTGTATGAATCCTCATGTGTGTTTTCAGACTTACATTGTGTCTAAAGCTTTTGTTACAAATTGTACAAGCAAACAGCTTTTCACCTGTATGAATCCTCATGTGTATTTTCAAACTTACATTTTGTGTAAAGCTCTTTTTACAAACTGTACAAGCAAATGGTTTTTCTCCTGTATGAATCCTCATGTGTGTTTTCAGATTTACATTGTGTCTAAAGCTTTTGTTACAAACTGTACAAGCAAATGGCTTTTCACCTGTATGAGTGCTCATGTGTATTTTCAGAGCACTCTTACTAACACAGACTTTGCCACACTCTCTACAACTGAAGCCTTTCTTTTCCGTTTGACTCCTCGTGGATGGATTTTGCTTTAATGATTGCAGGTTCTGAGACAGCTTGCTGCTAAAAGACAATCTTTGTCCTCCCACATGTTGTGTCTCGTGTGATTTCAGTGTGTTTAAGACTGACTCATCATCCCTGGTCTCCCAGTCATCACTGTCATCAGTATCAGATTCAGAACGGTGTGAAAATAGGAGCTGGTCAGCACTAGATGGTTGTGATGCTCCACTGTCCTCTACATCAGCAGGTGTTTTCATGTGTTCAGTTGAGGTGCTGGCTAGAGGCTCTGTATTTCTGTCTTCATCTTCAATTTTCACTGCTAACCATGTCAACGATGTCCCTGCAGCCTCCTCTGGTCTTAGAAGTATCTCCTCCGGTTCCTCTTTAATCTGTGGAGGTTCTAGTATCACCTGGACCAGACTGGAGCTCCTCTCCTGCTGTTCCTCTTTAATCTGTAGAGGTTCTAGTTTCACCTGGACCAGACTGGAGCTACTGTCCTGGTGTTCAGGGGAAGCCACCTCTTTACACATATCAGGAAGTAATTGGAGATCTAGAAGGAGGAGAAAGGAGCTAACGTCAGCCGAGAGCAACTCAAGTGTGTTTCCTGAATCAATAAGATTGATTCGTTTTATTTTATCTTATTTACACTTTTCTATATTGCACTGATAAATGTCTAATCTGTTTTGAGTCTCGACCTGAACATTTTGGGAACCACTGCTATAGAGTACCCAAGTCCTGATGTCACTCGTTCATCCCCTGGGTTAAGGAGGTTTTCCTCTATGGAGAATAACATTGGGTCATCTTAAAATCCTCTCATATAAGCATTACGGTCTAAAAAAGTCTCAGCGATATTGTCTGGGAGTTGGGCTCTATATCGTTTACGATAATTGATACACTCTGGTTCTGGTGAAAATAACGTTAGGGATTATTTGTTTGTTTTTGGGACACAGTTCTTATTTGATGTGATATTAAAAAACAAATAAAAAAACAATGGGAATTCTGAATGGGGGAAAAAACGCAACCCTGGTAGGATGTGTAAATTACATCACATTCTATACATATATTATTATCATTATTGTAAGGACTTTCCCCAATGATAATCGTTGATAAGGGGATATCCCTAAATAAAGAAAGAAAACATGAAACATACTTGTGTCCAGGTGTTCTTCTTTAACCTCAACTTGAAGTTCAGGTTCTTGTTTAATAGAAACGCTGCTGGTTGGTGCTGGAGAACTCATCTTCACCTGCAGGCTGGACTCCACACACTGGTCTGGAATGAAGGAACAGAATCAGGAATTTGATGTGAAGAGTGAGTGTAAAACAGAGGGAATAGATAGAGGGTGTAAAGATGGGATTTTCAGGAAAGGTTTGTTTCAACAATTGAGTCCATGATGTAATCTTTCAAACATGAGGTGTAATGGGCTGTACTTTCACTTGTAGATGTACACCTGATCAATGTAAACTGATTGCTGAATTGTTGAATCTCGATAGAGGTCATTAACGTTAGTGACACTATGCCACAAACTGATAACGAATCATGGTTGTAATTTAGTAGCTTCCGTTACCCTTCCTTATATTTAGCAATTTAAGTGTTGTTAAAAAAAATCAGTTGTGTTCTCAAAATGAAAATTCTCAAAGCATGATGCAAAGTTTCCACCAACGCATAACAGTGTGGGACCCTCCACAGCCCCCACACGAGGACATCCACTGTCCCCATGAACCCACTCACCCAACTCAAAGTCCTGGAAGTGCTGGGGTAATCGTCTCTGTCTCTTCCTCCATGCTGGATGCTCTGGAGAAACGCTGCTGGTTGGTGCTGGAGAACTCATCTTCACACACTGGTCTGGAATGAAGGAACAGAACATTGTCTTTGATGTGACATTGCTTGAAATGAATGTTGAAAAGACTGTAAAATCAGTGCCCAATAAAACATAGTCTTATTCGGGTGTTAGCGTTACGATGGCAGTTCTACAGCGATGCTGCTGCCTGCTAGGCCTGCGCCCTGCGTTTCTGATGCATACTTTCAATAAAGAGAGAGACGAAAGACACTCTTGCATACTTTTAAGGGTGTCTGTCGCCCAAGGACCTTGTAAAGAGAACTACAGATCATAGGCATGTTAGGACAGAGTGACATACATGCATAGAAGCATCTCTGTATAACTGACACTGACAGCTTGGAATAAACTCCTATTACACCTAAGACAGGCAGCCTCTGTAGATATCTTTAAGCACGGTTCAAGACTTAATTCTTCACTCATGCTTTTATTTGATTTTTTAAATCTGTTGTTATTCATGTTGTAGCAATCTCCACCGAAAGATAGTCAAGACATGAACTGATGATCATGAATTTATTAGAATCCAAAGACCAACGTAAGAGCTGACAGAAAAATACAAAAAAAAAAAAAGGCAGTTAACCATTTTTTCACCATTTTCTCTGTGCAAAAACATTCACATTGGCTTACATGAAGCTTCATGGCAACTTCAGAACACTATAAGTAGGCCTATTAGACACTTTAATCTGACTTTAATCAGAATTACTGTAATTAGCTTTTACTTTGCAATGAAATAAAAAAACTTGTCTTCACCGTATCATTAATTAACTTGTTTCCCCTTTTTTTTTTAGCAGCAACATCTTTGTAACTAAATACAATGAAATGCCGTTTTTAACCTTTTTTACATCATGTTTAACCAAAGTGCATGAAATACATCAAACACCTTCCTTTGCAATGCACATTTTATTTTTATTTTTTCCCCTTTCATTCAGAAAGGGTAAACCAAACTATGGTTTAGCTATAGTTCTCCTTATGCCTTTATTGCAAAAATACGTTTTTTTCATTCAATGTCCTTCATATGTATGCTGGATGTAAACACATAAAGCAATGCTTCTTTAGCAATATTCCTCTGTCCCTTATAAGCAAAACACAACGTGCTGTATTGTAGCAAGCACAGTCCATGTCTACTAACCTTGTGCCTCTTCCAGGGAAGCTAAAATTGTAATTTATCATTCTAAAGGACACAAAATACAAAGGAAACAAAATATGTGAACTCTTTCACAGGATCAAACAAACATGTGCGTTCACACTGTTATTGTGCAATGTTTCCTGGTTGCGTTGTACAGGAAGCTATGTCATCCACAACTCTCTTCAAAATAAAAGCGCTTGACTCAAGACACAAAATAAAGGCATGTCGACTCAAAACAGATCTCTTTCTCAGTAAACAATAACTCTTTCTGTTCACCCAGGATATAAAATATGTTAGTGCAAAACGTAATTGGGTTCTTTACACATGCACTCACTGTTTTGCCAGATTCACTGTGTTTTTTGCTATCATTTTAATGTTGTTTTATGTAAAGCTCTTTATTCTTGCTCTAAAAAGCACAATTGTCATGATGAAGGGACCTCAATAAAAATAAGCTCTCAAGCTGTATTGTGTTTTATCCTTTAATGTCCATTAATATGCATTTGTATCAATATAAAACATCAACACCTGCAGCTTTCAATTGGTTTTGATGTAAAGAAACAACTTATCAGGACAATAGAAGCTTCATTCAGCGATGTTTTCTCCACACTGTAATTAAAGGGATCTCCTGTGTGGTAGTGCCCCCTAGTGGACTTCATTGATTCCTGCATAGATAGTCAACCATGCCTCAATGCTTGAGTGAAACACTTCACTGCATGTGTTATGATTTATAGGAACCAGGGATTTTGTCATATATTGATAGACTTTTTTTTTCTCATGACATAGAGCCTACCAGTATTAATTAGCTATAAATAACATTTAGACAGAAGTAATCGTATTCTTATTCTTTTTTAGGCCACATTGAAAGTCTACCATGGTCAGGTGTTATTTGTAGTAGTGCGCTGGTCTGAAATGCTTCTTTGCTGAGAAAAAAACAAAGGAAGGTTAACCACTCATACCCCTATTCTGGGGTGAACATTCAGCAAAGAATAGCAGATCTAAGTTCACAACATGTCGGATGATTTGTTGTGAGCTTCAGAGGAGTGTTCTAGATCTTCTCAGAGGGTATACCATAATGTTCCCTGCACACGCACAACATGCAAGGCTTGCACGCGTATATACGCTCAAGAGTGGTCACAGAATGACATGGTTAGCAGAGGGTATGCATTTATTTATTCTAATTGTCTGGGACAGTATACTACGTACATAGCACAACACTGTAGAACACACCACTGGTGAGCTTGTACATTTTCTGTGCTGTAATAGGAAATACTAGCAGATCTATTGTAGAGCCCTGGAGGACACCAGTCGGACTAGAATGGGTTTTAAGTGGTTAAAGATCCTTCTCAGGAGGAAAGGTAAAGACTCAAACGGTGCATCCTTGAAGCAAAAAAAACAACAACTAATATTTATTCTTAACGGCAACTGCCACTGTTTACCCTGAAGTCTTCATCAGGACGAAACAAAAATCAACACAAACCCTCGTGAATACAAGTCAAAACGTTGCCAGTGAATACATATTTGTTTGCATGGAGGATGATGTGCCACTGCAGTGATTCTAAACATGTGGGCCGATCTACTAAATCAGTCAATTTGAGAGATGTGTAATACTACTGAATTGAATAGGAATGAGGTTACAAGCAAAACCAGCAGTATTTGTTTTATATAACAGTGTCTGCACAGATTACTCTTTGGAAAAAGCATGTTACTCTTCAACAGGAAACAGATTTTTTTTTTAAGTTGTATTACAACCAAAACATATGCCACAAAATGCTAAGTTTTTTGTATCACCCTGTATGAGTTTTCATGTGCATCTTCAGATTCCATTTATAATTAAAGCCTCTTTTACAAACTGTGCAAGCAAAGGGCTTCTCACCTGTATGAATTCTCAAGTGTGATTTCAGATGATGATTTAGTCTAAATCTTGTGTTACAAACTGTACAAGCAAATGGCTTTTCTCCTGTATGAATCCTCATGTGTGTTTTCAGATTTTCATTTCGGTTAAAGCTTTTGTTGCAAACTGTACATGCAAATGTTTTTTCTCCTGTATGAAGCCTCATGTGTCTTCTCATGTGTGATTTCAGATGTTCATTTCGGTTAAAGCTTTTGTTACAAACTGTACAAGCAAATGGCTTTTCACCTGTATGAATCCTTATGTGTGATTTCAGATGATGATTTAGTCTAAAGCTTTTGTTACAAACTGTACAAGCAAATGGTTTTTCCCCTGTATGAATTCTCATGTGTGTTTTTAGAGCACTCTTACTAACACAGACTTTGCCACACTCTGTACAACTGAAGCTTTTCTTTTCCGTTTGACTCCTCGTGGATGGATTTTGTTTTAATGATTTCAGGTTCTGAGACAGCTTGCTGCTAAAAGACAATCTTTGTCCTCCCACATGTTGTGTCTTGTGTGATTTCAGTGTGTTTAAGACTGACTCATCATCCCTGGTCTCCCAGTCATCACTGTCATCAGTATCAGATTCAGAACGGTGTGAAGAGAGGAGCTGGTCATCACTAGATGGTTGTGATGCTCCACTGTCCTCAACATCAACTTGTGTTTTCATGTGTTCAGTTGAGGTGCTGGCTAGAGGCTCTGTCTTTCTCTCTTCATCTTCACTTTTCACTGCTAACAATGTCAACGATGTCCCTGCAGCTTCCTCTGGTCTTAGAAGTATCTCCTCTTGTTCCTCTTTGATCTGTGGAGGTTCTAGTTTCACCTGGACCAGACTGGAGCTACTCTCCTGTGGTTCCTCTTTAATCTGTAGAGGTTCTAGTTTCACCTGGACCAGACTGGAGTTCCTCTCCTGCTGTTCCTCTTTAATCTGTGGAGGTTCTAGTTTCACCTGGACCAGACTGGAGCTACTGTCCTGGTGTTTGTGGGAAGCCTCCACTTTACACACATCAGGAATGAATTGGAGATCTAGAAGGAGGAGAAAGGAGCTAACGTCAGCAGAGAACGTTTTTAGATACAGTATGTTCTATATTGCACTTTTTGACAAGCGATACTTGTCAAAAAAGGTAATGGACAACATATGAATTAGTGTTCACGTGCACTAAACAACTGTATTGTCCTCATGTATTGCACATGAGTACATCCACTGTCCCCATGAACCCACTCACCCAACTCAAAGTCCTGGAAGTGCTGGGGTAATCGTCTCTGTCTCTTCCTCCATGCTGGATGCTCTGGAGAAACGCTGCTGGTTGGTGCTGGAGAACTCATCTTCACACACTGGTCTGGAATGAAGGAACAGAACATTGGCTTTGATGTGATATTGCTTGAAATGAATGTTGAAAAGACTGTAAAATCAGTGTCCAAGAGAACATAGTCTTATGTAGAGATGGGGGAAATAACCCCCATTCGGGTGTTAGCGTTACGATGGCAGTTCTACAGCGATGCTGCTGCCTGCTAGGCCTGCACCCTGCGTTTCTGATGCATACTTTCAATAAAGAGAGAGACGAAAGACACTCTTGCATACTTTTAAGGGTTTCTGTCGCCCAAGGACCTTGTAAAGAGAACTACAGATCATAGGAATGTTAGGACAGAGTGACATATATGCATACAAGCCTCTCTATATAGCCAACACCGACAGCTTGGAATAAACTCCCATTACACCCAAGACAGGCAGCCTCTGTAGATATCTTTAAAGCACAGCTCAAGACTTAATTCTTCACTCGTTTTTAGTTGATTTTTAAATCAACAAAAACACAAACAAAACTGTCAGTTACCCATCTTTTCTGTGCAAAAACATCACATTCGCTTACATGGCACCTTCAGAACACTATAAGTAGGCCTATGTCCTTGACTTTAATCAGAATGACTGTAAATAACTTTGCAATGAAATAAAGAACTTGGCTTCACCATCATTAAATTAACTTGTTTCCATTTTTATCTTTTTAAATAAATACAATGAAATCCAGTTTTTAACGTTTTTAAGTGTAAATATCATGACATAATTACATTTTAAATCAAAGTGAATGAAATACTGCAACATCAAATACCTTCCTTTGCAATGCAAAAATCGTTTTTATTTTATTTTTTATTCAACACACTTTCAATGAGAAAAGGTAAACCAAACTAGCTATAGTTCTCATTATGCTTTCATCTCAAAAATACGTTTTTCATTCAATGTCCTTCATATGTATGCTGGATGTAAACAAATCAAGCAATGCATCTTTAGCAATATTCCTCTGTCCCTTATAGGCCTAAGCAAAAAACAACGTGCTGTATTGCAGTAGCAAGCACAGTCCATGTCTACTAACCTTGTGCCTCTTCGGGGGAAGCTAAAACAAATGTATCATCCTAAAAAACAAATGTGTGGACTCTTTCACAGGATCAAACAAACATGTGCGTTCACGGGATGGTGTTTTTTACTGGTGTTTCAGTCCGAGTGTGGGGAAAGGGTGCGTTCGGAAATGCGCACCGGACTGCGCGGGCGTTTATCGTGGGCTTGCCCAGGCCTTACGGCCTGGGCATAAATATAACGATTGCATTCACCACGGCTTCGTAACTCGCGCGGCGCTCCGCCGGCCGCGCGGCCCTGGCCCGCTCTTCGCGGCCACTCGCGCCTGCGGCGCTCGGGGGCGAAGAGCAGGAACAAGGTCCGCTGGCCTTCGCGCCGCTTGCAATGTCGTGGACAATAAAACGAGCGCACCCTTTCATACACTCTGACTGAATCACCAGTAAAAAACACTCTCTCGTGCGTTCACACTGTTATTGTGCAATGTTTCCTGGTTGCGTTGTACAGGAAGCTATGTCATCCACAACTCTCTTCAAAATAAAAGCATTTGACTCAAGACACAAAATAAAGGTATGTCGACGCAAAACAGATCTCTTTCTCAGTAAACAATAACTCTTTCTGTTCACCCAGGATATAAAATATGTTAGTGCAAAACGTAATTGGGTTCTTTACACATGCCCTCACTGTTTTGCCAGATTCACTGTGTTTTTGCTATAATTTTAATGTTGTTTTAATATGTAAAGTTTCATAGTTTTATATTGATAGAAATTAGTTGTATGGCATAGAGCCTACCAGTATTAATTATCTATAAATAACATTTAGACAGAAATAATATTGTCGGAGCTATTCACTGTTTTGAATTTCACCTGTATTTGTTTATTATTTAGGTAGAATTATTATTTCAGTATTTTGTCATTTATTTGCTATATTATTTGATTCCTATTTGTTATATTGTTTTGCTTAATTAATTCAGTTACTTACGTATGATTTGAGTTAATTTTGAGTTACAGCTAAATACTATTATTTACTTACTCTTATTACGGTAATTGGGCAATTGGGAGGCACAGGTGCATTTACTTAGGTCATCATGCAGGCTCAGGATTCAGATTCAGTTTGACTTTGACACCGGGAAGGTGCACAAGTTTTTACCAGGGACACAGGGCCAATGCATTGCAAATATTGCCATCATGCTGTATTGTTCCAGAGAGATTAATAAAACACCACAAAATGCAGTTTCTGGCTTGGACATTGGACTCATTCCCTGCGTAAGATCCACTTTACCTGGTGCCCCAGTGGCCTTTTGAAATAGTGTGTTTTTGGAGGACAAATAGCCACTACATAAAGTAAAAACTTGCCCTTTTTGAAGTGGACTTTTATCGTTTGGATTTTTGCACTGGATGTTTTGAGTTTTGACCTGCACCCAGCTGCTATGCATCAAGTGGATGATTGGCCGCCGCTGCCGCCTCATCGAATGGATTTGTGGATGGAACCTACACTGACTGGCTTTTATTGTTGATGTTTTTCTCACTGACTTTTGACTCAATGGCTTTTAAAGACACGTCGGAGAATGGAGGACCAACGATGTAATGGACATCGCTGCACAAAGCTACCCAGCAACATTGGTATGTGAAACATAATACTCAGAGGGCTTTTTTGGAAAAAGGCTTAATTATTGGATTGACTGAGTTGTTTCCGCTAACTGGGAATTTGGATTTGATGCGCGTTTGATTGCGCAATTAAAGAGACATTCATTCATAAATCTCCGACGTAAAAGCTGTGTCACGTAATCCTACGTTGCCTGTGACAGTGTGAGAATTGAGAAAACATGGATCAAGTGGAAACAAATAATGATGTTGACAATGATGAAACAAATGACATTGCTGTTGAGATTCACAACAAAGAATGTGCTGTTATTATTGATGATATAAATCCAGAGGACAGTGCCTCGAACATTGGATGTTCTAAGGAAAAGCATCACAAAGCGCATTCAAGTGTATCAAAGACATCATCCACTGCATCTGCCAGGCTTCAAGCAGAGGCCGAAAAAGCAGCACTTATGGAACGCTTAAATGCATTAAAAAGGAAACACCTGTTAGAAGAAAAGCAGGAGGAACTAAGAAAGGAGCAGGAGAAAGTAAGAAAGGAAAAGGAACAGTTCGCTCTGGAAACTGAGCTTGCTGCAGCCAATGCAAAAATCAATGTGCTGGAAACTGATTCAAAATGCGGCTCTAAAAGAGCCAATGGAATGAACTCTTATCTGGAAAGGAACACAGCACAGAGGACAAGCCAGCTCAATTCCCATGCTAACACATTTGTTCCACAGGGAAATGACAAAAGCAGCATGCAGAGTGAATCCCCACCTGTGGCCCAGGCTGTGTCTGTCAGGCCCAAAGAGACATCTCGGACAGCCAGGCCCAAACAGGTGACCGTAACACAAACTGACCTCAGACCAGCAACAGGTAACACTCAAGCCCTGAATGTGCCATGCAGCAATAGCACTCAGAATCATATTGTAAACATAATGCAACGGCAGAATGATATCACTGCATTGTTGGTTCAACAAACTTTAGCATCCTCTCTTCCAAGGAGAGAAATAACTGTGTTTGAAGGTGACCCGCTTAAGTTCCATTCCTTTATTTGTGCCTTTGAAAGTTGTGTCGAGGCAAAAACTGACAACTCAAGTGATCGACTACATTATTTGGAGCATTACACCAGGGGTGAAGCAAGAGAATTGGTGAATAGTTGTCTGCATTTACCACCTGACCAGGGATACCAAAAGGCAAAATCCCTTCTTACTGAACATTTTGGCAATGAGTACAAAATTACTTTTGCCTATATGGACAGAATTTACAACTGGCCTCTCATTAAAGCAGAGGATGTCAAAGCCCTGCAATCATTTTATCTTTTTCTTCGAAAATGCTCCCACTTAACACATCACATAATGCGCATGGAGTTGGACATGCCATGCAATCTCAGAAACATTGTGATGAAACTTCCTTATAAGTTAAGAGAAAAATGGAGAAATGTTGCATGTGATTGGCAGGAGCAAAGTGGTCGCAGAGCAGTGTTCAGAGACCTTGTGAACTTTGTTGAGAGAGAAATCAAAATTGCCTCTGATCCAATTTTTGGTAATATTCAAGATTTGCCACCTACCAGATACAGTAAACCCCCCACTGACAGCCACCCAAGACAAAGGAAACAAGAAAGCACTTTTGCCACCAGTGTCACAACAGTGAAGGAAGGAAATATGGACAAAAACAAGTTCCCCTCAGGTTTGAAATGTTGTTTATTTTGCCAACAAAGCGCTCACTCATTGAATGCATGCTCACAGTTTAAGTCAAAGATGCATCAGGACAAGATACTTTTCATAAAGGAAAATGGAATTTGTTTTGGTTGCTTAAAAAAAGTTGGTCACACAAGCAAAGACTGTTGGAGTCGTTTGGATTGCAGTGTGTGTCACCAGAAGCATCCATCTGTCCTGCACATTGAGCAGAAGGGTATAGGGACATCCTTCAAAGAAACTGTGAGCCCTCCACTGAGCTTCACACCTGGACCATCTGAGACATGTGGTCATATTGGGGCCGGTGACGTGGACAGTTCTGTCTTCTCCATTGTAGCAGTCCAGGTGAAAAGCCAGACAAGTGACAAAGTTGTGCACACACATGCATTTTTGGATCCTGGGAGTTCCAGTACCTTTTGTACTGTCAACTTGGCACAGAAACTCTGCCTAAGTGGCAGGCCAGCCAACATTTTACTACAAACTATGGGTCAAAAGAAGATTGTGAGCACCACTGTATTGTCCGACTTGGAAGTGTCCGGCATGGACACAAATGATTTTATTGCACTGCCTAACGTTTTAACTCAACAGTCTATGCCAGTGTCGAGGGTGAACATTCCACAGCAAGAGGATGTTGAAAAATGGTCCTACTTGAGGAGCATAAAGCTTCATGATGTGGATGCAGATGTTGATTTGCTCATTGGAACAAATGCAGCAAAAGTGATTGAACCTGTGGAGCTGATTAACAGTCAAGGTCAAGGACCCTATGCAGTCCGAACAAGAGTCGGCTGGGTAATTAATGGACCACTTCGTAATGGAGGCAACAATGCAGTGAAGACTGGCTGCTCTGTTGTCACAAGTAACAGGATTTTTGTGGAACGTCTAGAAGACATGTGCGTTGACTCACTTCCCAAGGAACCTGTCTTGCCAACCAGATGCCGTGCTGCAGAACAGCATCCCCAAGGCCAGAAGAGGAAAGTTGGGAGGAATGTGAAGTTTAAAGACTACAACCCCAAAAGACTTGTCCACTGTGTGCACATCCCAAATATACCTGCAGTAAAGATCCCCCTACTGTTGGAGGCCACAGTGTAGAAGAGCCAAGGACAATCATTCAGTCTTTTCTCTTTTTCTCTTGCTATCCTGTCTACTTCTGTCTGTTTCTCTTCCAGTGGCCACAGAGGAGAAGATGGAGAAGAAGTTTATGTAGCATAGAAAGAATAGCTCCTTTATAGTAAATATGGGTAATTGTGACGTATACACTTTTCACAATTAGGGGCCGGAATGTCGGAGCTATTCACTGTTTTGAATTTCACCTGTATTTGTTTATTATTTAGGTAGAATTATTATTTCAGTATTTTGTCATTTATTTGCTATATTATTTGATTCCTATTTGTTATATTGTTTTGCTTAATTAATTCAGTTACTTACGTATGATTTGAGTTAATTTTGAGTTACAGCTAAATACTATTATTTACTTACTCTTATTACGGTAATTGGGCAATTGGGAGGCACAGGTGCATTTACTTAGGTCATCATGCAGGCTCAGGATTCAGATTCAGTTTGACTTTGACACCGGGAAGGTGCACAAGTTTTTACCAGGGACACAGGGCCAATGCATTGCAAATATTGCCATCATGCTGTATTGTTCCAGAGAGATTAATAAAACACCACAAAATGCAGTTTCTGGCTTGGACATTGGACTCATTCCCTGCGTAAGATCCACTTTACCTGGTGCCCCAGTGGCCTTTTGAAATAGTGTGTTTTTGGAGGACAAATAGCCACTACAAATATTATTCTTATTCTTTTTTTAGGCCACATTGAAAGTCTACCATGGTCAGGTGTTATTTGTAGTAGTATGTGGTAAAATACATGGCCTGAAATCTTTCTGCTGGAATAAATAAAGGGTTAACCACTTATACCCGTTCTGGGATGAACAGCAGAAGAATAGCAGCTCTATAAGTTCACAAGAACATGTCAGATGATGTTTAGTGAGCTCCAGTGGTGTGTTCTAGATCTTTGACAGTTATACCATAATTATTCCCTGCACACGCACAACATGCATGCAAAGCCTGCACGTGTATATATGCTCACAAATGGTCACAGAATCAAATGGTTAGCAGAGGGTATACATTTATTTATTTAGTCTAATTGTCTGGACCCGGACAGTATACTACGACGTACATAGCACAACACTGTAGAACACACTGGTGAGCTTGTACATTTTCTGTGCTGTAATAGGAAATACTAGCAGCTCTATTGTAGAGCCCTGGAGGACACCGGTCGGACTAGTATAGTTTTTAAGTGGTTAAAGATCTCTCTCAGGAGGAAAGGTAAAAGACTCAAACGCTGCAGCCTTGATGCAAAAGAAACTTTTATTTATAATGGCAACTTGCCCCTGCTTACACTGAAGTCTTTATTTTACAGAACAAACAAAAATTAACACAAACACTTGTGAATACAAGTCAAAACACGTTGGCAGTGAATACATGTATGTTTTCATGGAGGCTGGTGTGCTACTACAGTGATTATCAACCTGTGGGCCGATATACCAAGTCAGTCAATCTGAGGAATGTGTTGTACTTCTGAATTGAATAGGAATGAGGTTTCAAGCAAAATCATAATAACAGTATTTGTATTTTATGTATCATGTGTCAGCTCAGAATGCTCTTTAGAAAAAGCTTGTTACTGTTCAACAGGCAACATATTTTTCTTAAAGGTTGTATTACCAAAACACATCCCACAAAACACTATGTTTTTAATCACCCTGTATGAGTTTTCATGTGCATCTTCAGACTCGATTTTTGATTAAAGCTTCTTTTACAAACCGTACAAGCAAATGGCTTTTCACCTGTATGAATCCTCATGTGTGATTTCAGATGTTCATTTTGGTTAAAGCTTTTGTTACAAACTGTACAAACAAATGGCTTTTCACCTGTATGAATCTTCATGTGTGTTGTCACACTTGCACTGCATGTAAAGCTTTTGTTACAAACTTTACACGCAAAGGGCTTTTCATCTGTATGAATCCACATGTGTTTTTTCATATTTTGATTTAGTCTAAAGCTTTTCTTACAAAATGTACAAGCAAATGGTTTTTCTCCTGTATGAAGCCTCATGTGTGTTTTCAGACTTGCATTTTGATTAAAGCGTTTGCTACAAACTGTACAAGCAAATGGTTTTTCTCCTGTATGAATCCTCATGTGTGTTTTCAGATGTGCATTGCGTGTAAAGCTTTTTTTACAAACTGTACAAGCAAATAGCTTTTCACCTGTATGAAGCCTCATGTGTGTTTGCCAGACCCATGAAATGGGTAGGCCTACATAAGCAAATGTCTGTCCGGGTTTTCTATATAAAGGGTATATATGATGATGACATGATGATGACATGCCTACAAAAGGCATGATGTCATAAATGATGATGACAGACAGGGGGTCTGGCACAACCAGGTTGACCTGGTCTAGTTTTATATTAGACATGTGGTTAAAGCTTTTGTTACAAACTGTGCAAGCAAATGGTTTTTCCCCTGTATGAATTCTCATGTGTATTTTCAGAGCACTCTTGCTAATACAGACTTTGCCACACTCTGTACAACTGAAGCTTTTCTTTTCCGTTTGACTCCTCGTGGATGGATTTTGCTTTAATAATGTCAGGTTCTGAGACAGCTTGCTGCTAAAAGAGCATCTTTGTCCTCCCACATGTTGTGTCTTGTGTAATTTCAGTGTGTTTAAAACTGACTCATCATCCCTGGTCTCCCAGTCATCACTGTCATCAGTATCAGATTCAGAACGGTGTAATGAGAGGAGCTGGTCATCACTAGATGGTTGTAATGCTCCACTGTCCTCTACATCAACTTGTGTTTTCATGTGTTCAGTTGAGGTGCTGGCTAGAGGCTCTGTCTTTCTCTCTTCATCTTCACTTTTCACTGCTAGTAAAGTTGATGTTGACTCTGCAGCTTCCTCTGGTCTTAGAAGTATCTCCTCCTGTTCCTCCGGTTCTAGTTTCACCTGGACCAGACTGGAGCTCCTCTCCTGCTCTTCTTCTTTAATTGTAGAGGTTCTAATATCACCAGAACCAGACTGGAGCTCCTCTCCTCCTGTTCATCTTTAATCTGCGGAGGTTCTAGCTTCACCTGAACCAGACTGGATCTACTGTCCTGGTGTTCAGGGGAAGACTCCTCTTTACACACATCATGAAGTAATTGGAGATCTAGAAGGAGTAGAAAGGAGGTAACGTCAGCAGAGAACATATCAATGTGTTTTCTATATTTCATTTCTTATTTTATTTTTATATATAATTCTTCGATACAGTATGTTTTATATTGGACTTTTTGACAAGCGATACTTGTCAAAGAGGCAATGGACAACATTAGTGAATTAGAATTAGTGTTCACATGCACTCATTTTTTTTATTGACAAATCAGTAACCATTGTTTCAAATACACAGTCCATTACAGAGATTCTCAAGTGACCCCCGGTATGTTTGTTTGATTGATTGACTGATTGATTGATGTAATGATTGAATGATTCAATGTATTAGCCATTTGAAACAGTAGAGTAGTATAGCAACATGTTGCAATGAGATGTGAATGGCACAATGAACAATTTGTGATGTTTTTAATGATGACTATACATATGATATTATCCCCAATGATAATCGTTGCTAAGAGGAAAGCAAGCAAGCAAGCAAGAAAGAAAGAAAGAAAGAAAGAAAGAAAGAAAGAAAGAAAACATTTTACCTGTGTCCAGGTGTTCTTCTTTAACTTCAACTTTAACTTGAAGTTCAGGTTCCTGTTTAATAGAAACGCTGCTGGTTGGTGCTGGAGAACTCATCTTCACCTGCAGGCTGGACTCCACACACTGGTCTGGAATGAAGGAACAGAATCAGGACTTTGATGTGAAGAGTGAATGTAAACAGAGGGATAGATGGGATTTTCAGGAAAGGTTTGTTTTAACAATTAAGTCCATGATGTAATCTATCTATAAATGCGAGAAGTCTCTGTCTGTCTGTGTGTGTGTCTGTCTGTAATCCGCGTATCTCGAGAACCGTTCGTCCCACCGGCTTCAGATTCGGCACGCGCGTTCCCCGCCGCGGCACGGAGTGCAGTGCCGGGTCTCGACCCGACCCGACGCGCGGTTTTCCCGAACCGGCGCGAAACGTTCGGAATCTCCTTATGCTGGGTTGATTGTTGACATCAGGCTGTTTCTGAGGAAATCGGCGAAAGCTCTGACTCATTGTGACATCACTTCATAAAAGGCTCTGACATCACGTACGCCACATGAGTCAACAAAAAATCTCTGTGAGTGTGTATGTATGTAGGTAATCCGCGTATCTCGAGAACCGTTCGTCCCACGGGCACGCGCGTTCTCCATATATGGGCATAAAATGAATGCCCCCATATGAGAACCGTTCGTCCCACGGGCACGCGCGTTCTCCATATATGGGCATAAAATGAATGCCCCCATATATGGGCATAAAATGGATAAAGGGACACAGACAGACAGATTCAGAGATCTCCATATATGGGCGTGAAATGGACGCAAATAGACAGATATCTCCATATATGGGCATATATGGGCATAAAATGGACCCAGAACTATATGGACGCAAATGGCATATATGGGCATAAAATTTACGCAGAATCACAAAGATCTCCATATACGGGCATAAAGGGACACAGACAGACACACAGACAGACGGATACAGAGATCTCCATAAATGGGCATAAAATGGACGCAAATGGCATATATGGGCATAAAATTTACGCAGAATCACAAAGATCTCCATATACGGGCATAAAGGGACACAGACAGACAGATTCAGAGATCTCCATATATGGGCGTGAAATGGACGCAAATAGACAGATATCTCCATATATGGGCATATATGGGCATAAAATGGACCCAGAACTATATCTGCAGTGATCTCCATATATGGACATAAAATGGACGCTGACAGACAGACAGATAACAGATATCTCCATATATGGGCATAAATGGACACAGGCAAACAGATGGTCAAAACGGGTCCTATGACAACAGGTATAATGGGGTTTGCATTAAAGGGCGGGGCATTCATTCCCTATTTACATTGTTCCGAGTTGGCCAGGTCGCCGACTAGACGCTGGGCCGCCCGAACAGCTTCTAGTCTTTCAAACATGAGGTGTAATGGGCTGTACTTTCACATGTAGATGTCCACCAAGCTGAAATGAAAAGCCTGAAAAACTCTTTCTTGATCTTGATGGAGGTCATTAATGTTAGTGACACTATGCCACAAACTGATACAGAATCAGGTTGTAATTTTGTAGCTTAAGTTAAACTAACCTGCTCCAAAGCATGCTGCAAAGTTTCCACCAACCCATAACAGTGTGGGACCCTCCACAGCCCCCACATGAGGACATCCACTGTCCCCATGAACCCACTCACCCAACTCAAAGTCCTGGAAGTGCTGGGGTAATCGTCTCCGTCTCTTCCTCCATGCTGGATGCTCTGGAGAAACGCTGCTGGTTGGTGCTGGAGAACTCATCTTCACACACTGGTCTTGAATGAAGGAACAGAACATTGGCTTTGATGTGACATTGGTTGAAATGAATTTTGAAAAGACTGTAAAATCAGTGCCCAAGAGAACATAGTCTTATGTAGAGAGGGGAAAAGAATCCCTTGTAGATGAATCACGATTCAGGTGTTAGCGTTACGATGGCAGTTCTGCAGTGATGCTGTTCTGCAGTCCTGCGTCTCTGATGCATACTTATAATAAAGAGAGAGTCAACATACACTCTTGCATACTTTTAAGAGTGTTTGTCGCAATGATCTTGTAAAGAGAACTACAGATTAGAGGCATTTTAGGACAGAGTGACATACATGCATAGAAGCATCTCTGTAAAGCCAACGGCTTGGAATAAAGTCGCATTACACCTAAGACAGGCAGCTGGCAGCCTCTGTAGATATCTTTAAAGCACAGCTCAAGACACAATTCTTTACTCTTGCTTTTAGTTGATATTTAAATCTGTTGTTATTCATGTTGTAGGAAAGATAATCAAGACTTGAACTGATGATAATGAATTTATTACAATCCAAAGACCAACTTCAAGATGGTGTGCCATGATTTTTCCCCTCTAAAACATGATTATGTAGGAGGAAGATCTTTTTTCCAAAAAAGTGTACAGAAAGAGTTAAAATGATGTTTTTATGTGGCCACACCCACCAGTTCATTGGTATGCGTGGTTGTCATGGTGGGTGATGATCCAGCTGAAGTTAGCCGGTTGATTCTGTGATGTAATAAGTATCTGTGTTTTTGGACCGGCACGTCTGACCCCACAAGGTGGCAGCCAACATCTAAAACCCAAATAGAAAGGCAATACATAATTGCTCATAACAACCACACCAGGGGGTCTAATGAAGTACTGTCAACCTCCTAGACACATGAAAACCAGAAAAAGTACAAAACTATGGCACCGCCTCTTTCAGAGCTGACAGAAAAATACAAAAGCATAAAAAAAGTCAGTTACCCATATTGTCTGTGCAGAAACATCACATTGGCTTACATGAAGCTTCATGGCACCTTCAGAACTTTATAAGTAGGCCTATATGTCTATATGCCTTTAATCTGACTATCAGAATTACCTTAGCTTTACTATGCAATGAAATGAAGAACTTGGCTTCACCATCATTAATTAACCTTTTTTAACTAAATACAATGAAATACTGTTGTTAACCTTTTTACATGTAAATATAATGACAGAATTACATAGTGTTTAACAAAAGTGCATGAAATTAATCAAACACCTTCATTTGCAATGCACATTTTATTTTAATTTTTTCCCCTTTCACCCAGAAAGGGTAAACCAAACTATGGTTTAGCTATAGTTCTCCTTATGCCTTTATTGCAAAAATAAGTTTTTTCATTCAATGTCCTTCATGTATGCTGGATGTAAACAAATCAAGCAATGCATCTTTAGCAATATTCCTCTGAGTCTGTCCCTTATAAGCAAAAACAACGTGCTGTATTGTATGTAGCAAGCACAGTCCATGTCTACTAACCTTGTGCCTCTTCGGGGGAAGATAAAACTGTAATTTATCATCCTAAAAGACACAACAAAATGTGTGGACTCTTTCACAGGATCAAACAAACATGTGCGTTCACACTGTTATTGTGCAATGTTTCCTGGTTGCGTTGTACAGGAAGCTATGTCATCCACAACTCTCTTCAAAATAAAAGCGTTTGACACAAACAAAATAAAGGCATGTCGACTCAAAACAGATCTCTTTCTCAGTAAACAATAACTCTTTCTGTTCACCCAGGATATAAAATATGTTAGTGCAAAACGTAATGGTTCTTTACACATGCCCTCACTGTTTTGCCAGATTCACTGTGTTTTTTTGCTATCATTTTTTGTTGTTTTATGTAAAGTTTTATGTAAAGCTCTTGTGCTTTATTCTTGCTCTATAAAGCACTTTGAGCTGCATTTCATGTCATGAAGGGACCTCAATAAAAATAAGCTCTCAAGCTTTATTGTGTTTTATCCTTTAATGTCCATTCATATGCATTTGTATCAATATAAAACATCAACACCTGCAGCTTTCAATTGGTTTTGATGTAAAGAAACAACTTATCAGGACAATAGAAACTTCATTCAGCCATGTTTTCTCCACACTGTAATTAAAAGGGATCTCCTGTGTGATAGTGCCCCATAGTGGACTGCATTGATTCCTGCATAGATAGTCATCCATGCCTCAATGCTTGAGTGAAACACTTCACTGCATGTGTTATGATTTATAGGAACCAGGGATTTTGTCATATATTGATAGACTTTTTTTTTCTCATGACATAGAGCCTACCAGTATTAATTAGCTATAAATAACATTTAGACAGAAGTAATCGTATTCTTATTTTTTTTAGGCCACATTGAAAGTCTACCATGGTCAGGTGTTATTTGTAGTAGTGCGCTGGTCTGAAATGCTTCTTTGCTGAGAAAAAAACAAAGGAAGGTTAACCACTCATACCCCTATTCTGGGGTGAACATTCAGCAAAGAATAACAGATCTACAAGTTCACAACAACATGTCGGATGATTTGTTGTGAGTGGTGTGTTCTAGATCTTTTCGGAGGGTATACCACAATTATTCCCAGCACACGCACAACATGCACGACTTGCACATACGCTCAAGAGTGGTCACAGGATGAAATGGTTAGTAGAGAGTATACATTTATATATGTATTCTAATTGTCTGGGACGGTAAAGCACAACACTGTAGAACACACCACTGTTGAGCCTGTACATTTTCGGTTCTGTAATAGTAAATACTAGCAGCTCTATTATAGAGACCTGGAGGACACCGGTCGGACAAGTATAAGATCTCTCTCAGGAGTAAAGGTATAAACTATAAAGACTCAAACGCTGCAGCCTTGATGGTAAAAAAAATATATTTATTTATAACGGCAACTGCCCCTGTTTTCACTGAAGTCTTCATCAGGACAAAAATCAACACAAACCCTCATGAATACAAGTCAAAATGTTGGCAGTGAATGTGCTCTACTAAGTCAGTCAATTTGAGAGATGTGTTGTACTGCTGAAATGAATAAGAATGAATGAATGAATTTCAAGCAAAACCAGCAGAACGATAACAACAATATTTGTCAGCTCAGATTGCTCTTTGGAAAAAGCTTGTTACTGTTCAACAGGTAACACATTTTTCTTATAAGTTTTATTACAGCCAAAAAACATATGCCACAAAATACTAGGTTTTTGTCACCCTGTATGAGTTTTCATGTGCCTCTTCAGATTCCATGTTTGATTAAAGCTTCTTTTACAAACTGTGCAGGCAAAGGGCTTTTTGCCTGTATGAAGCCTCATGTGTTTTTTCAGATGTTGGTTTTGGTTAAAGTTTTTGTTACAAACTGTACAAGCAAATGGATTTTCACCTGTATGAATCCTCGTGTGTGTTTTCAGATGTTGGTTTTTGTAGCTGTCCCAGCAATGGGGGGGGGGGGGGGGGGGGGGCTACATGAATTATTTTGATGTATTCATTTTATTGTTGGAAATGTGGAAATGGTGGTTTAATTTTGATTTGAGTGACATATTGTTGGTTTGCAGGGTAATGGTGCCACCTGTTGCTCAGGTAGTGTATGGTGTGGCTTGGTCAGAGGTCACATGATGCAATTAGTGTATATAGGGTCCACCTGGTCAGGTGCAGGTTAACAAAGATGAGAACAGATTGAGTTCTGAAGGAAGAGGAGCTCTTGTCTCTGTGAGAGGAGTCTCTGAAGAAATAAGAAAAGGCAGAATGTTAAAGATTTAACTCTCCTGAATGTTTGGGTGCAGAAGGCGCACATGGTATGTCACGTTTTGTTTGTTTTGAAGCTTTTATTGTCTTGGTTGTACAAGTCATTGGTATTTCATTGTTTTTTATTGTTTGCATAATTGTTTGTTTCATTGTGGCTAAAAATGTGTTATTATATGTATTTCCAGTTTATCACGGTGTTTGAGCATGGGAGGAAATAAAGATTCCTGTGAAAAACAGCAGTTGGAGCATTGTCCTTCTCTGTGCCTGAAGAAGAGTGTTTAGGAGCAGTTATAGTGATAAACATGAGCCATTCACCACCAACTGTTGAAGACCGTTTGGGATCCCCAAAACGATGTCAAGGCATGACCGAGTCTCCCTAGTCGGAACTTATAATATGGCGGTGAACTTTGTGACGCTGTGATCCAAAATCTACACAACATGAAAGAAGAGTGTCTTCATGCCACACTCATTCGACTGCCTGTCTGGTGTGACATCGCACATACGAACTTCATCCAAACCAGAGAGGAGCAATAAGTTGGCACTGCGGTGGTCGTGATGGTCACAGTGTCGTCTCCCAAGGTCTCTACAGGAGAAGGTTCAGTGGTGCAAGAGTCATATATCCTTGCTGGGATATCACAGGTCAGACTGTTGGGTGTGAGTAAATGGGACCAAAAGAAAAGGCACTTTACAAATTGAACATTTTATTGTTTTTGAAGATTAAGTGAAGTAATATTGTACACTGTATTATTTTATTGTTTGAATATTTGGTTAAAAAATACAATCTTTAGATATTCCACAGCAATATTAATTCATAAACTGCTAACGAGGCTACCAAAAGTTGCATAAAAATTGAGGTTTCTAATAGGAGGTTTTTGCTAAATATTATGTTTAGAGTAATTCCAAATATTTAATAAAATTCAAGTTCAGTTTTGTGGATTTAAAATGAATAACTGGTTTAAAACTAGACCTTCCTCTTTATTTATTCTGAGCTGTGCAATAATCTTCTGAGTAGATTTACTTTATTTTGGTATCTACAATAATACTTTAAAGCACTTTAACTTAAATAAAATGGAGTGCTTTACCCCAGAGCAAATCAGGGCAGCCTTAGAAGAGGAACAGTTTTATCTTGCAGAGTTGTTGGAATCTGAAACCGATAAGTCAGAAAGACAAGTAATTCAAGATAGAATAATAGAAATTAATTCATACTTTACTAGCCAAAGAGTCTTAAAGCCATCACCACCTGAAATTGACCCAACTAAATTGAATGAGAATGGGATTCAAAGAAGAGAGAAAAGATTTCTGTCCTTGTATAATAATTTAAAGGCTGAGGTTCGAAATGCCAGATTAAAACTAAAGGAGGAATGCACGAAATTTGAATTGGAGAAATGTTTACTAATACTGCAAAAATGTGAGTCTGACCTAAAAAGAGACTATGAAGGTTTATGGGAACAGACAACTTTATATCAAGACTTGAGAAGGAAAATGGATAACTGTGAATTGTTGACTGATGAAGTTGTTTATCTTCTGAAAAAGCGTTCAGTTGAGGCTGGGACAACAGAGTTCGGCCCAGTGGCCCCAAAGGTAACAGAGCTCCAGTCACCTCGAAGGGAAGACGCCAAGTCAATTCATGGCTTAACTGTGTCACGAATTGAGCAGAAGAGTGAAGCCGTTGTGAAACAAAGTGACTTGGACAATACAGAGGGGGACACGGTCACTTCCATTCCGGTCCTGGAGCCAGTGCCACCTTCTAGAGTGAAGGCAGAGGTTTCTCTTTGTGTGGTTGAGGCCACCTCCTCAGAGTATCCTGCTCCCATAGACCAGTGCAAAAAGGACGTACCAGATACCAACCTGAGTCCTCAAGTACCCTCAGGTCCCTTCATCCTTGTGCTGGGCAAACCCGCGGCTACAAACCCATGGCCCATTACTGCTAAAGATCTACCCAGCCTGAAAGAGCCTGGCCCAACACACAGTGGTGGGCAAAGAAAGAAACCAGTGACGGCAGCAGCACTGGCAAGAAAACACAAAGGAAGCAGAAGTCCTCACGGCAATTTAAATGCAAAGGAAAAGACAAGGAAACAGTGGAGGATGGGCAGATGGAATCCAAGGTGGCTGGAGGAAAACCAGAGAGGAAAACGTGCAAGGAAGAAAAGAATAGCAAGGAGAAAAGTAAAGATGAAGGACGGTTCATGGGGGCAGAGATAACTTAAAGGCCTGACGGAAACCTAAAACAAAGTTTATAACTTTTGACAAAAGGTAATACTGTAAACTAAACTGTGGGAAAAAATGTTGGTTGGTTGAAGGTCAATTTAAAAGGTTTAATGGGACACTTTGGTTTATTAGGAAAAATTACAAGTTTTGTTGCAGCCTAAAGCAGCAATTTTATTTTTGTAATTTTTGGGGGCAGTGTAGCTGTCCCAGCAATGGGGGGGGGGGGGGGGGGGGGCTACATGAATTATTTTGATGTATTCATTTTATTGTTGGAAATGTGGAAATGGTGGTTTAATTTTGATTTGAGTGACATATTGTTGGTTTGCAGGGTAATGGTGCCACCTGTTGCTCAGGTAGTGTATGGTGTGGCTTGGTCAGAGGTCACATGATGCAATTAGTGTATATAGGGTCCACCTGGTCAGGTGCAGGTTAACAAAGATGAGAACAGATTGAGTTCTGAAGGAAGAGGAGCTCTTGTCTCTGTGAGAGGAGTCTCTGAAGAAATAAGAAAAGGCAGAATGTTAAAGATTTAACTCTCCTGAATGTTTGGGTGCAGAAGGCGCACATGGTATGTCACGTTTTGTTTGTTTTGAAGCTTTTATTGTCTTGGTTGTACAAGTCATTGGTATTTCATTGTTTTTTATTGTTTGCATAATTGTTTGTTTCATTGTGGCTAAAAATGTGTTATTATATGTATTTCCAGTTTATCACGGTGTTTGAGCATGGGAGGAAATAAAGATTCCTGTGAAAAACAGCAGTTGGAGCATTGTCCTTCTCTGTGCCTGAAGAAGAGTGTTTAGGAGCAGTTATAGTTTTGGTTAAAGTTTTTGTTACAAACTGTACAAGCAAATGGTTTTTCGCCTGTATGAAGCCTCATGTGTGTTTTCAGACTTACATTGTGTAAAGCTCTTTTTACAAACTGTACAAGCAAATGGTTTTTCTCCTGTATGAATCCTCATGTGTATTTTCAAACTTACATTTTGTGTAAAGCTCTTTTTACAAACTGTACAAGCAAATGGTTTTTCTCCTGTATGAATCCTCATGTGTCTTTTCAGATTTACATTGTTTCTAAAGCTTTTGTTACAAACTGTACAAGCAAACAGCTTTTCACCTGTATGAATCTTCATGTGTGTTTTCAGATGATGATTTAGTCTAAAGATTTTGTTACAAACTGTACAAGCAAAGGGCTTTTCCCCTGTATGAATCCTCATATGTGTTTTCAGAGCACTCTTTCTAACACAGACTTTGCCACACTCTGTACAACTGAAGCTTTTCTTTTCCGTTTGACTCCTCGTGGATGGATTTTGTTTTAATGATTTCAGGTTCTGAGACAGCTTGCTGCTAAAAGACAATCTTTGTCCTCCCACATGTTGTGTCTTGTGTGATTTCAGTGTGTTTAAGACTGACTCATCATCCCTGGTCTCCCAGTCATCACTGTCATCAGTATCAGATTCAGAACGGTGTGAAGAGAGGAGCTGGTCATCACTAGATGGTTGTGATGCTCCACTGTCCTCTACATCAGCAGTTGTTGTTTTCATGTGTTCAGTTGAGGTGCTGGCTAGAGGCTCTGTCGTTCTGTCTTCATCTTCACTTTTCACTGCTAGTAAAGTCGATGTTGGCCCTGCAGCCTCATCTGGTCTTAGAAGAATCTCCTCCGGTTCCTCTTTAATCTGTGGAGGTTCTAGTATCACCTGGACCAGACTGGAGCTCCTCTCCTGCTGTTCCTCTTTAATCTGTGGAGGTTCTAGTATCACCTGGACCAGACTGGAGCTCCTCTCCTGGTGTTCATGGGAACCCTCCTCTTTACACACATCAGGAAGTAATTGGAGATCTAGAAGGAGGAGAAAGGAGCTAACGTCAGCCGAGAGCAACTCAGTGTGTTTTCTGAATCAATAAGATTGATTAGTTTTATTTTATCTTATTTACATTTTTCTATATTGCACTGACAAATGTCTAATCTGTTTTGAGTCTCGACCTGAAAATTGTGGGAACCACTGCTATAGAGTACCCAAGTCCTGATGTCACTCGTTCATCCCCTGGGTTAAGGAGGTTTTCCTCTATGGAGAATAACATTGGGTCATCTTAAAATCCTCTCATATAAGCATTACGGTCCAAAAAAGTCTCAGCGATATTGTCTGGGAGTTGGGCTCTGTATCGTTTACGATAATTGATACACTCTGGTTCTGGTGAAAATGACGTTAGGGATTATTTGTTCGTTTTTGGGATACAGTTTTTATTTGATATATTAAAAAAAAAAAAAAAAAACAATGGGAATTCTGAATGGGGGAAAAACGTAACCCTGGTAGGATGTGTAAATTACATCACATTCTATACATATATTATTATCATTATTGTAAGACTTTCCCCAATGATAATCGTTGATAAGGGGATATCCCTAAATAAAGAAAGAAAACATGAAACATACTTGTGTCCAGGTGTTCTTCTTTAACTTCAACTTGAGGTTCAGGTTCTTGTTTAATAGAAACGCTGCTGGTTGGTGCTGGAGAACTCATCTTCACCTGCAGGCTGGACTCCACACACTGGTCTGGAATGAAGGAACAGAATCAGGAATTTGATGTGAAGAGTGAGTGTAAAACAGAGGGAATAGATAGAGGTAAAGGTTTGTTTTAACAATTAAGTCCATGATGTAATCTTTCAAACATGAGGTGTAATGGGCTGTACTTTCACTTGTAGATGTCCACCTGATCAATGTAAACTGCTTGCTGAATTGTTGAATCTTGATAGAGGTCATTAAGGTTAGTGACACTATGCCACAAACTGATAACAAATCAGGTTGTAATTTAGTAGCTTCCGTTACCCTTTTCCTTATATTAAGCAAATTAAGTGTTGTTAAAAAAAAAAAACAGTTGTGTTCTCAAAATGACAATTCTCAAAGGATGCTGCAAAGTTTCCACCAACCCATAACAGTGTGGGACCCTCCACAGCCCCCACATGAGGACATCCACTGTCCCCATGAACCCACTCACCCAACTCAAAGTCCTGGAAGTGCTGGGGTAATCGTCTCTGTCTCTTCCTCCATGCTGGATGCTCTGGAGAAACGCTGCTGGTTGGTGCTGGAGAACTCATCTTCACACACTGGTCTGGAATGAAGGAACAGAACATTGACTTTGATGTGACATTGCTTGAAATGAATGTTGAAAAGACTGTAAAATCAGTGCCCAAGAAAACATAGTCTTATTCGGGTGTTAGCGTTACGATGGCAGTTCTACAGCGATGCTGCTGCCTGCTAGGCCTGCGCCCTGCATTTCTGATGCATACTTTCAATAAAGAGAGAGACGAAAGACACTCTTGCATACTTTTAAGGGTGTCTGTCGCCCAAGGACCTTGTAAAGAGAACTACAGATCATAGGCATGTTAGGACAGAGTGACATACATGCATAGAAGCATCTCTGTATAACCGACACCGACAGCTTGGAATAAACTCCTATTACACCTAAGACAGGCAGCCTCTGTAGATATCTTTAAGCACGGTTCAAGACTTAATTCTTCACTCATGCTTTTATTTGATTTTTTAAATCTGTTGTTATTCATGTTGTAGCAATCTCCACCGAAAGATAGTCAAGACATGAACTGATGATCATGAATTTATTAGATTCCAAAGACCAACGTAAGAGCTGACAGAAAAATACAAAAAAAAAAAAAAAAAAGAAACTGTCTAACCATTTTTTCACCATTTTTTCTGTGCTAAAACATTCACATTGGCTTACATGAAGCTTCATGGCACCTTCAGAACACTATAAGTAGGCCTATTAGACACTTTAATCTGACTTTAATCAGAATTACTGTAATTAGCTTTTACTTTGCAATGAAATAAAAAAACTTGTCTTCACCGTATCATTAATGAACTTGTTTCCCCTTTTTTTTAGCAGCAACATCTTTGTAACTAAATACAATGAAATGCCGTTTTTAACCTTTTTACATGTAAATATAATGACAGAATTACATCATGTTTAACCAAAGTGCATGAAATACATCAAACACCTTCCTTTGCAATGCACATTTTATTTTTATTTTTTCCCCTTTCATTCAGAAAGGGTAAACCAAACTATGGTTTAGCTATAGTTCTCCTTATGCCTTTATTGCAAAAATACGTTTTTTTTCATTCAATGTCCTTCATATGTATGCTGGATGTAAACACATAAAGCAATGCTTCTTTAGCAATATTCCTCTGTCCCTTATACGCAAAACACAACGTGCTGTATTGTAGCAAGCACAGTCCATGTCTACTAACCTTGTGCCTCTTCCAGGGAAGCTAACATTGTAATTTATCATTCTAAAGGACACATAACAAAATGTGTGGACTGTGGACTCTTTCACAGGATCAAACAAACATGTGCGTTCACACTGTTATTGTGCAATGTTTCCTGGTTGCGTTGTACAGGAAGCTATGTCATCCACAACTCTCTTCAAAATAAAAGCACTTGACTCAAGACACAAAATAAAGGCATGTCGACTCAAAACAGATCTCTTTCTCAGTAAACAATAACTCTTTCTGTTCACCCAGGATATAAAATATGTTAGTGCAAAACGTAATTGGGTTCTTTACACATGCACTCACTGTTTTGCCAGATTCACTGTGTTTTTTGCTATCATTTTAATGTTGTTTTATGTAAAGCTCTTTATTCTTGCTCTAAAAAGCACTTTGTCATGATGAAGGGACCTCAATAAAAATAAGCTCTCAAGCTGTATTGTGTTTTATCCTTTAATGTCCATTCATATGCATTTGTATCAATATAAAACATCAACACCTGTAGCTTTGAATTGGTTTTGATGTAAAGAAACAACTTATCAGGACAATAGAAGCTTCATTCAGCCATGTTTTCTCCACACTGTAATTAAAGGGTTCTCCTGTGTGGTAGTGCCCCCTAGTGGACTGCATTGATCACTGCATAGATAGTCATCCATGCCTCAATGCTTGAGTGAAACACTTCACTGCATCTGACAGAAATAACCTTTTTCTTTTTAGGCCACATTGAAAGTCTACCAGGGGCAGGTGTTATTTGTAGTAGTATGTGGTAAAATACATGGTCTGGAATGCTTCTGCTGAGAGAAAAAAAGGTGAACCACTCATACCCTATTCTGGGGTGAACATTCAGCAAGAATAGCAGATCTATAAGTTCACGACAACATGTCGGATGATGTGTTGTGAGCTTCAGTGGTGTGTTCTAGATCTTCTCGGAGGGTATACCATAATGTTCACTGCACACGCGTATTTACGCTCAAGAGTGGTCACAGAATGAAATGGTTAGCAGAGGGCATGCATTTATTTATTTGAATAGTCTGGGACAGTATACTACGTACATAGCACAACACTGTAGAACACACCACTGGTGAGCTTGTACATTTTCTGTGCTGTAATAGGAAATACTAGCAGCTCTATTGTAGAGCCCTGGAGGACACCGGTCGGACTAGTATAGGTTTTAAGTGGTTAAAGATCTCTGCATCCTTGAAGCAAAAATAATAATATTTAGTTTTAACGGCAATTGCCCCCGTTTACCCTGAAGTCTTCATCAGGACAAAACAAAAATCAACACAAACAATCGTGAATAAAAGTCAAAACGTTGCCAGTGAATACATATTTGTTTGCATGGAGGATGGTGTGCCACTGCAGTGATTCTAAACATGTGGGCTGATCTACTAAATCAGTCAATTTGAGAGATGTGTAATACTACTGAATTGAATAGGAATGAGGTTACAAGCAAAACCAGCAGAATGATAATAACAGTATTTGTTTTATATAACAGTGTCAGAACAGATTACTCTTTGGAAAAGCATGTTACTGTTAAACAGGCAGTGATGTTACTAGGTTTTCAATGTAATGGGTCCCGGGACCCACAGGTGGTCATTCAAATGGGTCCCAGAAAAGTTTTATGAGTCCTCAATACAATGTTTTCGAGCGCTGTGAGCTTGTAGATCGGCTATTTTCAAAATGTTTGCCTATTTCTTATATTTATTTTACAATTTGGCTAATGTTTGAACTTAGAACTAGGATTTCTAAATACACTAGGCTACAGACACCCATTTAATTATATTTATATCACTGGGACCCCAATTTATGTTAAATGTTAAAATACTAGAGTACAAATGGAACAGGTCCATTTGGTTCCATTTGTTCACCGAGTTACAGACCCATAAAGTTCTATTTGGTTCCTAACTATCATTTATCTGGGGACCCCCTGGAACTCCCTCAAGGACCCAGGACCCCACTTTGAGAACCACTAGTGAAAATAGTTTTAGCTGTTCCAGGTTTAACTGATAATAAATATTTACAGTGTTTATCTTACACAATACATTAAAAAACGAATTAAACTAACAATATAGCAACTTAAGTAGAAGAAGTAAATTATTTTAACATGGACTCCAATGGAGGCGCATCCCCGGGACCCCAGGACCATGACATGAATGAGTCCCTGGGCGACTTGAATGAGTTTTTGATGCGGGATGCGCACGTAATGACATCACTGAACAGGTAATAGATTTCTCTTAAAAGTTGCATTACAACCAAAACATATGCTACAAAAAGTTTTTTGTATCACCCTGTATGAGTTTTCATGTGCATCTTCAGATTCCATCCCAGATTAAAGTTTATTTTACAAACTGTGCAAGCAAAGGGCCTTTCGCCTGTATGAAGCCTCATGTGTCTTTTCAGAGAAGACATTTGGTTAAAGCTTTTGTTACAAACTGTACAAGCAAATGGTTTTTCACCTGTATGAATTCTCATGTGTTTTTTCAGATGTTGGTTTTGGTTAAAGTTTTTGTTACAAACTGTACAAGCAAAGGGCTTTTCCCCTGTATGAATCCTCATGTGTCTTTTGAGATTTTCATTTAGGCTAAAGCTTTTGTTACAAACTGTACAAGCAAAGGGCTTTTCATCTGTATGAATCCACATGTGTCTTTTGAGATTTACATTTAGGCTAAAGCTTTTGTTACAAACTGTGCAAGCAAATGGTTTTTCTCCTGTATGAATCCTCATGTGTTCGTTCAAACTTACATTTAGTCTAAAGCTTTTGTTACAAACTGTACAAGCAAAGGGCTTTTCCCCTGTATGAATCCTCGTATGTGTTTTCAGAGCACTCTTTCTAACACAGACTTTGCCACACTCTGTACAACTGAAGCTTTTCTTTTCCGTTTGACTCCTCGTGGATGGATTTTGTTTTAATAACTTCAGGTTCTGAGACAGCTTGCTGCTAAAAGACAATCTTTGTCCTCCCACATGTTGTGTCTTGTGTGATTTCAGTGTGTTTAAGACTGACTCATCATCTCTGGTCTCCCAGTCATCACTGTCATCAGTATCAGATTCAGAATTGTGTGAAGAGAGGAGCTGGTCAGCACTAGATGGTTGTGATGCTCCACTGTCCTCTACATCAGCAGGTGTTTTCATGCGTTCAGTTGAGGTGCTGGCTAGAGGCTCTGTCTTTCTCTCTTCATCTTCAATTTTCACTGCTAACCATGTCAACGATGTCCCTGCAGCTTCCTCTGGTCTTAGAAGTATCTCCTCCTGTTCCTCTTTGATCTGTGGAGGTTCTAGTTTCACCTGGACCAGACTGGAGCTACTCTCCTCCTGTTCCTCTTTAATCTTTGGAGGTTCTAGTATCACCTGGACCAGACTGGAGCTCCTCTCCTGCTGTTCCTCTTTAATCTGTGGAGGTTCTAGTATCACCTGGACCAGACTGGAGCTCCTCTCCTGGTGTTCATGGGAACCCTCCTCTTTACACACATCAGGAAGTAATTGGAGATCTAGAAGGAGGAGAAAGGAGCTAACGTCAGCCGAGAGCAACTCAGTGTGTTTTCTGAATCAATAAGATTGATTAGTTTTATTTTATCTTATTTACATTTTTCTATATTGCACTGACAAATGTCTAACCTGTTTTGAGTCTCGACCTGAAAATTGTGGGAACCACTGCTATAGAGTACCCAAGTCCTGATGTCACTCGTTCATCCCCTGGGTTAAGGAGGTTTTCCTCTATGGAGAATAACATTGGGTCATCTTAAAATCCTCTCATAAGCATTACGGTCCAAAAAAGTCTCAGCGATATTGTCTGGGAGTTGGGCTCTGTATCGTTTACGATAATTGATACACTCTGGTTCTGGTGAAAATGACGTTAGGGATTATTTGTTCGTTTTTGGGATACAGTTTTTATTTGATATATAAAAAAAACAAAAACAAAAAACAATGGGAATTCTGAATGGGGGAAAAACGTAACCCTGGTAGGATGTGTAAATTACATCACATTCTATACATATATTATTATCATTATTGTAAGACTTTCCCCAATGATAATCGTTGATAAGGGGATATCCCTAAATAAAGAAAGAAAACATGAAACATACTTGTGTCCAGGTGTTCTTCTTTAACTTCAACTTGAGGTTCAGGTTCTTGTTTAATAGAAACGCTGCTGGTTGGTGCTGGAGAACTCATCTTCACCTGCAGGCTGGACTCCACACACTGGTCTGGAATGAAGGAACAGAATCAGGAATTTGATGTGAAGAGTGAGTGTAAAACAGAGGGAATAGATAGAGGTAAAGGTTTGTTTTAACAATTAAGTCCATGATGTAATCTTTCAAACATGAGGTGTAATGGGCTGTACTTTCACTTGTAGATGTCCACCTGATCAATGTAAACTGCTTGCTGAATTGTTGAATCTTGATAGAGGTCATTAAGGTTAGTGACACTATGCCACAAACTGATAACAAATCAGGTTGTAATTTAGTAGCTTCCGTTACCCTTTTCCTTATATTAAGCAAATTAAGTGTTGTTAAAAAAAAAAACAGTTGTGTTCTCAAAATGACAATTCTCAAAGGATGCTGCAAAGTTTCCACCAACCCATAACAGTGTGGGACCCTCCACAGCCCCCACATGAGGACATCCACTGTCCCCATGAACCCACTCACCCAACTCAAAGTCCTGGAAGTGCTGGGGTAATCGTCTCTGTCTCTTCCTCCATGCTGGATGCTCTGGAGAAACGCTGCTGGTTGGTGCTGGAGAACTCATCTTCACACACTGGTCTGGAATGAAGGAACAGAACATTGACTTTGATGTGACATTGCTTGAAATGAATGTTGAAAAGACTGTAAAATCAGTGCCCAAGAAAACATAGTCTTATTCGGGTGTTAGCGTTACGATGGCAGTTCTACAGCGATGCTGCTGCCTGCTAGGCCTGCGCCCTGCATTTCTGATGCATACTTTCAATAAAGAGAGAGACGAAAGACACTCTTGCATACTTTTAAGGGTGTCTGTCGCCCAAGGACCTTGTAAAGAGAACTACAGATCATAGGCATGTTAGGACAGAGTGACATACATGCATAGAAGCATCTCTGTATAACCGACACCGACAGCTTGGAATAAACTCCTATTACACCTAAGACAGGCAGCCTCTGTAGATATCTTTAAGCACGGTTCAAGACTTAATTCTTCACTCATGCTTTTATTTGATTTTTTAAATCTGTTGTTATTCATGTTGTAGCAATCTCCACCGAAAGATAGTCAAGACATGAACTGATGATCATGAATTTATTAGAATCCAAAGACCAACGTAAGAGCTGACAGAAAAATACAAAAAAAAAAAAAAAAAAGAAACTGTCTAACCATTTTTTCACCATTTTTTCTGTGCAAAAACATTCACATTGGCTTACATGAAGCTTCATGGCAACTTCAGAACACTATAAGTAGGCCTATTAGACACTTTAATCTGACTTTAATCAGAATTACTGTAATTAGCTTTACTTTGCAATGAAATAAAAAACTTGTCTTCACCGTATCATTAATGAACTTGTTTCCCTTTTTTTTAGCAGCAACATCTTTGTAACTAAATACAATGAAATGCCGTTTTTAACCTTTTTACATGTAAATATAATGACAGAATTACATCATGTTTAACCAAAGTGCATGAAATACATCAAACACCTTCCTTTGCAATGCACATTTTATTTTTTATTTTTTTCCCCTTTCACTCAGAAAGGGTAAACCAAACTATGGTTTAGCTATAGTTCTCCTTATGCCTTTATAGCAAAAATACGTTTTTTTCATTCAATGTCCTTCATATGTATGCTGGATGTAAACAAATCAAGCAATGCATTTTCAACAATATTCCTCTGTCCCAAAAACAACGTGCTGTATTGTAAGTAGCAAGCACAGTCCATGTCTACTAACCTTGTGCCTCTTCGGGGGAAGCTAAAACTGTAATTTATCATCCTAAAAGACACAACAAAATGTGTTTACTCTTTCACAGGATCAAACAAACATGTGCGTTCACACTGTTATTGTGCAATGTTTCCTGGTTGCGTTGTACAGGAAGCTATGTCATCTCATCCACAACTCTCTTCAAAATAAAAGCATTTGACTCAAGACACAAAATAAAGGCATGTCGACTCAAAACAGATCTCTTTCTCAGTAAACATCAATAACTCTTTCTGTTCACCCAGGATATAAAATATGTTAGTGCAAAACGTAATTGGGTTCTTTACACATGTCCTCACTGTTTTTGCCAGATTCACTGTGTTTTTTGCTATGAGTTTAATGTTGCTTTATTTTTTAGCTTTTCTTTTAGGCTTTATGGTCGGACTAGTATAGGTTTTAAGTGGTTAAGGATCTCTCAGGAGGAAAGATTTATATGAGATAATTCAATGGTTTCCTATGGAAATAAGCTTAGTCTTTTCTAGGATCTCCTTTTAGTAGACCTTGTACCAGTGAACTGTACTATCATGAAACTGTACCTTTTCCTATGTAAACTTCTAATAAAGTCTTCAATCAATCAATCAATCAATCAATCAATCAATCAAGGTAAAAGACTCAAACGCTGCATCCTTGAAGCAAAAAAACAACAACTAATATTTAACGACAACTGCCCCTGTTTACCCTGAAGTCTTCATCAGGACAAAACAAAAATCAACACAAACCCTCGTGAATACAAGTCAAAACGTTGCCAGTGAATACATATTTGTTTGCATGGAGGATGGTGTGCCACTGCAGTGATTCTAAACATGTGGGCCGATCTACTAAGTCAGTCAATTTGGGAGATGTGTAATACTACTCAAATGAATAGGAATGAGGTTACAAGCAAAACCAGCAGAATGATAATAACAGTATTTGTTTCATATAACAGTGTCAGCACAGATTACTCTTTGGAAAAAGCATGTTACTGTGCAACATGCAATAGATTTTTCTTAAAAGTTGTATTACAACCAAAACAAATGCCACAAAATGCTACGTTTTTTTCACCCTGTATGAGTTTTCATGTGCATCTTCAGATTCCATTTATGATTAAAGTTTTTGTTACAAACTGTACAAGCAAAGGGCCTTTCCCCTGTATGAATCCTCATGTGTCTTTTCAGACTTACATTGTGTCTAAAGGTTTTGTTACAAACTGTGCACGCAAAGGGCTTTTCATCTGTATGAATCCTCATGTGTTTTTTTTTATTTACATTTAGGCTAAAGCTTTTGTTACAAACTGTGCAAGCAAATGGTTTTTCTCCTGTATGAATCCTCATGTGTTCTTTCAAACTTACATTTATTCTAAAGCTTTTGTTACAAACGGTACAGGCAAATGGTTTTTCTCCTGTATGAATTCTCATGTGTATTTTCAGAGCACTCTTTTTAACACAGACTTTGCCACACTCTGTACAACTGAAGCTTTTCTTTCCTGTTTGACTCCTCGTGGATGGATTTTGTTTTAATAATTTCAGGTTCTGAGACAGCTTGCTGCTAAAAGACAATCTTTGTCCTCCCACATGTTGTGTCTTGTGTGATTTCAGTGTGTTTAAGACTGACTCATCATCCCTGGTCTCCCAGTCATCACTGTCATCAGTATCAGATTCAGAACGGTGTGAAGAGAGGAGCTGGTCATCACTAGATGGTTGTGATGCTCCACTGTCCTCTACATCAGCAGGTGTTTTCATGTGTTCAGTTGAGGTGCTGGCTAGAGGCTCTGTCTTTCTGTCTTCATCTTCACTTTTCACTGCTAACAATGTCAACGATGTCCCTGCAGCTTCCTCTGGTCTTAGAAGTATCTCCTCCTGTTCCTCTTTGATCTGTGGAGGTTCTAGTTTCACCTGGACCAGACTGGAGCTACTCTCCTGCGGTTCCTCTTTAATTTGTAGAGGTTCTAGTATCACCAGAACCAGACTGGAGATCCTCTCCTGCTGTTCATCTTTAATCTGTGGAGGTTCTAGTTTCACCTGGACCAGACTGGAGCTATTGTCCTGGTGTTCATGGGAAGCCTCCACTTTACACACATCAGGAACTAATTGGAGATCTAGAAAAAGGAGAAAGGAGCTAACGTCAGCAGAGAACGTTTTTCGATACAGTATGTTCTATATTGCACTTTTTGACAAGCGATACTTGTCAAAAAAGGTAATGGACAACATATGAATTAGTGTTCACGTGCACTAAACAACTGTATTGACAAATCAGTAGCCCTTGTTTCCAATACACAGTCCTTTGCGGTTATTCTCAAGTGACCCCCAGTATGTTTGTTTGGTTGAGGAATGTAACGATTGATTGAATTTATTATCTATTTGAAACAGTAGAGTAGTATAGTAACATGGCAATAAGATGCGAATGGCATCATAAACAATTTGTGATGTTTTTAATGATGACTATACATATGATATTATCCCCAATGATAATCATTGATTAGAGGAAAGCAAGCAAACAAGAAAGAAAGAAAGAAAGAAAACATGAAACGTTTTACCTGTGTTCAGGTGTTCTTCTTTAACTTCAACTTTAACTTGAAGTTCAGGTTCCTGTTTAATAGAAACGCTGCTGGTTGGTGCTGGAGAACTCTGCAGGCTGGACTCCACACACTGGTCTGGAATGAAGGAACAGAATCAGGACTTTGATGTGAAGAGTGAATGTAAAACAGATGGATAGATGGGATTTTCAGGAAAGGTTTGTTTTAACAATTAAGTCCATGATGTAATCTTTCAAACATGAGGTGTAATGGGCTGTACTTTCACATGTAGATGTCCACCAAGTTGAAATAAAAAAGCCTGAAAAACTCTTTCTTGATCTTGATGGAGGTCATTAATGTTAGTGACACTATGCCAAAAACTGATATAGAATCAGTTTGTAATTTAGTAGCTTAAGTTAAACTAACATGCTCCAAAGCATCCTGCAAAGTTTCCACCAACCCATAACAGTGTGGGACCCTCCACAGCCCCCACATGAGGACATCCACTGTCCCCATGAACCCACTCACCCAACTCAAAGTCCTGGAAGTGCTGGGGTAATTGTCTCTGTCTCTTCCTCCATGCTGGATGCTCTGGAGAAACGCTGCTGGTTGGTGCTGGAGAACTCATCTTCACACACTGGTCTGGAATGAAGGAACAGAACATTGGCTTTGATGTGACATTGGTTGAAATGAATGTTGAAAATCAGTGCCCAAGAGAACATAGTCTTATGTAGAGAGATGGGGAAAAGAATCCCTTAAAAGATGAAATGCGATCCGGGTGTTGGCGTTACGATGGCAGTTCTGCAGTGATGCTGTTCTGCAGTTCTGCGTCTCTGATGCATACTTCTAATAAAGAGAGAGGCAACATACACTCTTGCATACTTTTAAGAGTGTTTGTTGCCCAATGATCTTGTAAAGAGAACTACAGATTAGAGCCATTTTAGGACAGAGTGACATACATGCATATGTAGCAGAATGGGCGTTCGCTCCCACAGTCCACTCTCCGCCCACTCGGCAGTGAGTGATTGCCACCAGTATATAGAATGCACCACTCCTCTCAGAGTCAGTCGTCTCTGCTCACCTGGTGCCACGCTCCTCATTGTGTGTTGCAAACACTGCAAACACTGCTTCTAAACGCTGGCCGTTGGGCTATATATATATATATCGCGGTGCTCCTGTCTTGTGCAATCCAGGTATGTCTCTCTGTCTTGCTGCTTAAACAATCGCCAGTATATGCTGCATAGTGAACTTGAACTTGACCATGACCGTTTGTTGTCTCTTAGCTTTGATGCTACCACGCTCGTCAATGAGCTCCTGCGCTTCTGTGCGGTGATTAAGAACACGCACATTAGGTAGGTTTATAGTCCTCCCTCTCCGCAGTATAGTTTCGTTTGGTGTCTGCACCAGACTAAACATGGGCTTTGTTTTATTATTCCAGTTTAGTAACAGCTATACCCGGGGGCCGCTGCGCGGACGGGACATCCGTGTCGGCCGCTGTTGTTTAAGTGGTGAGTTGTGCATCTCTCTGTTCCTGTTTCTGTGAACTTTATAGTATAATTAGTAAACTAACCAGGCCGCTTGTTGCCTGTTTCAGGGCCAGGGCAGCTGCTGCTTTGCGGACCTTGTACGGTTACCAGCCGTTAAGAAAGCCCACGTCTGAATGATACTGTGATACCACATACCACTCTTCCTCCATTCATAAAAGTGTCGGCGGCGGCACGAAGACACGCCGGTTGTACAGCTGCTTATAGCCGTCCTACCCGGCGGTCCATAGCCCGGCTTTATGGCCAGCTTTATTGTTTGTTCTTTTGCTTTATGATTTATTGTGTTGGATTTATTTAGTTTACTTTGTTTATTTTGGTTCATTTATTTTGATTTAATGACAACTATCTAGCACCAGGCCAATATATATATAGACGGCATTATTTAGTTTCAATAGGAAACAACTCCTTATTGAAATTACTGTGAATCCATCATTTTAACACCTGTCTCTTCTATTACACAGGTCACGGTGCTGGGGCCTTACATTGGGACAGGGACGGCCGCCCAGGGTTGTGGTAATCCCCCCCCCGTTTGCTGTGTTTGATTTATATTATTTTGGTTATATTGATTTGCTGTGATTTGTTGGAGAGCCACATCCCTGGGGCGGTTGCCCTGTACCCCTTCCCCTTGCCCTTTGCACCTGGCCCATAGATAGACACACACAAGTGTTTTATTGTTGATTGCATTAGTAGCCTATACACTGTTCCTTCTTTTAAATCTATTACCAGTATTATCATTACAGTGAGTAAAGGAAATGATGATGATATGATATACTGACTATAAAAGAAATGATGATGATATGATATACTGACTATACAAGAAATGATGATGATATGATATACTGAATACTTTAACCTGCCTAACTTATAATAAAAAGCCTGTTTTATACTTTGGTTAATTACGTTTCTGCCTTGATTCTTAATGTAAAACGAACTTGTGTGTCCTGCAACTTGAAGTATTTGAATTAGATAATAGAACTATTTCCGGTGGCGTAATTCCACTGGTGGCGTTGTCCGGCAGCTACACTAAAATATACCACTATGCCACATTTGACGTACGTCGGCAGGATTTACTGACAAGGCAGAAACGTTTTTTTTTTCTTTCGTTTTCCTATGTTGTATTATTTGGTCTGATAGTCCAGTGACTTAGTTAGATTTTTTTTTTTTGGTCTGATAGTCCAGTGGCTTAAAAAAAAAAAAAAAAAAAAAAAAAAAAAAAGTGGAGGGAAGAGTTGTGGTTTGTATATTAACTGGTATTTTGTTCTCTTTAAGCAAAGCAGCAGTTGTCCGTGGACGTGAGGACCCGTGGGTCTCTATACCAATTCCCTGGTTTCTGCAGTGGGACCTGGTTTGTGTACATCTCAATCCGGTCGTAAGTCTAAATTTCATTGCCGCTATGGATGCCGAGCTGGCTGAGCTCAGGGAGCTGGTAGCGCAGCTCAGAGCGGATAATGGTTCATTGAGGCAGGAACAGAGAGATGCACAGCTGGGTAATATTGTCTCCGTTGACGTGGTGGCCCCGCCTCCTTCTGCACCTTTGGGTGGTGCCGGTGCTATTGCACCTGAAAGATTGGTCTTTGTGCCGCGAGATAGGAAGTGCCCGTATTTTAGTGGCAAGTCTGGTGTCAATATAAATGAATGGGTGGAAGAGGCACAGGCTTGTATGCGGGCTCGCTGTCTTTTGGCCATTGATCAAGCTTTCTTTTTATTTGACCACCTAGAAGGGGAGGCTAGAGAGGAGATAAAATATCGCCCTACTGTGGAGAGGGAGGACCCCAATAAAATTATTGCCATTCTTAGAGATCTATACGGGTGTTCACAGTCCTATGTAGCATTGCAGGAGGCATTTTTCTGCAGAAAGCAGCAAGACGGAGAGACATTGCAGGAATTCTCACTCGCTCTAATGAGCTTGATGGCGAGAGTCAAACAGCGTGCACCTGACCGCATGTCTAATGCGGAGGTCCTCTTGCGTGATCAGTTCACTGAGCACGTCTTAGACAGCTCCCTTCGACGGGAGCTTAAGCAGTTAGTACGTCGTTGTCCAACTAGTACTTTGTTAGAGGTTCGTGAGGAAGCGATTCGGTGGGAGCGAGAGGGTAGACCAGGGGCTGCAAGGGGTCGCAGCTTTTCTGTTCCTTCGGCACATGGCATCCAGTATGCCGTTCACAGTGAGCCACGCTCTTCGGGCAGTGACTCGCCACAACGATCGGAGTTTACAGAGTTGAAAGAGATGCTTAAAAAACAGCAGGAGCAGCTAAACCAGCTCACACAGACAGTGGCACTCTTACATGGCACTCGACAGCCTAGTCATCCAGTGGCACTCTTACACGGCACTCAACAGCCTAGTCATCCACCCAGTGGACCGACAATATGTAGGAGGTGTCAGCAGCCAGGTCATTGGGCCAGGGAGTGTAGGTCCCAATGGCGCCCCCCCTATCCTCAGCCTCCACCAATGGGTGGTAGGCAGTCTCACCATCGTGAACCGGCGGAAAACTAGCACCCTCCGAACTGCAGAGCCACAGTTTGGGTGGGGACTCTATCGGCTCTGGAGTTCTTACTGATGCAGGTACGATCTCGAGTTTGATGTCATCTTGCCCCCATTTGGATGTTTCCATGGGTGGAGTACTTGTTCCTTGTTTGATTGACACCGGGTCCATGGTGTCTACCATGACTGAGTCCTTCTTTCTTCAGCATTTCGAACCATGGGGTCAGGATTGTCTTCGGTCTTGCCACTGGTTGCGGTTGAGCGCGGCTAATGGCCTTCCCATCCCATATGTGGGTTACCTGGAGCTTGATGTGGAGCTGTGTGGGAAGTCCGTGCCGAAGTGTGGGGTGCTAATCGTCAAAGATCCCCCAACTACTCTTACTACTCCGGCACCTGGGGTCCTCGGCATGAATGTCCTGGTTCGGCGCTATAGGGAGCTCTTTGGACAGCATGGGGCAGCTCTCTTCAACACGCGGTCTGTATTGGAGGCCCCCAGTCCCATTGTTGCGGCGTTGCAGCGATGCCATAGGGCTGAAACTCAACCTCCGGTGGTTGGCTTAGGGAGGGTTAAGGTTCGTGGTAGGCGTGCGTGCCGCATCCCTGGGGGCACCATGAAACTGGTTGCTGCAACATGCGCAGAGCAGAACTCTCCCACCTCCGTTCTCTTTGAGCCTCCTGAATCAGGGTTACCTGGTGGCTTGTTGGCCTCTCCAGCCTTGCTTACTGTCACTCGGGGCACAGCCTACGTCCCAGTGGTTAATGTCGGGACCAGAGATGTGTTGCTTTACCCACGGACCATCTTGGGCAACTGGAGTAATACTCAAGTGGTCACCTTACCTTCTGGGGTTACTGAGGTTGGGTCAGTTACGGCTACTAGCTCTTCCCAGACTGTGTCTCCTTCCATACCCGACCAGATCGAGGCTCTTGACTTGGGTGCTCTTTCAAGCGAAGACCAGGGTCCGGCCAGGGACCTCCTTCGGAGGTACAGCGGAGTGTTTTCCACACACGAGGGAGACCTGGGGTGCACTGACCTGATCTGTCATGAGATCCCGCTTCTTGACGATGCTCCTGTTCGCCAGCGGTACCGGCGCATTCCTCCATCTGAGTATGAGGTAGCAAAGGCCCACATCAACCAGTTACTGGAATCGCACATAATCAGGGAGAGTAGCAGTCCGTATGCGTCCCCTATTGTGCTGGTAAAGAAGAAAGATGGTAGCCTCCGCATGTGTGTGGACTACCGGCGGCTTAATGCCAACACTAGGAAAGACGCATTTCCTTTGCCTCGTATTGAGGAATCCTTAGACTCTTTAGCTGGGGCACGCTGGTTCTCGGCCATGGATCTGGCCAGTGGCTATAACCAAGTCCCAGTTGCGGAGAAGGACCGGGCGAAGACTGCGTTTTGCACCCCATTCGGCCTCTTTGAGTGGAATCGGATGCCATTCGGGCTCTGCAACGCCCCTGGGACGTTTCAGCGGCTGATGCAGCGCTTGTTCGGAGATCAACAATGCCAGACCTTACTACTTTACCTCGATGATATTGTCATCTTTTCGTCCACTGTGGCCCAGCACTTGGAGCGGATGGAAGTTGTTCTTGGCCGACTGCAGCGGGAGGGCTTAAAGGCAAAGCTGTCGAAGTGTGCGTTCTTCCAACCTGAAGTCCATTACTTGGGCCACGTCATCTCCAGTAAGGGAGTCGCCACCGACCCCAGTAAGATCGAGGCTGTTGCTGACTGGCGTCGACCTGCTTCGGTGTCAGACCTACGTTCATTCTTGGGCTTCGCCAGCTACTACCGCCGTTTTGTGGAGGGGTTCGCCAAGATGGCTGCCCCCCTGCATGCCTTGGTAGCTGAGCTAGCAGGGACGAAGGCTAAGAGGGCTTCCATTAGAACCTCTGGAAGAAGTTTTATGTCTCTATGGTCGGAGAAGTGCCAACTGAGCTTCGAGGCTCTGAAGGAGAAGCTTACATCAGCCCCTGTCCTCGCGTATGCCGACTTCTCACTGCCTTTTATTCTTGAAGTGGACGCCAGCCACAGCGGGTTGGGTGCCGTTCTTTCCCAGGAGCAAGAGGGCCAGGTGCGCCCAGTGGCTTTTGCAAGCCGTGGTCTCCGTCCCACCGAACGTAACATGTCCAATTACAGCTCCATGAAGTTGGAGTTTGTGGCACTCAAATGGGCCATGACGGAGAAGTTCCGCGAATACTTACTGGGACATCGGTGCCTTGTCTATACGGACAACAATCCACTCGCTCATCTGTCTTCCGCCAAACTGGGCGCGATAGAGCAGCGTTGGGCCAGTGAACTGGCGCCCTTCGACTTTGAGATCAAGTATCGTTCGGGCAGGAGTAACCGGAATGCTGATGCGCTTTCCCGACAGCATCCGGTGGGGCCTACGGACTTGCAGGGCTTGGTTCCTGGTACAGCCATTCCCTCTGTGCTACAGCTGGCGGTGCCACCGGAGCTAGTAGCTACCCAGGCCACCATGACGGCCTTGCCTGGTCACAGCTTGTCGGACTTGAAGAGCTTGCAGACGGCGGATACAGTCATTCAAGAGGTTCTGGGGTACTGGAGGCAGGGGACGCGTCCAAGCCTTATGGAACGCAAACGACTGTCCACTTCTGCGGTGACACTACTTGCGCAATGGGACCGTTTTGTGGACAAAGAAGGGGTGCTCTACCGTAGGGTCTGCCGTCCAGATGGGCGCGAGGAGGTCTTCCAGCTGGTCTTGCCTGCTGTTCTGAGGGACGATGTCCTGACTCAACTACATCAGGATCACGGGCGTCAGGGTGTCGAGCGCACCACTGAATTGGTGCGTCAGCGCTGCTACTGGCCAGGTATGTCCGCGGACATAGCCCGTTGGTGCCTGGAATGCGAGCGGTGTCAGGTGGCAAAGGACACTCGACCAGCAGCACGAAGCTTCATGGGTCATTTACTTGCTTCCCGGCCCAACGAGATTGTGGCCGTCGACTTTACCATCTTGGAACCTTCTCGGGCAGGTGTGGAAAATGTCTTGGTCATAACAGATGTCTTCAGTAAATACACGCTGGCCATTCCCACTAGAGACCAACGGGCCTCGACTGTCGCCCAAGTCCTAGTCAACGAGTGGTTCTACAGACTGGGCGTTCCTGGCCGTATCCATTCCGACCAGGGCCGGAACTTTGAAGCATCCCTCATCCAGCAGTTATGTTTCTTGTACGGGATCCAGAAGTCTCGCACTGCCCCGTACCACCCACAGGGTAACGGGCAGTGTGAGCGATTTAATAGGACCTTACACAATCTCCTACGCACTCTGCCCTCCTCCCGTAAGAGGGACTGGGTGGACTGCCTTCCGCAGAAGCTCTTCTGCTACAATACCACTCCGCATCAGGCCACCGGGGAGACGCCTTACTATTTGATGTTTGGTCAGGAACCACGTCTACCGGTGGACTTCCTGCTCGGGAGAGTTCCAGAACCGGTAGCAGGTAGCGTAGATGGCTGGGTCACAGAGCATCAGACTCGTCTTCAGATAGCCTTCGAGGGGGCACAGGAACGGTTGAAGCTGGCGGCCAACCGCCGCAAAGCGCATCATGACCCCAAGGTCCGTGATCCATCCTTGGAGGAGGGGCAGCTAGTCTACCTTCGTGACTTGGGCGTTAGAGGTCGCCACAAAATTCACGACCTGTGGCACTCTGAGGTGTTTAAGGTCATCCGAGCTCCACGGCCAGGCGGTGCTGTATACACGATCGCACCCTTGACGGAACCTAGTCGAGTGAAACATGTTCATCGCTCCCTCCTCAAACAACGGGTTGGGGGAGAGCCTCCCGTCAACAGCCCTCCAAGTAACCAGCGGATCGAGAGGTCACCGCCCTTGGTCGATGAAGACCAGAACGACGGTGATTGGTTTATTCTGAATTCAGAAATACCCCAGTCCCATCTGCCCTCGCCGGCTGCTCCACTTCCAGCAGGGGCTCCCCGGTGTCCTTCTGGCCAGCCTGATAACCCAGAAGAGCACTGTACAGTGCCGGTAGCTTCATCTTTAGGCCCATCTCCTTCTCGGTTGGATGAACCAAATGACAACCAAGATAATGATCGACAGGTGAGTCCAGAGCATGGGGAATCTTCTCATGGTGAGGTATTCCCCACTACTCTGGTGGCTCTTGAACCATCTGCGGTTCTACCTTTGAACCTCTACGTAGTAGAGTCTAATAGTTTAGAACCACTCCCTAGATCCTTGGATGACATGGCTGGTAATAGTGAGGCTGCCCAAAGGAGGACTTTGAGGTCCACAGCGGGACAGCATTCCAACCCTTACCGTCTTCCACAGACAGTGGATAGAGGTCCCGCCCCTACTTCTGCGTCAGCATCAAATGCTGTCTCGGCATTATACAGACCCTGGAATTAGAGTATAGGTAAGTCATCGTCGGGACGACGATGCAGTTGTTGGGGGTGGATTGTAGCAGAATGGGCGTTCGCTCCCACAGTCCACTCTCCGCCCACTCGGCAGTGAGTGATTGCCACCAGTATATAGAATGCACCACTCCTCTCAGAGTCAGTCGTCTCTGCTCACCTGGTGCCACGCTCCTCATTGTGTGTTGCAAACACTGCAAACACTGCTTCTAAACGCTGGCCGTTGGGCTATATATATATATATCGCGGTGCTCCTGTCTTGTGCAATCCAGGTATGTCTCTCTGTCTTGCTGCTTAAACAATCGCCAGTATATGCTGCATAGTGAACTTGAACTTGACCATGACCGTTTGTTGTCTCTTAGCTTTGATGCTACCACGCTCGTCAATGAGCTCCTGCGCTTCTGTGCGGTGATTAAGAACACGCACATTAGGTAGGTTTATAGTCCTCCCTCTCCGCAGTATAGTTTCGTTTGGTGTCTGCACCAGACTAAACATGGGCTTTGTTTTATTATTCCAGTTTAGTAACAGCTATACCCGGGGGCCGCTGCGCGGACGGGACATCCGTGTCGGCCGCTGTTGTTTAAGTGGTGAGTTGTGCATCTCTCTGTTCCTGTTTCTGTGAACTTTATAGTATAATTAGTAAACTAACCAGGCCGCTTGTTGCCTGTTTCAGGGCCAGGGCAGCTGCTGCTTTGCGGACCTTGTACGGTTACCAGCCGTTAAGAAAGCCCACGTCTGAATGATACTGTGATACCACATACCACTCTTCCTCCATTCATAAAAGTGTCGGCGGCGGCACGAAGACACGCCGGTTGTACAGCTGCTTATAGCCGTCCTACCCGGCGGTCCATAGCCCGGCTTTATGGCCAGCTTTATTGTTTGTTCTTTTGCTTTATGATTTATTGTGTTGGATTTATTTAGTTTACTTTGTTTATTTTGGTTCATTTATTTTGATTTAATGACAACTATCTAGCACCAGGCCAATATATATATAGACGGCATTATTTAGTTTCAATAGGAAACAACTCCTTATTGAAATTACTGTGAATCCATCATTTTAACACCTGTCTCTTCTATTACACAGGTCACGGTGCTGGGGCCTTACATTGGGACAGGGACGGCCGCCCAGGGTTGTGGTAATCCCCCCCCCGTTTGCTGTGTTTGATTTATATTATTTTGGTTATATTGATTTGCTGTGATTTGTTGGAGAGCCACATCCCTGGGGCGGTTGCCCTGTACCCCTTCCCCTTGCCCTTTGCACCTGGCCCATAGATAGACACACACAAGTGTTTTATTGTTGATTGCATTAGTAGCCTATACACTGTTCCTTCTTTTAAATCTATTACCAGTATTATCATTACAGTGAGTAAAGGAAATGATGATGATATGATATACTGACTATAAAAGAAATGATGATGATATGATATACTGACTATACAAGAAATGATGATGATATGATATACTGAATACTTTAACCTGCCTAACTTATAATAAAAAGCCTGTTTTATACTTTGGTTAATTACGTTTCTGCCTTGATTCTTAATGTAAAACGAACTTGTGTGTCCTGCAACTTGAAGTATTTGAATTAGATAATAGAACTATTTCCGGTGGCGTAATTCCACTGGTGGCGTTGTCCGGCAGCTACACTAAAATATACCACTATGCCACACATAGAAGCATCTCTGTAAAGCCGACTGCTTGGAATAAACTCCCATTACACCTAAGACAGACAGCCTCTGTAGAAATCTTTAAAGCACAGCTTAAGACCTACTTCTTCACTCTTGCTTTTAGTTGATATTTAAATTTGTTGTTATTCATATTGTAGCAAAGACAGTCAAGACTTGAACTGGTGATCGTGAATGTATTACAATCCAAAGACCAACGTAAGAGCTGACAGAAAAATACAAAAGCACAAACAAAACAAAACTGTCAGTTACCCATTTTTTCTGTGCAAAAACATCACATTGGCTTACATGAAGCTTCATGGCACCTTCAGAACACTATAGGTAGGCCTACATGTCCCTTTAATCTGACTTTAATCAGAATTACTGTAATTAGCTTTACTTTGCAATGAAATAAAGAACATTGTCTTCACCATCATTAATTAACTTGTTTCCCCCTTTTTAGCAGCAACATCTTTTAACTAAATACAATCAAATGCACTTTTTAACCTTTTTACATGTAAATATGAAGACATAGCCTAGAATTACATCATGTTTAACCAAAGTGCATGAAAGACACACCTTCCTTTGCAATGCACAAATTGTTTTTTCAACACACTTTCAATCAGAAAGGCTAAACCAAACTATTGTTTAGCTAAAGTTCTCCTTATGCCTTTATTGCAAAAAAAAGTTTTTTCATTCAATGTCCTTCATGTATGCTGGATGTAAACACATAAAGCAATGCATCTTTAGCAATATTCCTCTGTCCCTTATAAGCAAAACAACGTGCTGTGCTGTATTGTAAGTAGCAAGCACAGTCCATGTCTACTAACCTTGTGCCTCTTCGGGGGAAGCTAAAACTGTAATTTATCATCCTAAAAGACACAACAAAATGTGTGGACTCTTTCACAGGATCAAACAAACATGTGCGTTCACACTGTTATTGTGCAATGTTTCCTGGTTGCGTTGTACAGGAAGCTATGTAATCCACAACTCTCTTCAAAATAAAAGAGTTTGACACAAACAAAATAAAGGCATGTCGACTCAAAACAGATCTCTTTCTCAGTAAACAATAACTCTTTCTGTTCACCCAGGATATAAACTATGTCAGTGCAAAACGTAATTGGGTTCTTTACACATGCCCTCACCGTGTTCTTTTTAGGCCACATTGAAAGTCTACCAGAGGCAGGTGTTATTTGTAGTAGTATGTGGTAAAATACATGGTCTGGAATGCTTCTGCTGAGAAAAAACAAAGAAAGGTGAACCACTCATACCCTATTCTGGGGTGAACATTCAGCAAAGAATAGCAGATCTATAAGTTCACAACAACATGTCGGATGATGTGTTGTGAGCTTCAGTGGTGTGTTCTAGGTCTTCTCAGAGGGTATACCATAATGTTCACTGCACACGCACAACATGCAAGGCTTGCACGCGTATATACGCTCAAGAGTGGTCACAGAATGACATGGTTAGCAGAGGGTATGCATTTATTTATTCGAATTGTCTGGGACAGTATACTACGTACATAGCACAACACTGTAGACCACTGGTGAGCTTGTACATTTTCTGTGCTGTAATAGGAAATACTAGCAGCTCTATTGTAGAGCCCTGGAGGACACCAGTCGGACTAGAATGGGTTTTAAGTGGTTAAAGATCCTTCTCAGGAGGAAAGGTAAAAGACTCAAACGGTGCATCCTTGAAGCAAAAAAAAACAACAACTAATATTTATTCTTAACGGCAACTGCCACTGTTTACCCTGAAGTCTTCATCAGGACGAAACAAAAATCAACACAAACCCTCGTGAATACAAGTCAAAACGTTGCCAGTGAATACATATTTGTTTGCATGGAGGATGGTGTGCCACTGCAGTGATTCTAAACATGTGGGCTGATCTACTAAATCAGTCAATTTGAGAGATGTGTAATACTACTGAATTGAATAGGAATGAGGTTACAAGCAAAACCAGCAGTATTTGTTTTATATAACAGTGTCTGCACAGATTACTCTTTGGAAAAAGCATGTTACTCTTCAACAGGAAACAGATTTTTTTTTTAAAAGTTGTATTACAACCAAAACATATGCCACAAAATGCTAAGTTTTTTGTATCACCCTGTATGAGTTTTCATGTGCATCTTCAGATTCCATTTATAATTAACTTTTACAAACTGTGCAAGCAAAGGGCTTCTCACCTGTATGAATTCTCAAGTGTGATTTCAGATGATGATTTAGTCTAAATCTTGTTTTACAAACTGTACAAGCAAATGGCTTTTCTCCTGTATGAATCCTCATGTGTGTTTTCAGATTTTCATTTCGGTTAAAGCTTTTGTTACAAACTGTACAAGCAAATGGTTTTTCCCCTCTATGAATCCTCATGTGTGTTTTCAGAGCACTCTTATAAACACAGACTTTGCCACACTCTGTACAACTGAAGCTTTTCTTTTCTGTTTGACTGGTCTCCCAGTCATCACTGTCATCAGTATCAGATTCAGAACGGTGTGAAGAGAGGAGCTGGTCATCACTAGATGGTTGTAATGCTCCACTGTCCTCTACATGAACTTGTGTTTTCATGTGTTCAGTTGAGGTGCTGGCTAAAGGCTCTTTCTCTCTCTCTTCATCTTCACCTTTCACTGCTAGTAAAGTCGACGTTGAACCTGCAGCCTCCTCTGGTCTTAGAAGTATCTCCTCCTGTTCCTCTTTAATCTGTGGAGGTTCTAGTTTCACCTGGACCAGACTGGAGCTCCTCTCCTCCGGTTCCTCTTCAATCTGTGGAGGTTCTAGTTTCACCTGGACCAGACTGGAGCTCCTCTCCTGGTGTTCAGGGGAAGCCTCCTCTTTACACACATCAGGAAGTAATTGGAGATCTAGAAGGAGGAGAGGAGGTAACGTCAGCAGAGAACATCTCGATGTGTTTTCTATATTGTATTTTTTAAATATATATATATTTCTTCGATACAGTATGTTTTATATTGGACTTTTTGATAAGTGTTAGTGTTCACATGCACTAAACTATTGTATTGACAAATCAGTAACCATTGCTTCCAATACACAGTCCATTACAGTGATTCTCAAGTGACCCCCAGTATGTTTGTTTGATTGATTGATTGATTGGTTGATTGATTGATTGATTGATTGATTGATGGATGTAATGATTGAATGATTACATTTATCAGCCGTTTGAAACAGTAGAGTAGTATTACGTATAACAACATGTTGCAATGAGATGCGAATGGCACAATGAACAATTTGTGATGTTTTTATGACTATACATATGATATTATCATTGATAAGAGGAAAGCAAGAAAGAAAGAAAGAAAGAAAGAAAGAAAGAAAACATGAAACATACTTGTGTCCAGGTGTTCTTCTTTAACTTCAACTTTAACTTGAAGTTCAGGTTCCTGTTTAATAGAAACGCTGCTGGTTGGTGCTGGAGAACTCTGCAGGCTGGACTCCACACACTGGTCTGGAATGAAGGAACAGAATCAGGACTTTGATGTGAAGAGTGAGTGTAAAACAGAGGGAATAGATAGAGGGTGTAAAGATGGGATTTTCACGAAAGGTTTATTTTAACAATTAAGTCCATGATGTAATCTTTCAAACATGGTGTAATGGGCTGTACTTTCACTTGTAGATGTCCACCTGATCAATGTAAACTGCTTGCTGAATTGTTGAATTTTGATAGATGTCATTAACGTTAGTGACACTATGCCACAAACTGATAACGAATCAGGTTGTAATTTAGTAGCTTCCGTTACCCTTTTCCTTATATTTAGCAATTTAAGTGTTGTTAAAAAAAAAAAAAAAAAAAGCCCCCACACGAGGACATCCACTGTCCCCATGAACCCACTCACCCAACTCAAAGTCCTGGAAGTGCTGGGGTAATCGTCTCTGTCTCTTCCTCCATGCTGGATGCTCTGGAGAAACGCTGCTGGTTGGTGCTGGAGAACTCATCTTCACACACTGGTCTGGAATGAACGAACAGAAAATTGGCTTTGATGTGACATGGGTTGAAATGAATGTTGAAAAGATCAGTGCCCAAGAGAACATAATCTTATATAGATATGGGGGAAATAATCCCTTAAAAGATGAATCGCAAATTCGGGTGTTAGCGTTACGATGGCAGTTCTGCAGTGATGCTGTTCTGCGTCTCTGTCTCTGATGCATACTTCTAATAAAGAGAGGCAACATACACTCTAGCATACTTTTAAGAGTGTTTGTCGCCCTATGATCTTGTAAAGATAACTACAGATTAGAGGTATTTTAGGACAGAGTGACATACATGCATAGAAGGATCTCTGTAAAGCCGACAGCTTGGAATAAATTCCCATTACACCTAAGACAGGCAGCCTCTGTAGATATCTTTAAAGCACAGCTTAAAGGCCTGTCCATACTTTGACCGAAACCGCCGTTTTCGGTCAAAAGGTCCTTTTCTACCATAAAATTATATCCCTCTGGACTTCTGAAAAGCATTGGACCGAACGAGAGTTCGAAAATTTGCAGGTCGGAAAACACAACTCAACGAACATTTCGGTCGAAGTAGGGAGAGGCCTTTAATTCTTCACTCTTGCTTTTAGTTGATATTTAAATGTTTTGTTATTCATGTTGTAGCAAAGACAGTCAAGACTTGAACTGATGATCGTGAATATATTACAATCCAAAGACCAACCTAAGAGCTGACAGAAAAATACAAAAGCACAAACAAAACAAAACTGTCAGTTAACGATTTTTTCTGTGCAAAAACATCACATTGGCTTACATGAAGCGTCACCTTCAGAACACTATAAGTAGGCCTATATGACACTTTAATCTGACTTTAATCAGAATTACTATAATTAGCTTTACTTTGCAATGAAATAAAGAACTTGGCTTTACCAACTTTAATGAAATACCGTTTTTAACCTTTTTACATGTAAATATAAAGCCATAGCCTAGAATTACATCAAACACCTTCCTTTGCAATGAACAAATCGTTTTTCCAACACACTTTCATCAGAAAAGGAAAACCAAACCATGGTTTAGCTATTGATTGATTGATTGATTGATTGAAGAATTTATTAGAAGTTTGCAATAGAAAAAAGTACAGTTTCATGACAGTACAAATCACTGGTACAAGGTCAACTAAAAGGAGATCCTAGAAAGCCGAGGCTTATTTCCACAGGAACCACACTTTAAGTATCTCATATAACATTGAAAGACAGACGGATAGAACATAGTACTTTATCTAGGATAATATCAGTTTCAAAAGCATAACATCAAATACAAAGGCAGTTCTCCTTTAACTCCTTATGCCTTTATTGCAAAAATACGTTTTTCATTCAATGTCCTTCATAATATATCCTGGGTGTAAACAAATCAAGCAATGCATCTTTAGCAATATTCCTCTGTCACTTATAAGCAATAAACAACGAGCTGTTAAAGTAGAAAGCACAGTCCATGTCTACTAACCTTGTGCCTCTTCGGGGGAAGCTAAAACAAATTTATCATCCTAAAAGACACAACAAAATGTGTGGACTCTTTCACTGGATCAAACAAACATGTGCGTTCACACCATAGATATATATATGGTTCACACTGTTATTGTGCAATGTTTCCTGGTTGCGTTGTACAGGAAGCTATGTCATCCACAACTCTCTTCAAAATAAAAGCGTTTGACTCAAGACACAAAATAAAGGCATGTCGACTCAAAACAGATCTCTTTCTCAGTAAACAACAACTCTTTCTGTTCACCCAGGATATAAAATATGTTAGTGCAAAACGTAATTGGGTTCTTTACACATGCCCTCACTGTTTTGCCAGATTCACTGTGTTTTTTTGCTATCATTTTTTAATGTTGTTTTATGTAAAGTTTTATGCAAAGCTCTTGTGCTTTATTCGGTGTCAGGCATAATCGCCTATAACATTTTCGCCAGGTCTTTTCGCGGGGCACTTTTGCCGTGGAGGAGAGTCTTTTCACCTACCTGTCTGAGCCATTTCGCCTACCCTCAATTCTGCTGTCAGACTGTCCATGTTTTCATATTATCTCTTTGTCATTTAAATATTATAGTGACTGTGACAGTGGTGTTACATGTCAAACCTACACACGGCTATCCTATGCACTCCATAGTAATCACATAAATACAGAGCTATTGGAATCAGGTGCGCCCAAATAATTAATTAATCCATGTCCCGATACTATACATTCTTTGGTGCAGTATTGAACAGTATTGTAAAATGAACAGTAGACCTATTGTAGGCCTATATTGTTTTAACATTAGGCTATACAAAATATATATGTAGGCTATTAGCCTATATAGGTCTATATAAGATATGCTACACCCTAAATAGCCTATAGAATCAACCTTGCCTGTCAACAGGCATAAAAAACTATTTTGCCATTTTTTTAGGAATAAAATGTGATGTAAATAATAAATGTCAAGTAAACTGTTAGATTCACTTGACACCAATGTCACAGTCACTATAATATTTAAATGACAAAGAGATAATTTGCAAACATGGACAGTCTGACTGCAGAATTGAGGGTAGGCGAAATGGCTCAGACAGGTAGGTGAAAAGACTCTCCTCCAAGGCGAAAATGCCAGGCGAAAGGACCAAATGCGTGTAGGCGAATATGTTATAGGCGAAAGTGCTGGTGACCCTTTATTCTTGCTCTATAAGGCACTTTGAGCTGCATTTCATGTCATGAAGGGACCTCAATAAAAATAAGCTCTCAAGCTTTATTGTGTTGTATCCTTTAATGTCCATTCATATGCATTTGTATCAATATAAAACATCAACACCTGCAGCTTTGAATTGGTTTTGATGTAAAGAAACAACTTATCAGGACAATAGAAGCTTCATTCAGAGTCCTGGAAGTGCTGGGGTAATCGTCTCTGTCTCTTCCTCCATGCTGGATGCTCTGGAGAAACGCTGCTGGTTGGTGCTGGAGAACTCATCTTCACACACTGGTCTGGAATGAACGAACAGAAAATTGGCTTTGATGTGACATGGGTTGAAATGAATGTTGAAAAGACTAAAATCAGTGCCCAAGAGAACATAATCTTATATAGATATGGGGGAAAGAATCCATGTAATTAAAGGGTTCTCCTGTGGGATAGTGCCCCCTAGTGGACTGCATTGATTCCTGCATGGATAGTCAACCATGCCTCAATGCTTGAGTGAAACACTTCACTGCATGTGTTATGATTTATAGGAAACAGGGATTTTGTCATATATTGATAGACTTTCTTTTTCTCATGACATAGAGCCTACCAGTATTAATTAGCTATAAATAACATTTAGACAGAAGTAATCGTATTCTTATTCTTTTTTAGGCCACATTGAAAGTCTACCATGGTCAGGTGTCAGGTGTTATTTGTAGTAGTGCGCTGGTCTGAAATGCTTCTTTGCTGAGAAAAAAAACAAAGGAAGGTTAACCACTCATACCCCTATTCTGGGGTGAACATTCAGCAAAGAATAACAGATCTAGTTCACAACAACATGTCGGATGATTTGTTGTGAGCTTCAGTGGTGTGTTCTAGATCTTTTTGGAGGGTATACCATAATTATTCCCAGCACACGCACAACATGCACGGCTTGCACGCATACGCTCAAGAGTGGTCACAGAATGAAATGGTTAGTATAGAGTATACATTTATATATGTATTCTAATTGTCTGGGACGGTAAAGCACAACACTGTAGAACACACCACTGTTGAGCCTGTACATTTTCGGTTCTGTAATAGTAAATACTAGCAGCTCTATTATAGAGACCTGGAGGACACCGGTCGGACAAGTATAAGATCTCTCTCAGGAGTAAAGGTATAAACTATAAAGACTCAAACGCTGCAGCCTTGATGGTAAAAAAAAATATTTATTTATAACGGCAACTGCCCCTGTTTTCACTGAAGTCTTCATCAGGACAAAAATCAACACAAACCCTCATGAATACAAGTCAAAATGTTGGCAGTGAATGTGCTCTACTAAGTCAGTCAATTTGAGAGATGTGTTGTACTGCTGAAATGAATAAGAATGAATGAATGAATTTCAAGCAAAACCAGCAGAACGATAACAACAATATTTGTCAGCTCAGATTGCTCTTTGGAAAAAGCTTGTTACTGTTCAACAGGTAACACATTTTTCTTATAAGTTTTATTACAGCCAAAAAACATATGCCACAAAATACTAGGTTTTTGTCACCCTGTATGAGTTTTCATGTGCCTCTTCAGATTCCATGTTTGATTAAAGCTTCTTTTACAAACTGTGCAGGCAAAGGGCTTTTTGCCTGTATGAAGCCTCATGTGTGTTTTCAGATGAGAAGTTTGTCTAAAGTTTATGTTACAAACTGTACAAGCAAATGGTTTTTCTCCTGTATGAATCCTCATGTGTGTTTTCAGATGTGCATTGCCTGTAAAGCTTTTGTTACAAACTATACATGCAAATGTTTTTTCTCCTGTGTGAATCCTCATGTGTGTTTTCAGATTTTCATTTCGGTTAAAGCTTTTGTTACAAACTGTACACGCAAATGGTTTTTCACCTGTATGAATGCTCATGTGTATTTTCAGAGCACTCTTACTAACACAGACTTTGCCACACTCTGTACAACTGAAGCTTTTCTTTCCTGTTTGACTCTTCGTGGATGGATTTTGTTTTAATGATTTCAGGTTCTGAGACAGCTTGCTGCTAAAAGACAATATTTGTCCTCCCACATGTTGCGTCTTGTGTGATTTCAGTGTGTTTAAAACTGACTCATCATCCCTGGTCTCCCAGTCATCACTGTCATCAGTATCAGATTCAGAACGGTGTGAAAAGTGGAGCTGGTCAGCACTAGATGGTTGTGATGCTCCACTGTCCTCTATATCAGCAGGTGTTTTCATGTGTTCAGTTGAGGTGCTGGCTAGAGGCTCTGTATTTCTGTCTTCATCTTCAATTTTCACTGCTAACCATGTCAACGATGTCCCTGCAGCTTCCTCTGGTCTTAGAAGTATCTCCTCCGGTTCCTCTTTAATCTGTGGAGGTTCTAGTATCACCTGGACCAGACTGGAGCTCCTCTCCTGCTGTTCCTCTTTTATCTGTGGAGGTTCTAGTTTCACCTGGACCAGACTGGAGCTCCTCTCCTGGTGTTCAGGGGAAGCCTCCTCTTTACACACATCAGGAAGTAATTGGAGATCTAGAAGGAGGAGAAAGGAGCTAACGTCAGCCGAGAGCAACTCAAGTGTGTTTCCTGAATCAATAAGATTGATTAGTTTTATTTTATCTTATTTACACTTTTCTATATTGCACTGATAAATGTCTAATCTGTTTTGAGTCTCGACCTGAAAAGTTTGGGAACCACTGCTATATAGTACCCAAGTCCTGATGTCACTCGTTCATCCCCTGGGTTAAGGAGGTTTTCCTCTATGGAGAATAACATTGGGTCATCTTAAAATCCTCTCATATAAGCATTACGGCCCAAAAAAGTCTATAATTGATACACTCTGGTTCTGGTGAAAATTACGTTAGGGATTATTTGTTCGTTTTTGGGACACAGTTTTTATTTGACGTGATATTAAAAGAAACTAAAAAACAATGGGAATTCTGAATGGGGGAAAAACGCAACCCTGGTAGGATGTGTAAATTACATCACATTCTATACATATATTATTATCATTATTGTAAGACTTTCCCCAATGATAATCGTTGATAAGGGGATATCCCTAAATAAATAAAGAAAACATGAAACATACTTGTGTCCAGGTGTTCTTCTTTAACCTCAACTTTAACTTGAAGTTCAGGTTCTTGTTTAATAGAAACGCTGCTGGTTGGTGCTGGAGAACTCATCTTCACCTGCAGGCTGGACTCCACACACTGGTCTGGAATGAAGGAACAGAATCAGGACTTTGATGTGAAGAGTGAGTGTAAAACAGAGGTAATAGATAGAGGGTGTAAAGATGGGATTTTCAGGAAAGGTTTGTTTCAACAATTGAGTCCATGATATAATCTTTCAAACATGAGGTGTAATGGGCTGTACTTTCACTTGTAGATGTACACCTGATCAATGTAAACTGATTGCTGAATTGTTGAATCTTGATAGAGGTCATTAACGTTAGTGACACTATGCCACAAACTGATAACGAATCAGGTTGTAATTTAGTAGCTTCTGTTACCCTTTTCCTTATATTTAGCAATTTAAGTGTTGTTAAAAAACAGTTGTGTTCTCAAAATGAAAATTCTCAAAGCATGATGCAAAGTTTCCACCAACCCATAACAGTGTGGGACCCTCCACAGCCCCCACATGAGGACATCCACTGTCCCCATGAACCCACTCACCCAACTCAAAGTCCTGGAAGTGCTGGGGTAATCGTCTCTGTCTCTTCCGCCATGCTGGATGCTCTGGAGAAACGCTGCTGGTTGGTGCTGGAGAACTCATCTTCACACACTGGTCTGGAATGAAGGAACAGAACATTGGCTTTGATTTGACATTGGTTGAAATGAATGTTGAAAAGACTAAAATCAGTGCCCAAGAGAACATAGTCTTATGTAGAGATGGGGGAAATAACCCCCATTCGGGTGTTAGCGTTACGATGGCAGTTCTACAGTGATGCTGCTGCCTGCTAGGCCTGCGCCCTGCGTTTCTGATGCATACTTTTAATAAAGAGAGAGACGAAAGACACTCTTGCATACGTTTAAGGGTGTCTGTCGCCCAAGGACCTTGTAAAGAGAACTACAACTCATAGACATGTTAGGACAGAGTGACTTACATGCATACAAGCCTCTCTGTATAGTTGTACTGTGTATTATTGCGGTGTTGATATGGCGGTGCGATACTTGTGTTGCATGACTGCATTGACTAGCAGTGACTGTTATGTGCACTTTTTGTTTGGCACTGTTTGTTAAGTTATGCTTTGAGTATAGCTTTTTGTGTGTGTGACGTGTCACTTATGAGCGTTGAATGTTTCGTGGTCACTTTATGTATATATTCTTCTTCTCTTTTTGCAATAGCTTTCGACACTTTATGTTTTATTTATCTTTTTTTTGTGCTTGATCTTTGGACTGTATACTACAGTACTCTTTTTCTTTTTCTTACTTCTCTGTAACTTGTAACCTTAACTGCTGTGCTGCCTCTGGGCAACTGAATTTCCCCTGTGGGATAATAAAGGTATCTATCTAACACAGACGGCTTGGAATAAACTCCCATTACACCCAAGACAGACAGCCTCTTTAAAGCACAGATCAAGACTTAATTCTTCACTCTTGCTTTTAGTTGATTTTTAAATCTTTTGTTATTCATAGGAAAGATAGTCAACTTAAGACTTGAACTGATTGTGAATATATTACAATCCAAAGACCAACTTAAGATCTGACAGAAACATATAAAAGCACAAAAACATAAAAATTAAAAAAAATGTCAGTTACCACATTGGCTTACATGAAGCTTCATGGCACCTTCAGACCTTTATAAGTAGGCCTATATGTCTATATGCCTTTAATCTGACTATCAGAATTACTGTAAATAGCTTTACTATGCAATGAAATGAAGAACTTGGCTTCACCATCATTAATTAACTTTTTTTTTAGCAGCAACATTTTTTTAACTAAATACAATGAAATACCGTTTTTAACCTTTTTACATGTAAATATAATGACATAGAATCACATCATGTTTAACAAAAGTGCATGAAATTAATCAAACACCTTCCTTTGCAATGCACATTTTATTTTTTCCCCTTTCACTCATAAAGGGTAAACCAAACTGTGGTATTAGTTCTCCTTATGCCTTTATTGCAAAAATACGTTTTTTTCATTCAATGTCCTTCATATGTATGCTGGATGTAAACACATAAAGCAATGCATCTTTAGCAATATTCCTCTGTCCCTTATAAGCAAAACACAACGTGCTGTATTGTAGCAAGCACAGTCCATGTCTACTAACCTTGTGCCTCTTCCAGGGAAGCTAAAATTGTAATTTATCATTCTAAAAGACACATAACAAAATTTGTGGACTCTTTCACAGGATCAAACAAACATGTGCGTTCACACTGTTATTGTGCAATGTTTCCTGGTTGCGTTGTACAGGAAGCTATGTCATCCACAACTCTCTTCAAAATAAAAGCGTTTGACATAAGACACAAAATAAAGGCATGTCGACTCAAAACAGATCTCTTTCTCAGTAAACAATAACTCTTTCTGTTCACCCAGGATATAAAATATGTTAGTGACAAACGTAATTGGGTTCTTTACACATGCCCTCACTGTTTTGCCAGATTCACTGTTTTTTTGCTATCATTTTAATGTTGTTTTATGCAAAGCTCTTGTGCTTTATTCTCGCTCTATAAGGCACTTTGAGCTTTATCCTTTAATGTCCATTCATATGCATTTGTATCAATATAAAACATCAATACCTGCAGCTTTGATTTGGTTTTGATGTAAAGAAACAACTTATCAGGACGCTTCATTCAGCCATGTTTTCTCCACACCGATAGTGCATAGTCATCCATGCCTCAATGCGTGAGTGAAACACTTCACTGCATGTGTTCCTTACTCTCTCTGGATGATTTATACAGGGATTTTGTCATATATTGATAAGACATTTTTATTATGGCATAGACAGAGCCTACCAGTATTAATTATCTATAAATAACATTTAGACAGAAATAACCCTTTTCTTTTTGGGCCACATTGAAAGTCTACCATGGTCAGGTGTTACTTCTAGTAGTATGTGGTAAAATACATGGTCTGCAATGCTTCTGCTGAGAAAAAACAAAGAAAGGTGAATCACTCATACCCTATTCTGGGGTGAACATTCAGCAAAGAATAGCAGATCTATCTACGTTCACAACAACATGTCGGATGATGTGTTGTGAGCTTCAGTGGTGTGTTCTAGATCTTCTCAGAGGGTATACCATAATGTTCACTGCACACGCACAACATGCAAGGCTTGCACGCGTTTATACGCTCAAGAGTGATCACAGAATGAAATGGTTAGCAGAGCATATGCATTTATTTATTTGAATTGTCTGGGACAGTATACTACGTACATAGCACAACACTGTAGAACACACCACTGGTGAGCTTGTACATTTTCTGTGCTGTAATAGGAAATACTAGCAGCTCTATTGTAGAGCCCTGGAGGACACCAGTCGGACTAGAATGGGTTTTAAGTGGTTAAAGATCCTTCTCAGGAGGAAAGGTAAAGACTCAAACGGTGCATCCTTGAAGCAAAAAAAACAACAACTAATATTTATTCTTAACGGCAACTGCCACTGTTTACCCTGAAGTCTTCATCAGGACGAAACAAAAATCAACACAAACCCTCGTGAATACAAGTCAAAACGTTGCCAGTGAATACATATTTGTTTGCATGGAGGATGGTGTGCCACTGCAGTGATTCTAAACATGTGGGCTGATCTACTAAATCAGTCAATTTGAGAGATGTGTAATACTACTGAATTGAATAGGAATGAGGTTACAAGCAAAACCAGCAGTATTTGTTTTATATAACAGTGTCTCCACAGATTACTCTTTGGAAAAAGCACGTTACTCTTCAACAGGAAACAGATTTTTTTTTTTTAAAGTTGTATTACAACCAAAACATATGCCACAAAATGCTAAGTTTTGTATCACCCTGTATGAGTTTTCATGTGCATCTTCAGATTCCATTTATAATTAACTTTTACAAACTGTGCAAGCAAAGGGCTTCTCACCTGTATGAATTCTCAAGTGTGATTTCAGATGATGATTTAGTCTAAATCTTGTGTTACAAACTGTACAAGCAAATGGCTTTTCTCCTGTATGAATCCTCGTGTGTTTTCAGATTTTCATTTCGGTTAAAGCTTTTGTTACAAACTGTACAAGCAAATGGTTTTTCCCCTCTATGAATCCTCATGTGTGTTTTCAGAGCACTCTTATAAACACAGACTTTGCCACACTCTGTACAACTGAAGCTTTTCTTTTCTGTTTGACTGGTCTCCCAGTCATCACTGTCATCAGTATCAGATTCAGAACGGTGTGAAGAGAGGAGCTGGTCATCACTAGATGGTTGTAATGCTCCACTGTCCTCTACATGAACTTGTGTTTTCATGTGTTCAGTTGAGGTGCTGGCTAAAGGCTCTTTCTCTCTCTCTTCATCTTCACCTTTCACTGCTAGTAAAGTCGACGTTGAACCTGCAGCCTCCTCTGGTCTTAGAAGTATCTCCTCCTGTTCCTCTTTAATCTGTGGAGGTTCTAGTTTCACCTGGACCAGACTGGAGCTCCTCTCCTCCGGTTCCTCTTCAATCTGTGGAGGTTCTAGTTTCACCTGGACCAGACTGGAGCTCCTCTCCTGGTGTTCAGGGGAAGCCTCCTCTTTACACACATCAGGAAGTAATTGGAGATCTAGAAGGAGGAGAGGAGGTAACGTCAGCAGAGAACATCTCGATGTGTTTTCTATATTGTATTTTTTAAATATATATATATTTCTTCGATACAGTATGTTTTATATTGGACTTTTTGATAAGTGTTAGTGTTCACATGCACTAAACTATTGTATTGACAAATCAGTAACCATTGCTTCCAATACACAGTCCATTACAGTGATTCTCAAGTGACCCCCAGTATGTTTGTTTGATTGATTGATTGGTTGATTGATTGATTGATTGATTGATTGATGGATGTAATGATTGAATGATTACATTTATCAGCCGTTTGAAACAGTAGAGTAGTATTACGTATAACAACATGTTGCAATGAGATGCGAATGGCACAATGAACAATTTGTGATGTTTTTATGACTATACATATGATATTATCATTGATAAGAGGAAAGCAAGCAAGCAAGCAAGAAAGAAAGAAAGAAAGAAAGAAAGAAAGAAAGAAAGAAAGAAAGAAAGAAAGAAAACATGAAACATACTTGTGTCCAGGTGTTCTTCTTTAACTTCAACTTTAACTTGAAGTTCAGGTTCCTGTTTAATAGAAACGCTGCTGGTTGGTGCTGGAGAACTCTGCAGGCTGGACTCCACACACTGGTCTGGAATGAAGGAACAGAATCAGGACTTTGATGTGAAGAGTGAATGTAAAACAGAGGGATTTTCAGGAAAGGTTTATTTTAACAATTAAGTCCATGATGTAATCTTTCAAACATGGTGTAATGGGCTGTACTTTCACTTGTAGATGTCCACCTGATCAATGTAAACTGCTTGCTGAATTGTTGAATTTTGATAGAGGTCATTAATGTTAGTGACACTATGCCACAAACTGATAACGAATCAGGTTGTAATTTAGTAGCTTCCGTTACCCTTTTCCTTATATTTAGCAATTTAAGTGTTGTTAAAAACAAAACAAAAAAAAGCCCCCACATGAGGACATCCACTGTCCCCATGAACCCACTCACCCAACTCAAAGTCCTGGAAGTGCTGGGGTAATCGTCTCTGTCTCTTCCTCCATGCTGGATGCTCTGGAGAAACGCTGCTGGTTGGTGCTGGAGAACTCATCTTCACACACTGGTCTGGAATGAAGGAACAGAACATTGGCTTTGATGTGACATTGGTTGAAATGAATGTTGAAAAGACTGTAAAATCAGTGCCCAAGAGAACATAGTCTTATGTAGAGATGGGGAAAATAATCCCTTGAAGATGAATCGCGATTCAGGTGTTAGCGTTACGATGGCAGTTCTGCAGTGATGCTGTTCTGCAGTCCTGCGTCTCTGATGCATACTTATAATAAAGAGCGAGTGAACATACACTCTTGCATACTTTTAAGAGTGTTTGTCGCCCAATGATCTTGTAAAGAGAACTACAGATTTAGAGGCATTTTAGGACAGAGTGACATACATGCACACCCACCAGTTCATTGGTATGCGTGGTTGTCATGGTGGGTGGTGACCCAGCTGAAGTTAGCCGGTTAATTCTGTGATGTAATAAGTATCTGTGTTTTTGGACCGGCACGTTTGACCCCACAAGGTGGCAGCCTACAGCTAAAACCCAAATAGAAAGGCAATACATAATTGCTCATACTGTAACAACCACACCAGGGGTCTAATGAAGTACTGTCAACCTCCTAGACGCATGAAAACCAGAAAAAGTACAAAACTATGGCACCGCCTCTTTAAGAGCTGACAGAAAAATACAAAAGCACAAAAAAAAGTCAGTTGACCATATTGTCTGTGCAGAAACAACACATTGGCTTACATGAAGCTTCATGGCACCTTCAGACCTTTATAAGTAGGCCTATATGTCTATATGCCTTTAATCTGACTATCAGAATTACTGTAAATAGCTTTACTATGCAATGAAATGAAGAACTTGGCTTCACCATCATTAATTAACTTTTTTAGCAGCAACGTATTTTTAACTAAATACAATGAAATACAGTTTTTAACCTTTTTACATGTAAATATAATGACAGAATTACATCATGTTTAACAAAAGTGCATGAAATTAATCAAACACCTTCCTTTGCAATGCACATTTTATTTTTATTTTTTCCACTTTCACTCAGAAAGGGTAAACCAAACTATGGTATTAGTTCTCCTTATGCCTTAGCCTTTATTGCAACAGACACTAACCCTATCTCTAACCCTAACCCTAAACCTTAGGCCCATGGGGAGTGTCGCCACTCCGACAATAAGAAGTCACTGTCGGAATGGAGATATGTCTGAATGGAGACATGTTCCCGATGTGAACACATAAAGCAATGCATCTTTAGCAATATTCCTCTGTCCCTTATAAGCAAAACACAACGTGCTGTATTGTAAGTAGCAAGCACAGTCCATGTCTACTAACCTTGTGCCTCTTCGGGGGAAGCTAAAACTGTAATTCATCACCCTAAAAGACACATAACAAAATGTGGATCAAAACAAACACGTGCGTTCACACTGTTATTGTGCAATGTTTCCTGGTTGCGTTGTACAGGAAGCTGTCATCCAGAACTCTCTTCAAAATAAGAGCATTTAACTCAAGACACAAAATAAAGGCATGTCGACTAAAAACAGATCTCTTTCTCAGTAAACAATAACTCTTTCTGTTCACCCAGGATATAAAATATGTCAGTGCAAAACGTAATTGGGTTCTTTACACATGCCCTCACTGTTTTGCCAGATTTACTGTGTTTTTTTTTTGCAATCATTTTAATGTTGTTTTATGTAAAGTTTTATGTAAAGCTCTACTTGTGCTTTATTCTTGCTCTATAAGGCACTTTGAGCTGCATTTCATGTCATGAAGGGACCTCAATAAAAATAAGCTCTCAAGCTTTATTGTGTTGTATCCTTTAATGTCCATTCATATGCATTTGTATCAATATAAAACATCAACACCTGCAGCTTTCAATTGGTTTTGATGTAAAGAAACAACTTATCAGGACAATAGAAGCTTCATTCATCCATGTTTTCTCCACACTGTAATTAAAGGGTTCTCTTGTGTGGTAGTGCCCCCTAGTGGACTGCATTGATTCCTGCATGGATAGTCATCCATGCCTCAATGCTTGAGTGAAACACTTCACTGCATGTGTTCCTTACTCTCTCTGGATGATTTATATTTATAGGAATCAGGGATTTTGTCATATATTGATAGACATTTTTCTTATGGCATAGTCTACCAGTATTTATTATCTATAAATAACATTTAGACAGAAATAACCTTTTTAGGCCACATTGAAAGTCTACCAGGGTCAGGTGTTATTTGTAGTAGTATGGTAAAATACATGGTCTGCAATGCTTCTGCTGAGAAAAAACAAAGAAAGGTGAACCACTCATACCCTATTCTGGGGTGAACATTCAGCAAAGAATAGCAGATCTATCTACGTTCACACCAACATGTCGGATGATGTGTTGTGAGCTTCAGTGGTGTGTTCTAGATCTTCTCAGAGGGTATACCATAATGTTCACTGCACACGCACAACATGCACGGCTTGCACGCGTATTTACGCTCAAGAGTGGTCACAGAATGAAATGGTTAGCAGAGGGTATGCATTTATTTATTCGAATTGTCTGGGACAGTATACTACGTACATAGCACAACACTGTAGAACACACCACTGGTGAGCTTGTACATTTTCTGTGCTGTAATAGGAAATACTAGCAGCTCTATTGTAGAGCCCTGGAGGACACCGGTCGGACTAGTAGGCTATAGGTTTTAAGTGGTTAAAGATCCTTCTCAGGAGGAAAGGTAAAAGACTCAAACGTTGCATCCTTGAAGCAAAAGAATATATTTATTTTTAACGGCAACTGCCCCTGTTTACCCTGAAGTCCTTCATCAGGACGAAACAAAAATCAACACAAACCCTTGTGAATACAAGTCAAAACGTTGCCAGTGAATACATATTTGTTTGCATGGAGGATGATGTGCCACTGCAGTGATTCTAAACATGTGGGCCGATCTACTAAATCAGTCAATTTGAGAGATGTGTAATTGTTAGGGGCCCCGGAGCACCTGCTCGTGACCCCAAGGGTGTGGCACCCAGGTCCTTCAAACCATACTACAATGACCGGGACCACCGTGATGCCCGCCGCAAGGGAGACAACCGCCAGGAGAAGCGCAGAGGATCCGTGGGCTCAGATAGACAGCAGTCACCTGGACCCACTGCCACTGCGGATCGCCAAGCCATGCCACCACCGCCAACACCCCAACAACAACCTCTGCAGCAGATGCAAGCTCCGGTGGCACAGCTTGGGCCTCACATGGCCTTTTATCCCATGCAAAACCTGCAACCACTGTACCCTGCACCAGCTCCAGTGCCGGCTCCAGCCCAGGCACCCACCACCCCTGTGACCCCTGCACCAAAGGAGAAGCAAGCAGGGAAGAGGAAGGAGAAACGCAACCACGTTCCTCGCCAGTGAGCTGGTGAAGAAATAATGTTATGGCCCAATATATTCTCCATATGTTAATCAACAAAAAGGGACATACATTTTATTAAGCAGTTAGTGTGCTAGTACTGTAGATGCATATATACTGCAAATAGTGTGCTAGTACTGTAGATGCATATATACTGCAAATGTAGAAAAGCTTCCTTTAAGCATAGGCTGTTGATTTCTGATATACCGTATAATGTATACTGTATTTTTGATATACTGTATGTGCATGCGAGAACTACATATATACGTGGTTTCTTCACTGACATGGGTAAAGGTTAAAAACTGACTGTACTCATAGTTCAGAACATGACATACTGTTTCCACTAGCCGCTTCGTTGCCTGCACCTGCGAGGCACGGCCTTGGACTTGGGGTGAAAAAGGGGGGGTTGTAGATGGTGCCAGGCTGTATCATCGACTCCCCGACATTCCTGTATCGCGCTAACGAACCGTTATCTTCTTATTGCCAACATGAGATACCGTTTCCGGAGGGAGTAAAGGGCAACATGTCGACTTCTAACATGTGAACCGGAGAACTCCCCAAATTCACGTGGACTGGGGAGTTGGTCTGGCCTTGAACTGTCTCCATTGCGAAACATCGTGCATGTTCATGCATGTACGTGCACAAGCGCGTGCCAAATGTGTGTGTGCTAAACTGAAGCTGTGTGTGTGTAACTCTATTGAGATGTTGTAGCGGAGCACCCTATAAAAGGCTGTGTATCCGTAGCTCTGGGCAGTTCTTTTCTGTCTACTTAGAGAGAGTTTTGACTCTGTTTTTAGTTAAGTACACATACTGTACTTCTTTTTAATTTTCATTACCAATTTCTGTATTGGTGAGCTTATAATTTGTAACTGTTTTTATTCACTAAAGCTTTTTAATTCACTTTTGCTTGGTGTCTGTCTGAATTCATTTTCTAGAGTTTACAACTTTTAAGGTTTTGACTTTTTAACTTCCCTTCGGGGAAGTTCCGCTTCCATGGGAAAGAGGTGTTAGCATCTCAGGGCACTCAAAGCAACTTCTGGCTGTTGGAGCTGAGTTAGACTTTTGGTAAGAATCAACAAGTATATTTTCTTAATTTAAAAAGTCTTTCACCTTCTCAGTGACTGACACTGCGCGTGCAGGTGTCAGTTGGGTATGCTTGGCAGACAATAAAATACAAATTCCCAACCCTAACCGGACGGACAGTTTGTCCGCAGTGGGCTCTTTTGTATCAAATAAGTCAAGCTGCTTTTCTCCAAAAAACAGTCCCTGGGAGAAAGCTACAAGGTAACAGTTTCACACTTTATATTGTCTTTGTGGTTTTGGCATTCTCCATCCAGACCTATGGTCTACATTTCTCAAGAAAGGTGCAATATTCTTGGTCTATAAAATAAAGTCGCTGTAGATAGTAATAATATTCACCAGTTAAAGAGGGTTTCATAGACAGTTCAGTCTTTATTCAGAGAAAGTTGTATTTGTACAGTAATAGGTGCATATACAGTAATAGTAGGTTTATACAAATGAGAAAGGTTATAACACCTGTTTGTGTTAACTTAAAGGTATAGTGTAGTGTTAGTAACAGTGTTAGTGACAGTGTTTAAAAAGAGATCTGGTAACTTCTTGGGCTTAGGACCTGAGGAGGGTTCCGGGCGGCTTAGAGGAGTGCTTTAAAGGTGAAAGGGCATTCAGTAGCTCCAAGCTCATTACATGGCGTCCCTGGGTGGGCATTGATTGATTATTGATTATTGATTAGTAATTGATTAATTAAATTCGTGTCCACCGCCACATAAAGAATAGCCGAGAGACCCTTGGAATATAGTTATTACTACAGAAGTAAAGGATAGTTAATATTATCAAGGCTTAAGTGTTTTTATTCACAAAACTCCCCGGAGCGTCGGAGATTTTGAACATAGTGAAGTGGAGGTCTGTGTGCGCAGCAGACGGCCAGTATCGGTAAAAACATCTCCATTAGGAACTAGATAAAATAGCAGTTGAGAACATCTAATAATATTATAACAACCTTTGCGACCAACCTAAAAAGTTTCAGGCATGGACTCTGCCTATCCCACCGCCACAGACAACGCTCCTGCGGGAGCGGTTGGCGGGGCGAGGCCTGCCTCCCCTACTCCCTCGACTGGCACCATGGCACCCCCATCGGTGGACTCGTGGGACGAGGACATTGACAGCAGTACCTACGACAGTATGGGCGTAATGGCCCCAGTAGTACTGCATAACACATGCGGAGGACAAGCGGCCCGTTACGAATCCAGTACGGGGAGCGCATATCCTGATCTCCAAACGTTGCTGAATTGGAATCAGGGAGCAACGCGAGCCGACGCTACAGCCCCCCTTCCTTGGCTACATGGCCCCACAGGGACCGGTGGCCTAGAATGGGATCCCCAGACAAACGACGGGGAACAGGCTGAACCTGAGCTGCAGGGGAGACTTCCCCCGCCGCCTCAGGTGCTGGACACTTTCTCCTGGCAAATCCCCGCCAGGACACACACCATAACCCCCGAGAGAATGGTGAAACTAAAGATTTCCTCCGAAAGGTTCGAACAACTCGTGCCTGCAGGAAACAGGCCCTTTGTGGTGAATCCCGCAAATAGGTACCTAGACAACAATGCGGGCATGGCGGCAGCCATAGCACACGGTGCAGGTCGAAGCTACGCCACATGGTGCCGAAACATAGTGGAGTCCCGACCAAACCGAAAACTCGAGAATGGAGAAGTACTGGTATGTGCACCATACCAACTTGCCCATAAAGGATATCAAGGTATTATCAACATGGCTATGCAGAATGTTGCTAGAGGCACCAGGGAGGAAGACCAAAGGTCTACCCTTCTGGCATACTATGGCAAGCTCTTTGCTCAAGCCTATGACATGCAAGTTTATAACCTAGTTATGACCTTGTTTGGAACTGGTACGTGGGATTACGACCAGGCCCTCAGCATTTGGTGCTTTATGGAGATGTTCCAAGGCCTGCCCGACGACCGGCTAGAAATAACTTTGCTGGTCCCAGAGGCATGGCTGGCTAACACTCTCCGCCGAGCCCAGATGGAGGCCTGGCCGCCACACCAGAGGCACGGGTGGGGCGACACATTCGCAAACGCCCGAAGTACTAACGTGGTGCAAGATCTCATACAACGGGTGGAGAGTCACCGCATAACGGCCAATCGAACTTGGCCCATGACAGGCGAACAAAACAATGGGATGAGAGGCCCTCCCCCGGAGGACCGGAATGCGTGGTTAACCACCTATCCCCCGGCAGGGCCTTCACAAAGCCCACTTCCCGCGGAGGAACCTAGGGGGCAGCCTCGAGAGGTGAGAGGTCCTGACCTCGAAACCACACCGCTCCAAACCCCCCAGGCCCCCGTGGGGGCACATAGACAGCTGCCGGCACCCGGTCCCCTATACCAGGATACAGGCCGGGTGCAGACACGGTCACAGAGAAGAGGGGACGCCCACAGGGATCCACCGCCCCTCTACCGGGGAACTATCCCTCTGGACCCCTCAAGGATTGTGGCGCCAGAACAGGCCCCGAGGTCATCACCTGACCTTGGGAGGCCTTTGGCCGCCTCAACACCGGGACAGGTTGAACAGTCCATACCTATGGAGCGAAATCCTGTCTCACCTACATCCCGACGACTCGAGGTGTCAGATCACGGGGCATTCCCCGGACCCTCCAACGAGGATCTGGGAGTGGTGCTGGAACCCCCTAGGAACACCCCCATGGAGATTGACGTTCAAAATGGGGACCTAGTGGAACACCCCACTCATGGCCTGTGGGCAATACTCACCTTTACAACCACGTCTTTGTCAACGACGGAAAAGTGGGAGACGTATCTCACAGGAAAAGGTGGTACTCCATACAGAAACCTCCGAAAGGACGTGATGGAGGCCAGAATACCATACAACCTGGATGCTGGTATACCTGTGGTGACTCCCTGCCTGGGAATCCTCCCGGGTGCCTCCAAAATAGTCCACCTGGCTCTTAGGGAATCCACGCTACAACTTAGAACCCTCAAAGACCAGGAGAAGGCTAAAATGGAGCGGGACATAAGGAAAGCACTGCTTGCACGGTCCTCTTTCGAGGGGACCGGAGCGCCAGGTAACCCCTACAGACTGGCGATCATGATGAAATGGGGTAGATTCAAGGTCCAAGGCTTGAGGAAGACATGGATGCAAGAGGCCATACTGGCCGCCATTTATTCCCTCAGAAACACACACAACATGTTCATTCGGTTGTTGGTGAACGATGGGGACTTCGAGGCAGTCTCGGCTCTGGTACGGGCCAGAGAGGCTGCCGAGGCTTCAGAGGCTGGATCCGTCAGGTCAACGGGCCGAAACAGCCAAAGAAGCAGCGCCGGTGCGGAGTCCCGATCTGGGGGCTCTGCTCCAGGCACCCCAAACCGCTCCTTCTCCGTCACGCGGAGAGAGCAGAACCAAAACCAACCCCCAAGGGGTAGACAAGCTACTAGAGGGACCCCTAGGGTGCGGTTCGACCCGCCACCGCAAGCCCCTCGTCCGCTTGAACCCCCAGGGATTTTAGTTCGCAACTCCCCCCGTGTCGAGGAGGAGGACGAGAGCGAGGAAGACTCAGACCCGGACTACGAGCCGGAGGACGAGGAATCCCAGTCTAGGGCATCCTCAAGGGCCTCTTCGGTCTCTGAGTCAGAGTCTAGGTCAGGCTCTCGTTCCAGGTCCAGGGAAAGGCAAATGTACCCTCGGGGCCCGCCTCCCAGAGCTAGGAACAAGAACGCCAAAGCCCGGCTACTGAGGCCTCTAAAAGTGGAATCTCCACTGAAAGGCAAGCTCTTCCAAACCCGCAGTGGACTTAGCTGGACCACGGGTATCGAAGGTGTCCCGGCTGGGGACGAAGGAGAGCTTAGGGGCAACGAGTCAGGACAAATGTGCGAAGGATACCCTGTCGAGTGGGAAACTGCCAGAGCACTGGCGCGATCACCCTCGGCGGAGAGAGTCCTCTGGCAACATGGCCTGACCGGGTCCTTCAAGGATGCTTACCTGCACGCGGGTTATGAAGCGATGCGGGAACAGGTCATACTGAGGGATCAGGCAATGGCAGAGCCTGCAAGGAGGTTTGTACATTATAACAACACCCCCTCGGATCCCGGTATAACCATGAGGGAAGATTTCTCCCCATACCAAGCCAGGCGGGAATATTCATTTCCTTCCAGATTGGCACCCACCCCAATAACAAGCAGCACCAGAATGGGTGCTTCGTTTCGCCCGGAAGGGAACCGGCTCTCGGGCCAAGGCCACCTTTCAGGGGAAGAATCATACGTTAGCGACCTCCTTAGCAAGGCGCAGTTGATGAAGAATTTGACCACGGCGAGAGACCCGGGTGAGACGCAAGCAAACTACTTGCGGAGAACAATCCCTCTATTTGAGGGGTCTATACTCTATCACGATCCAGAGGCAGCCCGCATACTGGGCCATGTCAGGGGCTTGGACGTCCCCGGAGGGGCCTCCCTCGAGTCCCTGAGCTCAATGGACGTGAGAATTCCCGGGGTGAACCCTGGAGAGAGGATGGTGGAAGAATTAGCCACCCTGGTAGCGGAGGGGGAATTGAACTTGGCTGTTGCAGCCGATAAAATCTCCTGCTCCGTGCCTATCAACCAAGCTACCCTCCTGCTGGAGAAGTTGTTCTCTAAAATCCCAGGAGGACTAAACCTGGCCGTGGGCTGTGCCCACTGGACACAGGCGCAGCTACGGACTGAATGTATGAAGTACGATCAGACCAAGGCGCTGCTCTCATTGAAGAAAAAACATGGGAATCAAAAAGGGTCAGAGCAACCCAAGCCGCAAGGCAAGAAGGCCCCGAGGAAAGAAACCCAGCCTAAGGCTGAGACAACCGAGGCCAAGGATTCAAAAAACGGGGAGCGGGGAGCCACCAAGAAGGCTCCCCCGAAAAAGGCTCCGGCGCAGAAACAGGCAGGGAAGGGGGGACCGAAGGTCCCAACCTTCCTGCCTGCAGAAGAATGGGCCGCCCTCCCACAGGAGGAGAAGGAGGCACGGATAGCTCTGAGAGCGGCGGCAAGAGCCGCGCGCGAGGCTCAAGAACAGGAGAAGGAACAGTGACCGAGCCTCCCTCAGCTATCATACACCTGACAATAGACCCCACCAAACGACCCCTGTTGAACGCTATAGCAAGCAAGACAAGGGAGTCAGATGGGAAACTTTTGTGTCAGTTAGGGACAGACCAGTATCGTTTAGATACCGGGGCTGAAATAACACTGCACACAGGTATTCCCATTACGGGATCCATGGAGGTGGAACTAGGTGATGGCTCAATCACCACTATGGGGACGGGGGACAAGCATGGAATACACGGGGTCGTTGGCCCCGTATATGCAGAACCCTTGATAGCCCCCAAAGACCTGATCATGATCAACCTGGAGGAAATAACTTCAGATGACTATGAGAAGGAATTCCTTTTCCCCGGTCTTGATACCCCAGAGCCACCTAAGAACGTATGTATTAAATATAGCCTTAAATACATGCGTCCCATAGATGTGGCAAAGGAGATTGAAAAGATTGTGGAAGCGTCGGACGGCCAACAGAAAGACCGAATCAGAGGAATTCTTAAGAGAGGCCGTCATGCGACGCATAAGAATGACGCTGGCAGGGTCGACCCCAAGTATACATATACTATTAGGGGTCGAGTGCCAGACAGACAGCCCCAGCACCGAGTGGACCCTCGGTGCAAAGCCGAGCTTACAGCTACCATTGATGAGCTGGAGCAAGGCGGGCAACTGAAGAGACTGGACTCCGCCCTCACCAACACACCTATCCTAGGGGTTCCAAAACCAGGTGGGGAAGGATGGAGACTAGTACATAATCTCATTGCCCTGAACGCGAGGTCGACCTCGGATACCAGGTCAATGTTCAACATTGCGCAGACAACCAGGAACTTGCCAAATAAACGGTTCAAGTCCTGTCTGGATCTGAAGAATGGCTTCTGGTGTGTGCCAATAGACGAACTGTCCACCCAAAAAACTGCGTTCACCTGGAACGGAGTCTCCTATGGCTGGACCGTTTTACCACAGGGCTTTAAATCTAGCCCCTCGCACTTTCAGAGTGTCGTTGAGGACATCCTGAAAGGCCTGGATGTCACGGTATATGTGGACGACATTTACTGGACAAATGAGACTGAAGACGAGCACCTTGACCTGCTAGACCAGGTGGTCACCCGCCTGGCATCCTCAGGGCTCAAGATTGGCCTCAAGAAATGCGAAATCGCAAAATACTCTTTGAGGTACCTGGGTTTCAACATAACTGACACTGGGAAATCGGTCAGCAAAGAGTACCTAGAACAAATCGCTGCCCTTCCCCAGCCTACCTTGTTGGCTCACCTGGATCATGCCCTGGGAAAGTGTGGTCACATAATGAACCACGTCCCGGGGTACGCTGCCAAGGCAGCACCCCTACATAGACTCAAGGGAAAGGCACTTCAGGGTAAGAACCCCCGCAACCGGAACATACCGATAGCGGACGCCAAACCCCACTGGTCTATATTCCAAACCCATGTGCTGGAACATTGCACCGATTTGGAGAAAAGAGACCCCGGGAAGCACTTGGAGGTTTTCCCTTGCCTGGAAGGTGAGGGAATAACTCTCAGGTGCATGAACCGTTTGGGCAAAGCCCCATGTCTCTTTTTGTCCATGCAATTCTCCAGCCCAGAGCAGAGATATCCCGACCAAGAGCGAATTCTCTGCGGAGTATTCAAGTTCTTGAACGGACTGAAAGACCTCGCTCAAGACCGAGACGTGATAGTCACCACGGAGTACCCCGCACTGCAGTGCGCATCCAAGGGGACTATCTCAGGGTCACGAGCCATGTCGCAGAGGTGGGGACACTGGGCCGGAATGCTTACTGACCCTCGGGTTAAGTTTATAACCACCGGCACCAAATGTCCCATCGAAGCAAAACCTAAGCCCCAGGCCCCCGTGGAGGAACCCCCCTGGGTCCTGTACACTGATGGGAGCCAGCAGAAGGCCGACGGCGACCGGGCCAAATGGGCATTTGTCCTTAAACACAAGGACAAGACCGTGAAATCATCCTCAGGATGGATTGACGGTTCGGCCCAGATGGCCGAGGTGACTGCCATACTAGAGGGAATTATCACAGCTAGGGGTAAACACATCCACAAGCTGTTGATCGTGACCGATAGTGACTACTGCTACCAAGGTGGGGCTGAGAACCTAGAGTTCTGGGAAGCTAAAGGCTATGAGACAAGCTCAGGCCGCCCCATGGCTCATGGTGAACTCTGGGCTCTCATAGTAGAGCAATCCAAAAACATGAGGCTCTCGTGGAAATGGATTAAGAGCCATACGGATGGAGAAGGCATCCACTTCACCGGGAACCGGGAGGTGGATGCCCTGGCCCAGCGCAGACAGCTGGCCAATGCAGTTGGGCTGAAACGCCTGCGCCTAGCCCTGCCGATGGCGTGGGGCAAAGGCAAGGTGGTGGAAGTGCCCGAAGACGAGGCCGACCACATAATCCGGACGATTCATGTGGGTCTCGGTCACGTGGGCAGCCAAAGGCTACTCAAGTACCTGCGGACGCAGGATTTGCTGATCCCAAAAGCTAGGCAAAGAGCTATCACGGTGCGTAAGGCATGTGAACGCTGTGCCCTAGTCAGGGGCACAAAACCGGAATTTGTACCTCCAGGGCAAATTGCGGTGCCCATAGCGGGCACGAATTTTTCTGCCGATGTGTTTGGGCCTATGTCCCAGACAACGCGGAAAGGACACAAACACGGGCTGGTTATCGCTGATAACGGGCCTGGTGCCATAAGGGTGTATCCTATTAAGACACCTACCGCGGCGATCATTTGCCACTGTATATCCCAATTCCTACGGGAAGAGAACGGGGTACAGTCCCTGCGAATGGACAATGCGACTTATTTTACGCACACTAGCGTTAAGTCTTTGCTGGAGGATGAGGGTATTCAGGTGGAATACTCAGTTCCGTACCATGCTAAGACTAACGGAGTTGCGGAGAGGGCTGTTCGCTCAGTGAAGGAACAGATAATTAAAGAGGGCATGGAGAGCTCTTGGGATGAGCCTTCTCCTCTTCTCAAAATTCACCAATCGGTCAACCTTGGGAGAGAGGAGAAGAGATGTGTGTCCAAAGATAACACGGGTGTCTCTTGTCCTTTCTCCACAGGTGAAGCTGTTTGGGTGCTGAGAAAACCCCTGCCAGGAAACCCCAGCAAGAAGTGTGAATCAATAGACACCGTTGCTGAGATCCTTGGCCCACATAGGCTTAGGTTGGAGAACTCGGGCATAGTTCATATAGACCAAGTTCGCAAGACCAGGTGAGCACTGAGAAATGGCCGAAGCTTCGGGTAGTACACCCTTAGTTAGGGATGGAGAGGTTGCGCCAGGCATGGGGCAGGTAACTGTTGGTTCTCGTAAGGAGATGCCCTTTGCTTTGGAGTGCGCCAGACAAAAAGTGTTGATCTGTGTAGCGCCAGGACGGTCCCCAGTCTCTGGGGACAGTGGAGTTGGAAAGAGTGCCAGCGCCTGGTTAGGCGTATCCGATGGAGCGGTGAAGTTGGCCAGGGAAGGCTTCATGCCGACGGTGAGGTCAGTGGTGCATAATCCGAGCCTAGACATGGCAGAGGATGGATGGTTACCTAAACCAGAGTACGTGGCGGGGCCTGCGGGCCACCCCATTCTCTGGCAAAGGTATGGACACAGTCTGGGGAAGTGCATGCTATGCCTGATCCCAGTGACCAACCTGCTGTGGCAGGGTCCATCTCGCAACCGCCCGCCCCAAGTGCCGCATGATGGCAAACCCCTCCTTCGCCCTGGTGGCGAGGCCTTTACCTTTGGGCCTAAAGAAGGACCCAGGGGATGTAGAGCGTTGGTATGCCCGGGGTGCTACGTCCTGTACGGACCGGACCGCGCATTGCTCTGGCTGCCTATCCTGTCATGACCGCTGAAACAGCGGCCAGTTGCTCATGCACATGGCTAGGTTTCGCCCTGGCTAAATGCAAATACCATGGGGGAGTGAAGTTGAACTCAGGTATCCATCTGACCAAGGGCGGTGGTTTCCTGCAAGCCGGTGACGCACCGGTTCGCAAAGGAGCCCACGGCCGTGGAGGTATCACCTTCAAGGGCAGCATGGAGAATCTGGACAGTCTGATGGAAACCTCCCTCGAGCGAACTCTCAGCCTCTCTTTCCCCAGGGCTATGCCCTCCAGGGGATCCAGGTTGTATTCAAACCGTGGTCCAGATACTTTCTGGGTGAAGGACACGGAGGAGCGAGCCAAGCTTTTCCCCAAATATCAGTTGCCTAGCGAAGCTAGCAATATCAAGGGGATGGACCTGCTGCTTGACTGTGCTAGTCTGTTTCGTATGATGCTGGCGGCCAGGGCCCTTCTGGCGATCCCTGGCCTGGTGGCAGTGTCGTTCCAAACAGATATGCCTAAAGATGGCGATACACCTGACTGGTTTACCACAGTTAGCGGGGAGTTAAATGATAAAGGTTTCAGAGAAACCCTATCAACCAAACTCCTGGTGAGGAATGGCCCCGTTGTGACCCGCAAGGGGTCAGGAGGTGAGCCTATCGCTGTGGGGTCTACTATCCGGCCTGCCGGAGGGGGAGAGTACCAATTCGTGGTTTTCTCAATCACTCTGGAGGTGGGGGCTATGCCACATCCCATTAGAGGGATCTCTGTGGACATAACCCCTGGTACCGAGAATCCAGTGGTGGGAGACCCATTAAGGGTCTCACGGATCAAACCACGCAGGGTGCACTTCCAGGGCAGTGCAGGGTTGGGGCCTAAGGGGGATACCCTATGGAAGTTTTTGGCTGGCCTTTCCCTTAAAAAGGAGAGAAGGTCAAAGGATTCCGAGTAATTGATGCTGTTCCACGGCGGGCCCCTAACCTTGTTGCTCTCTCTTTCAGGTAATCCTGCCGGTAAGAGAGAGTGAGAGGGGGGGAAGCCGAGATGGATGCCCGCCTGGTCCGTATAGCCCTGTTGGAGGCTCCTGGAATGGGTAGGACAATCACCTTGGCCCGCTCAACGCATCTTGAGGAGTCGAGAGAGGGCCTGATATCCTCGACAGAAGAGGGAACCGTGCAGTCTGGGGAACCAGTAACAGAGCCCGAGGGGATTGCACCTAGTATGGTTCGCAAGCCCAAGGTTTCCATCACCAACCTAATCACCAGGCACATTATGAAGGGGACCCTTCTGATAATGGCAGTGGTGATGGTGCTGGGATTCGTAAGGGCCCTCAAGTACCCCAAGACTCGCACGGAATGGGAATTCAGAGACCCAACTATCAGAGAGCATGAGGGGGTGCCGGTAGTATACGCACGTATAACCAGCCCTATCCCCTGTGTTCCTGAAAATCTCACTGACCGGTGGTTGGCCTATAATAATTATAAGGCCACAGCACTGGGCAGTAGCCCGCCCGCAGGCGGCTGGGGTGAGCCCCCAGAATGTTCAGTAGCCAGCACGGAACCTGAGTGTTGGGTGCTTGAACCTAGACATGGTTGTAACGGTCATATCACATGGCAGGATCTCAGTGACCAAGTAGACGAGGTATCTCAGGGGGCAGAGGGGGCGGTAGTACTGAGAGTCTACCCATCCGACCCTGTCGGTGAGATATCTACAAGCGTCAAACTGGCCAAAGGGATTCAAAAAGTATACCAATGTACCACGGTCACTGCCCGATCTCGCTACAGCAGTGAGAAGGAATGGGGACTGTGGGAAGACATATCCAATTGCTCCGATGCCTCAGTGGATGGAGCCGAGGCGGTGGAACTAAGGATACATCGCAGAGAGTTAGCCTTGGAAGGGGATATAGCCGCTGAAAAAGTGACTTTGCTCACTGTTTGGCCACCGTCCCCTGAGAGGGAACTCCAAGCGCTGCTGAGCTACGTGTCACCACTGAGGAATAATTCCTCTTCCCCGAGAGCAAGGAGGGCTACGCCCGGCTACAAGCCACCACCGGTCACCGACCAAGCGGGTGGCTGTCCCCACAGAATCACTACCAAATGGTTTAAGTGGATTGTGGGGATAACCAAGCCAGGCAAGAAGATGTACTCCTACCCACCCGGCTTGCTGTGGATGAAAAATCGGCCGCTCGCTGGTGGGAAAACTCTATACTACATGGACACTCCGGTGTTATCAGCTGACCAGGTTGGGGCAATAGAGGGTCCATGGGGAACCAAGGTGGTTGATTCATTGCTCACGTGTGTAGCAGCCAAGCTCGACCCCACCGACCTCCCATGGAGGGGACTTACGGTGGAGAAAGTCATCAAACGCCTAGCGAACAAGATGGGGGAACTAATACCCATCTGTCGTGAAGGAAAACGGATGGGGATCCCACGTGACTCCCTAACTGTCCGCACGAATGGGACTATAATCCCTGGTCAATCCTCATGCAGAGTAGACTTCAGAACTATGCTGAGGAGGTTTAGGGTGTTCCCTGACTTGACAGCCTCACAGACCTCGTGGGGTAAATGGGATCATGAAGGGCCTTTAAACAACATAAAAAACTATGCGGGTTTGGGCCTGACGAACGAAGAAGTGAAACTCCTCGATAAGTGCTGGGTCAGACCTGGGAACACAGAGGAGGAAAGGCTGAAGATGTTCCTTCATCAACAGTTTGCGGCCCAAGTTTTGGGATTCCAACTGTATTCATGGCGCCAATTAATCGGGCGGGGTGAAGGGACATCAGGGGCCAACCCTACTCTTTACCCGGGCTCCTTCATGGTCACTCTGGGGGGAAATAACAAAGATCCTCCAGAAGAGACCAGGCCGAACCCTAATATCAATCCGGACAAGACTGAAAGGCCTGTTCGGGAATGGATATTGGATTGGAAGAGGGAAGACCCCCAAAAGCCGTTCTCTAGACTACCAGAAGACGATCGGAACCAAAGAAAAATCTCTCTTCCTCCACCCCTCATATTAGCGAAGAAAACCGACACTGGTTTTATCCTGCGCTGGGGGTTGGAACCTACGTACAAGGCCACGGGAGCCCAGGTGGGAGCGTATCCTCAGACTACATATGGTATCAGGGGAAAGCAGTATTGTACCTTGGAAGATCAAAGCCAGTGTACAACCCAAGACACTCATCCAGCAACCCATGTGGATGAGGCAACTTCTGCCATGGTGGATATAGCTTCCACCAGAACCATAACTCACGTGACCGAGGGCAATGGTCATGAGGTCGCATGGATCAATTGGGGCCCCCTTAAAAGGGACCAAGCTGCCGAAATAGGTTGTGACGCTAAGAAAATGGTGGCACGATACTATGTCACACGCAATCCTCCTCCCCAGGAGCATGCATGGAACAACATGCACTGGTATGACTCTCCTGTGTTGGAGAAAAAATATGATTCCTGGAGGTGGAGGCCTGTGATAGGAAGACAAGAAAGTGAGTTTGTCAACCCAACAGAGGGAGTCGGGGCACCGGCAATGTTGGTACGTTGCTACCAGGCCTCCCCTACGTCTCCACTAGGACCGAAGCAGGACACCCTAGACTGGGCAGGGCGGACTGAACGGTGTGGACCCCTTGACTCTGTGTCAGCTAGGCTCTTGGACAAGGGGTTTCCTTACTTCTGGCCGCCCGATGCGTACCTACTGAATCGTTGGGGATTTGCCAACGGTCCATTTTGTAACAACAACGGCAAAGGCAATTGCCATTGTTATGGCACCTGTGGACAGGCTGGTTGGGTGGGAGCCCTTTTAGGGCCATGTGATTCAGTGTTCATGGACTTCGGCACGCCATGGGCTCCCCCATCTGATTACCTAGTCTCAGGGAGGCCATCATTGAATCCGGGAATCGGATGGACGGCCCGAACATTCTCCATGCAGGCCGTGTACCCCAAAACTCATGCAGTCAACATGACTAATGGTACGTGTCACCCTAACCGATGGCCTGAGGCGGATTACAGGAAAAGGCCTAGGACCGGCTGGGGTGATTTCAAGTCGGCCACATTTCTGTTAACCTCAATAGTAGGTTATGCGGCTATCGACATAGGAGAGTCCGTAAAGGAAGGGACTATAGAGGCGTTCGAAGAAGTCACATCTGTATTTCAGACCTCCTGGAGAGTTGTAGCAGGTGTGCTCAAATGGGCTATCCCTTGTTTGATGTTACTGGGATGGTTTATCGTGTTCTCAGTACTGTACCGCCTGGGCCTCCTAGGGGGCGTGGGCAGAGCTCTCAAGGACATGCTGAAATGGATGTGTGCAAAGAGAGGAGGAGCTCAGAGGGAGGGGCGTCCCCTCCCATGAGGAGGAGCCGTGGCCTGAGGCGCTGCATAAAAGGAGCCCCTCAGGCTAGCTCTTGTCATAACTCCCGTTGGCTGTTATATGGACGTTGCTCAGGCACTTAATATTCTGCGTGAAGAATTTAAACCCATCTACGACCTAGCCATGGCCAGCGAGAGACAAGAGCAGATCATCAGCCTGGATGACATGGACGATGACAATCTTCTTGCCATGGATCCTGAGGAAAATGACTTACTTTCCGAGGGCCAACCGGAGGAGGACCGGAGTGGAGCAACCACTCCGGCTCCAATGGATGAACACTCTGAGCCCTCTGGGCTCGAAGGAGGGGCAGTCTGGAGGGTGGTGATTCCTCCCCCTGCCGATACCCAAGACGACGAGGACGAGGAGGCTGGGATGCCCAGAATGCAGCTGTATAATACTAAAGGTGCTAAAATCGCCGATGACAGCCTGAAAATCCCCCAGGTCTGGGAGGACATCGTGGGCATTCGCAGAGGGCATATGTCCAACAAAGATCCGTTCCTGACACCCAACTGGGAGACCTACGTGCTGCTGAAAACTGTTTCCATCAAGCGGTCGGTGATCTACAGCCGCTTGGTGGGAAACAACTGGCGCTCCATCGTTCCTGTGTGCGTGACCACCTACAGGGTCATGCAAAACAACCTACGCTACCAGTCTGGCGAAGTGTGGGCAACTATTGAGACCCAGGCAGCAGGGCGAAACCGCTTCGGCATCCTGGAAACCATCCTGGGCCCCAGGATGATCCGGGGAAAATGGGAGAAGAATTCCCAGGGGATTCGAGAGGTTACTCGAGACCCCAAAGTGTGGCCATCCGATGATGTTGTGGCTGCACTCGAGAAGAACCATGGTGCCAGAGGGGGTGTTAGGGGCCCCGGAGCACCTGCTCGTGACCCCAAGGGTGTGGCACCCAGGTCCTTCAAACCATACTACAATGACCGGGACCACCGTGATGCCCGCCGCAAGGGAGACAACCGCCAGGAGAAGCGCAGAGGATCCGTGGGCTCAGATAGACAGCAGTCACCTGGACCCACTGCCACTGCGGATCGCCAAGCCATGCCACCACCGCAAACACCCCAACAACAACCTCTGCAGCAGATGCAAGCTCCGGTGGCACAGCTTGGGCCTCACATGGCCTTTTATCCCATGCAAAACCTGCAACCACTGTACCCTGCACCAGCTCCAGTGCCGGCTCCAGCCCAGGCACCCACCACCCCTGTGACCCCTGCACCAAAGGAGAAGCAAGCAGGGAAGAGGAAGGAGAAACGCAACCACGTTCCTCGCCAGTGAGCTGGTGAAGAAATAATGTTATGGCCCAATATATTCTCCATATGTTAATCAACAAAAAGGGACATACATTTTATTAAGCAGTTAGTGTGCTAGTACTGTAGATGCATATATACTGCAAATAGTGTGCTAGTACTGTAGATGCATATATACTGCAAATGTAGAAAAGCTTCCTTTAAGCATAGGCTGTTGATTTCTGATATACCGTATAATGTATACTGTATTTTTGATATACTGTATGTGCATGCGAGAACTACATATATACGTGGTTTCTTCACTGACATGGGTAAAGGTTAAAAACTGACTGTACTCATAGTTCAGAACATGACATACTGTTTCCACTAGCCGCTTCGTTGCCTGCACCTGCGAGGCACGGCCTTGGACTTGGGGTGAAAAAGGGGGGGTTGTAGATGGTGCCAGGCTGTATCATCGACTCCCCGACATTCCTGTATCGCGCTAACGAACCGTTATCTTCTTATTGCCAACATGAGATACCGTTTCCGGAGGGAGTAAAGGGCAACATGTCGACTTCTAACATGTGAACCGGAGAACTCCCCAAATTCACGTGGACTGGGGAGTTGGTCTGGCCTTGAACTGTCTCCATTGCGAAACATCGTGCATGTTCATGCATGTACGTGCACAAGCGCGTGCCAAATGTGTGTGTGCTAAACTGAAGCTGTGTGTGTGTGTAACTCTATTGAGATGTTGTAGCGGAGCACCCTATAAAAGGCTGTGTATCCGTAGCTCTGGGCAGTTCTTTTCTGTCTACTTAGAGAGAGTTTTGACTCTGTTTTTAGTTAAGTACACATACTGTACTTCTTTTTAATTTTCATTACCAATTTCTGTATTGGTGAGCTTATAATTTGTAACTGTTTTTATTCACTAAAGCTTTTTAATTCACTTTTGCTTGGTGTCTGTCTGAATTCATTTTCTAGAGTTTACAACTTTTAAGGTTTTGACTTTTTAACTTCCCTTCGGGGAAGTTCCGCTTCCATGGGAAAGAGGTGTTAGCATCTCAGGGCACTCAAAGCAACTTCTGGCTGTTGGAGCTGAGTTAGACTTTTGGTAAGAATCAACAAGTATATTTTCTTAATTTAAAAAGTCTTTCACCTTCTCAGTGACTGACACTGCGCGTGCAGGTGTCAGTTGGGTATGCTTGGCAGACAATAAAATACAAATTCCCAACCCTAACCGGACGGACAGTTTGTCCGCAGTGGGCTCTTTTGTATCAAATAAGTCAAGCTGCTTTTCTCCAAAAAACAGTCCCTGGGAGAAAGCTACAAGGTAACAGTTTCACACTTTATATTGTCTTTGTGGTTTTGGCATTCTCCATCCAGACCTATGGTCTACATTTCTCAAGAAAGGTGCAATATTCTTGGTCTATAAAATAAAGTCGCTGTAGATAGTAATAATATTCACCAGTTAAAGAGGGTTTCATAGACAGTTCAGTCTTTATTCAGAGAAAGTTGTATTTGTACAGTAATAGGTGCATATACAGTAATAGTAGGTTTATACAAATGAGAAAGGTTATAACACCTGTTTGTGTTAACTTAAAGGTATAGTGTAGTGTTAGTAACAGTGTTAGTGACAGTGTTTAAAAAGAGATCTGGTAACTTCTTGGGCTTAGGACCTGAGGAGGGTTCCGGGCGGCTTAGAGGAGTGCTTTAAAGGTGAAAGGGCATTCAGTAGCTCCAAGCTCATTACAGTAATACTACTGAATTGAATAGGAATGAGGTTACAAGCAAAACCAGCAGTATTTGTTTTATATAACAGTGTCTGCACAGATTACTCTTTGGAAAAAGCATGTTACTCTTCAACAGGAAACAGATTTTTTTTTTAAGTTGTATTACAACCAAAACATATGCCACAAAATGCTAAGTTTTTTGTATCACCCTGTATGAGTTTTCATGTGCATCTTCAGATTCCATTTATAATTAAAGCCTCTTTTACAAACTGTGCAAGCAAAGGGCTTCTCACCTGTATGAATTCTCAAGTGTGATTTCAGATGATGATTTAGTCTAAATCTTGTGTTACAAACTGTACAAGCAAATGGCTTTTCTCCTGTATGAATCCTCATGTGTGTTTTCAGATTTTCATTTCGGTTAAAGCTTTTGTTGCAAACTGTACATGCAAATGTTTTTTCTCCTGTATGAAGCCTCATGTGTCTTCTCATGTGTGATTTCAGATGTTCATTTCGGTTAAAGCTTTTGTTACAAACTGTACAAGCAAATGGCTTTTCACCTGTATGAATCCTTATGTGTGATTTCAGATGATGATTTAGTCTAAAGCTTTTGTTACAAACTGTACAAGCAAATGGTTTTTCCCCTGTATGAATTCTCATGTGTGTTTTTAGAGCACTCTTACTAACACAGACTTTGCCACACTCTGTACAACTGAAGCTTTTCTTTTCCGTTTGACTCCTCGTGGATGGATTTTGTTTTAATGATTTCAGGTTCTGAGACAGCTTGCTGCTAAAAGACAATCTTTGTCCTCCCACATGTTGTGTCTTGTGTGATTTCAGTGTGTTTAAGACTGACTCATCATCCCTGGTCTCCCAGTCATCACTGTCATCAGTATCAGATTCAGAACGGTGTGAAGAGAGGAGCTGGTCATCACTAGATGGTTGTGATGCTCCACTGTCCTCAACATCAACTTGTGTTTTCATGTGTTCAGTTGAGGTGCTGGCTAGAGGCTCTGTCTTTCTCTCTTCATCTTCACTTTTCACTGCTAACAATGTCAACGATGTCCCTGCAGCTTCCTCTGGTCTTAGAAGTATCTCCTCTTGTTCCTCTTTGATCTGTGGAGGTTCTAGTTTCACCTGGACCAGACTGGAGCTACTCTCCTGTGGTTCCTCTTTAATCTGTAGAGGTTCTAGTTTCACCTGGACCAGACTGGAGTTCCTCTCCTGCTGTTCCTCTTTAATCTGTGGAGGTTCTAGTTTCACCTGGACCAGACTGGAGCTACTGTCCTGGTGTTTATGGGAAGCCTCCACTTTACACACATCAGGAATTAATTGGAGATCTAGAAGGAGGAGAAAGGAGCTAACGTCAGCAGAGAACGTTTTTAGATACAGTATGTTCTATATTGCACTTTTTGACAAGCGATACTTGTCAAAAAAGGTAATGGACAACATATGAATTAGTGTTCACGTGCACTAAACAACTGTATTGTCCTCATGTATTGCACATGAGGACATCCACTGTCCCCATGAACCCACTCACCCAACTCAAAGTCCTGGAAGTGCTGGGGTAATCGTCTCTGTCTCTTCCTCCATGCTGGATGCTCTGGAGAAACGCTGCTGGTTGGTGCTGGAGAACTCATCTTCACACACTGGTCTGGAATGAAGGAACAGAACATTGGCTTTGATGTGACATTGGTTGAAATTAATGTTGAAAAGACTGTAAAATCAGTGCCCAAGAGAACATAGTCTTATGTAGAGATGGGGAAAAGAATCCCTTAAAAGATGAATCGCGATTCGGGTGTTGGCAGTTCTGCAGTGATGCTGTTCTGCAGTCCTGCGTCTCTGATGCATACTTCTAATAAAGAGAGAGTCAACATACACTCTTGCATACTTTTAAGAGTGTTTGTCACCCAATGATCTTGTAAAGATAACTACAGATTAGAGGCATTTTAGGACAGAGTGACATACATGCATATAGAAGCATCTCTGTAAAGCCGACAGCTTGGAATAAACTCCCATTTACACCTAAGACAGACAGCCTCTGTAGATATCTTTAAAGGACAGCTCAAGACACAATTATTTACTCTTGCTTTTAGTTGATATTTAAATCTGTTGTTATTCATGTTGTAGCAAAGATAGTCAAGACTTGAACTGATGATCATGAATTTATAACAATCTAAATACCAACATAAGTCCTGACAGAAAAATACAAAAACACAAACAAAACAAAACAAAACAAAACAAAACAAAACAAAACTGTCAGTTACCCATCTTTTCATGAAGTTTCATGGCACCTTCAGAACACTATAAGTAGGCCTATATGTCCCTTTAATCTGACTTTAATTAGCTTTACTGTAATTAGCTTTACTTTGCAATGAAATAAAGAACTATTGGCTTCACAGTCATTAATGAACATGTTTCCCCCCCCCCTTTCTTTTTTAGCAGTAACATCTTTTAACTAAATACAATGAAATGCAGTTTAACCTTTTTACATGTAAATATAATGGCTAGAATTACATCATGTTTAACCAAAGTGCATGAAATACATCAAACACCTTCCTTTGCAATGAACAAATCGGTTTTTTTCAACACACTTTCAATCAGAAAGGGTAAACCAAACTATGGTTTAGCTATAGTTCTCCTTATGCCTTTATTGCAAAAATACGTTTTTTCATTCAATGTCCTTCATATGTATGCAGGATGTAAACAAATCAAGCAATGCATTTTCAACAATATTCCTCTGTCCCAAAAACAACGTGCTGTATTGTAAGTAGCAAGCACAGTCCATGTCTACTAACCTTGTGCCTCTTCGGGGGAAGCTAAAACTGTAATTTATCATCCTAAAAGACACATAACACAATGTGTGGACTCTTTCACAGGATCAAACAAACATGTGCGTTCACACTGTTATTGTGCAATGTTTCCTGGTTGCGTTGTACAGGAAGCTGTCATCCAGAACTCTCTTCAAAATAAAAGCGTTTAACTCAAGACACAAAATAAAGGCATGTCGACTCAAAACAGATCTCTTTCTCAGTAAACAATAACTCTTTCTGTTCACCCAGGATATAAAATATGTGCAAAACGTAATTGGGTTCATTACACATGCCCTCACTGTTTTGCCAGATTCACTGTTTTTTTGCTATCATTTTAATGTTGTTTTATGTAAAGTTTTATGTAAAGCTCTTGTGCTTTATTCTTGCTCTATAAAGCACTTTGAGCTGCATTTCATGTCATGAAGGGACCTCAATAAAAATAAGCTCTCAAGCTTTGTGTTTTATCCTTTAATGTCCATTCATATGCATTTGTATCAATATAAAACATCAATACCTGCAGCTTAGATTTGGTTTTGATGTAAAGAAACAACTTATCAGGACGCTTCATTCAGCCATGTTTTCTCCACACCGATAGTGCATAGTCATCCATGCCTCAATGCGTGAGTGAAACACTTCACTGCATGTGTTCCTTACTCTCTCTGGATGATTTATACAGGGATTTTGTCATATATTGATAAGACATTTTTATTATGGCATAGAGCCTACCAGTATTAATTATCTATAAATAACATTTAGACAGAAATAACCGTGTTCTTTTTAGGCCACATTGAAAGTCTACCATGGTCAGATGTTATTTGTAGTAGTATGTGGTAAAATACATGGTCTGCAATGCTTCTGCTGAGAAAAAAACAAAGAAAGGTGAATCACTCATACCCTATTCTGGGGTGAACATTCAGCAAAGAATAGCAGATCTATCTACGTTCACACCAACATGTCGGATGATGTGTTGTGAGCTTCAGTGGTGTGTTCTAGATCTTCTCAGAGGGTATACCATAATGTTCACTGCACACGCACAACATGCAAGGCTTGCACGCGTTTATACGCTCAAGAGTGGTCACAGAATTAAATGGTTAGCAGAGCGTATGCATTTATTTATTCGAATTGTCTGGGACAGTATTACGTACATAGCACAACACTGTAGAACACACCACTGGTGAGCTTGTACATTTTCTGTGCTGTAATAGGAAATACTAGCAGATCTATTGTAGAGCCCTGGAGGACACCAGTCGGACTAGAATGGGTTTTAAGTGGTTAAAGATCCTTCTCAGGAGGAAAGGTAAAGACTCAAACGGTGCATCCTTGAAGCAAAAAAAACAACAACTAATATTTATTCTTAACGGCAACTGCCACTGTTTACCCTGAAGTCTTCATCAGGACGAAACAAAAATCAACACAAACCCTCGTGAATACAAGTCAAAACGTTGCCAGTGAATACATATTTGTTTGCATGGAGGATGATGTGCCACTGCAGTGATTCTAAATATGTGGCCCGATCTACTAAATCAGTCAATTTGAGAGATGTGTAATACTACTGAATTGAATAGGAATGAGGTTACAAGCAAAACCAGCAGTATTTGTTTTATATAACAGTGTCTGCACAGATTACTCTTTGGAAAAAGCATGTTACTCTTCAACAGGAAACAGATTTTTTTTTTAAGTTGTATTACAACCAAAACATATGCCACAAAATGCTAAGTTTTTTGTATCACCCTGTATGAGTTTTCATGTGCATCTTCAGATTCCATTTATAATTAAAGCCTCTTTTACAAACTGTGCAAGCAAAGGGCTTCTCACCTGTATGAATTCTCAAGTGTGATTTCAGATGATGATTTAGTCTAAATCTTGTGTTACAAACTGTACAAGCAAATGGCTTTTCTCCTGTATGAATCCTCATGTGTGTTTTCAGATTTTCATTTCGGTTAAAGCTTTTGTTGCAAACTGTACATGCAAATGTTTTTTCTCCTGTATGAAGCCTCATGTGTCTTCTCATGTGTGATTTCAGATGTTCATTTCGGTTAAAGCTTTTGTTACAAACTGTACAAGCAAATGGCTTTTCACCTGTATGAATCCTTATGTGTGATTTCAGATGATGATTTAGTCTAAAGCTTTTGTTACAAACTGTACAAGCAAATGGTTTTTCCCCTGTATGAATTCTCATGTGTGTTTTTAGAGCACTCTTACTAACACAGACTTTGCCACACTCTGTACAACTGAAGCTTTTCTTTTCCGTTTGACTCCTCGTGGATGGATTTTGTTTTAATGATTTCAGGTTCTGAGACAGCTTGCTGCTAAAAGACAATCTTTGTCCTCCCACATGTTGTGTCTTGTGTGACTTCAGTGTGTTTAAGACTGACTCATCATCCCTGGTCTCCCAGTCATCACTGTCATCAGTATCAGATTCAGAACGGTGTGAAGAGAGGAGCTGGTCATCACTAGATGGTTGTGATGCTCCACTGTCCTCAACATCAACTTGTGTTTTCATGTGTTCAGTTGAGGTGCTGGCTAGAGGCTCTGTCTTTCTCTCTTCATCTTCACTTTTCACTGCTAACAATGTCAACGATGTCCCTGCAGCTTCCTCTGGTCTTAGAAGTATCTCCTCTTGTTCCTCTTTGATCTGTGGAGGTTCTAGTTTCACCTGGACCAGACTGGAGCTACTCTCCTGTGGTTCCTCTTTAATCTGTAGAGGTTCTAGTTTCACCTGGACCAGACTGGAGTTCCTCTCCTGCTGTTCCTCTTTAATCTGTGGAGGTTCTAGTTTCACCTGGACCAGACTGGAGCTACTGTCCTGGTGTTTGTGGGAAGCCTCCACTTTACACACATCAGGAATGAATTGGAGATCTAGAAGGAGGAGAAATGAGCTAACGTCAGCAGAGAACGTTTTTAGATACAGTATGTTCTATATTGCACTTTTTGACAAGCGATACTTGTCAAAAAAGGTAATGGACAACATATGAATTAGTGTTCACGTGCACTAAACAACTGTATTGTCCTCATGTATTGCACATGAGTACATCCACTGTCCCCATGAACCCACTCACCCAACTCAAAGTCCTGGAAGTGCTGGGGTAATCGTCTCTGTCTCTTCCTCCATGCTGGATGCTCTGGAGAAACGCTGCTGGTTGGTGCTGGAGAACTCATCTTCACACACTGGTCTGGAATGAAGGAACAGAACATTGGCTTTGATGTGATATTGCTTGAAATGAATGTTGAAAAGACTGTAAAATCAGTGTCCAAGAGAACATAGTCTTATGTAGAGATGGGGGAAATAACCCCCATTCGGGTGTTAGCGTTACGATGGCAGTTCTACAGCGATGCTGCTGCCTGCTAGGCCTGCACCCTGCGTTTCTGATGCATACTTTCAATAAAGAGAGAGACGAAAGACACTCTTGCATACTTTTAAGGGTTTCTGTCGCCCAAGGACCTTGTAAAGAGAACTACAGATCATAGGAATGTTAGGACAGAGTGACATATATGCATACAAGCCTCTCTATATAGCCAACACCGACAGCTTGGAATAAACTCCCATTACACCCAAGACAGGCAGCCTCTGTAGATATCTTTAAAGCACAGCTCAAGACTTAATTCTTCACTCGTTTTTAGTTGATTTTTAAATCAACAAAAACACAAACAAAACTGTCAGTTACCCATCTTTTCTGTGCAAAAACATCACATTCGCTTACATGGCACCTTCAGAACACTATAAGTAGGCCTATGTCCTTGACTTTAATCAGAATGACTGTAAATAACTTTGCAATGAAATAAAGAACTTGGCTTCACCATCATTAAATTAACTTGTTTCCATTTTTATCTTTTTAAATAAATACAATGAAATCCAGTTTTTAACGTTTTTAAGTGTAAATATCATGACATAATTACATTTTAAATCAAAGTGAATGAAATACTGCAACATCAAATACCTTCCTTTGCAATGCAAAAATCGTTTTTATTTTATTTTTTATTCAACACACTTTCAATGAGAAAAGGTAAACCAAACTAGCTATAGTTCTCATTATGCTTTCATCTCAAAAATAAGTTTTTCATTCAATGTCCTTCATATGTATGCTGGATGTAAACAAATCAAGCAATGCATCTTTAGCAATATTCCTCTGTCCCTTATAGGCCTAAGCAAAAAACAACGTGCTGTATTGCAGTAGCAAGCACAGTCCATGTCTACTAACCTTGTGCCTCTTCGGGGGAAGCTAAAACAAATTTATCATCCTAAAAAACAAATGTGTGGACTCTTTCACAGGATCAAACAAACATGTGCGTTCACACTGTTATTGTGCAATGTTTCCTGGTTGCGTTGTACAGGAAGCTATGTCATCCACAACTCTCTTCAAAATAAAAGCATTTGACTCAAGACACAAAATAAAGGTATGTCGACGCAAAACAGATCTCTTTCTCAGTAAACAATAACTCTTTCTGTTCACCCAGGATATAAAATATGTTAGTGCAAAACGTAATTGAGTTCTTTACACATGCACTCACTGTTTTGCCAGATTCACTGTGTTTTCATGTTGTTTTATGTAAAGTTTTATGCAGTGCTTAATTTGTCAATGAAAAGGTGGGGGATCCTAGGTTTCGCATGCACACGCGCACATGCACACATGTGCACACGCGCGCACACGCGTGCATGCACGCACGCACGCACACCCGGTGTACATTTTCATTAACACATTAACTATATATATATATATATATATACAGTATATATCACTGTCAACAATAAAGCATCACAGAAGCCAAAAAAGTCTCTATTTGGAAGGACGAAAACATAGATGACCATATATAAACAGCACTACTGCACAGTGCAATAGAATAATTATCTTATCTGTTTCAACAGAGGTGTGGTGTATCAAAATAGTAAAGTGAAAATGTATTTGTAAGAACACTGCACACACAGCCAAAGTGCCAAACTCACTGTTGCTAACCAAAATATCAGTGTACAACAGTAATATCACTAATGTCCAGTCCAACAAAAGCAGATTCAGATTCAATCTGATTAATTGTCCTGTGTAACAAGGATGCATTTCCTTTTCTTGTTCACGTGTGTTTTGTCCATGACTAACTGAATCCTCTTTATATGCTTGCAAATTCAGACACATGACATCTTTTTCCAGAGATGTTGCAATCAGTTCTATGAGTTCTTCATCGTCACAAAGGTCTCCCCCCTCCTGTCTCACAGTACTCTCACTGGCTCTCCTGTCCTCCAGTCTTCATTTAATGTAGTTTCCCTTCAATGGAGGGGACATAGCCTATAATTAGGACTGGAAGTTTTATTTTAAAAAAGCAAGCCTAAACTGGGTGACACGTTCTCTCACTTCTCTGTCCATTCACTGTCCATCAGCGCACGCACGCACGCACGCACACACACACACACACACACACACACACACACACACACACACACACACACACACACACACACAAAACAGCGCTGTCCCTGAGTAACAGAGCAAGCAATGTCACGACTCACGCTAATCATACCCACGCAGCGATGGGACATTTTTACACTCATTCACAGCATTTACTCATGGCTCTAAATCAATAACAATGCACAAGATAAATGCAAGTTAACAACGTGTGCTTAAAAGCCTTTTATGGCATTGAACTGAGCCTCGGTCCAAATCCCCCCTGCAGTACTAAGGAGCCCCCTTTCACCTGTCGCTGCTGTCCTGTCCTCCTCACCACCTCCTTCGTCCTCACTCTCTGATTTATCCTCCTCATCCTCCTCCTCTCGTTCCCCGTGCTGGTCATCGGGTGTCATCATGCCAGTGGCTGCCCCCTCCTCCTCCTCATCTGTGCCGCTGTTTACAGCACAGAGCCCCGCTGCTGCTGTGCTGTCGGCCTGTCGCTATCTGCCGAAATAACTTTGGCCTGTTTGGGGTCTGGCTGACCGACTGGTTTGAAGAACGTTAAAGTTTAGTCTGTCGCTTTGACATTTTAGCAGCCGCTTGCTTGCGTATTGTTTTGTTGCCCGGTAAACAACTCCATGGTAAACTCCCTGTGCAGTGTGCAGTGCAGCGTGCGACCGAGGCGGAAACAAAACAACTAGTTGCGTGAACCTGTGTCATCACGTGATTGATGTCTGTCAAACCCCTATTTTGTTTTTCAGATTAAAACGCATACAAATATTTAAAAAAATATCAAACAAGGGTCACACCAGAACAACATAAAACAGAGAGAACATAGATTAAAAAAACAGTTTATTTATAGATTTTTATTGACAGGGAAGGTCCCGGATCCTTGATTCAAAATCAAATAGGTGGCGGATCCAATGAAATAGGTGCCGGTCAGAAAAAGTGAGGTACCGGAACAAGATCCGGCTTGATCCGGCACAAATTAAGCACTGGTTTTATGTAAAGCTCTTGTGCTTTATTCTTGCTCTATAAGGCACTTTGAGCTGCATTTCATGTCATGAAGGGACCTCAATAAAAATAAGCTCTCAAGCTGTATTGTGTTTTATCCTTTAATGTCCATTAATATGCATTTGTATCAATATAAAACATCAACACCTGCAGCTTTGAATTGGTTTTGATGTAAAGAAACAACTTATCAGGACAATAGAAGCTTCATTCAGCCATGTTTTCTCCACACTGTAATTAAAGGGTTCTCCTGTGTGATAGTGCCTATAGTGCCGATAGTGCATAGTCATCCATGCCTCAATGCTTGAGTGAAACACTTCACTGCATGTGTTCCTTACTCTCTCTGGATGATTTATAGGAACCAGGGATTTTGTCATATATTGATAGAAAGTTTTCTTATGGCATAGAGTCTACCAGTATTCATGATCTATAAATAACATTTAGACAGAAATAACCCTTTTCTTTTTGGGCCACATTGAAAGTCTACCATGGTCAGGTGTTACTTCTAGTAGAATGTGGTAAAATACATGGTCTGCAATGCTTCTGCTGAGAAAAAACAAAGAAAGGTGAATCACTCATACCCTATTCTGGGGTGAACATTCAGCAAAGAATAGCAGATCTATAAGTTCACAACAACATGTCGGATGATGTGTTGTGAGCTTCAGTGGTGTGTTCTAGATCTTCTCAGAGGGTATACCATAATGTTCACTGCACACGCACAACATGCAAGGCTTGCACGCGTATATACGCTCAAGAGTGGTCACAGAATGACATGGTTAGCAGAGAGTATGCATTTATTTATTCGAATTGTCTGGGACAGTATTACGTACATAGCACAACACTGTAGAACACACCACTGGTGAGCTTGTACATTTTCTGTGCTGTAATAGGAAATACTAGCAGCTCTATTGTAGAGCCCTGGAGGACACCGGTCGGATTAGTATAGTTTTTAAGTGGTTAAAGATCCTTCTCAGGAGGAAAGGTAAAAGACTCAAACAGAACACAATTGCCCCTGTTTACCCTGAAGTCTTCATCAGGACAAAACAAAAATCAACACAAACCCTTGTGAATACAAGTCAAAACGTTGCCAGTGAATACATATTTGTTTGCATGGAGGATGGTGTGCCACTGCAGTGATTCTAAACATGTGGGCTGAACTACTAAATCAGTCAATTTGAGAGATGTGTAATACTACTGAATTGAATAGGAATGAGGTTACAAGCAAAACCAGCAGAATGATAATAACAGTATTTGTTTTGTATAACAGTGTCAGCACAGATTACTCTTTGGAAAAGCATATTACTGTTAAACAGGTAACAGATTTCTCTTAAAAGTTGCATTACAACCAAAACATATGCTACGAAATGCTACGTTTTTTGTATCACCCTGTATGAGTTTTCATGTGCATCTTCAGATTCCATTTATAATTAACTTGTACAAACTGTGCAAGCAAAGGGCTTCTCACCTGTATGAATTCTCAAGTGTGATTTCAGATGATGATTTAGTCTAAATCTTGTGTTACAAACTGTACAAGCAAATGGCTTTTCTCCTGTATGAATCCTCATGTGTGTTTTCAGATTTTCATTTCGGTTAAAGCTTTTGTTACAAACTGTACAAGCAAATGGTTTTTCCCCTCTATGAATCCTCATGTGTGTTTTCAGAGCACTCTTATAAACACAGACTTTGCCACACTCTGTACAACTGAAGCTTTTCTTTTCTGTTTGACTGGTCTCCCAGTCATCACTGTCATCAGTATCAGATTCAGAACGGTGTGAAGAGAGGAGCTGGTCATCACTAGATGGTTGTAATGCTCCACTGTCCTCTACATGAACTTGTGTTTTCATGTGTTCAGTTGAGGTGCTGGCTAAAGGCTCTTTCTCTCTCTCTTCATCTTCACCTTTCACTGCTAGTAAAGTCGACGTTGAACCTGCAGCCTCCTCTGGTCTTAGAAGTATCTCCTCCTGTTCCTCTTTAATCTGTGGAGGTTCTAGTTTCACCTGGACCAGACTGGAGCTCCTCTCCTCCGGTTCCTCTTCAATCTGTGGAGGTTCTAGTTTCACCTGGACCAGACTGGAGCTCCTCTCCTGGTGTTCAGGGGAAGCCTCCTCTTTACACACATCAGGAAGTAATTGGAGATCTAGGAGGAGAGGAGGTAACGTCAGCAGAGAACATCTCGATGTGTTTTCTATATTGTATTTTTTTAATATATATATATTTCTTCGATACAGTATGTTTTATATTGGACTTTTTGATAAGTGTTAGTGTTCACATGCACTAAACTATTGTACTGACAAATCAGTAACCATTGCTTCCAATACACAGTCCATTACAGTGATTCTCAAGTGACCCCCAGTATGTTTGTTTGTTTGATTGATTGATTGATTGGTTGATTGATTGATTGATTGATTGATTGATTGATGGATGTAATGATTGAATGATTACATTTATCAGCCGTTTGAAACAGTAGAGTAGTATTACGTATAGCAACATGTTGCAATGAGATGCGAATGGCACAATGAACAATTTGTGATGTTTTTATGACTATACATATGATATTATCATTGATAAGAGGAAAGCAAGCAAGCAAGCAAGCAAGAAAGAAAGAAAGAAAGAAAGAAAGAAAGAAAGAAAGAAAGAAAGAAAGAAAGAAAGAAAGAAAGAAAGAAAGAAAGAAAACATGAAACATACTTGTGTCCAGGTGTTCTTCTTTAACTTCAACTTTAACTTGAAGTTCAGGTTCCTGTTTAATAGAAACGCTGCTGGTTGGTGCTGGAGAACTCTGCAGGCTGGACTCCACACACTGGTCTGGAATGAAGGAACAGAATCAGGACTTTGATGTGAAGAGTGAGTGTAAAACAGAGGGAATAGATAGAGGGTGTAAAGATGGGATTTTCACGAAAGGTTTATTTTAACAATTAAGTCCATGATGTAATCTTTCAAACATGGTGTAATGGGCTGTACTTTCACTTGTAGATGTCCACCTGATCAATGTAAACTGCTTGCTGAATTGTTGAATTTTGATAGAGGTCATTAACGTTAGTGACACTATGCCACAAACTGATAACGAATCAGGTTGTAATTTAGTAGCTTCCGTTACCCTTTTCCTTATATTTAGCAATTTAAGTGTTGTTAAAAAAAAAAAAAAAAAAAGCCCCCACATGAGGACATCCACTGTCCCCATGAACCCACTCACCCAACTCAAAGTCCTGGAAGTGCTGGGGTAATCGTCTCTGTCTCTTCCTCCATGCTGGATGCTCTGGAGAAACACTGCTGGTTGGTGCTGGAGAACTCATCTTCACACACTGGTCTGGAATGAAGGAACAGAACATTGGCTTTGATGTGACATTGGTTGAAATGAATGTTGAAAAGACTGTAAAATCAGTGCCCAAGAGAACATAGTCTTATGTAGAGATGGGGAAAATAATCCCTTGAAGATGAATCGCGATTCAGGTGTTAGCGTTACGATGGCAGTTCTGCAGTGATGCTGTTCTGCAGTCCTGCGTCTCTGATGCATACTTATAATAAAGAGCGAGTGAACATACACTCTTGCATACTTTTAAGAGTGTTTGTCGCCCAATGATCTTGTAAAGAGAACTACAGATTTAGAGGCATTTTAGGACAGAGTGACATACATGCATAGAAGCATCTCTGTAAAGCCGACAGCTTGGAATAAACTCCCATTACACCCAAGACAGACAGCCTCTGTAGATATCTTTAAAGCACAGCTCAAGACACAATTCTTTACTCTTGCTTTTAGTTGATATTTAAAACTGTTGTTATTCATGTTGTAGCAAAGATAGTCAAGACTTGAACTGATGATCGTGAATATATTACAATCCAAAGACCAACTTAAAGATGGGGTGCCATGATTTTTTCCCCCTCTAAAACATGATTATCTACTATTATGATTATACTAGGAGGAAGATTTTTCCCAAAAAAGTGTACAGAAAGAGTTAAAATTATGTTTTTATGTGGCCACACCCACCAGTTCATTGGTATGCGTGGTTGTCATGGTGGGTGGTGACCCAGCTGAAGTTAGCCGGTTAATTCTGTGATGTAATAAGTATCTGTGTTTTTGGACCGGCACGTTTGACCCCACAAGGTGGCAGCCTACAGCTAAAACCCAAATAGAAAGGCAATACATAATTGCTCATACTGTAAACCCCACACCAGGGGTCTAATGAAGTACTGTCAACCTCCTAGACACATGAAAACCAGAAAAAGTACAAAACTATGGCACCGCCTCTTTAAGAGCTGACAGAAAAATACAAAAGCACAAAAAAAAGTCAGTTGACCATATTGTCTGTGCAGAAACATCACATTGGCCTATATGTCTATATGCCTTTAATCTGACTATCAGAATTACTGTAAATAGCTTTACTATGCAATGAAATGAAGAACTTGGCTTCACCATCATTAATTAACTTTTTTAGCAGCAACATATTTTTAACTAAATACAATGAAATACAGTTTTTAACCTTTTTTCATGTAAATATAATGACAGAATTACATCATGTTTAACAAAAGTGCATGAAATTAATCAAACACCTTCCTTTGCAATGCACATTTTATTTTTTCCCCTTTCACTCAGAAAGGGTAAAAACAAACTATGGTATTAGTTCTCCTTATGCCTTAGCCTTTATTGCAAAAATACGTTTTTTTCATTCAATGTCCTTCATGTATGCTGGATGTAAACACATAAAGCAATGCATCTTTAGCAATATTCCTCTGTCCCTTATAAGCAAAACACAACGTGCTGTATTGTAAGTAGCAAGCACAGTCCATGTCTACTAACCTTGTGCCTCTTCGGGGGAAGCTAAAACTGTAATTTATCATCCTAAAAGACACAACAAAATGTGTGAACTCTTTCACAGGATCAAACAAACATGTGCGTTCACACTGTTATTGTGCAATGTTTCCTGGTTGCGTTGTACAGGAAGCTATGTCATCCACAACTATCTTCAAAATAAAAGCATTTGACTCAAGACACAAAATAAAGGCATAACGACTCAAAACAGATCTCTTTCTCAGTAAACAATAACTCTTTCTGTTCACCCAGGATATAAAATATGTTAGTGCAAAACGTAATTGGGTTCTTTACACATGCCCTCACTGTTTTGCCAGATTCACTGTGTTTTTTGCTATCATTTTAATGTTGTTTTAAAATGTAAAGTTTTATGCAAAGCTCTTGTGCTTTATTCTTGCTCTATAAAGCACTTTGAGCTGCATTTCATGTCATGAAGGGACATCAATAAAAATAAGCTCTCAAGCTTTATTGTGTTTTATCCTTTAATGTCCATTCATATGCATTTGTATCAATATAAAACATCAACACCTGCAGCTTTGATTTGGTTTTGATGTAAAGAAACAACTTATCAGGACAATAGAAGCTTCTTTCAGCCATGTTTTCTCCACACTGTAATTAAAGGGTTCTCCTGTGTGATAGTGCCCCCTAGTGGACTGCATTGATTCCTGCATAGATAGTCATCCATGCCTCAATGCTTGAGTGAAACACTTCACTGCATGTGTTCCCTCTTCTCTCTGGATGATTTATAGGAACCAGGGATTTTGTCATATATTGATAGACATTTTTCTTATGGCCTAGAGCCTACCAGTATTCATTATCTATAAATAACATTTAGACAGAAATAACTGTTCTTTTTAGGCCACATTGAAAGTCTACCAGGGCAGGTGTTATTTGTAGTAGTATGTGGTAAAATACATGGTCTGGAATGCTTCTGCTGAGAAAAAACAAAGAAAGGTGAACCACTCATACCCTATTCTGGGGTGAACATTCAGCAAAGAATAACAGATCTACAAGTTCACAACAACATGTCGGATGATTTGTTGTGAGTAGAGGGTATACATTTATATATGTATTCTAATTGTCTGGGACGGTATAGCACAACACTGTAGAACACACCACTGTTGAGCCTGTACATTTTCTGTTCTGTAATAGTAAATACTAGCAGCTCTATTATAGAGACCTGGAGGACACCGGTCGGACAAGTATAGGTTTTAAGTGTTTAAAGATCTCTCTCAGGAGTAAAGGTATAAACTATAAGACTCAAACGCTGCAGCCTTGATGGTAAAAAATGTATTTATTTATAACGGCAACTGCCCCTGTTTACACTGAAGTCTTCATCAGGACAAAAATCAACACAAACCCTCATGAATACAAGTCAAAATGTTGGCATTGAATGTGCTCTACTAAGTCGGTCAATTTGAGAGATGTGTTGTACTGCTGAAATGAATAAGAATGAATGAATGAATTTCAAGCAAAACCAGCAGAACGATAACAACAATATTTGTCAGCTCAGATTGCTCTTTGGAAAAAGCTTGTTACTGTTCAACAGGTAACACATTTTTCTTATAAGTTTTATTACAGCCAAAAAACATATGCCACAAAATACTAGGTTTTTGTCACCCTGTATGAGTTTTCATGTGCCTCTTCAGATTCCATGTTTGATTAAAGCTTCTTTTACAAACTGTGCAGGCAAAGGGCTTTTTGCCTGTATGAAGCCTCATGTGTGTTTTCAGATGAGAAGTTTGTCTAAAGATTTTGTTACAAACTGTACAAGCAAATGGTTTTTCGCCTGTATGAAGCCTCGTGTGTGTTTTCAGACATACATTGTGTCTAAAGCTTTTGTTACAAACTGTACAAGCAAAGGGCTTTTCCCCTGTATGAATCTTCATGTGTGTTTTCAGACTTACATTGTGTCTAAAGCTTTTGTTACAAACTGTGCATGCAAAGGGCTTTTCCCCTGTATGAATCCTCATATGTGTTTTCAGAGCACTCTTTCTAACACAGACTTTGCCACACGTATGTTAGTGCAAAACGTAATTGGGTTCTTTACACATGCACTCACTGTTTTGCCAGATTCACTGTGTTTTTTTGCAATCATTTTAATGTTGTTTTATGTAAAGTTTTATGTAAAGCTCTTGTGCTTTATTCTTGCTCTATAAGGCACTTTGAGCTGCATTTCATGTCATGAAGGGACCTCAATAAAAATAAGCTCTCAAGCTTTATTGTGTTTTATCCTTTAATGTCCATTCATATGCATTTGTATCAATATAAAACATCAACACGTGCAGCTTTGAATTGGTTTTGATGTAAAGAAACAACTTATCTGGACAATAGAAGCTTCATTCAGCCATGTTTTCTCCACACTGACACTGTAATTAAAGGGTTCTCCTGTGTGTTAGTGCCCCATAGTGGACTGCATAGATAGTCAACCATGCCTCAATGCTTGAGTGAAACACTTCACTGCATGTGTTACCTCTTCTCTCTGGATGATTTATAGGAAGCAGGGATTTTGTCATATATTGATAGACATTTTTCTTATGGCATAGAGCCTACCAGTATTCATTATCTATAAATAACATTTAGACAGAAATAACTGTTCTTTTTAGGCCACATTGAAAGTCTACCATGGTCAGGTGTTATCTGTAGTAGTATGTGGTAAAATACATGGTCTGCAATGCTTCTGCAGAGAAAAAAACAAAGAAAGGTGAATCACTCATACCCTATTCTGGGGTGAAAATTCAGCAAAGAATAGCAGATCTATCTACGTTCACAACAACATGTCGGATGATGTGTTGTGAGCTTCAGTGGTGTGTTCTAGATCTTCTCAGAGGGTATACCATAATGTTCACTTGCACACGCACAATATGCAAGGCTTGCACGCGTTTATACGCTCAAGAGTGGTCACAGAATGACATGGTTAGCAGAGGGTATGCATTTATTTATTTGAATTGTCTGGGACAGTATACTACGTACATAGCACAACACTGTAGAACACACCACTGGTGAGCTTGTACATTTTCTGTGCTGTAATAGAAATACTAGCAGCTCTATTGTAGAGCCCTGGAGGACACCAGTCGCACTAGAATGGGTTTTAAGTGGTTAAAGATCCTTCTCAGGAGGAAAGGTAAAGACTCAAACGGTGCATCCTTGAAGCAAAAGAATATATTTATTTTTAACGGCAACTGCCCCTGTTTACCCTGAAGTCTTCATCAGGACAAAACAAAAATCAACACAAACCCTTGTGAATACAAGTCAAAACGTTGCCAGTGAATACATATTTGTTTGCATGGAGGATGATGTGCCACTGCAGTGATTCTAAACATGTGGGATGAACTACTAAATCAGTCAATTTGAGAGATGTGTAATACTATTCAATTGAATAGGAATGAGGTTACAAGCAAAACCAGCAGAATGATAATAACAGTATTTGTTTTATATAACAGTGTCAGCACAGATTACTCTTTGAAAAAGCATGTTACTGTTAATCAGGTAACCGATTTCTCTTACAAGTTGCATTACAACCAAAACATATGCTACAAAATGCTAGGTTTTTTGTATCACCCTGTATGAGTTTTCATGTGCATCTTCAGATTCCATTCATGATTAAAGTTTCTTTTACAAACTGTGCAAGCAAAGGGCCTTTCGCCTGTATGAATCCTCATGTGTCTTTTCAGAGTAGAAATTTGGTTAAAGCTTTTGTTACAAACTGTACACGCAAAAGGCTTTTCACCTGTATGAATTCTCATGTGTTTTTTTTTATTTACATTTAGGCTAAAGCTTTTGTTACAAACTGTGCAAGCAAATGGGTGAATCCTCATGTGTCTTTTCAGACTTACATTGTGTCTAAAGCTTTTGTTACAAACTGTGCACGCAAAGGGCTTTTCATCTGTATGAATCCACATGTGTTTTTTGAGATTTTCATTTAGGCTAAAGCTTTTGTTACAAACTGTGCACGCAAAGGGCTTTTCCCCTGTATGAATCCTCATGTGTTTTTTTTTATTTACATTTAGGCTAAAGCTTTTGTTACAAACTGTGCAAGCAAATGTTTTTTCTCCTGTATGAATCCTCATGTGTTCTTTCAAACTTACATTTCGGCTAAAGCTTTTGTTACAAACTGTACAAGCAAAGGGATTTTCCCCTGTATGAATCTTCATGTGTGTTTTCAGACTTACATTGTGTCTAAAGCTTTTGTTACAAACTGTACAAGCACATGGCTTTTCACCTGTATGAATCCTCATGTGTATTTTCAAACTTACATTTTGTGTAAAGCTCTTTTTACAAACTGTACAAGCAAATGGTTTTTCTCCTGTATGAATCCTCAAGTGTCTTTTCAGATTTACATTGTTTCTAAATCTTTTGTTACAAACTGTACAAGCAAACAGCTTTTCACCTGTATGAATCTTCATGTGTGTTTTCAGATGATGATTTAGTCTAAAGCTTTTGTTACAAACTGTACAAGCAAATGGCTTTTCAACTTTATGAATCCTCGTGTGTGTTTTCAGATTTTCATTTCGGTTAAAGCTTTTGTTGCAAACTGTACATGCAAATGTTTTTTCTCCTGTATGAATCCTCATATGTTCTTTCAAACTTACATTGTGTGTAAAGCTCTTTTTACAAACTGTGCAAGCAAATGGTTTTTCCCCTGTATGAATCCTCATATGTATTTTCAGAGCACTCTTACTAACACAGACTTTGCCACACTCTGTACAACTGAAGCTTTTCTTTTCCGTTTGACTCCTCGTGGATGGATTTTGTTTTAATAATTTCAGGTTCTGAGACAGCTTGCTGCTAAAAGACAATATTTGTCCTCCCACATGTTGTGTCGTGTGTGATTTCAGTGTGTTTAAGACTGACTCATCATCCCTGGTCTCCCAGTCATCACTGTCATCAGTATCAGATTCAGAACGGTGTGAAGAGAGGAGCTGGTCATCACTAGATGGTTGTGATGCTCCACTGTCCTCTACATCAGCAGGTGTTTTCATGTGTTCAGTTGGGGTGCTGTCTAGAGGCTCTGTCTTTCTCTCTTCATCTTCCCTTTTCACTGCTAGGAAAATCAACGATGACCCTGCAGCCTCCTCTGGTCTTAGAAGTATCTCTTCCTGGTCCTCTTTAATCTGTGGAGGTTCTAGTATCACCAGAACCAGACTGGAGCACCTCTCCTCCCGTTCCTCTTTAATCTGTGGAGGTTCTAGTTTCACCTGGACCAGACTGGAGCTCCTCTCCTGGTGTTCCTCTTTAATCTGTGGAGGTTCTAGTTTCACCTGGACCAGACTGGAGCTACTGTACTGGTGTTCATGGGAAGCCTCCTCTTTACACAAATCAGGAAGTAATTGGAGATCTACAAGGAGGAGAAAGGAGCTAACATCAGCAGAGAACGTCTTTCGATACAGTATGTTCTATATTGCACTTAAAAGGTAATGTACAACATATGAATTATTGTTCACATACACTAAACAACTGTATTGACAAATCAGTAGCCCTTGTTTCCAATACACAGTCCATTGCGGTTATTCTCAAGTGACCCCCAGTATGTTTGTTTGGTTGATTAATGTAACGATTGATTTAATGTATTAGCCTTTTGAAACAGTAGAGTAGTAGTAACATGGCAATGAGATGCGAATGGCACAATAAACAATTTGTGATGTTTTTAATTATATTATCCGCAATGATAATCGTTGATAAGAGGAAAGCAAGCAAGCAAGCAAGCAAGCAAGCAAGCAAGCAAGAAAGAAAGAAAGAAAGAAAGAAAGAAAGAAAGAAAGAAAGAATGAAACTTTTTACCTGTGTCCAGGTGTTCTTCTTTAACTTCAACTTTAACTTGAAGTTCAGGTTCCTGTTTAATAGAAACACTGCTGGTTGGTGTTGGAGAACTCATCTTCACCTGCAGGCTGGACACCACACACTGGTCTGGAATGAAGGAACAGAATCAGGACTTTGATGTGAAGAGTGAGTGTAAAACAGAGGGAATAGATAGAGGGTGTAAAGATGGGATTTTCAGGAAATATTTGTTTTAACAATTAAGTCCATGATGTAATCTTTCAAACATGAGTTGTAATGGGCTGTACTTTCACTTGTAGATGTCCACCAATTGAAATGAAAAGCCTGAAAAACTCTTTCTTGATTGTGACACTATGCCACAATCTGATATAGAATCAGGTTGTAATTTGGTAGCTTAAGTTAAACTAACATGCTCCAAAGCATGCTGCAAAGTTTCCACCAACCCATAACAGTGAGGGACCCTCCACAGCCCCCACATGAGGACATCCACTGTCCCCATGAACCCACTCACCCAACTCAAAGTCCTGGAAGTGCTGGGGTAATCGTCTCTGTCTCTTCCTCCATGCTGGATGCTCTGGAGAAACGCTGCTGGTTGGTGCTGGAGAACTCATCTTCACACACTGGTCTGGAATGAAGGAACAGAACATTGGCTTTGATGTGACATTGGTTGAAATGAATGTTGAAAAGACTAAAATCAGTGCCCAAGAGAACATAATCTTATAGAGAGATGGGGAAAAGAATTAGCCTGACACTCAGCCTGAATTTACATTTCGTTTCACTCCATTATTCAGTCTGAAAGCCCTTCCTACTACAGCTGTTTCTGGGATGGGCGCTGACAAAGAGGCAGTATTCTGCGATTGGTTCACCGCCTGACCAATAGTAGCAAAGCAGATGACAGTGAAGTCACAATTTAAGAACTTTTAAGACCTCTTTATCACCTCAAGAAAGAAAAGAAAAAAAGACCATTAGTGCATCAAAAGTAATCAATAAACATTACTATAAAAACTGGCAAGCACACAACGCATTGTGTTACAAGGCGTTACGAGACTGTAGATCTGCTATTTTCACAATATGTACCTGGAACCGAGTCAAACAAAATGCAATGCCTCAACTCCTAATCAGGGTGGGGGGTCCCCAGTTCAAATGTGGTTATTTCAGGGGGCCACGGCCTCAAAAGGTTGTGAACCACTGCATTGGATTATAATGAGCGCGCGCACACACACACACACACACACACACACACACACACACACACACACACACACACACATACACACCCTCTTTATTCTTGCTCTTTAAAGCATGTTGAGCTGCATTTCATGTCATGAAAGTAGCCGCAAATTGCAAAACTAGATTTTGTTATAATCGGATGAATCCAGGGTTGCAATACCTCTCATAGGCAGCCAATGCATCAAAACAGCTCGTCCTCTATAACGCAACGTCCCGCTGCCTCCTGCATTATGTGACTTAGAACCAGGTGGTTACAGGACCGCTGAGCGATTTTCCACGAGCGCTTCCAAACTCCAGGACTTAGAAAAGAATATCACCTGAACCAAATTTCTTGATAGAAACTGGCTCATAACATGTCTATGGTGGTTTTTTCTGAAACAAACACTTTGCAGATAGAAAGAGGATTCTTCAAGCTTTCCATAGAGCCGCAGTATTGGTGAGTTTGGCGTTGTTTAATACAATCAGATAGCAAAAAACTGTTTTGATGCATTGGCTGCCTATGGGAGGTATTGCAACCCTAGATTCATCCGATTATAAAAAAAAATCTAGTGTTGCAATTTGCGGCTATCGTGAAAGGTGCTATAGAAATATTATATAGGAATGTGCTACTGTTCAGTCACACAGTTTTGACAATATGAAACTCACTCTGGCCTACACTCATACAAAGCCCTAGCCATAAATTATAACTACCAGGAGATGTCGCTAATATTCGGACGTTGTGTCTCTCCTGGAGTTATAAGGCAGAGTCAAATGGCTCTCGCTGGTTGAGCCTCAACGTCCATATTCGCCTCAAAACATGTATAAATCAAGAACTTGCTCACCTCATCGTCGAAACAGCTTTATATCTACCGATGAGCCCACTCGTTGGCATGTGTCAGTCCATATGTTTCTAATAAATTAATGTTTACTCAAACTTCTCAGAGTCTCATCGCTTTCCTTGTTTTTGAACTGCTTGGGTAAAAATGGCCGAACATATCACGTGACGTTGATCCCCGTTGCGATTCGCTCATACTAGGACATGACGTTTTTGTATGCGGAAGTATTCCAACGTTCTGTAGTTCTAAAGCGTTCTGAAGGCGGAAGGATTCCGACGAGGAAACGCGAGTCTCGGAGAAGTTTGAGTAAACATTAATTTATTAGAAACATATGGACTAACACATGCCAACGAGTGGGCTCATCGGTAGATATAAAGCTGTTTCGACGATGAGGTGAGGCGAATATGGACGTTGAGGCTCAACCAGCGGGAGCCATTTGACTCTGCCTTATAACTCCAGGAGAGACACAACGTCCGAATATTAGCGACCTCTGCTGGAAGTGGAAGTTATAATTTATGGCTAACAAAGCCCCTTCGCTCCTCGGTGAGTCAAACCCAAAGGGGTGCAGACCTCCATTCAGAAACATCCCCACTTAGAAACATCGCCATTCAGAAAATAATACCCCCACTGAGGTTAGGGTTAGAGTTTAGGTTAGGGTTAGGTGACACCTCCATTTCTTCTGAATGGCAATGTTTCTGAATAATGGAGATGTGTAACCAAATCAAAGTGTTGTACCTTAATGTTCCTGGATACTGAACACCAACAGTCACAAGTTCAGGTTTTGTAGCAGGTTAGCAAAGGTGATCTCAGTCCACTCACAGTCTTCTCATCCCACGGAGCTAGCCTTACATTAAGACGCCCCAGTGGCTTCCGCATTCTGGCTTTAGGATGGCTGCAGGGAGCGTCTTAACGACTATACAGACAGGTCGGGGGCATGGTCGGCAAAACTGCAATTGCGACTCTACACATGCACAAAAATGCGAAATTTGAAACAAACTTTCAAATTTCAAGGTCTCCCCATAACTCTGACAGTGTACAAATGGAACCAAATGGACCTGTTAGGGTTCATTTGGTTCCATTTGTACACTGTCAGAGTTACAGACTTGTATGGGTCAATTTAGACCCCCATAAAGGAACCCACAGAGTCCCTTGAATCCACTTTGAGAACCACTGCTGTGAAGGACTGAACAGAGCCTTCTGAATATTAACCCCATAAATGCTGGTTTAAATCCATGTTAAACAGAAAACATTAATGTGCTTGAACAAAACAAAAAATAACTCTGAATTAATTAATAACACATAGGAGCTCCATGAATGGTGCATTGCATTTTCTTATTTGACAAAAACAAACAAATCATGCTTTAAAATGTCAACACTTTTAAAACAGCACTATGAATATGAATGCATTTATTGCGACCATAGGTTGCAGTTAACTATGAAAACCGGCACATCTTGTCCGCCTATCCGCATATCTCTGGAGGTCACGCCTGACACTGTGGTTCCCCCAACACATCACTGTGACATCACAGGTCTATGGGTTTGTCGCTCTGACATCATGCTCTGACATCACTGTGATGTCAGGGGAACCACTCTTAACAGAATGGGTTTGCCGCTCTGACATCACACTCTCTGGCTTCACTCACTGTGATGGCACACTAACAGAATCCCTTTTATGCCCATATATGTAGTTCCCTGATGTCATCAATATTAAGCCCATATCATCATACATCACTGGCCAGATGGCCAAGAATTGGCACAACCTCATGTCGCCCTGCAGGCGTCTTACTAGTACTAAGAAAGTAATCCAATTGTATGAGGCTATTTTATTTACATTATTATTTTACCAATTTTAAAACCATCATCTTAAAAAGAGCATTATCTGAACCCACTGATATTCCTGTGAACTTTTGTTTATCGTGTCTTTTCACTGACGACATGGCACAAATATGAATGGGCCACAAAGGTCACATAAATGAACTGTGGGGTCAGGTGGCATAGATCTGTGTTGTTTCATTGTTCACGTGTTAATCTTGTTGTCCACATGATAGAATCAATCACATGGGTCTCAATGACACTGCTGACTGGTTCACTGAGCATCCGTCCGTGAGCAGAAATGAAAACAAACTGGTCTTATTCATAAACCATAACACCATCAATAAGCAGGCATTATGTCCTCATTACAGACACAAGGCAATCAATTATAGAATCAGAGAATGACTGTCTCTGGCTCAGCTGTCCAACTGTCTGCAATGTTTCCCATTGATCTGTTTTTTGTTTCCAACCACAATACCAACATGTGACCAGTTGGTTTTTAATCTTTACTTTTTCGAAAGTTTAAAGTGATTCTCTCAACCTCTCCTTATAGGTGACAAATCAAATTATTTAATCGAATTGATAGTATTCAAATCATGTTCTTCTTGTTTAGATGCTACTTCATGGAATACATGTGGTCACTATTGTCAAAAAAAAGGATACAATATAGCACATACGATATGCCATCTGTGTAATCATTATAGAAAATATTGCCATATCAATTGATAAGGCAATATAATTGTATTTGCTCTCGGTGTAACATAACAAGGAGTCATAAATAAACATGCTTACGATGTAAAACTCCACCATCAATTGCTTTGTATCAGAGTAAACAGACATGTGTAAATCCTTGTAAAAGAGTTCATTCTGATGAGGGCGAGGTGGACAGAATGGACAAACCAAAGATTGCAATTATGAAGATTTATTTTCAATATAGTGTCAAAAATAATGTTCAAACTATATAATGTTTATGTAAAAGGATAAAGTTACATGTGATCAAAGGGTCTAGAGCTAAACAGACTCTAACAGACTCTCCAGCTGCATTGTGAGACCAGACTGAGTGAAATATTCGAACCTGGGCCTCTGCTTGGTGGCACCCACCATCTGTTCACTCTATACATTCACCCTACATCACTAGTGAAAATAAACCTAGAAATACTATTCCAAGATCATACAGATAATGATCAGCATCCACAGGGTAAGTATTATTCAGGCTTTTAGCAACAGATCTATTTTCAGGAAGTAGTAACATTATAGGCCTACAGTTTAAATCAAAAATACACTCTCCTCTGACGCGTGGTATGTTCCAATTGCATTCCCCACAATATAAAATGAGCACTGTGTGCACTCATGTGTGACATTTTTTGTTGTTGAAAATATTAACACATGAGTGGAGTGAAAATAGTGCAGTGAAAATACTCTAGTATTATCAGAACCTCACCAGGAAGAGGATATGGGTGTACAGTAAGTATGTGTGTTCATTTAGCAATAACAATGATGTGCTTTAAACTGTTGTTGGATTAACTCATTCCCTGCCAGGCCCGATAGTCCCGAGATTATTCCAATGTCTTTCCCCGCCAGGCCCGATAGTCCCGAGAATTAAAAAAAAAAAAAAAAAAATCAAAAAACATTTTTTTTCAAAAAAAAATTTTGACCCCAAAAAATGGAGTAGGCATGATAGCAATCGCGAAATTGCATGTTTAACCCCCATAGCAACCCCATCTTTCAAGCATGGCAGCCATTTTGGCAGCCATCTTTGTTAAACATATTGGCTGTTATCTCATGAATGCCTGAACGGATTTCCATTCGGATTTTTTTGTTTGAAAGCTGTGAGCAATGTGGACACACGTGGTGCATTATCTAGGCATGGGTGTGCATGATCCGTGCACACCCAATTACATGGAAGTCTATGGAGACGAATGGCAGGTGGGAGTACGGAGGTATGTTAAAATGGCGGTCAATGTGTTAATAAAGGTGTATGTTTCAACCATCTATTGTACCTGTGTCGATGGTGAAATGAATGGGTGAAATGAATGGGGGCTGCTCTCCATTCCGACATGCTGCCATTCCGACATTGACTTCTTATTGTCGGAGTGGCAGCACTTCCATGGAGGTTAGGGTTAGGGTTAGGGTTAGTGTCGGAATGGAAGCATGTCGGAATGGAGACGTGTAACCGGAATGAATGTGTAAAATGTAACCTGGGTCAAGGTGTGAATCCAAACTCCCTGATCACCCACATGGCTGCATTGTAGCAAACAGGTGTTTGGTGAGGCTGTAACAAAAGGTCATGGAGAATATGTTGCAATAGGGAACGGTGAATATGCTGCAGTATGAAATAATGTTAAATGAGTAGTATGTTAAGATGTATATGATAATTAAACATATAATAAAAGATGTATATGATGAACATAACATAATTAATATTGTGTAATCATGAGAACCAAAACATAATTGAGCATGTGAGGCTATAAAGGTGTGCCCCCAAAATATAGGCCACATTTAACTAATTAAATCGTCATATGAATAAATATAATTAATCTAACACATTTTTAATACTGTAAGAATAATATATAACAATCAGTAACAGTATGCTAACATTTAGTAAAGCATTCAACAAAGAATGATTAAAAAGTAACGGTACAGTATGTAGGCCTATTTTGATTCATTTGATCACTTGAACCTCAGCTAATTTTGAAGGAACATTCACCAAAAATAGCTGATCTACAAGCTTACATGCGCTGCATTTCATGCGTTACACCCATATAGGATAGATCAATAAAGAATCCTTAGTCCAGGAAATCATCTGACAGAAGCTAATCCACAACTCAGCAGCGAAAATATAAATCTCACCAAGCCAAATATATGGGAACAACAATTATGTGGGAACAACTGACAGGAGCACAAGTTGTCCTCCTGTCAGTTGTGAGAGCAGAGAGTGCAACACACAAACATACCTCTGTGGAATGAAAGTGCGCGGCGCCTGCATGTGATCATGGATTACTTTCATTGAGGTGAAAACTGAGGTGCTTTCATGAAACCGACTCATGGATAAACATATCCAGGTTAACTGGCTAAATTAATCTGGTGAGATTCATGGCTAAACCAAGATGAACTCATCCAGGATAGTTGATAAATCCGAGCTTAATCTGCGATCTATGTTTTTTGAAACAGGCCCCTGGTCACAGTGTTAGGACTTTTCTCCTGTATGAGTTCTCTGGTGAATTTTGAGATTGGAATGTGCAGTGAACCGTTTCCCACACTGGTCACAGTGGAAGGGCTGTTCACCTGTATGAGTTATCTGGTGACATTTGAGATTACTGCTCTGGCTGAACCTTTTCCCACACTGGTCACACTGGTAGGGTTTTTCTTCTGTATGAATTATCTGGTGACGTTTGAGATGACTGCTCTGGCTGAACCTTTTCCCACACTGGTCACAGCTGTACGGCTTTTCTCCTGTGTGAATTCTCTGGTGAGCTTTGAGACTACTGTCGCTGGTGAAACCTTTCCCGCACTGTTCACAATGGTAGGGTTTTTCTCCTGTATGAATTCTCTGGTGACTTTTGAGATGACTGCCCTGGCTGAACCTTGTCCCACACTGGTCACATTGGTAGGTCTTCTCTCCTGTGTGAATTCTTTGGTGACATTTGAGATGACATCTTTGGCTGAAGCTTGTCCCACACTGGTCACATTGGTAAGGTTTTTCTCCTGTATGAATTCTTTGGTGACATTTGAGATGACATCTATGGCTGAAGCTTGTCCCACACTGGTCACATTGGTAGGTCTTCTCTCCTGTGTGAGTTCTCAGGTGTTGTTTGAGATGGCTGTTTCTTCTGTAGACATGTTTCTTCAGTGGTAGTTTGGCAGCAAAGACATCTTAGAATGGAGAATGAGGAGAGAGGAGAAAACCATAACATGTATTGAAATAACATGCAAGCTGTGTTGTATTACCAACTAATGTTCTACATTTAGGGCGGCAACAGCAACTGGCAGGCTCAGATTGGCCATTGGAACATTTAGGGTGATTTGGCCTGCCTGGTGAGTGATTTTCCCCGCAACCAGTTGTGATTGAAATGAGTGAAATGAGGATCCTTATAATGCTTATCTTTGAGTATCTATGCTACTCAAACACACTAAGTAACACTGGGAATAAGACTTAACTTGCTGACATTCTGTCATCTGAGTTCAGCAGTACATTGGCAATTTTACAATCCTTATAACTAGGACCAGTACAGTATCTATCTGTGCTACTCAAACACACCAAAAACCAAAACCCCCGCTCTCTCTGTGTCTCTGTCTCTCTCACAAGCACAGGTGAAAAATACCCCATAAGCGGTAAAATATGGTCTAACAGTCCAGACCAGGCTAACTTCACAGCTAAATCTCCATGGTAACTAATGTGTCATTGCTTTGATGAAACAAAGTCATGGATAAACATATCCAGGTTAACTGGCTAAATTAATCTGGTGAGATGACTCAGCTTTCATGAAGCCGATTCATGGCTAAACCAAGATAAATTCATGGACAGGATAGTTAAAATCCCAGCTTAATCTGCTGGGTTTTGTGCTTCTCACCTGTGTGAATTCTCTGGTGAGTGTTGAGATGACCGCTTCGGCTGAACCGTTTCCCACACCGTTCACACTCGTAGGGTTTTTCCCCTGTATGAATTCTCTGGTGATGTTTGAGACTACTGCTATGTCTGAACCGTGTCCCACACTGGTCACAGTGGTAGAGCTTTTCTCCTGTATGAATTCTCTGGTGACTTTTGAGACTACAACTCTGGCTGAAACTTTTCCCACACTGGTCACACTGGTAGGGTTGTTCTCCTGTATGAATTCTTTGGTGAGATTTGAGACTAATTCTATGACTGAACTGTTTCCCACACTGGTCACAATGGTAGGGTTTCTCTCCTGTATGAATTCTTTGGTGAGATTTGAGACTAATTCTATGACTGAACTGTTTCCCACACTGGTCACAATGGTAGGGTTTTTCTCCTGTATGAATTCTCTGGTGACATTTGAGACTACAACTCTGGCTGAAACCTTTCCCACACTGGTCACACTGGTAGGGTTGTTCTCCTGTATGAATTCTTTGGTGAGATTTGAGACTAATTCTATGACTGAACCGTTTCCCACACCGTTCACACTCGTAGGGTTTTTCCCCTGTATGAATTCTCTGGTGATGTTTGAGACTACTGCTATGTCTGAACCGTGTCCCACACTGGTCACAGTGGTAGAGCTTTTCTCCTGTATGAATTCTCTGGTGTCTTTTGAGACTACAACTCTGGCTGAAACCTTTCCCACACTGGTCACACTGGTAGGGTTTCTCTCCTGTATGAATTCTTTGGTGAGATTTGAGACTAATTCTATGACTGAACTGTTTCCCACACTGGTCACATTGGTAGGGTGTCTCTCCTGTATGCATTCTCTGGTGACATTTGAGATGACTGTTCTGGCTGAAGCTTGTCCCACACTGGTCACATTGGTAGGGTTTCTCTCCTGTGTGAGTTCTCTGGTGATGTTTGAGATGGCTGTTTCTTCTGTAGACATGTTTCTTCAGTGGTAGTTTTGCAGCAAAGACATCTTGGAATGGAGAAGAGAAGAAAAACATAAAATGTATTGAAATAACATGCAAGCTGTGTTACCAACTGATAATGTTCTACATTTAGGGCAGCAACAGCAACTGGCAGGCTCAGATTGGCCATTAGCCCTCTTCACGACCTGGCGACCCAGCAAATTTCTCAGCATCGCCCGGGTGCTGACATCAATTTAGAAGGGGAAACGATACAGAAATAGCTGGACTTAAGGCCAACACATCATTATTTCGAACGGTAAAGTAAATTATAATGCTTTGTGCCTTTTACTATCATGTGTTCTTGATCATGCTAGCCGTATTTTATACTTTACTATTCGGAAATTGCATTAAATTTGCAATTTCTGTGTTAACTCTATAGGCTTATAGTAGGATTTTCCCCTTCAAAACGTGACTTCAGCACCCGGGGGATGCTGAGCGGGCGGGTCGTGAATAGGGCTAATTGGAACATTTAGGGTGATTTGGCCTGCCTGGTGAGTGATTTTCCCCGCAACCAGTTGTGATTGAAATGAGTGAAATGAGGATCCTTATAATGCTTATCTTTGAGTATCTATGCTACTCAAACACACTAACACTGGGAATAAGACTTAACTTGCTGACATTCTGTTCAGCAGGACATTGGCAATGATGACTGGAATGTTTTTTAAAACTGTTTAGTTGTGTTACGCCCAGGGCAGTACTGCCAGGGATATATAGGCTGCACTGCAAATGAGGCGGGGATCCTGTAAAGTTTAAAGGACCCCCATCTGAAAATATCTTATTCCAGGGATCCCATAAAAGAAGAGGAGAAGCCGGAGCATAACATACGGTTAATGTGGTAAAATACATGAACTGCCCCAAGGGCACTTAAGAGTTCCACTGCACTGTCTGTTTAGTCTGATGGCCAAGGTCACATTCCACCAACTCTGTATAGTAATGCGCCTCGTTCAACGCGCAATGCATGCACCTGTGTGTGTGTGTGTGTGTGTGTGTGTGTGTGTGTGTGTGTGTGTGTGTGTGTGTGTGTGTGTGTGTGTGTGTGTGTGTGCGTGCGCACACACACACACACACACACACACACACACACACACACACACACACACACACACACACACACACACACAGCTCTTATCTACATTGGAGCCCTCAGCTCTGGCCCCATCTTGCTTGGTTTCCTTGGCAACCCAAGTCATGGTGACATCAAATACTGTAACAATCGAGATTAACCTACTATCTATTTATTGTTTGACATACCAGAAGAAGACACCTAGTGCCTGGGAGGACAAGCACTTTACACCATATCCATACACAGGCTACAAATCAAAACTACTTCATTGATGAATACATATTCATATCAGTAGATCTCTGTAGAAGTAAAAATAGAGGTGGTTAATGTAGCCTATATATGTTTTGTAATGTAATGATTTTAATCTGCAAACTAACCTTTTCAAATAATTGTAGTGGTGCAAAAGTATAATATTTGCCTCTGAGTTGTAGGGGATAGAAGTAAAAGTGTTGAAAATCACAAACCCTCAAGTAAAGAAAAAATAGCTCAAAATTATACTCAAGTTACACAACATGAATAGGACACGTAGTTGGTTAATACCACTGAGCATTGGCGTTACTCCATAGAGTAACTGCAATATTTCTGTATTCATTGAAGATGAAAGCAAACTGTACAGTGACATAAAAACAGCTACAAACCTATTCTGTGTAACTTTATCACAGGCTGCTTCAGCACCGCTGCCTGGTAGATCTCTCGCTGTTCCTCCTCTGACACAGTTGAAAAGCTGGACGACATTTCTCTCTTAAAAACCTGAAATAGTTCATCTTCGGTCCATTTTGAGGGTCGATGTTCAATGCCCCGTTTTACCGTTGGGGATCTGACTTTACTAGCTGACATATTTGTATGGTCTTGAGTTCAGCAGGACGTTGGTAATGATGAGTTGATAAATAGTAGACCTATACTCCTCTTCTCCCCTTCCTGGATGAAAACTCCCAGATCCACACAGAACAGAACAGTGCTTACATAACCAGGACCCTCCCACTCTCCACCAGGCAGCAAGTAAAGGAAGCTCTGCTGGATATGAAGCCAACAATACCATCCATACCAATATAGATGGCCAAGACAGATGGAACCCACCCTAAAGGGCGAGGTCGCTTTTCGCTCTAAGGCGTCTTACTGGTATATATATCCTATATTACCAGTAAGACGCCTAAGGGCGAAAAGCAACCTCGCCTTATTAAAGGGGCGAGATCGTGCCATGTCTTGGCCATTTGACCACTGATGTATATCAGACCAGTTACCCATATATGGATACCCCTGGTACCCTTATATGAAGATCCATCACATATATGGGCTTAATATTGATGACATCAGGGATCTCCACATATGGGCGTAAAAGGGATTTGGTTCCCCTGGCATCACCGAGATCTCCATATCTCCATATATGGGCATACAAGGGATGTGGTTCCCCTGGCATCACAGGGATCTCCATATATGGGCATAAAATGGATTTGGTTCCCCTGACATCACAGTGATGTCAGAAAGTGATGTCAGAGTGTGAGAGTCAATCAACAAAAAAGACAAGCGTTACCCATACATACAGATACGGTCAAGTTGTGACGGTTCTGATACTAAACTGCGACTTATTATCGCAAAAATAGAACCTCTAGTCAAGTATAATGCATTCTATATTAAAATTGTCTAATGGGAAGGCGGATTGGACGTGCGGAACACGGCAACGTCACTCTGACTCAGACATAACCATAAACAATTCGGATATCGTAGGCTATATAGCCTACGGAGATCCGGTTGTCTAGGGCCAAAGATCCGACCCCTATGCCCATAATATACCAGTAAGACTCCCTAATCGGGAGATAAGCGACCGTTGGTCGCTTATCTCCACAAATAGGCCAAAAGTTTGTTTTACCAATTATCAAGACATACGGGCAGTTGACAGTTTGCCATGGTTACTCATTGAAGTTGAATCTCCATATATGGAGATAACCTACGCATCACACTAAGTCTGACCTCACCAGCCCATATTTGGGCATGAGCAACCTATGTCTCCATATATGGAGATATGATGACATCACACAGTCCTCAGCCGATGATGTGGCGTGATGTCATACAATACACAAACGAGCCCTACAGTATAAAGGGGCAATTCTTGCCAGGAAAGAAGCATTTCTTCGACTCAGACCTTATCGCCAGGGTCTCCGAGCCACCCCAACCCCTCAACTACCTGTCTTAGCTGGAATCGCCCCAGCTGAGGTCAGAAGGGAGGGAGCCATGCTGGCCCTTGCCCAGAAGGCAAAGAAGAGTGAATTCCACCTCCTCCACCAGACGGTCACAGAGAGACCGCAGCGTAAGCGCCTCAAATCCCGGCGCCCTTTTGCCACACATGCCCAGGAACTGCTCAGCAATACACCAGCTGACACCAGCAGAGCTTCCTGGGTCAAGGCAAAATGGAAGGAGCAATGGAGAGCAGCAGCACCATCCAGACTCCACCACTACATTGATGATCCGACCGATGTACCTGGCGAACACCTCCCCCGCGGGCAGTGGACAACCCTCAACCGCCTGAGGACAGGTGTGGGACGCTTCGGAGCGTCAATGCAGAGGTGGGGCCTTGTGGACAGCGCTCACTGTGACTGTGGAGACCCCTTACAGACTGTTGACCACATCCTGATCAGTTGCCCCAAACACCGGCCACCGAATGGCGACCTAGGCCTAAAGAACCTGGACAACGAGACACTGGAATGGCTTGCTACAACTGAGCTGAGGATCTAAAGACATACGCAAGAAGAAGAAGCCAGGGTTGGCTTATAGCAGCTGTCGGTAGGACCATATATGGATTCTGTTAGTGTGGATCTCCTAACAGGGCATCATCTGGGATACAATCCCTTTTATGCCCATATATGGAGATCCCTAACATAATCCCTTTCATGCCCATATATGGAGATCCCTAACATAATCCCTTTCATGCCCATATATGGAGATCCCTAACAGCATCCCTTTTATGCCCATATATGGAGATCACTAACAGCTAACAGAATCCCTTTTATGCCCATATATGGAGATCCCTAACAGAATCCCTTTTATGCCCCTTTTATGCCCATATATGGAGATCACTAACAGCTAACAGAATCCCTTTTATGCCCATATATGGAGATCCCTAACAGAATCCCTTTTATGCCCATATATGGAGATCCCTAACAGAATCCCTTTTATGCCCAGTTGGTTGCTAGGGTAAAAAAACATGGTTGCTATGGTAAACAGTTGGTTGCTAGGGTAAACAGTTGGTTGCTAGGGTAAAACCATGGTTGCTAAGGTGGTTGCTAACGTACACTAACAGACCAGCAACAACAGACTGTTGCCACAGCAACGTACACAAAGGTTTGTTTACACATGTGGTGTGATGTCATACTGAAGATATATGACATCACACCGTACACAAACAAAGGTGTGACGTGTGACGTGTGACGGACGGACGGACGGACGGATGGACGGACGGACGGACGGACGGCCGGTGGAGGTTTTCATAGTAAACTGCTCCCTGACGGTCGCAACTAGACTCTAGTAACTAGAGGGTCCTCTTTGTGGCAGATACACACACATACCACACACCACCAATCTGACTGATATGCCCATAAATGGAGAACTCTGTATTTGTCAGTCCATGTCCCTTTATGCCCATATATGGAGATCTCTTATGTCATCAGTATATGCTCATATATGGGCATGCAACCTGGATATCCATATATGGAGATGACAGCATCATCATCTGGATCTCCATATATGGAGCTGCTGACCAACACTGACATCATCAACTCTACATCACCCGGATCTCCAAATATGGTTATATAGCTGACTCATTCTGACATCACCAGGATGACTCCACCAGCTCAGAGGAAGGGTATAAAGAGACTGCACATCTCGTAGCACAGAATAAACCAACACACTTGAGGATCTCCAACAGGACGCACACCTTTGCAGGACTCTACCTTCAAGACCATCCATAGACCTTCAGTAGACGATTACCCTCAAGCACACTCAAACTCCAATTCCCATACGAACCAGGTTATCTGGCCTTACAACCCAAGATACCGCTTTAATAGCTTCCTTCAACCACCCTGAGAATCACACAGGTTTGATATCCCGGTCTAAGAGAAGAGGAGTTGGTCTACCGTTTATCAAGTCATCATTACCAACGTCCTACTGAACTCAAGACGATAAAATGTCAGCAAGTGAAGTCGGATCTCCAACGGAAAAAACTGGCATCGAATATCGATTGAGATTTGAGCCCACTTCGACCACAGATTCTCCATTCCAAGATGTCTCTCCTGCCAAACTACCGCTGAAGAAACATGTCTGCTGCAGCGGAAACAGTGATCTCAAACAACATCACCAAGGAATTCACACAGGAGAGAAAGCCTACCACTGTGATCAGTGTGGGAAAGGGTTCAGCCAAAGCTATAGTCTCAAATGTCACCAAAGAATACATACAGGCGAGAAGCCCTACCTCTGTGACCAGTGTGGGAAAAGGTTCAGCAACAACAGTAATCTCAAACAACATGATAGAGCTCATAGAGGTGAAAAGCCCTACCGATGTGACCAGTGTGGGAAAGGGTTCATCACAGACCCTCATCTAAAACATCACCAGAGGATTCATACAGGGGAAAAGCCCTACCGGTGTGACCAGTGTGGGAATCAGTTCAGACATGTCTATAGTTTGAATTGTCACCAGAGAACACACACAGGTGAGAAGTCCTACCACTGTGACCAGTGTGGGAAAGGATTTTGCACGAGCACTCATCTCAAACAACATGAAAGAACTCATACGGGACAAAAGCCCTACCACTGTGACCAGTGTGGGAAAGGTTTCCGCCAGAGCAGTCATCTCAAAAAACACGAGAAAACTCATTGATGAAAGAGGACCTATCAATGACATAATTATGTATCAATGACAACGGGAGATTTTGAGGGAAAAGCGTCTCTGTAAAGTCTCACCTCTAACAACACCACATCCTAAGTTACTTTGGGCAATGTAGTGGCACAAATCAATGCAACGCACACACACACACACACACACACACACACACACACACACACACACACACACACACACACACACACTGTATCTACTCACTATGACTCAGACATCATAACTCATACATAACAAAAAAACAAAGACAAAAAACAAAGAAAAAAAAGAACGCAACCCGCAAACTAAAGGAGCGTGATGAATATATTATATTTCTAAATACTGAATCTAAAATCTTAAAAACTGCGGGGTAGTCGACGTTAAAATGACCCCAATGTTTGGGGCGCCCGCTGGCCTGGTGGTCAAGGCGCATACTACATACTAGGCTATGATGCCTGCTGGCGTCGCCGGTTCGATTCCCGATCCGGTCGACCTTTGCCACATGTCATTCCCCATCTCTCTCCCCATTTCCTGTCAGTCTACTATCCTATCAAATAAAGGCATTAAAGCCCAAAAACAAATCTTAAAAAAAATAAAATTACCCCAATGTTTGAAAGTATAATAATTAAGTATGAGTGCAAAACATGCATAGCGTTTGTCAATTTGAATGACAGGCATAAATAATAGTGTTATTATGTACTGATGTGCTTGACTTACTTGTGACTGACATCATATCCAGGTGCCAGTGCGCTAGGGTGACCATACGTCCTCTTTTGCCCGGACATGTCCTCTTTTAGGGGGCTGTCCGGCCTGTCCGGGGGGGTTTTATAAATTCCTTCAAATGTCCGGGGTTTCGCGCATATCACAGTTAAAGCACGAGCATTTACAATGCACGTTCAATGGTTCGTTTGGAAACACACTGTGAGAGGCGAGTTTCCACCCCTAACCCCGGAACGTGTATTATTCATACTACTCTCTGCCTGCGCTGCGATCCCTCCCTCGCGTGTATCAAAACAGCGGCGCAGTTCGGCCAGTGGAGACGCCCCTCTCGTTCCCCACTGGCCGAACTGCGCCGCTGTTTTGATACACGCCCCTCCCTCAGCCTGTCTCGCTTTCAGATCAGAGGCAGAGCAGCTCGGCAGTCGGCAGCATCGCTCTGCTAACGCAATTAATGCTGTTTCACTGATGAAATGCACACAAAGTGCCAGTGACCAACAATGAGAAGCAGAGCGTTCTGCCAGCAAAGCTGGTACTCTTCTGTGTCTATTTAGGCATTTACAAATAAAAATTATTCTGCTTCAAGCCCATATCAACACTGCAAAGTAGTCTACAAGACAGTCTGTGCGAGGTGAGAGCTCTTCCGCTAACTAAATTGACAGAATCTTTTGTACAACCTTGTAAAGCAGAACGGCGGTTTGGGTTACCTCTCGTTACAAAGCTGAACGTTCATACAGGAGTCAAAAGGCATACTTTATCAGTGGATCTCATTCTCTAGCCTATAGATTTGTAAAGGGTCCAATTGGAACCCCCTCAAAAATGAATACATAACTAATAACATAATTGAGCTGTAAACTAGTACTATAAATTATTTTGGGAAAAAAAGAAAAGAAAAAAAGATATATATATGTGTGTGTGTGTGTGTGTGTGTGTGTGTGTGTGTGTGTGTGTGTGTGTGTGTGTGTGTGTGTGTGTGTGTGTGTGCGCGCGTGCGTGCGTGCGCGCGTGCGTGCGTGTGTGTGTGTGTCCTCTTTTTGGATTTTCAGAATATGGTCACCCTACAGTGCGCGCCAGTTCATTCATGTTTATCTATCAAACAGGGTCACATCCCCCAAGACTTCAAATTAACAAAAATAATCCCTCTGCACAAAAAAGCAGTAAACTAGACCCTGGCAACTACCGCCCAATTTCAATTCCATCTCTAAAGTAATGTACAAAAGTCTATGAACAGGTTGTTAGATATCCAGAAGAGAATAATTTCATGTATGAGTTCCAATCTGGTTTCAGGGAGTTCCATTCCACAGACACATGCCTCCTCTATTTGAAGGACTGCATCAAACGTGAGGTAGACTCTGGCAAATATTGTGGCAAGGTCATGCTGGACCTCCAGAAGGCATTTAAAATTGTAGATCACTCTATTCCAGGGATGTCAAACATACGGAGATGATTCAATCCGGCCCCAGGCTTGTAGAGCATACATTTCTGAGCATTTAGAAGAAAAAAAAAGTAAGTCTCTAGCCCATTCCTGTCAAGAGTTATGATTGTTTTAAGAATTAACCTAACTAATGCAGGCTAGGTTTCTCCCACCAGCTGGCAGTGATTGAGTTGATTGATTGGAATGTTAAGTGACCAGCTCTCTCTCTCTCTCTCTCTCTGAAGATGACAGCATTGCTAGGAATGGGGTGGGGGGTCTGGCCATGAATAATACCTGAACATACCTACAATATTCGAACTGTACTCAAAGATTACACATATTAGACATGGAAATTAATGTTGTTAAGAAAATAACTTATTTTAAAAATATAATAAGTTTCTATTATTCAGATATTTTCTGAATATGCCATTATTGTTCATTACTTTTATTCTTTTTATTATAAAATACAATACAAATAATTATTGTCCTGCATCAATAATATTTGTTTTAGCCATTTACAAATTATAGCAGAGACTATCAGGAATTGAATTATTCTATTATCAAATGGTTTATTCTTATTGGCACTTCTTAAAGGAGTAGTTCACCCCCAAATGGAGACTCATTCCTAAAACAGAAATTTGATTACAATAAATGCATGCCTATTGATTCCGGATCCGGAATCAATGGGGGAAGTGTACTATTATCACATTTTTGTCTTAGTAATGCGACAAATACAATAAAAATATATTATTGACCTCAAGTCTCCATGGTGTGAGTAATCAAAGAAAAAAAAAGTCATTTTGGGGATGAACTACTCCTTTAAACAAATAGCATCTCTCGTACCTAACTGCAACTGTAATACCAATAATGAAAGTAGCTTACTTAATAATGAACACAATTTGTAAAATGATATACTGCTATACTGCTAGCTAAAGCAGTGGCTGAGACGACAGGAAGAAAAACAGAGCGAACATGTGCGCGAGTGTGCATGCCATCCGATCCACGACTGGTTGTGGCCCTCATCAAGTCGCCTTTCATCCAATGCGGCCCTCACCCCAAAATGAGTTCGACACCCCTGCTCTATTCTGACAAATTAAATCGGTCTTGACAGCACAGCAGTGAGATGAATGCAATCTTACATGGTGGGGAGAGAACAGATGTGGAGGTCAACGGAACCCTGCCCCCCCCCCCCTCCCAGTAAACTGCAGTGTTCCACAAGGAACTCAAACGACATGTCATCTGCTTGTGGCTGCAATCTGTTCCTGTTCACTAATGACTCGTCTCTCCTAGTCTCAGGCAGTGAAAATTGCAGGTCCAAAAGGCCCTAAGCTATGAACTAAATAGGATCTGCACCTGGTTCCTTTTATGCCCAAGTTTGGAGATCCCTGTTGTCATCGGTATATGCCCATATTAGGGTTTTGCGCTTAATGCCACGATGACATGTTGAGGTTAGACAAGACACTCCATATTTGCGTTGAAAAAAATGCTATCTGCTGAAAGGGCATGCGAGGGGCGGATCTGCTGCCTGGTGGAGAGTGGGAGGGTCCAAGTAATGTAAGCAGAGTTTTTATCACGGAAGGGGAGAAGAGGAGTGGGTCTACAGTCTGCTATTTATCAAATCATCATTACCAACGTCCTGCTGAACTCAAGACCATAGAAAATATGTCAGCAAGTAAAGTCGGATCCCCAGCGGGGAAACCTGGCCTCGAATATCGACTCTCAAAATGGACCGAAGATGAACTATCTCAGGTTTTTAGGAGAGAAATGTCGTCCAGCTTTTCAACTGTGTCAGAGGAAGAACAGAGAGAGATCTACCGGGCAGCGGTGCTGAAGCAGCCTGTGATAAAGTTACACAGAATAGGTTTGTAGCTGTTTTTATGTCACTGTACAGTTTGCTTTCATCTTCAATGAATACAGAAATATAGTTACTCTATGGAGTAACGCCAATGCCCAGTGGTATTACTCATGTTCTGTAACTTGAGTATAATTTTGAGCTATTTTTACTTTACTCGAGGGTTTGCGATTTTCAACACTTTTACTTCTATCCCCTACAACTCAGAGGCAAATATTATACTTTTGCACCACTACAATTATTTGAAAAGGTTAGTTTGCAGATTAAAATCATTACATTACAAAACATATATAGGCTACATTAACCACCCCTATTCTTTTTACTTCTACAGAGATCTATACTGATATGAATATGTATTTATCAATGAAACATAGTTTTCATTTGTAGCCTATGTGTGGATATGGTGTAAAGTGCTTGTCCTCCCAGGCACTAAGTGTCTCCTTCTGGTTTGTCAAACAATAAATAGATAGTAGGTTAATCTCGATTGTTACAGTATTTGATGTCACCATGACTTGGGTTGCCAAGGAAACCAAGCAAGATGAGGCCAGAGCTGAGGGCTCCAATGTAGATAAGAGCTGTGTCTGTGTGTGTGTGTGTGTGTGTGTGTGTGTGTGTGTGTGTGTGTGTGTGTGTGTGTGTGTGTGTGTGTGTGCGAACAAATCTTCTCTCTCTCTCACTGACACCGACACACACACACACACACACACACACACACACACACACACACACACACACACACACACACACACACACACACACACACACACACACACACAGGTGCATGCTTTGCGTGTTGAACGAGGCACATTACTATATACAGAGTTGGTGGAATGTGACCTTGGCCATCAGACTAAACAGGACAGTGCAGTGGAACTCTTAAGTGCCCTTGGGGCAGTTCATGTATATTACCACATTAACCCTATGTTATGCTCCGGCTTCTCCTCTTCTTTTATGGGGTCCTTGGAATAAGATATTTTCCAGATGGGGGTCCTTTAAACTTTACAGGATCCCCTGCCTCATTTGCAGTGCAGCCTATATGTCCCTGGCAGTACTCCCCTGGGCGTAAAACAACTAAACAGTTAAAAAAAACATTCCAGTCATCATTGTCAATACGACAGAATGTCAGCAAGTTAAGTCTTATTCCCAGTGTTAGTGTGTTTGAGTAGCATAGATACTCAAAGATAAGCATTATAAGGATCCTCATTTCACTCATTTCAATCACAACTGGCTGCAGGGAAAATCACTCTTCAGGCAGGCCAAATCACCCTAAATGTTCCAATGGCCAATCTGTGGCTGGCAGTTGCTGTTGCTACCCTACATGTAGAACATTATCAGTTGGTAATACAACAAAGCTTGCATGTTATTTCAAAACGTTTTATGTTTTTCTTCTCTCTCCTCATTCTCCATTCTAAGATGTCTTTGCTGCCAAACTACCACTGAAGAAACATGTCTACAGAAGAAACAGCCGTCTCAAACATCACCAGACAATTCACACTGGAGAGAAGACGTACAAGTGTGACCAGTGTGGGACAAGCTTCAGCCATAGATGTCATCTCAAATGTCACCAAAGAATTCATACAGGAGAAAAACCCTACCAATGTGACCAGTGTGGGACAAGGTTCAGCCATAGCTGTAATCTCAAAAGTCACCAGAGAATTCACACAGGAGAAAAGCCCTACAGCTGTGACCAGTGTGGGAAAAGGTTCAGCCATAGCATTAGTCTCAAACATCACCAGAGAATACATAAAAGAGAGAGGCCATATCAGTGTGACCAGTGTGGGACAAGGTTCAGCAACAGCAGTCATCTCAAAAGTCACCAGAGAATTCATACAGGAGAAAAACCCTACCATTGTGAACAGTGCGGGAAAGGTTTCACCAGCGACAGTGGTCTCAAAGTTCACCAGAGAATTCACACTGGAGAAAAGCCCTACCAATGTGACGAGTGTGGGTCAAGGTTCAGCGTATGCAGTAGTCTCAAAAGTCACCAGAGAATTCACACAGGACAAAAGCCTTACCAGTGTGTCCAGTGTGGGGAACGGTTCAGCCAGAGCAGTGCTCTCAAATGTCACCAGAGAATTCACACAGGAGGAAAGCCCTACCATTGTGAACAGTGTGGGAAAGGGTTCACTGTCCGCAGTAATCTAAACATTCACCAGAGAATTCACACAGGAGAAAAGCCCTATCAGTGTGTCCATTGTGGGGAACGGTTCAGCCAGAGCAGTCATCTCAAACGTCACCAGAGAATTCATACAGGAGAAAAACCCTACTACTGTGACCAGTGTGGGAAAGGGTTCAGCCAGAGCATTCATCTCAAATGTCACCGGAGAATTCATACAGGAGAAAAACCCTACCAATGTGACCAGTGTGGATCAGGGTTCACCACAGACTCTAATCTCAAACTTCACCAGAGAACTCATACAGGAGAAAAGCCCCACCGGTGTGTCCATTGTGGGGAACGGTTCAGCTAGAGCAGTCATCTCAAACGTCACCGGAGAATTCATACAGGAGAAAAACCCTACCACTGTGACCAGTGTGGGAAAGGGTTCAGCCAGAGCATTCATCTCAAACAACATGAGAGAACCCATACAGGAGAAAAGCCCTACCGATGTGACCAGTGTGGAACAGGGTTCACCACAGACTCTCATCTCAAACTTCACCAGAGAATTCATACAGGAGAAAAGCCTTACCAGTGTGAACAGTGTGGGACACGTTTCCGTGATGGCCGTAGTCTCAAACTTCACCAGAGAACTCATACAGGAGAAAAGCCATACAACTGTGTCCAGTGTGGGAAAAGGTTCAGCCACAGCAGTAGTCTCAAATGTCACCAGAGAACCCATACAGGAGAAAAACCCTACAGCTGTGACCAGTGTGGGAAACGGTTCACTGCACATTCCAATCTCAGAATTCACCAGAGAACTCATAAAACATAGATCGCAGATTAAGCTCGGATTTATCAACTAACTATCCTGGATGAGTTTATCTTGGTGTAGCCATGGATCTCACCAGATTAATTTAGCCAGTTAACCTGCAGATATGTTTATCCATGAGTCGGTTTCATGAAAGCACCTCAGTTTTCACCTCAATAAAAGTGAAAACAGACGTATAGTTTGTGTGTACTGTTAACTCTCAGCTCTCACAATTGACAGGAGGACAACTTTGTTCGTTCCCACATATTTGGCTGCGGTAATCTGATCCCTGGTCAATCGCTCTATCAACTGCAATTAATTCTAGCAGCGCGATCTTATTTCACACACCCACTGCCAGCACACATCCACAGATCAACGATTTGATGAGCATTACTTTCAGCTTGTCTGGAAAAATGGTCGGGTCGGGAAAAATAAACGAATTAAAGACCAGTTAATTCCCCCAATAACAGGGGGGACATTCAGGACCGTCTGAGCCCCCTCTGGTGCCTACTGTGTGTGCCACATTAGTTACCATGGAACTTTAGTTGTGAAATTAGCCTGGTCCGGACTGTTTAGACCATATTTTACGCTTATAGGCGACTTATTTTGGCCCAGACCGAGTGGTGGAATATTTATACCGGCATGCCACAATCACTGGAAATTAAGCACAGGAATATCTATCAATGAGTCAGTGAGATTTATATTTTCGCTGCTGAGTTGTGGATTAGCTTCTGTCAGATGATTTCCTGGACTAAGGATTCTTTATTGATCTATCCTGAGGAGGATTATGCTTGTAACGCACCCGTTTTGAATGCATGTAAGCTTGTAGATTGGCTATTTTTGGTGAATGTTCCTCCAAAATTTGCTGGGGTTCAAGTGATCAAATGAATCAAAATAGCCCTACATACTCTTACTTTTTAATAATGCATTGTTTATAATAATTTATACTTTACTATATGTTAGCATACTGTTACTGATTGTTATATATTATTCTTACAGTATTAAGAATTTGTTATATTAATTATATTTATTCACATGACATTACATGACATTAATGTGGCCTATATTTTGGGGGCACTTTACCACTGACCTTTATAGCCTCACATGTTCAATTATGTTTTGGTTCTCATGATTACACAATATTAATTATGTTATGTTCATCATATACATCTTTTATGATATGTTTATCATATACATCTTAACATACTACTCATTTAACATTATTTCACACTGCAGCATATTCACCGTTCCTTTTTTGCAACACATTCTCCATGACCTTTTGTTACAGCCTCATGGTCAGCACCAAACACCTGTTTGCTAGAAATTGCTACAATGCAGCCATGAGGGTGATCAGGGAGTTTGGATTCGCACACCCAGGTTACATTTTACACATCCATTTCAACAATTCATTTCACAAATGACACAGGTACAATAGTTGGTTGAAACATACACCTTTATTAATCCACTCACAGTTTAAAGCACATCATTGGTATTGCTAAATCAAATGAACACCCATACTGTACACCCATACCCTCTTCCTGGTGAGGTTCTGAAAATACTGAGTATTTTCACTGCAGTCATGTGTGACTATTTTCAAAATACTCACACATGTGTGCAGACAGTGCTCTTTTTATACTGTGGGGAATGTAATTGGTGAAAAAAGATAGATGCACATCCATGACCCAAGTTGGGCAGGTGCTGAGCGACGAGTAGATACCAGAAAAAAGAAATAAAACGCTAGCACACTGAGGGCTCTACTGAAGAAGAGCAGTTTGCTCGAAACGTCACAACCTGTATTTGGTGCAATGAAAGCATTTTTTTCCGCATGTGAGCCCTCAGTGTGCTAGCGTTTTATTTCTTTTTCAGGGAATGTAATTGGAACATACCTATCAGGGAAATGGAACATACCGGTCAGGGGAATGTGCATTTGGATTGAAAAAGAAAAAAAAATCTAAAAAGAGATGTTGCTAGAAAACAGAATAATGCTTACCCTGTGGATGCTGATAATTATCTGTGTGATTTTGGAATAGTTTTTCTGGGTTTATTTTCACTAGTGATGTAGGCTTGAATGTATAGAGTGAACAGATGGCGGGTGCCACTAAGCAGAGGCCCAGGTTAGAATATTTCACTCACCAACACTCGAATTGGCAACAATCAATGTTTTTCATAAACCATCAAAGGATGAAACCTTATGTGGGTCATACAGACCGCTATCATTACTCAATGTAGACTTTAAAATAATTTCTAAAATGTTGTCGCTAAGACTGGAAACAGTAATAAGCTCACTGATTCATGAGGACCAAACTGGATTCATCCAACAAAGGCAAGGAGCAGATAACATTCGTAGACTCTTTCATATTATTGAACTATCTAAAAATGAAATAGAGCCCAGACTAGTAATGTCAATGGATGCAGAAAAAGCCTTTGATACCGTGGAATGGGACTTTTTATTTAGCACATTACAGTACATGAATTTCGGAGAAACATTTATTAACCATATAAAATTATTGTATAGAGCACCCAAAGCACAGATACTTACTAATGGGATTGTATCAAAACCCTTCCCTCTGGCGAGAGGAAGCAGACAAGGCTGCCCATTATCACCACTACTATTTGCTATCGCTATTGAACCATTGGCAGCTGCTATTAGAGCAAATTCAGAAATTAAAGGGATAAAATTTGGTATGGAGGAAAATAAAGTATCTCTTTATGCTGACGACTTATTACTGTTTATCTCCAAACCAGATCAGTCTCTCCCAGAATTATTTAAAATAATAGAAACATATAGTAACCTATCAGGATATAAACTTAACTACGAAAAAACTGAAGTAATGCCATTAAATAGTCACACTAACATCAACACCCATCAGTTGTTATCATCATTCAAATGGCAACCAAAAGAATTAAAATATTTAGGTATCTCGGTCACAAACGATTTGAATAAAGCATACCAATCTAATTACATTCCACTGCTGGAGAAGGTTAAGGGTGATCTACAGAAATGGAACAATCTACCCATATCATTGATAGGAAGAGTTAATATAATTAAAATGAATGTGCTACCGAAATTCATGTATCTGTTTCAATCAATTCCATTAAAATGTCCCTCCAAAATGTTCAAAGAAATACATAGAATAATTTCAAGGTTCTTATGGGCTGAGAAAAAAATAAGAGTGAAGATATCAACATTGCAAGCACCAACCTCAAAAGGAGGATTAAATGTACCCAATTTCAAAGTATACTATTTGGCATCACAGCTACGAGCCGTCTGGTCCTGGCTTCAAAGAGACAACACACACCCAGTGTGGGTAACTATTGAACAACAAATGGTTAAGCCATTGCCATTGAGCTCAATACCATTCATAGGCTCATTAAAGAATTTGTATAAGATCACAAAAAATCCAATTATTTGCCATACATTTGAGTGTTGGCAAGAAAGCCATAAACTTCTGGGACTAAGACCTGCTTTATATAAGCACACACCCTTGTGGAATAATCCTCTAGTCCCAGATAACATAAGATATGGTATTATTGCCAGCTGGAAGGAGAAAGGAGTCACAGAACTAGCAGATCTTTGTGATAAGGATATATTTGCTGATTTCACTTATATAAAAAACCAGTATCAGATACCCGGAACACATTTTTTTAAATTTTTGCAAATAAGGAGTTGGGTGAAAACTAATATAAATACGAAGTTTCCGATTATACAAGAAACCCCAATTGAAAAGACTATATGGAGTGCAAAAACACAAAAAGGTTTAATTTCAAAACTATACACCGCAATGAATTGTGAAATGAACCATAAATCAGAACAGCATAAACAGAAATGGGAAAATGATATTGGACATGTGTACACTTTGAAAGAATGGGAAGATCTCTCAGAGAGCTCACAAAAAACCCTGGTTAACACTAAACACAGACTCATACAATATAAGATACTCCACCGGGTGTACTATACCCCTCAGAGGATGCATCGATTTAGCCCCAATACACCACCTACATGTCCAAGATGTCGCTCAGAGAGTGGGGACCTTATACACATGTTCTGGAAATGCACACACTTGAATAACTTTTGGAATAATATTTATAAATATACATCAGAAATACTACAAAAAGAAATTCGTCCAGACCCCCGAATATCCGTACTGGGAGATGTAGAGATGCTCAAGGAATTGTGTAAAGACGAGAGGAAATCGATACTCTTAATTATGACTGCAGCAAAAAGATGTATACTAACCAAGTGGAAAGATAAACAACCCCCTACACTTAAACAATGGTGGAGAGAATTATTGTCATACTCCACCTCAGAAAAAATCATGTATAACATAAAAGGGAAACCAATGAAATATGATAGGATATGGGGAAAAATCATTAACAATATAAGAAATATTGAGGGGAAGATATCACATACTTAAAAAAAACTGTGGGAGAGAAATTAAAAGAATTGAAATTGAAAAAAAAAAAAAAAAAAAAAAAAAGATAAAAAAAAAAAGGAACAAAAAAGAATACATACACATAGTACATGTGAGTATCGATTGCCTCTCAATACTATTATTTTCAATACTATTATTTTTGTTAATGTTATTGTTGTTGTTATTATTATTATTATTTTCTTTTCTTTTATTTTTTTTTTCTTGTTATTATTGAAATGGTTTTGTCCTTCCCCTGTGGGAATACTTTTAGTAAGCCTAATGGAAAATGAAGGAAAAGAGAGAGAAAAAAAAAAAAGAAAAGAGAGAAGAATAAATAAATTATGTAACCATAACTTAAGAATCAAGACAGAGAGAGGAATGTGTTTGCATGGGTGGGTAGGGAACTGGGGATAGGAAATGTTTTTATGGTATTGTATGTTGTATGTTGGAAAATCAAATAAAAAGTTTATTAAAAAAAAAAAAAAAAAGAATATTTCACTCAGTCTTGTCTCAGACATGAGAGAACATGGTCACAATGCTATACTGGAGAGTCTGTTAGAGTCTGTTTAGCTCTAGACCCTTTGATCACATGTAACGTTATCCTTTTACATTTTATGAATAACATATTTTGAAACACTATTTTGAACATTATTTTTGACACTATATTGAACATAAATCTGCGTAATTGCAATCTTTGGTTTGTCCATTCTGTCCACCTCGTCCCTCATCAGAATTAACTCTTTTAAAGGGATTTACACATGTCTGTTTACTGTGATACAAAGCAATTGATGGTGGAGTTTTGCATCGTGATCATGTTTAATTATGACTCCTTGTTACGCTATACTGAGAGCAAATCCAATTTGTATCAACTTAGCAGTCCATATGGCCATATTTTACTGATTACACCAATAGCATATCCAATATTGCTGTAAATTTAGGGTGGATTTTCAACAGTATCTGTACAGTTTTTTCACAAAATTGTAAAATACTGTTTAATTGTTGTCCCTTTCCTGTTAAGTAACAGTGTATGCTGTCATTAAAGTAACAGGAGTATAAATGGTAATTTAGCAGTACAATAGGCCTACTGTTAAAATAGTCAACCCTTTCCAGTAAATTAACAGTTTATTGATTGATTGATTGATTGAAGACTTTATTAGAAGTTTGCATAGGAAAAGGTACAGTTTCATGACGGTACAGTTCACTGGTACAAGGTCTACTAAAAGGAGATCGATGAAAAGACTAAGCTTATTTCCACAGGAAACCATTTAAGTATCTCATAACATTGAATGACAGACGAATAGAACACAGCACTATGCAGTAGTTATGTAAGGAAAAATAAATAAATATATGCCGTTATTTTCACCTGTGCAAAGCATGCTGGGACAGCATGCAAGGGACAGCATACAAAGCATGCTGGGTAAAGCATTTCCAGGGGAAATGTTAAGCTTTTGGGAGCTAGAAATGCTAAATGTGTCATATCCACGTGTCTGCCAAGGCAAGCTGACTGACATAATGTCAGAATTTGATTTGTCAGTATTTGTGCGTCAACTGTAATCTGAAGTGCTAGGGCGCTAGGTTAGGGTTGAGCTCCATCACACTTCTTACAAATTGAAAGCAGAATACAGAACTTTAATTAGTGAGTCCTACCATACTTTTCTAAATTCTATAAATATTAGTCCATAATATGATTCTATACAGGTTTTAGCCTAAACTAATCATCAAAATGCCCACTGTTGGCAATGGAGTGCTATCTTTGGAATGGCACTAATGACACATCTCTCCTAGTCTCAGGCAGTGAAAATTGCAGGTCCAAAAGGCCCTAAGCTATGGACAAAAATAGGATCTGCACCTGGTTCCTTTTATGCCCAAGTTTGGAGATCCCTGTTGTCATCTGTATATGCCCATATTAGGGTTTTGCGCTAGTTAATGCCACGATGACATGTTGAGGTTAGGCAAGACACTCCATATTTGGACGTTGAAAAAAATGCTATCTGCTGAAAGGGCAGTGAGGGGCGGATCTGCTGCCTGGTGGAGAGTGGGAGGGTCCTGGTTATGTAAGCGGAGCTTTTTTCACGGAAGGGGAGAAGAGGAGTAGGTCTACATTCTGCTATTTATCAAATCATCATTACCAACGTCCTGCTGAACTCAAGACCATAAAAAATATGTCAGCAAGTAAAGTCGGATCCCCAGCGGGAAAACCTGGCCTCGAATATCGACTCTCAAAATGGACCGAAGATGAACTATCTCAGGTTTTTAAGAGAGAAATGTCGTCCAGCTTTTCAGCTGTGTCAGAGGAGGAACAGAGAGAGATCTACCAGGCAGCGGTGCTGAAGCAGCCTGTGATAAAGTTACACAGAATAGGTTTGTAGCTGTTTTTATGTCACTGTACAGTTTGTTTTCATCTTCAATGAATACAGAATTATTGTAGTTACTCTATGGAGTAACGCCAACGCCCAGTGGTATTACTCATGTTCTGTAACTTGAGTATAATTTTGAGCTATTTTTACTTTACTCGAGGGTTTGTGATTTTCAACACTTTTACTTCTATCCCCTACAACTCAGAGGCAAATATTATACTTTTGCACCACTACAATTATTTGAAAAGGTTAGTTTGCAGATTAAAATCATTACATTACAAAACATATATAGGCTACATTAACCACCCCTATTTTTTTTACTTCTACAGAGATCTATATGAATATGTATTTATCAATGAAACATAGTTTTCATTTGTAGCCTATGTGTGGATATGGTGTAAAGTGCTTGTCCTCCCAGGCACTAAGTGTCTCCTTCTGGTATGTCAAACAATAAATAGATAGTAGGTTAATCTCGATTGTTACAGTATTTGATGTCACCATGACTTGGGTTGCCAAGGAAACCAAGCTAGATGAGGCCAGAGCTGAGGGCTGTGTGTGTGTGTGTGTGTGCGAACAAATCTTCTCTCTCTCTCTCTCTCACTGACACCGACACCCACACCGACACCCACACCCACCCACCCACACACACACACACACACACACACACACACAGGTGCATGCTTTGCGCGTTGAACGAGGCGCATTACTATACAGACCTTGGCTATCAGACTAAACAGGACAGTGCAGTGGAACTCTTAAGTGCCCTTGGGGCAGTTCATGTATTTTACCACATTAACCGTATGTTATGCTTCGGCTTCTCCTCTTCTTTTATGGGGTCCCTGGAATAAAATATTTTCAGATGGGGTTCCTTTAAACTTTACAGGATCTCCTGCCTCATTTGCAGTGCAGCCTATATATCCCTGGCAGTACTCCCCTGGGCGTAACACAACTAAACAGTTTTAAAAAACATTCCAGTCATCATTGTCAATGTCCTGCTGAACTCAAGACGACAGAATGTCAGCAAGTTAAGTCTTATTCCCAGTGTTAGTGTGTTTGAGTAGCATAGATACTCAAAGATATTATAAGGATCCTCATTTCACTCATTTCAATCACAACTGGCTGCAGGGAAAATCACTCTTCAGGCAGGCCAAATCACCCTAAATGTTCCAATGGCCAATCTGTGGCTGGCAGTTGCTGTTGCTGCCCTAAATGTATAACATTATCAGGTGGTAATACAACAAAGCTTGCATGTTATTTCAAAACGTTTTATGTTTTTCTTCTCTCTCTTCATTCTCCATTCTAAGATGTCTTTGCTGCCAAACTACCACTGAAGAAACATGTCTACAGAAGAAACAGCCATCTCAAACATCACCAGAGAACTCACACAGGAGAGAAACCCTACCAGTGTGACCAGTGTGGGACAAGCTTCAGCCATAGATGTCATCTCAAATGTCACCAGAGAATTCATACAGGAGAAAGACCCTACCAATGTGACCAGTGTGGGACAAGGTTCAGCCAGAGCAGTGGTCTAAAATATCACCAAAGAATGCATACAGGAGAAAAACCCTACCAATGTGTCCATTGTGGGACAAGGTTCAGCCAGAGCTGTAATCTCAAATGTCACCAGAGAATTCACACAGGAGAAAAGCCCTACAGCTGTGACCAGTGTGGGAAAAGGTTCAGCCATAGCATTAGTCTCAAACATCACCAGAGAATACATAAAGGAGAGAGGCCATATCAGTGTGACCTGTGTGGGACAAGGTTCAGGAAGAGCAGTCATCTCAAACGTCACCAGAGAATTCATACAGGAGAAAAACCCCACCATTGTGAACAGTGCGGGAAAGGTTTCACCAGCGACAGCAGTCTCAAAGTTCACCAGAGAATTCACACTGGAGAAAAGCCCTACCAATGTGACGAGTGTGGGTCAAGGTTCAGCGTACGCAGTAATCTCAAATGTCACCAGAGAATTCACACAGGACAAAAGCCCTACCAGTGTGTCCAGTGTGGGGAACGGTTCAGCCAGAGCAGTACTCGCAAATGTCACCAGAGACTTCACACAGGACAAAAGCCCTACCAGTGTGAACAGCGTGGGACACGTTTCAGTGATAGCTGTAGTCTCAAACTTCACCAGAGAACTCATACAGGTGAACTGCCCTTCCTCTGTGACCAGTGTGGGAAACGGTTCACTGCACATTCCAATCTCAAACTTCACCAGAGAACTCATACAGGAGAAAAGCCCTACCAGTGTGACCAGTGTGGGAAAAGGTTCAGCCAGAGCAGTAATCTCAAATGTCACCAGAGGATTCATACAGGAGAAAAACCCTACAGCTGTGACCAGTGTGGGAAACGGTTCACTGCACATTCCAATCTCATAATTCACCGGAGAATTCATAAAGGATGAGAAGCCCTACTACTTTGACCAGAACCTGTTTCACAAAACATAGATCGCAGATTAAGCTCGGATTTATCCTGGATTAGTTCATCTTGGTTTAGCCATGGATCTCACCAAATTAATTTAGCCAGTTAACCTAGATATGTTTATCCATGAGTCGGTTTCATGAAAGCACCTCAGTTTTCACCTCAATAAAAGTAATACATGATCACATGCAGGCACCGTGCACTTCCACAGACGTATAGTTTGTGTGTACTGTTAACTCTCAGCTCTCACAACTGACAGGAGGACAACTTTGTTCTTTCCCACATATTTGGGGCTGCGGTAATCTGATCCCTGGTCAATTGCTCTATCAACTGCAATTAATTCTGGCAGCGCAAGCTTATTTCACACACCCACTGCCAGCAGACATCCACAGATCAACGATTTAATGAGTATTAGTTTCAGCTTGTCTGGAAAAATGGTCGGGTCAGGAAAAATAAATGAATTAAAGACCAGTTAATTCCCCCAATAGCAGGGGGGACATTCAGGACCGTCTGAGCCCCCTCTGGGGTCCAACCTATGTTCCCCAGGTTCTATGTTCCCCAGGTTCTATGTTCCCCAGGTTCTATGTTCCCCAGGTTCTATGTTCCCCATTTTCCACTATAAAAAAGGTTCTATATTCCCCTCTTACCCAAAAAAGGTTCTATGTTCCAGAGGTTCTATGTTCCCCACCTACTTTCACAAAGAAAAGGTTCTATGTTCCCCGTTTACCTAAAAAAAGGTTCTATATTCCCCGCTCATACAAAAATGCAAGAAACAATTACAAATACTATATAGTGGGACAGGGCACCGGGGGGCACTAGGGAAATCTGGGCACCATATTTTTGGGATGACTGGGCATTTGGACAAGTGGGCACCTAGTCGAGTGGGCACTTATAGGGGTGGAGACATCTGTTCATTATAGGGACATGTGGGCACCTGGACAACTGGGCACCTGAATTAGGATTTGTGTTTTTTAACTTAACACTGCTTTGTTGTTGGTAAGTGATATTTAACCCAATGTTATTTAAACCCCCATTTTCTTATTTGCTTTATAAATAAAGCACATGAAAACTGCAGATGATGGCTAATGTTGATCATGGCTCTATTGAAAAGGATATACCGAAGGCTAATTGCCCAGGTCCCACCATTACCAGGGCCCACCATTACCGGAGCCCACCATTACTTGCATTTTTAGTTTGCGCAGACCATTTCTTGCATTTTTTGTGAGCGGGGAACATAGAACCTTTATTTGGTTTAGTGGGGAACATAAGACCTTTTTTTGAGGGGCGGGGTGGGGAACATAGAACCTGGGGAACATAGAACCTTTTTTGTGAGGAAGTGGGGAACATAGAACCTGGGGAACAGGTACGGTCCCCCCCCTCTCATGCCTATGTGCCACATTAGTTACCATGGAACTTTAGTTGTGAAATTAGCCTGGTCCGGACTGTTAGACCATATTTTACGCTTTTAGGCGACTTATTTTGGCCCAGACCGAGTGGTGGAATATTTATAACGGCATGCCACAATATCACTGGAAATTAAGCACAGGAATATCTATCAATGAGTCATTATACTGCAACAGTGAGATTTATATTCTCACTGCTGAGTTGTGGATTAGCTTCTGTCAGATGATTTCCTGGACTAAGGATTCTTTATTGATCTATCCTGTGGAGGATATGCTTGTAACGCACCCGTTTCGAATACATGTAAGCTTGTAGATCGGCTATTTTTGGTGAATGTTCCTTCAAAATTAGCTGGGGTTCAAGTGATCAAATAAATCAAAATAGCCCTACATACTCTTACTTTTTAATAATGCATTGTTTATAATAATTAATACTTTACTATATGTTAGCATACTGTTACTGATTGTTATATATTATTCTTACAGTATTAAGAATTTGTTATATTACAGTATTTTCTGGACTATAAGGCGCACCTGACTATAAGGCGCACTGTCAATGAATGGTCTATTTTCAAACTGTTTTCATATATAAGGCGCACCTGACTATAAGGCGCACATAATAGACGCTACCGTTGCGTTATGCATCAAACAGATGGAGCTGTGCTAAAGGGAATGTCAATGTCAATGATTGATCCATATATAAGGCGCACTGGACTATAAGGCGCACTGTAGTTTTTTGATAAAATTAAAGGTTTTTAAGTGCGCCTTATAGTCCGGAAAATACGGTAATTTTATTTATTCACATGACATGACATGACATTATGAAGTTAAATGTGGCCTATATTTTGGGAGCACTTTACCACTGACCTTTATAGCCTCACATGCTCAATTATGTTTTGGTTATCATGATTGATTACACAATATTAATTATGTTATGTTCATCATATACATCTTTTATGATATGTTTATCATATAAATCCTAACATACTACTCATTTAACATTATTTCATACTGCAGCATATTCACCGTTCCCTTCTTTTATCAGTGCAACATAATTCACCATGATCTTTTGTTACAGCACCAAACATCTGTTTGCTACAATGCAGCCATGAGGGTGATCAGGGAGTTTGGATTCGCACACCCAGGTTACATTTTACACATTCATTTCAACAATTCATTTCACAAATGACACAGGTAGTAGGTACAATAGTTGGTTGAAACACACACCTGTATTAATCCAATGACAGTTTAAAGCACATCATTGGTATTGCTAAATGAACACACATACTGTACACCCATATCCTCTTCCTGGTGAGGTTCTGATTTTCTTTCTTTTTTTTTTTCACTGCAGTCATGTGTGACTATTTTCTAAATACTCACACATGAGTGCAGACAGTGCTCCTTTTGTACTGTGGGGGATGTAATTGGTGAAAAAAGAGAGATGACATGCACATCCATGACCCAAGTTGGGCAGGTGCTGAGCGACGAGTATATACTAGAATAAATAAATAAAACGCTAGCACACTGAGGGCTCTACTGAAGAAGAGCAGTGTGCTCGAAACGTTTGCTGGCAATAAAAGCATTTTTTCCCTTATGTGAGCCCTCAGTGTGCTAGTGTTTTATTTCTTTTTCAGGGAATGCAATTGGAACATACCTGTCAGGGGAATGGAACATACCTGTCAGAGGAATGTGCATTTGGATTGAATAATGTTTTCTAAAAATAGATGTGTTGCTAAAAAACAGAATAATGCTTACCCTGTGGATGCTGTGTGATTTTGGAATAGTTTTTCTGGGTGAATGTATAGAGTGAACAGATGGCAGGTGCCACTAAGCAGACACTTGTAGAAATGGAATGAAAACCTACCGTTTTCTTCATTTTCCTGGGCCTTTTTTCTCATGCCCTGATTCTATTTTTTTTTTTTTTTAATAATTTTATCCCATGAGTTTGCAACCCATTTTCACCCAGTGCCAATTGCCTATGTAATCCTGGGCTCTGCTCTCCCTCTGCCACGCCTGGGGAGACAACAGACTGACCTCATGCTTCCTTCAATGCATGAGTAGTCCAAGTAGTTTCTTTTCACCTGACAGGGGGGATTTCCCCGGGATGGACGTAGCGCGTGGAAGGAATACGTTATTCCAACCAGTTCCTTTCCCCTCCATCAAGCGCCCCGGCTGGCCAGGGGGAGGCATTATTGAGACCAGTATTACTGCATGTTTTTGTGAGGGTATCAACCCTAGGAGACACAGGGAGAACATGCAAACTCCACACAGAAAGGCCCTATCGCGGACCCCACCTAGGGTGTGGGCGCTGATGATGCGGAGGGAGAAACACGCCCCCAGCACCCACAGTGTCCCCCGGCGGGAATCGAACGCAGGACCTTCTAGCTGTGAGGCAAAGCGCTAACCACTGCGCTAGTTTTTTAATTGACCCTTTAGCCTAGCGGCGTCCCATGTAATTGTTTGGTGGCCTTGGTGTGTTTAGGAGCGGTGCTAGGCGCTCCAATATGTGACTTTCTGTGTATGTCCATGTGTGTGTAGTCATGTGTTCATGTCCATGAGTGTACACATTCTGGGCTTGTAGATCTGCTATTTTCAAAGGATTTGCATACATTTGAAAACTTAACATGGGACATTCTGCATAATGATTACTTTTACTGTTGGTACTTTAAGTACATTTTGATACCAATACTCTTGTACTTTTACTCAAGTACATTTAGAATTCCGGAACTTTGCTTGAAACAGAGTATTTCTACATTGATACTTTTACTTAAGTAAGAAATGTGTGTACTTTTTCCACAAAGTGTGTAGTTCTTTGACTGGTGATATTTGAAGAAGTATAGGCTAATGATGGCCTAGCATGGACACATTAATATCACTTTAATAATGTATTTATTTCTTCATTATTTTTTCAATGTCCGATTGGTGTGGTTTCCATGCTATCCACCTGTTTCTGCGAGAATTTACTGCAGCATTATCTGCGGGACACTTCCGGTTAACAGCAGACATACAAGCTCACGTCGCGTCGCAGATGCAAACGTTGTGAGCTTGTAGATCACTCTCGGCTGCGGCGCCGGAAGCTGCCTGCACATTCTGTGCAATGCACGATGGGATGTTGTAAAGTTGTGGATAGGCTAAGGACAGATGGAGAAATGTACATTATTTAAGCAGTATTACACAAGAGGGTGTGCGTAATCGATAACTTTGTCAATATCATCACGCCTGCGTTGCACAAGTTCTGTATTCAAAATGTATTTTGTAAATGCATTTTATTCAAAAGGACTGACCAAAACTATCAATATTTTCTGTCAAAATACACACTACTAAATTGTAAAAAAATAAAAAATAAATAAGAAAACCTTTGTTTGACATTATTCTTCAGAAAACTTCCTGGATCTGCGTTTTTCGGGCCGAATATCGGAGTGAATTTCGGAGCGCGCAAATAAAAAATCAACCTCACGATATGTCAGTCACGTTTGCACACTGCCGCCCGTTTCGCGCACCACTCGGTCCCTCTATCTCTCTCTCTCTCTTCTTGCCCTGAAAATCGCATTTCGCAACAAAAAACGCAGCAGTGTGCAAAGACCTTTACTCGGATGAAAGCCTGGAAAAAAAAGATGCGTCCGTTGTTTTCAACGCCTCCAAGTACAGATCTAGGATCAGATTTACCTTTTTTTTTCAATCCATATTTGTGAAAAGCTAAAAACGGATCCCGAATCAGCAGAATCCCGGATTTATTTTTTATTTTTTGGTACATTCATTCACCGTTTTGTGAAATACGGTGAAATTATGGTACATTTGGGCGCCACTTTTTAACCACTGTGCCACTCCAGTGCTTTCCCAGGTTTTCTGAACAGTTTCACTTTCAATGGAGAATAAACATCACAGTTTGCCAGTCATGAGGTTGTTTATTTTGGTTCATATCAAAAATAAAACATCTCCGTCTCAATCAATTCAACTCCGTCTCACACAATCACATTCAGCGTAACGTTACCATGGTTACAACCAGTGGTGTATAAAGTAACTAAGTACATTTACTTAAGTACAATTTTGAGGTATTTGTACTTGACTATTTCCAATTTCCAATACTTTTACTTATACTCCACTACATCTGAGATCCAAATATTGTACTTTTACTCCACTACATTTATTTGAAAACTTGAGTTACTAGTTACTTATATAATATAATATATATATATATATATATATATATATATATACATATACATATACATATAATATATATATATATATATATATATATATATGTATATTATACATTTTTACCGTGAGGCTATTTGAAAATAGCCAATCTACAAGCTCACAACGCGTTGTAGATCTGCTATTTTCAAACATTTTGTACTTTTACTTTTGGTACATTAAGTAGTTATGGATGCCAATACTTTTATACTTTTACTCACGAACATTTTGAATTTCCGTAGGGTACTTCTGCTTGTACCATGAGTATTTCTACATTTGCCGTATGGGTACTTTTACTTAAGTAAAACCTTTGAGTACTTTTTCCACCACCGGTTAAGACGTGCTGTTATCACATGTACAATAAGACAACTTTCACAGAAAGCAGACATTTTTGCTCAGATGTCATTCATTTCCCCAGGAAACACACTACTGGTATTTTAACCCAGTGACTCAAAGCTGTGAAAACTGCAAAATAAAAGATCAGATGTGCCGTCTGTTTAGAGCAGGGGTTTTCAAAGTGGGTGACGGGGCACCCTGGGGTGCCGTGGCGGCAGTCCAGGGGTGCCGCGAGATCATTTGATAATATTTGGAATTTATTTGGACACTTGAAGAAATATTTAGTATCATTTTAAACTTGAAGTACAAAGTTATTTTCAGTCAGTTCTAACCAAAATGGTTATTATCTCAACGTTTTCCTCGCAAAATAATCACTAAAATATCGTCACTGTCAGAGTGTCAGGCAGAAACCTCTGTCGCACAAAACTAGTGAAAACAGCAGATCTACAAGCACACAACGCCTCGCATTGCGAGGCGTTGTGTGCTTGTAGATCGGCTGTTTTCACTAGTTTAGATACATTTTATAGATGATAAATACAAAACGAACGGTTTTGGACATACAAGGTTTCCACCCGACAACGACGATATGCTATAAATATAAGGTGCTGGGAGTGAAAATTATAATGTATGGGTGCCTCGGATTAAAAGAATATTCATGGGGTGCCCTGAGACAAAAAAGTTTGGGAACCCCTGGTTTAGACAGCAACAGCGTTACACACCCCACGGAGGTTAGGGTTAGGGTTAGGTTTGGTTGTCGAAAAGATCCTATGTCAAAATGATGACACGCTAGAGTTCTCAAATTCTGCCCGAATCCGACCATAACCAAACCCGACCCGATATTTAGGGTAGGGTAGGGCCTAAAATGTATGCTAACTAGTCGGGCCGGGTAGGGCCTCATAGGCTCAATGAAAAAAGAAAAAATATATTTTTATACTTTTATTACCATTACTCTGTGATAGAGTAATGAGAACCCGACCCCACATTTAGGGTAGGGTAGGGCCTAAAATGTGTGCTAACTAGTCGGGCCAGGTAGGGCCTCGGGCCGACCCAGTTAGGGCCCAGTTAGGGTCGGGCCTTAATTGCCAGGCCCGTTGAGAATTCTATGACACTCTCTCAAGTGGAAAGCTTTCTCAAGTGGAACGCTCAGCCTCATGACACAAACCGTTTAACGTCTAATTGATCGTTTAAAATGCATTTATTTATTTATTATTATTTTTTTTTTTGACAAACAGATGAGAGCTTCCTTCCTCGGCACTCAGGAGGTGTAGTTCCAGACTCCACTTCCTCTTCCCCTGAGGAGTTCAACCAATCAGAAGAAGGAGTTTTTTGTTTGTTTGTTTGTTTTAGTGAAGAGTTTTTTTTAAGACTATTTGCTCTTCCTTGGTCGTGGATCAGATGCCCACTCTGATGTAAGAGGTCCACCTCTGGGCGGGGCTTAGCTTGGCTCCACCCATCTTAAAGTAGACCAGCTGTCGACCTGCAGAGCAGCAGAGACGAGAGTCAGTGAAGTAGAAGAAATGAAGTTACTATTTACACCTAAATGTATCCACAAGTTTCCGCGGGAGTTTACTGGAGACTATCAGGACCAAACTTCCGGGTTTAACAGCAGACATACAAGCTCACGTCGCGTCGCAGATGCAACCCGTTGTGAGCTTGTAAATCGGCGGCGGAAGATCGATGCAGACGTTTGAGCAATGCACTATGGGGCGTAGGAAACTCGTGGATAGACTTAATGGAGTTACTATTTACACCTAAATGTATAGACACAATGAAGTTACTATTTACACCTAAATGTATAGACACAATGAAGTTACTATTTACACCTAAATGTATAGACACAATGGGGTCCACCCTATGTTCCCCAGGTTCTATGTTCCCCACTTATCCCCCAAAAAAGGTTATATGTTCCCCAGGTTCTATGTTCCCCACCCACCCTCCCCACAAAAAGGTTCTACTGTATGTTAAAAAAATATATGTTCCCCACTCAAATGCAGATAATGGTGGGGCATCTTGCCCAGGTGCCCAGATGTCTCCACCCCTAAGTGCCCACTCATCTATGTGCCCCCTCGTCCACATGCCCACATGTCCCTATTGCCCAGATGTCCAGGTGCCCACTCGTCCAGATGCCCAGACATAACAAAAGTATGGTGTCCAGATGTCCCTAGTGCCCCCTGTCCCTCTAGTATTTGTAATCTCTCCCCATTAGTGGGTGTTTTGAGTTGTTATTAATAATTATAAAGGAATGTTTCCTGCATTTTTGGATAAGTGGGGAACATAGAACCTATTGTAAGTTGAGCGGGGAACATAGAACCTTTTTTGTGGGGGTAAGTGGGGAACATAGAACCTGGGGAACATAGGACCTGGGGAACATAGGTACGGTCCCGACAAAATTAAGTAACTATTTACACCTAAATGTATAGACAAAATAAAGTTACTATTTACACCTAAATGTATAGACAAAATAAATGTCACTATTTATTCCTTTGACAACAGCCAATTAATTATTCAACAGTCTACCTGGCCATTGCCAGGTAGACTGAGTCAACGTTCGTCATCACGCGTTACCTTTTTGTTTAGGGGCAGGAATTGATTTGTCATAACACTCTAACTCAGTTCTCTCAGATCTTTTTGTAATTGTAATTGAAACAAGCCACAGGCTTTGTTGGGTGTATCCTTTTAGTTGTGAACTGTACTGTCATGAAAACTGTATCTTTCCCAATGCAAACCTCTAATAAAGTCTTCAATCAATCAATCAATTATTCTTTGTGAGATCTTTCTCCTGATTGGATAAAGTCGGTATCCAACAGGAAAAGCATTTTGTAGAGAGAGAGAGAGAGAGAGAGAGAGAGAGAGAGAGAGAGAGAGAGAGAGAGAGAGAGAGAAAGGCTTGTGTTACTGAACAAACACTCTCTCTAGTACTATTATTACAATACTTAACCCTAACCCAATGAGTACTATCATCACAATACTAATCGTAACAGAATAAGAATCACTTACTCTGAATAATATATTATTTTGACAAATTACTCTCTATATAGACGAGGGGGGGGGGGGACCTGAGGTGTCAGCTGACCTGTCCAGGTGCTCTCATTGGTCAGGACGAAGGCGCGGCAGTGGGCGTGGCTGTCGCAGATGAGCCCCGCCTCCCGCAGGCTGATGACGGACAGCTGGCAGGCGTCATGGCGGTAGGAGGGCCAGCACCTGTAGTCGTCTCCCTGGATGGCCTGGCCTGGGACCGGCCTGTAGGCTGCAGCACAGGGAATGTTAGAGAGGCAGGGGCTGACATGTCTAACAAGGCCTTTTGGTGGAAGTATTGAAAATAGCAGACCTTCAAGCTCACAACGCGTCGCAGCGCGATGCGTTGTGAGCTTGGAGGTCGGCTATTTTCTGTGCTTGACACCACACTGAACTAATAGTCAGGAGAAATTAGCAGCATACCTGTGAAATCTGGGAATAAATTCCTTACCAAACAATGTCTTCACCAATGTGTTCGTAAAGGTGTCTAGTAACATATCTAACAAAGATTGAAATTCAATTCATCCCTAGCAAAATGTTTGACAGCTAGGGTAATTCTGGGTCTCATTCACTTACTATACTTCAGACATCACAAGTCTCCCGGATGTTGCGGGAGTCTCCCGGAAATCAGCGTCTCCTCCCGGACACCCGCGAGTGGCACCAAACCTCCCGGAAATCCCGGCCGCTCCCGCAAATGCTTGCCATATCCGTCTGGATCCGGTTGAAAAAGGCGGATCTGCGACCTGCGATGTGTTCTAATCCGGTTCTAATTCGTCATCGAACTGTCAATCTGGCAAATGCATAATTGTAATTCGCTGTGGGAGATGTGGGTGTCTAAAAGTGACCAATCACTGGTCTGAGATGGAGACTGGGTTCTCCTCTCGAGAGTCGAGAATAGTCGAGTCGAGAATATAATCAGCTCGTAACAGTAAACAGACAGGTTTTTGACAGGTCTTGCTTAATATTAATGAAATAACAGTACATTACAGCTGTTGGTTCTTTTTCGCTGGACATACAACTGGATAAGCTGCGTCAGCCTGTGCGACGCATGGCAGCCTGTGTCTCACTGTGAGAGTGACATTACCTTCTCCCAAATAGGTAAGAAAGATATCATTCTATAAATTAACCCGATTATATTAAGCCTAAATGCTTCCGCCGCCGTGCAGAACCGTTTTTAACAGTTTTTAACCATTTTTAACCGTAGAAAAATGAGTAAAAATCGATAAAAAAAACCCTGTGCTGCGCGCGCGTGCACAGGGGACCTCCCGGAAATGGTGATCGCCAACTTGGGATGTCTGTATACTTACTCCCAAAAATATGCTTTAAGTGGGATGTGAGGGGTCTAACTAGGTGTTTTTAATTATTCTGAATCCATTGCAAGCAAAAACATTCCTTGGGCCGAAATGGACCCCATACAACTGTCAAAAGTGATGACTCATCACTAAACCACAGTTTTTCGGGTCTGTTTTTAGCCCAATGAACCCCTCACATTCCACTTAAAGCATATTTGTGGGAGTATTTTTTTTCCCCTTATAGTACAGTGTATAGTATGTGAATGAGACCCAGAATTATCCTAGCTGTCAAACATTTTGCTAGGGATGTTGAATTTCAGTTTTTGTTAGATATGTTACTAGACACCTTTACGAACATATTGGTGAAGAAATTGTTTGGTAAGGAATTTATTCCCAGGTTTTATTAATATCCCCTGACTATAAGCATAATCAAGTGAATACTGGAGATGTGGCATAACGGCATGGAGTTCTACACAGAGAGGACTGTTCTTTCAACATAAGATGCTGCATTCAAGTTCAGGAGAGTTTGGACAAGGCAATTCTCTTGGATGCTGCCTTCAGGAATGGCATGGAAAGAGGGGGCATTTGCATTTCTTTCACCACTGACAGCCAGGTGTAACAGAGTTAGAAATATCCCTGTATTCATTTCTATAAAATCGACGCGCTTGCCTTTCAACATATTGTAACTTATAGTTCTAAAGCCACCTGGTGGACAAACAGCGCAGCTGCATGCAGTGTCCCTTTGTGCACCCCGTAGTTCACCTCAGCAGAGGAAGTGAATTCCAGGGACGTGCTGGCCATTGGGAAAACCAGGACAACTCCCGAACGGCCGGTTCATTCCCGGCCGGTCCAGGCCGGCCATTAGGAAACAATTAAAAATAAAATGTCGGCCTTCGTTCCATTTTGGGGGCTCGGCGGCCAACAAAGTAAATCGTCACTGTCGGGCAGAAACCTCGTATCTCCAAGTTTCAAATGTATACACTTTTTCATCATACAAGGCCGTTGCACAAAAGTAGTGAAAACAGCGGTGCGAGGCGTTGTGTGCTTGTAGATCGGCTGTTGTCACTAGTTTAAATCATTTTTAAAATGATGAATACAAAACAAGCGGTTTTGGACATACAAGGTTTCCACCCGACAACGACGAAATATAACTCATGTACAGTAATTGGCCCACTGGCTTGTCACTTGTCATGATCTGAAATGGCAAATCTTTGAGTAGCAGCAGCGCTATAGAGAGAGATCTCTCTCTCTATAGCGCGCAATGAGGGCCTCTCCAACTCTTTTTCCCGGGCTGAATCAGAGGCCCAGCACATCCCTGGTGAATTCCATGCTGCAGGTAGGATGCATGACAACTCTGTTGACTCTGTTACAAACATTAAATACATATTTTGGGGTTTTATATTAATCATCTTCTCTCTGTGTTACAGATGTGTGTACTGTATGCTGCTGCTGTGCTGCAGATGACCACTAGGTGTCTCATCTATGTTCATACCAGGTAGGCTTTGTTCAATGTGAGATTCACATAATGTGTGCTAGCTGCAAATTGCAACACTAGATTTTGGGTTGCAATACCTCCCATAGGGATTCAATGCATCAGAACGTAAAAAAAAAAAAAAAAAATCAACCTCACCAATATTGCGGCTCTATGGAAAGCTTGAATTATGCTCTTTCTATCTGCAAAGTGTTCAGAAAAATCCACCATAGACGTTATGAGCTATACTTTGTGAAAGAAATCCGAGCAGACATGTGTTTTGTGTTGAACTTTGGGAAGCGCTTGTCTTCCATATAGGCTACCGCAACGTCCCGCTGCCTGCTGCATTATGTGACATTTAGTACCAGCTGGTACACAGGACCGTTGCGTGACTTCCCACAAGCGCTTCCAAACTCCAAGAAAAAATAATCGCCTGAACTGAATTTCTTGACAGAAAGTAGCTCATAACATGTCTACGGTGGATTTTTTCTGAAACAAAACACTTTGCAGATAGAAAGAGCATAATTCAAGCTTTCCATAGAGCCGCAATATTGGTGAGTTTGACGTTGTTTAATACAATCAGATAGCAAAAAAACTTGCATTGAATCCCTATGGGAGGTATTGCAACCCTAGATTCATAAGATTAAAAAAATAAAATCTAGTGTTGCAATTTGCAGCTAATTGTTTACATGTCATTATCTTCTATGGGTGTTTAGTATTTTGTACTCCATTTTGTGCAATGTTGCTCCAACTGCTTTCAATGGAAGCAAATACATCGAAACATTATCTAAACAAGAAAAACATACCTGTTCAGTAAAAACTTTATGAAAAAAAAAAAAAAAAAACAGAAAAACAGGTATCTAAATTACATGGAACGCTGTACGGACTTGTAGATCTGCTCTTTTAGGCTTCTGGTTAAAAGTGGCATTGAAATACTGTAAATGGCATTAATGAAATCACTGTCGCTAAAACCTTGTCCTCAGTAGAGAGATACTATCGTGTGTGCGTGCGTGCCCGTGCGTGCACCTGCAGTGTGTGTGTGTGTGTGTGTGTGTGTGTGTGTGTGTGTGTGTGTGTGTGTGTGTGCGGTTGTCCAGATAAAGGCTGTTGAGGAGAGTGTGTGTGTGTGCGTGTGTGTGCGTGTGTGTGCGTGTGTGCGTGCGTGCGTGCGTGCGTGCGTGCGTGCGTGCGTGCGTGTGTGTGTGTGTGTGCACGCGCGTGTGCGTGTACCTGCAGTGTGTGTGTGTGTGTGTGTGTGTGTGTGTGTGTGTGTGTGTGTGTGTGTGTGTGTGTGTGTGTGTGTGTGTGTGTGTGCGTGTACCTGCAGTGTGTGTGTGGTTGTCCAGATAAAGGCCGTTGGTGTAGCTGTGCAGAACTCTGTCCATATGTTCCAGGGTCTGGTCCACACCCCACAGCAGCTCACCTGAAAAACACATCACTATTAGATAGATAGATAGATCTATAGATCTATAGATCTATAGATCTATAGATAGATAGATAGATAAATAGATAGATAGATAGATAGACAAACACACATCACTATGTTAGATAGATGGATAGATAGATAGATAGATAGATAGTCAGATAGATGGATAGATGGATAGATGGATAGATACACAAATACACACAAAACCAGCGATATGATATATAGATATATATGTTATATACTATGTTAGACAGACAGATGGATAAAAGAATAGCTGTCAGGACGCGATGGGTGGAGTGGGGGTGAAGTGAAGGTCCCGAAACAACCGTTCGCGTGGCTCGCGCCGCCTCATTCGGATGGTTCGCGCGTGGTCTCGTGGTCTTTATTTATTGAAATTTTATTGAAAAGTTTTCCGGCACAGGAAAAGTTCCTCTTCGCCAGACTAATAAAAAAATTAAATACAATTCTTTAAAAAAGAATTGTATTCATACATTATACATATTCTTTTATATAATAAAATAACCATTGTTTTCTATGGGACGGGATCACTATTGCGTGCGCGTGGACGTGCGATGGAAACGAATCGCGGATTTCACCAGTGCCACAGTGATAGCCGGACCGAAGGTGAGCCCATGCCAGCTTTACTGTATATACAGTATATTTCGCACGACATCCCGGTATGGGCACTCCGGACATCTTTTAATATTTCGCCAGACATCGCGGGATGGGCACTAAATGAGTTAATTGTTGGAGCTCGGACCACTTCCTCTGACAATTCCTTCAAACCTGGAATTCATTTAGTAGCCCTTCTCTGAATCTTCTAAATGTTCTCTATGTATTTGCATTCACTTTGTGTGTAAACGTGCCGCTCGATCCATCCAGGTGGAATAAAAGTGCAGTGCGACCGTGTCCTAACACAGTGTTGATTTTGTCGACTAAAACTATGACGAAAAATGTTTGTCGACTGTGTTTTTTTCACTGCCGAAAAGTAAATAAAAACTAAATAAAAACTAAGCTGTGATGACTAAAACTAAGACTAAATATATTGACAATTTCGTCAACAAAATACAAACTAGACTAAAACGTTAAGAGAGGGACTAGAGGAGAAGAGAGTCATTTTATGTTTGGTTGCTCTCAGGTGTAGATCGGCTATTTTCAGCACGCCAAGTGTAAAATCAGTCATTACGATGCCATCAAGGCCTGCCAAAATACATTTTACAATAAAATTAGACTAAAACTAAAACTTTTCAGGTGACTAAATTATGACTAAAACTAAATGACATTTTATTCAAAAGACTATGACTAAAACTAAATCAAAATTTGCTGTCAAAAACAACACTAGTCCTAACAGTGTGTTTCTACGTTGCAGTATTCATACTTTTACTGAAGTTAAAAAATCGAACCTCTGTTCGAAGTGGAGCTGTGTGTGTGTGTGTGTGTGTGTGTGTGTGTGTGTGTGTGTGTGTGTGTGTGTGTGTGTGTGTGTGAACTGAGCGGTGGTCGTGGGGGGGGGGGGGGGCCTGTGTGTGTGGGGTGGGGGTGTGTGTGTGTGTGTGTGTATTGCAGTTGATGCTCAGGGCAGGCTAGACTCAACAGCACCTCTCTGGTCACCCAGGGTAGTCAGGCTACACCAGAGGCTACATACAGACAGACAGACAGACAGACAGACAGTCAGACCCACCCACCCACAGACACACACGGCCACGTATAGGGAGCTTGTGTTCCACACAGCTCCAAAAACAATGTGAGTGCATTTTTTCCACCACCGAACAGAACTGCCTTTCATTTTTTTCACCAGTTATAACAAGGGGTTTGTGTTCTATTGGCAATACAGCATGGCTGCTATGTTCACTTTGACTACAGTGGCCTATTCTCATCCAGCACTGATGCCTTGTGCATGTGTACCGGTGCGCACGTGTGTGCGTGTGCGTGCGCGCGTGTGCACGCGCATGTGTGTGTGTGGTTTTGGAGACGCACACAGAGAGGAGGAGAGTTATCTGACTCACTGAGACTGATAAGATCTCAACCACACACACACACACACACACACACACACACACGCACACGCACACACACACACACACACACACACACACACACACACACTGTTCATGTGATGTTGTGATGACATACCATCGCTGATCGACTGATACAGAGACTGTGTGTGTGTGTGTGTGTGTGTGTGTGTGTGTGTGTGTGTGTGTGTGTGTGTGTGTGTGTGTGTGTGTGTGCGTGTGCGTGTCTTGGAACCAGAGCCATCCTTCCTGATGGTTCTTGTCTTGTTGTTCTTGTTGGGTTGTGACTCTGAAGCGCTCATCAGTGGTTAAAGCTTTTCTACGTGACTAAGATTCAAACCTTCAAACCTTCTATTGGTGCTTTAACTATCAAAAAATAGAAGATCTACAAGCGCACATTTTGTGCAAGTCTTTGAATATCTTTGTCCCGATTCTTCTTCTAAATCAGTGGTTCTCAAACCTTTTCATGTCAAGGACCAGGGGCGTCAATTGGGTATGGCAGGGGTATGCAGCTACCATACCCTGCATCCAGGGGGGAGAATAAAAGTTACTTTTAAATATAAATCCATGAATGTCTCTTTGTCTATCTGTGCTGGTTATTATGTTGTTAAATTACAGTAAAATAACTACAAATGCAAAATTTAACAAAATGGTCACTTTAACAAGGTATTATAATTATATATAGGTCAATTATGGTTAATTGTGGCACATTTACTAACATGCCAAGTTTAGCTGCACTTGAACAACCCTTCCAGGCTGCCATATCCAGCCCATGTATCATGCCTGTTGCTAAGGTATGGCAACATGACACGCGCGTGCAAGACACCAGTCATGTTGCCATACCTTAGCTTTTTCTGAACTGCCACTCTCAAGGACCCGCCAACATGACATGTTGGCGGGTATACCATCGGGTATACCATCTCAAAATATATTGTTCCAGGGACCACCCAGAAGCAAACATTTGAGTTACAAATGTTTGCTTTTAAAAAGATATATTCAAAGACTTGCAAAAGATATCATGATTTTTCAAAAATAGCAGATCTACAAGCTCGCATTGAGCTTGTATATCTGCTATTTCTCAATATTTAAAGTGTTAAATGATTCTAGGCCTAGATAGTGGTTAAATGTAAAAATGCACTGACTGGTTGCATTGACAATGTTGTCCAGCAGGGGTCTCAGTCCTGGCGGAGCGCTGTGAGGCAGCAGGTAGGTGAAGAAGAACCTGCAAACACAGCAAATACATCACATGACACTGTTAGAAAACGACAAACATGTCACTGTCAGGAAGAAAACTACAAACATGTCACTGTCAGGATAAAACTACAAACATGTCACTGTCAGGATAAAACTACAAACATGTCAATGTCAGGAAGAAAACTACAAACATGTCACTGTTAGAAAACTACAAACATGTCACTGTTAGAAAACTACAAACATGTCACTGTTAGAAACCTACAAACATGTCACTGTTAGAAAACTACAAACATGTCAATGTTAGAAAACTACAAACATGACACTGTTAGAAAACTACACACATGACACTGTCAGGAAGAAAACTACAAACATCACACTGTCAGGAAGAAAACTACAAACATGTCAATATCAGGAAGAAAACTACAAACATGTCACTGTCAGGGAGAAAACTACAAACATGTCACTGTCAGGAAGAAAACTACAAACATGTCACTGTCAGGAAGAAAACTACAAACATGTCACTGTCAGGAAGAAAACTACAAACATGTCACTGTCAGAAAACTACGCATTGTGAGCTTGTAGATCTGCTATTTTCAAAATATTTTAATACATTTGAAAACTTTAATTAGGACACTATGCCTAATGAGTACTTTTACTTTTGGTACTTTAAGTACATTTTGATACCCATACTTTTGTACTTTTACTCAAATACATTGTTGATTCTGGTCTTTTACTCTTTTCCACCACTGTGCGCGTGCACGCACGCACGCACACACACACACACACACACACACACACACACACACACACACACACACACACACACACACACACACACACACACACACACACACACACACACACACCTGTAAGCGTTGTAGAGGTTCCTCTTCTCGTTGATGGCCTCACAGCGCCCCCTGGTGCACGGGAGGCTGAAGTTCCTGGCGGGGAACTCCAGGCGGCACGCCGCCGCCGGGGATTGTGGGTAGCAGAGGGGCGTGTCCGCCGTGGCGTCGTCCAGGTCGCTGACCTTAAGCACCGCCCCCACCAGGACGAACTGCCGCGGCCGGAAGTCCAGCAGCGCCACGGAGCCCAGGGGAGAGTGGGCCAGGTGGTGCAGCAGCCTCACCAGGCCCATGCACATCTATTAGATACAATACAATACATAGAGAGTGAGCCCTGTGGTGCAGCAGCCTCACCAGGCCCATGCACATCTATTAGATACAATACAATACATAGAGAGTGAGCCATGTGGTGCAGCAGCCTCACCAGGCCCATGCACATCTATAGATACAATACAACACATAGAGAGTGAGCCCTGTGGTGCAGCGGATACAACACATACGGTATGAGCCCTGTGGTGCAGCAGCCTCACCAGGCCCATACACATCTATAGATACAATACAACACATATAGAGTGGTCCCTGTGGTGCAGCGGATACAACGTATACAGTATGAGCCCTGGCTGTGGTGCAGCACCCTCACCAGGCCCTCCCACATCTATAGATACAATATAGATGTGGTTCAGCAGATACAACACATACAGAGTGAGCCCTGTGGTGCAGCTGCCTCTCCAGGCCCCTCCCACAGGGGAGGGGTGTTTGACAGAAGCCTGGCTGGTGATTGGCTCATCCTCCCTGTGGCTCCGCCCATGATTTCATACCATCAACATACCATATTTATTTCCAGTTGAAAACAAGGTAAAAACATGTCAGCCTAGTGGATTGTGAACGATGAACGCGACATGAAGAACGCCAGGCTGAGTTCTGGTTCGGGTGGATCTTGTCTCAGATGTGTGGAATGGAAATGTTTCTTTCCTTTGATGTTTCCTACAAGCACTTTGTGATTCATGCCTGGATGGTTCCGTGGCGGCAGGCGGTGACTTAAACAAAGCCTTGTTAATGGATGACATAATTATGTCACATAAACGACTTTTAGGAGACGTCACACTTCATCTCATACTGTAGCTGCTCTCTTAAACAACTTTTATCAACAAGGGTTCATATTTTAGAGAAAAGAAAGAAATTGTGTTAAAATGTTTTCATTTACTGCTTTCGTGTTAGCCATTTTAACTATTTTGATTTCAGTGTTTGGGGACATGCGTACGAGTGGCTAAATATGTATTTTTACACACAATGGATTCTATTTTTGTCCATGCTAAACCCTAACCCTAAACTTCTATGCCTAAGTGTTTTATAGGGTTGGACCTAAACTCATGCCCTTGAGCGCAGGAATTATTCTGGGTTCAAATTGTTTCCGCTTTGGTAATTCCAGCCAAAATGTAATCTGTCTGATGACTACAAGATGACGCAGGTTGTTTCTGATGACTACAACATGACGTAGGCTGTTTCTGATGACTACAACATGACGTAGGCTGTTTCTGATGACTACAACATGACGTAGGCTGTTTCTGATGACTACAACATGACGTAGGTTTCTGATGACTACAACATGACGCAGGTTGTTTCTGATGACTACAACATGACGTAGGCTGTTTCTGATGACTACAACATGACGTAGGTTGTTTCTGATGACTACAACATGACGCAGGCTGTTTCTGATGACTACAACATGACGTAGGCTGTTTCTGATGACTACAACATGACGCAGGCTGTTTCTGATGACTACAACATGACGTAGGATGTTTCTGATGACTACAACATGACGTAGGTTGTTTCTGATGACTACAACATGACATAGGTTGTTTCTGATGACTACAACATGACGCAGGCTGTTTCTGATGACTACAACATGACGTAGGCTGTTTCTGATGACTACAACATGACGTAGGTTGTTTCTGATGACTACAACATGACGTAGGCTGTTTCTGATGACTACAACATGACGTAGGCTGTTTCTGATGACTACAACATGACGTAGGCTGTTTCTGATGACTACAACATGACGTAAGCTGTTTCTGATGACTACAACATGACGTAGGTTGTTTCTGATGACTACAACATGACGTAGGCTGTTTCTGATGACTACAACATGACGTAAGCTGTTTCTGATGACTACAACATGACGTAGGTTGTTTCTGATGACTACAACATGACGTAGGTTGTTTCTGATGACTACAACATGACGTAGGCTGTTTCTGATGACTACAACATGACGTAGGGTTGTTTCTGATGACTGCAACATGACGCAGGTTGTTTCTGATGACTACAACATGACGCAGGTTGTTTCTGATGACTACAACATGACACAGGTTGTTTCTGATGACTGCAACATGACGCAGGTTGTTTCTGATGACTACAACATGACGTAGGCTGTTTCTGATGACTACAACATGACGTAGTCTGTTTCTGATGACTACAACATGACGTAGGTTGTTTCTGATGACTACAACATGACGTAGGCTGTTTCTGATGACTACAACATGACACAGGTTGTTTCTGATGACTACAACATGACGTAGGTTGTTTCTGATGACTACAACATGACGTAGGTTGTTTCTGATGACTACAACATGACGTAGGCTGTTTCTGATGACTACAACATGACGTAGGGTTGTTTCTGATGACTGCAACATGACGCAGGTTGTTTCTGATGACTACAACATGACGCAGGTTGTTTCTGATGACTACAACATGACACAGGTTGTTTCTGATGACTGCAACATGACGCAGGTTGTTTCTGATGACTACAACATGACGTAGGCTGTTTCTGATGACTACAACATGACGTAGTCTGTTTCTGATGACTACAACATGACGTAGGTTGTTTCTGATGACTACAACATGACGTAGGCTGTTTCTGATGACTACAACATGACGTAGTCTGTTTCTGATGACTACAACATGACGTAGGTTGTTTCTGATGACTACAACATGACGTAGGCTGTTTCTGATGACTACAACATGACACAGGTTGTTTCCGCTCCCGACCGGATCAAAAACCCAAAATGCTACAGATCCCAGGCTATTATGATGATGGTTGGCTTGGCTTTTTTTGTATCCTTTGGGACCGTGGTGCCCTACGCACAGTCCATGCCGTGAGTGGCCCTGGAGACGTGCGTGCGTGCTTGTTTGTGTACATATGCAGGGGTGTCACACCAAATTTTATTTTATTTTTGAAGTCTTTGAATATTTCAAGTTTTAGATTATTATTTTTTTAAACCTATGTTTCTATGTCAGTGGTGCTCAAACTTTTTCATGTGAAGGACCCCCAATATGATATGTATTTGGCCACGGACCCCCATCTCAAAATATTTAGTTCCAGGGACCCCCCCCAGAAGCAAAGTTTTTGCTACAAATGTTTGCCTAAAAAATACATATATTCAAAGATTTGCACACATTTTCACAACTTTTCAAAAATAGCTAAAGTATAAAATTATCCAGGCCCCTCCACCTTGGGCCCTATAGTAACTCAGTCCCACTTTCTCCCCCTTGTGACGCCCCTGCGTACGCTCGCATGCACGCACGCGCGTGCGTGTGTGTGTGTGCGTGTGTGTGCGTGTGTGTGCGTCTGTGTGTGTGTGTGCGTCTGTGTGTGTGTGTGCGTGCATCACCTTGAAGCGGGTCTCCCATGGAGACTGCAGGAGGGTGATCATGTCCAGAGGGGTTCCCAGCTCCGTCACCGCTGTCACCGTCTGTCCCAGCACCCCGTTGGACTGGTAACACACACCATGCAGCTGCACGCACACACACACGCACGCACGCACACACACACACACACACGCACGCACGCACGCACGCACGCACGCACGCACGCACGCGCACACACACATGATCAAGAAAAGAAAACAACCAAAATCAAAATGAATACAAGAATACGTTTGAGAGTGAGAGAGAGTGAACCAAGACAAATTCCTATCAACTATGTTGACACGGCAATTAAGTTATTGAATCTCCAATCTTCAATCTTGTATTGTTATACTGATTATAGTGAAAAGTAGACACTTCTTTAATTACATATGTGCACGCACACAGTTTACAGTTTACAGTTTAGGTATTTAGCAGACACTTTTAAACAAGAATAGCAAATGCAAATGAATATCTATCTAGAAAAAAACAATATAATCAGTATAGAAAAAAAAAGTTTTCTAAAAAACCTAAAAACAAACACAGCACACGCGCGCACACACACGCACGCACGCACGCACGCACGCACACACACACACACACACACACACACACACTTATCATTGTGTGTGATCAGCTGGAATCCATCTTGTTCACACGAACATGCACAAGGTCAAAGGTCAACCCCAATGCCCTCTGGGAGGAAGAGAATGTGTGTTTATGTCAGTGTATAAACACATACACGCACACAAACACACGCACGTGTGCGCGCGCGCACACACGCACACTTAGGAACAAAGTTACAAGGTAGTTCAGTATAGCCATTAAGCTGTTAGTAATACAATCCTATGTAATAGTTAATCGTTAAACCTGTAGCAATTAAAAGGTAGTTTTATGTAATGGTTTGTCATTGAACTATGTGCAGTTACAGTTTATCATTAATTAAAAGGTAGTTTTATGTAATGGTTTGTCATTGAACTATGTGCAGTTACAGTTTATCATTAATTAAAAGGCAGTTCTATGTAATGCATTGGTTTGTCATTAAGCTATGTGTACTAAACAATTAGTAATAAAAGATAATTAAATTAAGGTCATTAAACTGTCTCCAGTCCAACTCTTCTCTTGTTTTACTCTGCAAAAAGTTTACACTGTCTATGTCCTTAGATTAGATTAGATTAGATTAGATTAGATTAAATTAGATTAGATTAGATTAGATTAGATTAGTAAAACACCCTAAAGGCAAGGGCAACGTTGGGGTGATGTGTAGTTAACTCACTCTCAGTACGTTGGGGTGATGTGTAACTCACTCTCAGTACGTTGGGGTGATGTGTAGTTCATATATAACTCACTCTTAGGGTGATGTGTAGTTCATATAACTCACTCTCAGTACATTGGGGTGCTGTGTAGTTCATATATAACACACTCTCAGTACGTTGGGGTGCTGTGTAGTTCATATATAACACACTCTCAGTACGTTGGGGTGCTGTGTAGTTCATATATAACTCACCCTCAGTACGTTGGGGTGCTGTGTAGTTCATATATAACTCACCCTCAGTACGTTGGGGTGATGTGTAGTTCATATATAACTCACTCTCAGTCGTTGGGGTGCTGTGTAGTTCATATATAACTCACTCTCAGTACGTTGGGGTGCTGTGTAGTTCATATATAACTCACCCTCAGTACGTTGGGGTGATGTGTAGTTCATATATAACTCACTCTCAGTCGTTGGGGTGATGTGTAGTTCATATATAACTCACCCTCAGTACGTTGGGGTGATGTGTAGTTCATATATAACTCACTCTCAGTACATTGGGGTGATGTGTAGTTCATATATAACTCACTCTCAGTCGTTGGGGTGCTGTGTAGTTCATATATAACTCACTCTCAGTACGTTGGGGTGATGTGTAGTTCATATATAACTCACCCTCAGTACGTTGGGGTGCTGTGTAGTTCATATATAACTCACCCTCAGGGTGATGTGTAGTTCATATATAACTCACTCTCAGTACGTTGGGGTGATGTGTAACTCACTCTCAGTACGTTGGGGTGATGTGTAGTTCATATATAACTCACTCTCAGTATGTTGGGGTGCTGTGTAGTTCATATATAACTCACTCTCAGGGTGATGTGTAGTTCATATATAACTCACTCTCAGTACGTTGGGGTGATGTGTAGTTCATATATAACTCACCCTCAGTACGTTGGGGTGCTGTGTAGTTCATATATAACTCACCCTCAGGGTGATGTGTAGTTCATATATAACTCACTCTCAGTACATTGGGGTGATGTGTAGTTAACTCACTCTCAGTACGTTGGGGTGATGTGTAACTTACTCTCAGTACGTTGGGGTGATGTGTAGTTAACTCACTCTCAGTACGTTGGGGTGATGTGTAACTCACTCTCAGTACGTTGGGGTGATGTGTAACTCACCCTCAGTACGTTGGGGTGATGTGTAGTTAACTCACTCTCAGTACGTTGGGGTGATGTGTAGTTAACTCACTCTCAGTACATTGGGGTGCTGTGTAGTTCATATATAACTCACTCTCAGGGTGATGTGTAGTTCATATATAACTCACTCTCAGGGTGATGTGTAGTTCATATATAACTCACTCTCAGTACGTTGGGGTGATGTGTAGTTAACTCACTCTCAGTACGTTGGGGTGCTGCAGCCGCTCCATCAGACTCGTCTCCTTGATGATCTTGAGGGAGGCCAGGCGGTGGCAGGCCGCCTCCGACCCGGAGCCGAACCTCCGCACGCAGTTCTGCATGTCGTGGCCGCCGCGGTCCACGCTTTTCAGCGCCACCGGCACCGCGGTGGTACCGTTCACCGTCGCCATCATGGCAACAGCGCGGTGCACCGCCTTGGTGTAGCCAGAGCCCAGGTAGCGCGCCGCGGTCAGGTCCACCTCCAGCCCGCCGCAGTCTGTCGCCGGTGTCGCCGGTGTCCCAGTTAGGGCTGTCACGATTAGGACATGTTACATGACGATTAATTGTCACTCAAATAATTGCGATCATTCAATTTAATTGTGTTTTTGTCGTTGACAATTACATTTCTGTTTGGCTTTTAGGCTTTGAAGTTGCACATGGCAGATATGACACGTGAATACACAAAGAAATTACTGACATATTTGACAACTTTACACTTCAAAAAGAACATTGATAGTGGAAATAGACGATCTACAAGCTCACAACGCGTCGCATCGCGACGCGTTGTGAGCTTGTAGATTGGCTATTTCCACTATTCTTTACTTTAATAAAATATGTTAACATTTTTCAACAAGGAAACAATTATGATTATGTCAAGTAATCGCGATAATGTCAAATAATCGCGATTAGAAGATTATTATGTAATAATTGTGACAGCCCTAGTCCCGGTTATTATAACGCTATTCATTATCCTACCGTGACTGAATGCGTCTCGATCCCCGGGATTCACCCTCCTCCTCCGCTGATGTCGCTCCGCCGATAATCGGACCGAAACGGACTCCGCTTCGAATCGAGTGCCGCCGGCGCCGCCCTCGGTCCTCCCTCCTCCTTGACCTCCTCCGCCCCCTCCGACGGTTCGGTTATTACTGGGTTCGGAGGATGGATATTCCGCAGGAGGGGATCGGTGATGAAAGCGAGGGTTCCGGCGGTGATGGCGGTCCCTCAGATCCATGAGCCTCCTCTGCCTCTCCTGCGGCAGCAGCAGCAGCAGCAGCAGGTCGTCGTCGTCCGTAGAGTCCCGCTCCTGGTCCGGCCGCGTAACGCTGCTGCTACGGTCCCGGTATGAATGAATGAATGAATGAATGTTTATTTCAAACATTTAAAAGGATCCCTGGCTAATACGACAAATATGCCTTAATACATTATAACTGTCCTCTATAACTACAATGTAAAATTAAAAACACCTTAAACATTGTATTTCTTCTAGAAATATCTAATCTTTCACTCAATAGGAGAAATGCCTGTCGCAAGTTGATGATGTCATAGATGTCATGTGTTAATTTTATGGCATGCATGTGCAAAAAACACACATTTGAAATATTGATTTGATGCTCATATTAACCATAGGAAGTATTACATTTGTTTTTATTTGCACATGCATGCCATAAATTCCATAGGTATTGATCACAAATTACATTTATGTCATCATCAACTTGCGACGGGCATTTCCCCTATTGAGTGAAAGATTAGCTAGAAGAAATAAAATAATAAAGGTGTTTTTAATTTTACATTGTATTTATTGAGGACAATTATTATGTATTAAAGCATATTTGTCGTATTAGCCAGGGATCCCTTTAATGGATGATTTTTTCCCCCTCTAAAACATGATAATCAGTCATTATGTATAGTAGTCTAGTAGGATTCACCTCGAAAACATGGGCTGCAGATTGTTGTAGTGTTGGTTGTTTGGTTTCTATTCTGAATGTTTTGAAGGTTTACACAGGGCTCTACTCATCCGGTATGGGTCAGGCTCAGATTCTGAGCCTGGGACAACTTCCTGGCCAGGAATATCATAGTTTTGATCATAGTTCTTCTCGCCCCCCTAGTGGCTAAAAGGATTAGGTATTATGATTATACTTTTTTTCCAAAAAAGTGTACAGAAAGAGTTAAAAATAGGTTTTTATGTGGCCACACCCACCAGTTCATTAAGTATGCCTGGTTGTCATGGTGGGTGGTGACCCAGCTGAAGTTAGCCACACCCACAGTGTTGGGTGAATGGTAATTAGGGGAGGGGTTGAATCTATGATGTAATTGTATCTGTGTTTTTGGACCGGCACTTTTGACCCACAAGGTGGCAGCCAAAAAAAAAAAAAATAGAAAGGGAATACATAATTGCTCATAACAACCACACCAGGGGGTCTAATGAAGTACTGTCAACCTCCTAGACACATGAAAACCAGAAAAAGTACAAAACTATGGCACCACCTCTTTAAAGGACAACTTTCTTTATTTATTTATTTTTACAACAAGGGTTCATATTTTAGATCAGGGGTCTTCGACGTTTTCAGGCCAAGGACCCCTTAGCTGAGAGAGAGATGAAGCAGGGACCCCCTCTAGATGTTGTATAAAATTGTGTTGCAGATTTTCATCGATGTCATAGATAGATTCATAGACTATGACAGCACTGTCATCAGTCTATGTTGGATTTGTTAATGTGTTTTTTCAGACATTTAATCGCTTGAATTGACGATACTTTGTAAACTTCACCTATCACTCGGTACTTGGTCTGCTCTTTTTTTTTTTCCTCTACACCAAACCTATTTGCCAAATATACAAGCTCTCAAAGCCTTGCGCTGCAAGGCTTTGGGAGCTTGTACATCGGCTATTTTCGGCAATCAGCTGGGCGCTGCAAGGCGTTGAGAGCTTGTAGATCTGCTATTTGGATGTGAGGGTTCAAGTTCTTAATCTAAAAGAATGATCACATCCTATTTGGCGGCCCCCCTGTAGTAACTCTGAGGACCCCCTAGGGGTTCCAGACCTCCTGTTGAAGAAAACCGGAGCCATAGAAAAAGTACCGCAAGGAAAAGCTGAAAGAGAAATGTAGTCATTAGAGAGAAGAAAAGATGAAAATGTTTTCATTTACTTCGTTCTATCGTTTTAGTGATTTTAACTATTTTGATTTGCATGCATGCCCCAACCTGGGTGGGGGCATGCATGCAAGTGGAAAAATATGTCTTTTTAGACACAATAAGCCCATTCCCAAGATGCACCGCAATCTTTGGGCAGATGTGACTTATGGGGGCTGGTGTAAATAGTAACAGAGACATTTCCGACGTATTGTGTCTAAAAAGACATAATTTAGCCACTTGTACGCATGAAATCACTGAAATCAAAATACTAAAATCGCTAAAATGAAAACATTTTAACACTAATCTTTTCTTTTCTCTAATTACAATCTAAAATATGAACCCTTGCTGTAAAAAAAAAAAAAAGTTGTCCTTTAAAAGACAGAAGTAGAATATATAATAATACGCAACAATAATAATGCATAAACATTAAATACAATTTCAATTAAGTAAAAAAAACAACAAAAGCAAAACACAAAATAATGCACACTAATATTAGACAATAATAAAATAATTATAATAAAATATTTTTACATTTTACATCTGTTTTCTATATCAAAGAGCTTCATAACAGGTTGACTGAACAGTGCTGAACCAAACCGTTACCTACTATACACACTATTATAGGGGTGTAACGATACATTTTAATAGCGATTCGATACATATCACGATACATTGTTGGCGATACGATCGATACATGGACGATATTGGTTCATTCATGGTGATACGATACGATTCGATTCAATGATTTAAAATCGATATAGTAAGTATTTAGCAAAGAAATTAAATCTGTGTGAAAGGTGTGGATAGATGCAGGTTTTTAAGGGAAACATGTATTATTATGGATATAAATAAGTAAACACACAGTGATTATCTGCCAAATACATGGACATTGTATATTGACAAACCTGCACCTTGACATGAACCCACTGAGATTACACACATTTATCCATAGACCAGTGTAGCTATATGGAATGGAAAAATAATTAAACCCCTCCTTTTCATTTTTTCTTCTTAAAAATGCTAAATACAATTTACAAGTAGGTAGTATCGATACAATCGATTATTTGCACAGCCGATTCGATACGAATACGATACAAAATAAAACGATAGCTGTTTTCATTTCGATATAGGTCTAGGCTACTAGTTAAAAACGATATTACGATACAGTTACTATATCGTTACACCCCTACACTATTACTAGGCCTATACCATGTAGCCTATACTACTCACCCTGGCCGGTTATCGGCGCTGCTGCTGCGGTACCGGAGAACCTCATCGTAGCGAGCCTGGATCTGCAGCCGCAGCTCGGCCAGCCGGGCAGCGGCGGCAGCGGCGCCGGGCTTCGGTCGGTCCGGAGGAGAAGCGGACTTCCAAGCTTCTTCTTCGGACAGACGCCCTCCATAGAAGCGGACCCCCTGCGGACCCCCGCGGACCCCCGGTTCGAACGCCGGGATGTAGAGCACGTTCATCAGGGTGCCGAGGAGGAAGGAGACGCAGAACCCCGCGGCCAGAAGCAGCTTGTTGTTCCTCCTTCTCATCATCAGAACCAGCATTATGATTATGATCAATAAATAATAAGATATTAATCAATATTAATGTCTGTGCGTCTCCTGCCCGATGGAATACATCATCATATAGATAAATGATCCGATATTCTCATACCTTCCGATAATAGCGGTATATTTACATACCGGTATATTCTAATATCTTCTGGTCTTTGTGATGATGGAGCAGAAAAACATATGCAGAGGAGAAGAAAGGAAAGGAAGGAAAAAAGAAAGAAAGAAAGAAAGAAAGAAAGAAAGAAAGAAAGAAAGAAAGAAAGAACTAACTTTCTTTCAGTCACAGATCGTCTCGTGCTGCCGTCATGTTCTGCTTATCCAGACCTTTAGGTTTGATCCGTGCGTGGCGTGCAGCGGCGCGTGCATGTCTCTCTCTCTCTCTCTCTCTCTCTCTCTCTCTCTCTCTCTCTCTCTCTCTCCCCCGTCTCTCATCATGTGATCAGTGTGTAGGTTTATGATTGGTCAGCTCTGCCCTCGGGTCATAGTCATTTTTTTTTTAAGACCACATTACCCAGAGTGCAATTTGAAAAGAAAAGGGAAAAAAAATGGGGCCAATAAACCGCTCCCTGCGAGAGACAGACAGAGGGGGGGGGGGTTGAAATATGGAATAAAAACAGGCGGTAGTCAGACTTAATCAACTGGACAGAAACCAGAGAGAGAGAGAGAGAGAGAGAGAGAGAGGGAGGGGGGGAGAGAGAGAGAGAGAGGGAGGGAGGGGGGGGGGGGGGGGGAGAGAGAGAGAGGGAGGGAGGGAGGGAGGGGGGGGGGGGGGGGGGGGGGTGAGAGAGAGAGAGAGGGAGAGAGAGAGAGAGAGGAATCTGGCAGAATATTTCTCTTCTCCACTGACTGACTTCATAAACAGACTCTCCTTTCAGCAGCATATGTCTCTCTCTCTCTCTCTCTCTCTCTCTCTCTCTCTCTCTCTCTCTCTCTCTCTCTCTCTCTCTCTTCTCTCTCTCTCTCTCTCTCTCTCTCTCTCTCTTCTCTCTCTCTTTTCACTTTCTCCTCTCATCTGTCTCCAGGGGCGTCACAAGGGGTAGGAAAGTGGGACTGAGTTACCAGGGCCCAAGGTGGAGGGGCCCTAGTAACCTTAGCTATTGAAAAATAGCAGATATACAAGCTCACAGCGCGGCACCGAGTGCCGCGCTGCGAGCTTGTAGATCTGCTATTTTTGAAAAGTCGTGAAAATGTGCGCAAATCTTTGAATATATGTATTTTTTAAGTGAACATTTGTAACTCAAATTTAGCTTCTGGGGGGGTCCCTGGAACTAAATATTTTGAGATGGGGGGTCCTTCACATGAAAAAGTTTGAGCATCACTGACATTTTCACGATTTTTCAAAAATAGCAGATCTACAAGCTCGCAGCGCGGCACTCGGTGCCGCGCTGTGAGCTTGTATATAGGGTTGTTCGATGTGGCCTAAAAATAAAATCTCGATTTATTTCTCAGAAAAGTCGATTTTCGTTTCCGATTTCGATTTTTTGGTAAAAGAATAATACATTGTTTCAACTATGTTGTTTTCATTAAAAAAATGCAAGGACATGATTTTTTTTTATTATTGTTTTATTTTTATTTATTTTTATATAGCCAAATAGCAAAATCTAATGTGGTGAGCCCTGCCCAGTCTGCACGTGCATCAAAGAAATTACACATCAGAGATAAAGTAGTATTAATTTGGTGTCGGACCTTGTCGTCCTGCTTTAGGAGGACCGGGCTGTGCACTTTTTGCCCCGTGCAAGGCTCCAATGAGTAAGAATTACCCTGAATTAAAGTGAAAATCGATTTTACAATTTCTTATTTTTTAAATCGTCCAAAGGAAAAAAATCCCGATTTCGATTAAAAATCGATTAATCGGAAAACCCTACTTGTATATCTGCTATTTTTCAATAGTTATGGGGGGCCCGCAGTGAATCCTTGTACCCAGGGCCCAGAATTTGGTGTGACACCCCTGTCTGTCTCCCCCCCATTTCCTCCCACTCTCTAACATACATGTACAATAATGGCGTCTGTGTGTGTGTGTGTGTGTGTGTGTGTGTGTGTGCGCGCGTGCGTGCGTGCGTGCATGCGTGCGTGCGTGCGTGCGTGCGTGTGTGTGTGTGTGCGCGTGCGTGCGTGCGTGCGCGCGTGTGCATGCTAGTTACTGAACTACTGACTGGCTTGCATTCAGTGAGGTCAAAAAGTCATCTTTCCGCCTATATGCAGAATGAGTGACCCTTTAGCCCCGCCCCCTCAGGAGGACCCCCTCTGCTTTATTGTTTTTAAGCTGTGTATTTATTTAATAGTATCAGTGGTTCTCAACATGTGGGCCGGGACCCCCAGGGGGGTCCCTAAATTATTGTGGTGGTCTCCAGATGATTAACTTTATGTGCAACATTGTTTTCTCACTCAACAGTAAACAGAGGGTATCTGCACTTTTCTAAAGTGACAATTTAAGGACTTTTTAATACCTCTAAATGACAAATTAAACATTGGCCAAATTGTCAAATATTAGAGGCAGAAATTGTGAAAATAGCAGATCTACATGCTCACAACGCCTCGCAATCTGCTATTTTCACAATAGAACCGTGTTATGCAAAATATAATGCCTCAACTCTTAGTGCTCGTCAGGGTGGGGGTCCCCAGTTAAAATATTATTATTTTGGCGGTCGCAGCCTGAAAAGGTTGAGAACCACTGCTTTATAGCACTTTCAAAACAATCCAGTAAAGTAACTAAGTACATTTACTTAGGGACTGTACAATATTGAGATATTATTTGCCCATATAAAAACCCCAGGACAAAAATCCACTCCTCCGAGACAGTTTGCCCTCCTGGCCTCCAAGCTGTGGAATAAACTCCCTGTCGCACTTAGAACAACGGACTCACTCGCTAGCTTTCACTGTGGACTGAAGATTCACCTTTTCAGACTCCACCTAAACCCATAGCACTACTGAAACACTCAATGACCATACATGAAGCTAGTTAGCATTTGTTTTTTAGGTTTATTAGAACCTTTTTTCTTTACTGATTATATTGTTTTTTAGATTGATTTTATTATATTGTATTATATTGTATTATTATATTGTATTGATTATATTGTTTTTTAGATTGATATTCATATGCATTTGTTATATTGTTGTTGATGTACTGACATATTATCTTGTTTATTATAGACAGTGATGTGTATTACCTGCTTATTGTAAAGTCGCTTTGGATTAAAAGTGTCTGCTAAATGCCTAAACTGTAAACTGTAAACTGATAGTAGCAGCCGTTTGTAGGTGACTTTTCAGACCGATTTTGAAGGAGGTTAGGGATTTACACTCCTTAAAGGCAGTGACTGCTCTCCATTCCGTGTATGTGTATCCACTCCGACAGTGACTTCTTATTGTCAATTTTAAGAATGTCACAGACATTGTTAAAATGTGGACTATACAGAGATGATTAGCATTGGTCCAAGCATCTTGGACCATGCTAATGTTCTCTGTGTTGTCCCAATTTTAGCTATACCGGTATATCATCATTCTGCAGAATCTGCACATACTGTATATTTAAATACTATAATATACAGTAAGTTACTGAGAAACTTTGGAAAGGAATACAGTAAGTTACTGAGAAACATTTAACAATAATACAGTAAGTTACTGAAAAACTTTGAACAGGAATACAGTAAGTTACTGGAAAAAACTTTGAGCAGGAATGCAGTATTTAACTGTAATATACTGTAATTCCAAATACAGTAAGAGAGAGCCAAAAAGCAGTAGATAGATAAAACACGTGCTGCCAGTACTTTACTGTAAATCTGCAGTGAAAAGACCAGTATTTAGTCAGGTACATGGGTATCTTGGAGGTGTAGTGTATCTTGTACACCATATTTAGTCAGGTACATGGGTATCTTGGAGGTGTAGTGTATCTTGTGCACCATATTTAGTCAGGTACATGGGTATCTTGGAGGTGTAGTGTATCTTGTACACCAGTATTTAGTCAGGTACATGGGTATCTTGGTCCCTATTGAACAGATGTTACTGTACATAACATTACATTAAACAAACAGGACAAGACAAGACAAGACAAGACATTCATCCATACAGACCGAGAGACCAGGCAGTATCTCTCCCAGAGCTGGCCACTCCCACCCTCCAGTTCAACCTCAAATTAGCAGAATTCATATATGTAGGCATACCCTTTAAAACATGAGAACAGAACTAAGGAACTATACGGAACAGAGCAAGAGCATAATAGTATTGATAATACAGCCAACATCATCATCCACCGTTAGAATAAATACATTTACATTAATTACACTTTACATTATTGTGATAGTAATTTTAATTGGAAGCATTAGAAGCAAAAATGGCTTCTCTGAACATGTTTAGGGAGGTGATTGATCTGAGAGAGCTCGGTGGGTTATTCCAGTCTGAAGGGGCTTTGAATTTAAATCTTATACACCAGGCCCATTGCAAGATGCTGTGCTCTGTCAGCTACCGTGAGAGAGGCTGTGAGGTAGGCTTTGGCTTTACAACACCCCTCCTTAGCGTATGGTGTGGAGGGCTCTGTCAATCTGTCTGGGACCACATGCTTCGGCCCTAAATAGGCTTTAGCACATATTTGATGGTGCTGAGTGCAAACTGCCACCAAGATCAGGAGAGGAAATCTCTGGTGGATTAATGGAGTTAACTTCCTTGACTGCCCTGAAAAACAGAGATTTACGCGTTTACTACCACAACTCCCTTACCTTTTAACGTGGCTGTGTGTGTGCGTGATGAACATGTTCATCCAACCTCAACACACTCAATACACTTCAACTTTATTTATGTTGGTTTGTTTACTGTTGAGTGAGAAAAACACATTAAGCTAATCATCTGGGGACCCCAGAAAAATAATGTGGGGTACATTATTGTGCTTATCAAAAGCTCATCAAAAGTCCAGTTCCATTGCCGATATTATGTCAAAAATAAAACGGCGTAATGGCAAATAAAACATTGCTTTCTATTACAATAACAGTTGTACAAGTCAAGTTATTGATGTGATTTGGTTGTACAATTCACAGATGAACGTTGAGGGTGTCTGCACATTTTCTTAAGTGACAATTTAAGGACTTTTTAATACCTCTAAAGTGACGAATTAAACATTGGCCAAATTGTCAAATATTAGAGGCAGACATTTTGAAAATTGCAGATCTACATGCTCACAGTTGCGAGGCGTTGTGAGCTTGTAGATCTGCTATTTTCCACACGCTGGGACTTTAAGATCTCTCTGTGAGAGAGCTTTCTCAACTGACCCATGCCAAAAAATCTGTGGACAAAATGATATTAGCAGAAATAAACTGTCTAGGACAGGGGTCTTCAACAGGGGGTCCGGGAACCCTAGGGGGTCCTCAGAGTTACTACAGGGGGTCCCCCAAATCTTCCAATCCTTTTTATATAACAACTTGAACCCTAGTGTCCATATTTTGAGAACTGTAACCAAAAATAGCAGATCTACAAGCTCACAACGCCTCGCGCTGCGAGGCGTTGTGAGCTTGTAGATCGGCTATTTTCGGCAAAGAGGTTTGGTGCAGAGGGGAAAAAGAGCAGACTAAGTACAGAGTAAAAGGTCAAGTTTATTAGGTAATGATGGCTTGAGTGGTTAAATATCTGAAAACACAAATTGACATGAATCCAAAATACACTGATGATTGTGCCGTCAAACGATGAAACTATATGGAATCTATGATAAGGTAGTGGGGGTCCCTGCTTCATCTCTCTCTCTCAACTAAGGGGTCCTTGGCCTGAAAACGTTGAAGACCCCTGGTCTAGGACTTTAACTGATTTATTTCGATTAATTAATTACAGAAAATTAACGCTACTTCACGCTGGGCAGAATATGTCTTCCGGTTGGTTCTAACGAAGTGATGGAAGTGTGGAACGGAAGCTTGTCATGCGGTCTGTTCTCCCGTTCCCATTCATACTGCTTGCTCCTCACATTCCCCTGACTACCATGACTCATTGAACATTTAGTCCCCCCAGGAATCCACGGAGAAAAAGTCTTGATTCCGCGGAGAACAATCTTTATTCTGCGGAATTCTGCGGAGAGCAATTATTGATTCCGCAGACATTAAAAAAACACCCTAAAATCACCAGTTATCAAGCAAAAAATTATATAGTTCTAACAATCAAGTAAAACCCTTCATGATATAGCTACAATTAATTGTAATTAGTGGTTATAATAATAATAATAATCATTTTTGAGAATAAAAATCTAATATTAAATCTATTCTTTTTTTAATTGTTATTGTTTTTTATATAATTACTTTCTGTTGCAAAGACTATATTGTCATCCAAACCATGCCCATAGTAACGACATTTTAGAGGATAGCCTACTGTACCTACTACCTAGTATGGGTGTAATATTTATTTATTCTCTTCTGCATTAGCATTGTTATTGCCAGGACCATAGAGGCATAGCCATAGAGGAACTATAGTTCAGGACACAGTTTCTGTCAGGAATGTGGGTGGGACCGGACCATCCAGTGTCAGTGCAACTAGCAGGAGGGAAGCTAAGCTATTCCCCCAGGCTCTGTATGAGGTGGCCAGTGGCCACCTCATACAGAACATACAGTACATACAGTACAAATCATTTTATAATAATAGTAATAACTACTCCTGCCGCTCTGCCGCCACTCGCGACTGTTATTCCGCGGACGTCAGAAAAGTCCGCGAATGGCCGAGAAATTCGCGCGTGGTTGGCCAATTCCGAAATAAATTCTGTGATGGCGGAATTGCGAATTCCTGGGGGGACTAAACATTGAACCCTGACTGGACTTTGGGTATCAAATATATGCTGAATGCTAAATATCAATTGTATGCATGTGTGTTTTCCCCCAATACATCCTACTCGCAATGCAAGTCTCTTGAGATTTGTTTAGTGTTTGTCACAATGTAATTATCCTCCAATCTTCACCTCCTTCTGCAATAACTGGTCCAATTGACACCGCGGCCATCTTGGATCAATCACATGACCACTTGGGGTGGCAACGTAGCCAATCAGAAGCTTCCGTGGGCGGGTCTTGCCTTACCCAACAGCTTCTGACATGTGGTCATGTGATTGATCCAAGATGGCCGCGGTGTGAAGAAGCCATATATATTATACTTTTATTTACAAAGCATATGCTACACTATCACATTGGCAGCTCCCTGTATTAAGTCTGAGGACCCCCTAGGGCAGGGGTTCCCAAACCTTTTTGTCTCAGGGCACCCTATAAATATATTTTTAATCCGAGGCACTTATAGAATATCGTCGTTGTCGGGTGGAAACCTTGTATGTCCAAAACCTTTTTTTTTGTATTTATCATCTATAGAATGTACTAAACTAGTGAAAACAGCAGATCTACAAGCACACAACGCCTCGCATTGCGAGGCGTTTTCACTAGTTTTGTGCGACAGAGGTTTCTGCCTGACAGTGACGACATTTTAGTGATTATGTTGCGAGGAAAACATTAATAGCCATTTTGGTTAGAACTGACTGAAAATAACTTTGTACTTCAAGTTTAAAATGATACTAAAGTGTCCAAATAAATTCCAAATGTTATCAAATTATCTCGCGGCACCCCTGGACTGCCGTCACGGCACCCCATGACTGCCGTCGCGGCACCCCAGGGTGCCCCGTCACCCACTTTGAAAACCCCTGCCCTATGGGTTCAACACTGATACGTATGGGCCAAGGCCACGGGGGGTGGAGCAGAGAGATAACAGGACCTGGTGAGGTGCCAGAACCTCCACAAAACGAGGAGGATAATGTAACGCTTGGAGAGCAGCAAGAGCGATCTCTTCTTGCTTCCCCGACCCGGAGTCGCGTCCCCTCTCGTCCTCCCGTCTCCACCATGGGGACGCGACCCGGGGTCGGGGACGCAAGAAGAGATGGCCCTCCCTCCTGGAGAGGGGGGAAGGTTATTGAGGGTGGGATGGGGTGTTGGTGAAGGTATTTAATCGTCCTTGGCGTGCTCAGAGATCCCGGCAGTGACCAGAGCGGCGCGATACTGGGACAGCTGAATCCGTACGCTCTTCACGAAGCCCTTGGACAGCGGAAAGAGGGGGAAACCGATATCTGGGTACGCGTGCTCGGGAACGACACTAGAGGCACCCTTTCTCCGCTTCTCGGCGGACTCGTGGAGCTCCAACCAGCTCTCCAGACGGTGAGCGAGCCTCCAGCCGCTCGTAGAGAAGTGCTCCTGGATCTCCTGGCTGAAGACCTGGACGGGGGCCTGCAGAAGTCTGGTCATAGACTGGACCATCTTGATCAGGGCCATCTCGTTATAGAAGCGACTGTTCTCGTTGCCCTCCTGCAGGCCTCGGTCACTGTCACAGCCCGGCTCGTTGTAGTAGGGCTCGTCGACCAGGATCAGGCCTTGTATGGAGATGAGAACCTGCATGAGGTTGGACCTGCTGGTCCATCTCTCGGTGCTGTGGCCAGACCAGGTGCCCAGCAGACTAACGCAGACCATGCCATCGTCGTAGAGGTTGGGGTTGAGGCGACCGCTGCACTGGGACAGGTAGTGGAAGAGAGGCGGCGCCGCGGGGTAGGTGCTGGGCAGCTGGATGTCAAACAGGAACAGGCCGTCCTCGTAGGGCGTGCGGGTCGGACCTTTGATCAGGGCAGAGAATATGTCCATGCGATCCTCGAAGGTCTTGACTGCGATGCCTTCAGGCAGAGAGCTGGACAACAGAGCCATCTCTTTCCTCACCGTGCTGAAGAACATCTTCTGCCCTGCCGGCTGGAAGCCCGTCTTCTTGAAAGTGTGCGTGTCCGGTGCACACTCCAGCACGGAGAACACCTCTCCCTTTGCACTGGCGGAGGCGACTCCGGGCGTTTTCTCTCGCTTCTCCGGCATGTTGGGCGCGATGCCCACCACGCTGGAGAACGTGGCACAAAGAGCCTGGCACAGAGAAGGTGGCGCAGAGCTTGGCACAGAGGATGCGGCTTCGACGGAGGCGGAAGAAGCGCCAGTCCCCGGTTTCTCGACCGCCACGCTGCCCTCTTCTGGTGGCCAGTCGTCTTCGTCCTTGGTGTCGCTGTCGTTCTCGGTGTCAGTCTCGTCCTCAGTGTCGGTCTCGTCCATCTCCTCGAGTATGTCCTGCATGTTGTATATGTGCTGTGGTAGGACAACAGTCCTGGAGGAGTCATTCCAAGTCACCTCCACTTTGCCACTCTCGTCCACTCCGCACACCTCACCTACCGCTGGCGTCTCACTGTCACAGTCATTGGTCTGTCCATTCCGACAAGTCTGCGCTCTGATGACAATGTCATCCATATCAAAGCTGAAGTGCGGGTGGGCCGCGACGTCGTAGGTGCTCACGTCCTCCTCCTCGCCTATCACCTCCACGTCCTCACCGGACGCGTCGGGTTTGATCCATCGGACCGTGCAAGTCCTGCCCTTGTGATCCCCGGACTGGATCACACCGTACACCGCTGGGTCCGGGGAGGCGCCGGGACGCGTGTCAACGACAAAGTCCCCGGGAAACAAATCCCCGTCTGAGAGGTGCTCGACGGGGAAGAGGTCCTTGGATCGGATCCCCTTCTCCAGCCGACCGTCCTTCCACATCACGTCCGCTGACGTCTTGGTGGACACCACCTCCACTGCCACCCGATCTCCAGGATTCAACTCGTACACTTCAGTCCTCTTCTCTTTCTTCTGCTTTTTCTTCAGGCCGCGGCTGGACAGAGGGACGCTCTTCTCGCGGCCGGTTCCCAGACCACCGCCCTGAGAGGAGGAGATGGCAGAGCTGGCCAAGGAGGAGGTTCTCAGAGAGCTGTCGTCCGTGTCCTCTGCATCGTCATAGTCTACATCCACAGTCACCGTCTTCCCCGGATCGTTCGCACCGAGTATTCTCTTCACCTGCCTGGCCACCGGGTGTTCAGGAAAGATAGGACCGTCTTTGGGTCCTTTGCAGGTGACACCCGTGGACTCTCTCTTAGCGGGGAGTGTGTAGAGCGCCCTCTCTCCCATATACCTCTGGGTGTGTTCATGGCGCCCCAGCGGTCTTACCCTGCAGAGGTTCTCCTGTGTTATGGTGCAGGGAGGGAGGTCGACGCCGTCTGAACTGGCGGGGAAGAAGCCGCTGGTGTCGACCCACGTCACCTTCATCTCGACCACCTTGACCTCTTCAACCACTGCCCTGAGCTTACCTGTCTTTCGGAGCACAGGTTTGACCCCCGACAGCCACTGTGCTTTGGACAGGACATTTGCGGGAACCGTCAGGACCTGACCCGGGTGGAAATAGTCCCCCCCGGCGAAGAACCCGCCCCAGTCACTGGCATGGGGATAGACATCACGCAGCTGCTCGTCATCCTCAACGCTCAAGGAGCACTTGACTCCGTCCGAGAGCTCAAGGATGATGCGACAGGTCAGGTCGTTAACTGTCCCCAGCCAGGCGTCATCGTAGGCCACGTAGTCGCCATACACAAAAGACCAGATGGGATGGAGCTCCTTGCCGTTGACCGGGTGCAGCACGTGGTTGGTCCCGAGGAGTTTCACAACGCACTCTGTGTCAATGTTGGTCACAAAGCCACTCTGGTTGTCATCGGAATTTATTTGTTGCACAATGTCGCCAAGGCCGACAGATCGATCTTCGAGATTCAGCTTTGTCTCTTCGATGTCTTGCTCCCCTCCGTCAGGGTACCAAACGACCCGCACAAAACCCTTCTCAACGGGCCGACGCCGATTGTCCTCGTTTGATTCGCCACCGCCTTTTTCTCCACTGTCATCGAGGTCCGAGTCTGAATCCGAAGAGAAATCGTCCTCGCCGTGGATCGTTTTCACGAGGGCGAAATGAACAGCTTTTCGCCGACGCCCCGAGACCAGGTCGTCGGAGCAAAGCAGCCGATGAGAGCCGTCGGCGGCCGCGGGAGAGAGTGCCGCCGCGGGCAGAGGTTCAGACAGCGGGCTGTCTATGAGAGAGAGAGCTGAGGTCAGGAACGTTGCCATGGTATCTGCACACTCGGCCATATCGCTGCTGGTGCCCGGAAGACAAAGCCTGCAGCGTCCAATAAGATGAGTTTATAAGCCAGTCTGGAGACATGCAGAACTCAATATTTGGGAAAGTCTGATGTCATCAACTCCAGATCGGTACTTGGAAGTCGTTCTGATGTCATCAGTGTTGGGCAAATTGCTTTAAAAAAGTAATTAATTATAGTTACTAGTTACTTCTACAAAAAGGTAACTGAGTTAGTAACTGAATTACTCTATTGTAAAAGTAACTAATTACTAGGAAAGTAATTAGGAAACTATTTGTGTAAAAACGTTGTAATATGTCAAAGAATTTGGAATTTTTTTGGGAGCAGGTTTCACAAGCCAGGTGCACAGAGTAGAACAGCATACACATAATAACCTTTGCCATGACTGAGGGAGAAATAAACTTCAACTTCAATAATATGTTTTGCACTTCAATATAATATTTATTGCACCTCAACGCAGAGCAACTGGTAGATAACAACAGTAAAGCAGGCGTATAATTGCCTACACCAGTGGTTCTCCAACTTTTTGTACCTCAAAAGTCCAGTTTTCTCAATATGTTGACATAAAAGTAACCTATTTTCCATTAAGTGACAGTTGTGCTGGTCAAAATTCTTCCTTAATTTGGTTTAAAGCTTACATAGCAACACGTTCACATACATTTGTCAAATATAAATAAAAACACTGGACTGGAATACACTACAGTGCTTATAGTGTAAATTAAAGAAAAACTGTCTTAGTTTCAACTTCAGACAAGACAACTGTTATGGTACTGGTAGACATACCTACTTCAAGTATTTTCTTTGAGCAAAAGTGAACAATTAAACAACAAGGTGCTTTTAACACGAGTGTAACTTAAAGACACATTGGGCCTCATTCATCAAGCACTTAAGACCAAAAATACGATCATATTTTGTTCTTACCGGCATTTAGGATGATTCTCAAGTTGGGGGTCAAATTCATCATTGTATTTTGGTCTTGGATTTGTGCTGGAAATACGATGGAAAATACACCACCTCCGACCATGGTGTAAATCTTTGCTTATATTTAGGATGCTTTTTTCGGTCGGGAAATAAGCCATCAGCCCACGGTGTATATTTAGAATGCTTTTTTCTTTATGCTAAATCAATTTTAAATTGTGCCAAACATCAAATAAAATATTTATTAGTCCATTCTGCCCAACATGTGCCAACACATGTATTTAAAAAATAAAATAATATGTCAATTGTCAAACAATTACATATTCAGTCGTGGATTAGCTGCCACTGAGTTTGTAACCAAATGGACCCGCCAATGGGGGACCACTCACTCACCGCATGATGACTGCCCGCACTCGTCCATTTGGTTTCATTTTAAAGAGGTAGGATCTATAAAGGCCCAAGGGTCTGTTTGGCAAGAGACCACCAGAAAACCCCAGCACATCACTGTGGTCCCTGGACCACTGAGACCCACTGCACTACCTAGGCCTACTATATTTGCCACTAGCCTATATTCTTACCTCTGATGAAGCAGCGTTTCACTTCGTGGATATTTCCACATAATTGTTTTGTGTATTATTCCGTGATGGATTGAACCTTGTAAACCACTTTATTCTATTACATCCCACTAAGCACGCCGTCTAAAAGTGGTCTAATAGTGGTATAGATTTGAAAGTTTTTTAGTTGTCTAAACTTAGACTAGACGACTAATAGACTTCTAATAGTCGTCTAAATATAGACCGTCTACATTTAGACGACTATTAGAAGTCTATTAGTCGTCTAGTCTAAGTTTAGACTGCTAAAAAACTTTCAAATCTATACCACTATTAGACCACTTTTAGACGGCGTGCTTAGTGGGATTCTATACATTAGAGCATTACGTTCAGCATCCATTTTGAAATCTGCGGGATCAGAACAGTTGTAGGTCTATTTCATATCCTATGTTTCCTTTTTTTCCTCTGTTTTTTGACGAGACAAGTTGACACCTTCTCCGTCTGCCGGCGAGAAGGTGGGGGGCGTCGCAACCCTCCACTGATTAGGCTTTAATTTATAATAGACTAGGCTACTGTAGGCCTATTTGATCACATCAACACATAACGACACAAAAGCAAAATAAGTATTACCTTCGGTCTGATAAGGATACATGTGGCTTTACAGGACAGTGTTGACATATTAATCCAAAAAAAGAATTTCCCCTCAGTATATACATATAGGATAAATAATCAATAAAGCTTGCAACCTGCTGGTCTGGTCCATATCGGAAAGCAGTGCATGTCACAGCTCATACTGTATATTCCTTCAACATTATCTTTTTGGCAATGTTCAGTAGAAAAGGATTATAATATCCATCCCATGTTTATTATTTTGTGATTGAGGACTAATTGTAGCCTTGTAAATGTGCCGATCTATAGAGAAGAAAAAATAGGCAGCCTATTCTTTTTTTTTCTTTCTTTCTCCCTCTCTCTTTTTTTCTTTTTCCTTTTTTTTTTTTTTTGACAAGACAATTAAGTTCAACAGCATAGCCAAGTTTAAGTTGTGATTCATTTCTAGTAGCCTATGGTGTGAATAGGTTCCCAGATCATAAAGTGCTTAGTCATGCTCCCTACCATATATGGTCCTGCCATAAGTACTATGGAAGCTGCTCTCTCGTTTTTACCCTTGTTTTTGCACTTAAATTTACGTCCAAATTCATCATGACAAACACCTGTGGATAAGCACAAAATGGGATATACACACTGCTTGATGAATTTGACTGACGTTTGGACTTACTGAAATTTAAGATGACATTTAAGGAAAAAAATACACCCTATTTACGACCAGATTGATGAATGAGGCCCAAAGTGTCTCAGAACTTAAGACAACTGGTCTAGTAGTTTTCCCTTTGTGAACAAAAGTATACAATATAAGGTGCATTTAGTACACACAGCAACTGGTAGAGAACATAACAACAGTAAAACAATAATAGCCTACAGTGCTTTTAACACTGAATTGTAAATTAAATAAAACAAACACAAATCTTACAACTTCAGACAACTGGTCTGGTAGACATACATACTGCAGCCTAGTTTTTCAGCCCTTCATGAACAAAGGTACAGTTTTAACACTAGTGTAAATTAAAGACACAAAGTGGCTCAGAACTTAAGACAACTGGTCTAGTAGTTTTTCCTTTGTGAACTAAAGTATACAATATAAGGTGCATTTAGTGCACACACAGCAACTGGTAGAGAACATAACAGTAAAACAATAATAGCCTACAGTGCTTTTAACACCGAATTGTAAATTAAATAAAACAAACAAAAATCTTACAGATTACAACTTCAACTGGTCTGGTAGACATACATACTGCAGCCTAGTTTTTCACCCCTTCATGAACACAAGTACAGTTAAAACAAAATGAGGTACATTTAAAGTACAGTACTGAAAAGTTAAGATCCAACTTTAGCTTCAGAACATTCATCTATACATCCACACACACCCTTGGTATGCATTCCTTCACCTATCCAGCCAACCCAGTGATCTAACCATCCTACTTAAACCAGTGGTTGTACCTGAGAAGCAGAAGCTTTTCAAACTTCTGGTCAGAAAGCCTGTTCCTCTTTGGAGTGAAGACCAGCTTTCCCAGGCTAAACAGTCGCTCTACAGGAGCACTGGACGGAGTGGCTGCATTGTATTTGAGTGAAATGTGCTTTATCAGTGGAAATCTATTGAGAGTGTCCATCCCTTGTGTCCCTGATTTGAAATAATCCGCGATTTGGCATTCAGCAGTATAAGTGGTGTCAGCCTCCTCCTCCTCCTCCTCCTCAAAGTCAAAGAACGCATCCTCTTTGGCTGTGTTGTCAGTGCTGCGGTTGTGTGTGCTGGTACCTGGTAGCTGCGGGACTTCATGTTGGACTTTCCGGCACTCTGCCAACAGACTTGCCTTGGCCTTGTCCTTCCTGTCCTGTGTCTCCAGCCAGCGTAGTTTAAACCTGGGCAGGGTCACAGCAGCCAAGATGGCACTCTCGCTTTCCAGCACCACCGCATATCTGGATTTGATTGCCTGAAATCAAACATGATGCAAGTGACATTATTATACTGACTAACACACACACACACACACACACACACACACACACACACACACACACACACACACACGATGCAAGTGACATTATTATACTGACTAACACACACACACACACACACACACACACACACACACACACACACACACACACACACACACACACGATGCAAGTGACATTATTATACTGACTAACACACACACACACACACACACACACACACACACACACACACACACACACACACACACACACACACACACACACACACACACACAGCATTGAACATTATGAGTTAAAATAATGTGATTTTGCTTTTTTCATAAAGTATGGAGGTATTAAACGTATTTAAAGATACCAGTTCTTACCATGACAACTGCCTCTGGAAGGTTTTTGAGGATTTGCAGGCGACTCTTCGAGGCCAGGGTCTTGGATATCAGCCTCTCCAGGCTAGGTAGGAGTGTGCCATGGAAACAGTTATCTTCGCCCTGAAGAATGTCTAAGGCATCTGTCAGTGGCTTCATGACCGCACAATACTCCCTGAGGAACAGATGCTCCCGTTCTGTGATTGCTTTCCCCCCAAACTTGGAGGAGAGGGTGTTCAGCTCAGTGATGGGGATCTCACAGATTCGAGCTATGGCATCATAGTATGAGTTCCATCTGGTGGTGCAAGGAACAAGGAGCTTCTTTGCTATGACATCATCAACAGTCTCAGCAGCCACTGTGGAACGGCTAGCCTTGTTCCATAAGCCTGTGCATTTTGCTGATGCACTTCTGTAGATAGCTTTCACTTCTGGTTTTGACTGTAGCCACTTTTCAACATCAGCACATGAAATCAGGTTTAATGTGTGCGATGCACATCTATGATGCGGTGGCAAGTTGATCACAACATCATCGCCGACATCATCATCATCATCTTCATCAGCATCACCACTGTTTAAGACATCATTAATATTCATAAAAGTCACCTCCTCATCTTCATCATCGCCAGACTGGCCAGAGTCATCCTCCTCCTCCACAACAACTGGCTGGTAGACTTTAAATGCTTTAACAAAATTAGAACCATTGTCCGTGACGGTAGCTGTTATCTTGTGGGAAATACCAAATGAGGAATGAATATTGTCTAGATCGGTGGCAATACAGTCATAGGTATGACGCCCCTTGAAACGTCTGCATGCCAGGGCTGCTTTCCTTCTTTCCAGGCTGTGTGGATGTATCCAGTGCGCAGTTACGCCAAGATAACTTTTGTTATGCGCAGTCCAGATATCTGCAGTAGTAGACACAAAGTCTAACTCGTCAAAACCCCTTTTGAGCTCTGCGTTCATTTTGACATACTCGGCGTCTATGTATTTTGAGAACGTCTTTCTGTCTGGCGTACTGGCCCCCCCTCTCGTAGGTATTTTTTTTATGATGGCTCTGAAGGACTCTGACTCAACTGTTGATATCGGCAGCATGTTCTCAATGACATACCTGCCTATCATCCCGTTTAGCTCCGCTTGTGTAACAAGTTGTTGTGGTGGGGTAAAGTCCAGCTTTTGCTGCTTGGCTGCTGGCGGGGCACATCCATCTGTGGGGGGTTCAGACTCATCATCGATGGCCGTGTGTTTGGCCACTAGTTTTGTTGAAGAGTGTGCCACGGAGAGATGCTTGCTTAGGTTTGAGTTACTTTGAGCCGACGAGGACAAGCGCTTTTCCCCGGGACACAACGTGCACTTCACAATTACATTCTTCTCTTTCCTCTCTATGAACGTGAAGTAATGTTTGTACCTCCAATTTGTGAAAGCCATCTTTTGTTGCTGCTCGGGAGTCCCCATCTCTTCTCTTATACTAGTCGTAGTTTGTTATTGTTTGTTGTGTGCGCGCGCTGGGTTTGTGTGAATATGCCATGAAGATACCAATGCCAAGGTTTCGTCAGTGACGTCATGTCACATGATGTCACTGCTTAAACAGCGTCGAGCCCGTGTTACTTCCTGAGTAACATCACTCTCTTATCCTTGTATTTTTCGTAACCGTGTCATGTGACTCATGCAGCAGCCCCAGCCTCTAGTAGCAGGGAGCACACACAGGCACACACACACACACACAGACACACACACACACACACACACACACACCAAGCACAATCGTCGGACACGTTATCCATCAACTGTCAGCCGGCCTGTGTAAAGCTTGGGGACGCTTGAGTAACGGACTAACGTAGCACATTTCATTGTCAATAACGGTAGCGGCGTTGTAACGATGGAAATTGTAATTAATTATATTACCCGTTACTGGAAAAAATAACGGCGCTACGTAGCGCCGTTTATTTCAACGTCGTTATACCCAACACTGGATGTCATCAACAGGACATCAGAACTTAAAGGCCAGTCTCAAGCTGTGTGCAACTCCATATTTGGGCAAATATCTTGGCATATACAGACAACAGATATTCCTGATGGCTAATCTTGATGCTGCTTCTTGATGGCTATGCGTTGTTTTTAGTGTGGTTACAGGGCAACCACACTATAATAGTACCGACTTTATTACTATTGCTCAAACAGAGTGTGCAAGTACTGTGTTCAGTGGCGTGTGTTTGTGGTATCTTGTTTGTGTTTACGCCCATAGCCAATCATGGACCGGCATTCTTGGTGACGTCAACAATTAATTTAGTGAATGTCTGTCCGTCTGTTTGCATACTGACAACACTGATACTAAACAAACTGACATCAACAAAGCCCAACTGACATCACTACAGTGCCCAAATTTGGAGATGACATCACAGACTGGCCTGGACACGGAACTCCATATATGGGCATAAAAGAGTGCCAGTCAGACAGACGGATACAACGGGTAATGCACAACTGGACATCGATGGTGACTGTTCTGCCCAAACGAGCACCGCTCTGGGTTCTCCAACATTACTTCTGAGACTCCTATCAATCCTTCATCGCACAACACCCTAGGTGGGGTTGGCGATAGGGCCTTTCTGTGTGGAGTTTGCATGTTCTCCCCGTTTCTCCTAGGGTTGATACCCTCACAAAGACATGCAGTAATCCTGGTCTCAATATTGCCTCCCCTGGCCAGCCGGGGCGCCTGATGGAGGGGAAAGGAACTGGTTGGAATAACGTGTTCCTTCCACGTGCTACGTCCATCCCAGGGAAATCCCCCCTGTCAGGTGAAAAGAAACAACTTGGACTACTCATGCATTGAAGGAAGCATGAGGTTTGTCCGTTGTCTCCCCAGGCACGGCAGAGGGAGAGCAGAGCCCAGATTACATAGGCAATTGGCACTGGGTGAAAAAAATGGGTTACAAAACCGTGGGATAACATTTTTAAAAAAAAATCCCTCATCGCACAGACGCACACCTACGGGTAAAGGACTAATACTGTATACAGTAAACTGGAGAGATGCAATTCCCCGAATTGCATCTCGAGTGCGGTTTGTTATGTATTGTTGCTTATGTATTGTAGTCAGAAACTTGACCAAAATGGTTGAACTCAATGGACCTACTCTATAGAGCATCGCAGTGGGCGTGGTTTACTGTTCCATTAAAAAAATGTCCCGTTCATTTTCCTCACAGACTTTCATGCAAATATTTATAACAATTCTGTTAAGCCTAGAACCAAGCCATCCAAGATGGCAATGAATCATGACCATGAAACCTTTGTTTCTATGAAAAGGACATTTTGAAAATCACTAAACAAAGTGTAGTTATTAAATGTAGTATATCAAATAATGTAATATTAAAATATGTTTTCACATAGGATAAAAGGTTGTATGGTCATGATTCACTGCAATCCTTGATGGCTTGGTTATAGGCTTAACATAATTGTTATAAATATTTTTGTAAGAGTCTATGGGGAAAATGAATGGGAGATTTTTTAGTGGGATCAGTAAACCACTTCATGACCATAATAGCAATGCAAAGGCTTCATTCATATCAGTGTTGATCCTGACAGGAAATCTTTATCTAACTAATAATGTAGGGAACGTCTGTCCGCTGTCTGTCTGCAGTACTCTGACGTCATAGTACTGACATCACAGACTGGCCTGGACATGCACCATGTATGCATGGGCATAACGGGCACTCCAACATGACTTCTGAGACTCCTACATTCAATCCCTTAGATACTGTGCACCCCTCCCCCCCCCTCACCAGGCACAGGACTAGTTTAATATTATTCATGGTTTTTCTTTTAATATATATATATTTTTTATGATATTTCATTTTGTTTGTCACATTTTAGTCATCTGAACAGTTTTAGTCTAAATTAATTCAAATCTACAGTTGATTTTGTCGACAAAAACATATTTTGGTCGGCCTTGATGGCGTAGTAATGGTTGATTTTACACTTGGTTACATGCTGAAAATAGCCGATCGATCGCAATGCGCCGCAGCACGATGCTTCTAGATCTGCTATTTTCAGAGCGAGCGCATTCCAAACATGAAATGACTTGTCTTTTAGTTCTACTGGATCTCTTCTCCACCAGTCCCTCCCTGACATTTTAAGTCTAGTTTTTATTTGTTGGCAAAATTGCCACTATATTCATCCTTAGTTTTAGTCATCATAACGTAGTTTTTATTACATTCTTTTCATTGTTTTCATCATAATTTTAGTCAACAGAATCAACACGGATTCATATTCATGTACCGTTGTTCCCTATTGAGCTTGGCACATTTCCTGTGGAAAGCAGTCCCGATCAAACATGTCACACGTGTCTTCTTATTGTTTCACTCTCAAAAAGCACTTGCAATGTAGTGCATTTGAAACTACATTGCAGTGCACTTGCAATGTAGTGCATTTGAAACTACATTGCAGTGCACATCATGGGGTGATCACTGCTTGCCTCTTGTGAATTGTTTTTAATTTTGTTTATTTTCTGTTTATTGTGTTGGTGAGTGAGGTCAGCAGACAAAGTGACGCGAGTGAGATGAAAAAACCTGGGTGAAATTCGCCAATCTCAACAGGAAACAACGGTATTTGAAGGCCACAAGCGGACTAACTCCAGTCGCGCCAGAGGCCATTCAGAGGGCCATGCTTCTTCCCCCCCTGACGATACTGCTGGGTGGCTCCGGCTTGTTTCTGGAAGGAACCGCTGGAGCCGAACTGGAAGGCCCGGGCTCCTGCAGGCTGGGGTTGGGGCTGAACCCCAGCATGGTTGCCTGCTTGCTGGTGCATGGTGTTGATCTGTGGCTGCCCGTGGCCATATTGCTGCTGCTGGCCACCGAGCTGTTGACCGGCCGCCGACCCGCTGTAACTCTGCTGTCGTTGACAGAACGTCGGGTCCTGGTGTTGGGAATAGAAGTTCGGAAGTCCTGCTGGGTTGTAGTTTGGAACGTCAGCCCAACTCCCAGCAGTATTCCCCACCGGGGCATATGGGCCAAAAGCGCTAGGGCCAAAAGCGTTAAAAGTGCTAGGGCCAGTATTGGGCTGGTTGGCATATACGTTCCCCCTGTTCTTCATAGCTGTGGGACACGTATCTGCATCCACACAAGCGACCTTTTTGACCGCATATTTATTGTCCTTGGCGTGCTCGGGGATCCCGGCAGTGACCAGCGCGGCGCGGTACTGTGACAGCGCGCTTCGGACGCTCCCGGCCAATGACAGCGGGAAGAGGGGGAAACCCACGTCTGGATAGTTGCTGATGGGACGGAAACTAAAGGAACCCGTTCTCCGTTTCTCAACGGACTCGTGGAGCTCCAACCAGCTCTCCAGACGGTGTGCGAGCCTCCAGCCGCTCGCAGAGAAGTGCTCCTGGATCTCCTGGCTGAAGACCTTGACGGGGGCCTGGAGAAGTCTGGTCATGGACTGGACCACTCTGATCAGGGTCTCCGCGTTATAGTAGCGACTGTTCTCGTTGCCTCGCGGTTGGCCTCGGAGATGCTCACAGCCCGGCTCGTTGTAGTAGGGCTCGTCGACCAGGATCAGGCCTTGTATGGAGATGAGAACCTGCATGAGGTTGGACTTGCTGGTCCATCTCTCGGTGCCGTGGCCAGACCAGGTGCCCAGCAGACTGACGCAGACCTTGCCGTCGTCGTAGAGGTTGGGGTTGAGGCGACCGCTGCACTGGGACAGGTAGTGGAAGAGAGGCGGTGCCGCGGGGTAGGTGCTGGGCAGCTGGATGTCAAACAGGAACAGGCCGTCCTCGTAGGGCGTGCGGGTCGGACCTTTGATCAGGGCAGAGAATATGTCCATGCGATCCTCGAAGGTCTTGACCTCGATGCCTTCAGGCAGAGAGCTGGACAACAGAGCCATCTCTTTCCTCACCGTGCTGAAGAACATCTTCTGCACTGCCGGCTGGAAGCCCGTCTTCTTGAAAGTGTGCGTGGCCGGCGCACGTTGCAGCACCGACACGCTGGCGGCTGCGGTGACTGCGAGCGATTTCTTCTCATCCAGGAAATGCTTCCACGAGCGATTCTTCTCCTCGGCAGATGTCACCGCGGAGGAGGCACTGGACCTGGGTTTGGCGGGCGAATTTCCGGTCCACCGAAATGTGTTCAGTGGTTCTCCCACCGCCTTGCTCCATGGCACAGATTGCCACGGGCCATGGATGGGCCCTAGATAATGCCCCGGGCCGTTGGATGATGCCCACGGGCCATCGATGGGCCCTAGATGATGCCCTGGGCCTTTCGGAGACTTCGTCCGTTTCCACATGCCATGGGCCACACTGCCCTCTTCCGGCGCTCCTCTGTGACTTCGGTGTGCCATGTCAGTTGATGTTGCCGAGAAGTTGAAGTTCGTTCTCGCATCCGGTTCCGATCGCAGTACGCGGAGAAGAGTGTGGAACTTGATATTAAGGCAGGTGCGATGTCATCGACGTGGCGTCACCTCAGTAGCTTGGAGGCCAGTATCGAGCTGTGTGGAAGCTGTGTGGAAGCTGTGTGGAAGCTTCATATTAGGGTCATTATTTTTAAAACACTTCCGCTGCTGAACACGTCCAGGAATGAGGTGCTAGGTGTTAAGATTAGCCAGTTTAAGCAGTCCGTTTCTGCAACCGCAACGCAAGGCAGGACTACAGCTGCTGTGATGTAATCCCCATATACCTGTAGCTGTCAAAGTCTACGTCTACGCAGCAGATGGAGTAGACGCCAGGTGGGAAGGGACCTTCTGGCGTTGTAGAGACCGGCTGCGATGGCGGCAGGTTGATCTATCGAGCGGTGATCATTTCCGGTCACCGTCATCTGCCGTTGCCGTAGCGTTGCTTAAAGTCGCTAATTATTGGGCAGCTGCGCTACGGCCCCGTTATCTCGTCCAGAGACGTGTTACCTGGTTACCATTGTCACGGCCCCTTGGCCTGGCCTGTAGGGCCTGTGTAGCCTATTAGTCAGGGGATCTTATAAAGTCCTGGAATAAATTCCTTACCAAAAGATTTCTTCACCAATGTGTTTGTAAAGGTGTCTGGTGCATCTCGCAAAGACTGAAATTCAGTTTCCCTAGGAGAATCCATTACAGCTGATGGAAGTTGGGGTCCCATTAAATTAACTATACAGGACAAAACACACCAAAATAAATATGCTTTAACTGTAAGTAGCATGTGAGGAGTGCATCTCTCCACTCCGACATGTCTCCAGCCTCCCACATGTGAGGGGTCAAACTAGGGTGTTTTCATGATTCTGAATCCATTGCAAGCATTTGTTTTGCACAAAAAACATTCCTTGGGGTACAGGCAGCTCCGACAAAACTGTGAAAAGTGATGACTCATCACTGAACCATATTTTTGTGTGGCAGTTTTTAGCCCATGGAATGTTTTTTGTGAAAAACAAATGCTTGCAATGGATTTAGAATCATGAAAAAACCCTAGTTTGACCCCTCACATGCTACTTAAAGCATATTTATTTTGGTGTGTTTTATACTGTATAGGTAATTTAATGGGACCCCAACTTTCATCAGCTATCAAGGATTCTCCTAGGGAAACCAAATTTGTGAAGAAATCTTTTGGTAAGGAATTTATTTCTGAAGATATTTCCTGATATGTATCTATATGTATGGTGGATCCCTATTCTTGTGCTTCTCCCCACAGAGCCTATGGGTGTCGGCCAATGAGGTGGATGATAAGGGGCATTGGGAGCACCTGGCCAGTACTCCCTGGAGCCCTATAACGGTCTGCATTGCACCCTCATTCTCCCTCTCTCTCTGCAGGAGACAGCACCCTTTTGTTTCAGTTCCCGTATGCTTTAGTTTATACACCTTACAACACCCCACACTACACTTACCACACATCCATGCATTGCTGACACTACTGATCACTGACCTACACACCTCAAACTCTTGTAAATATGATTTAAACCATTTGTTAATACATTATGTTACTTTTAAAACCCACTACCACATGTCCTCCTCGATTTGTCATGGCCCTACGGGCCAGGTTGTGACACCATGGTTACCATGGTTACCTGGTCACCATGGTTACAAGGTAATCAGGCGTTGCTGTGGCCGATGGTGAGCGAAAACACTACATATCCCATGATGCAACTCGGCCGCCAGCATCAGTAAGCGTCTAATCTCCACAGGCTCCTATTCATTGCTGATGCAAAGAAATGGTTTTATCTTGACATTTACTTCCAAAAACGCAGAGAATGCCAAGAACCACGCCGATACTGGGCGGTGAGGATCGGCCGCAGTTAAGATGTTTAATTTCTGTGTGAAAATAAACATACTCGGCCGCCATTACAGACCGTCAATTTCCACAACATGGACTCCAATTCTCCTTTTGCAAAAAGTAGTGCAATGCAAGATAGAGCCAGATCCCTTTTAGTCACACCCTACCACTACTTCCTGTTCATTCACAGAGCTTTGATTCTAGTTGTTTTCTCCATTAGATGTCTTTAAACTTTTTTCAACTTTTATTACTTGGGATGGTAAAAAGATGAGGCAGACAAATAAATTGTATTTTGACAAGTTATAAAAGTTGAAAAAAGTGAAAAGAAAGCACTTTAATCTAATGGAGAAAACAACTAGAATCAATGCTCTGTGGATGAACAGGAAGTAGTGGTAGGGTGTGACTCAAAGGGATCTGGCGCCCTCTATCTTGCATTGCACTACTTTGTGCAAAAGGAGAATGTGGCTTCCGGCAGTCTATAGCCAAATAATTACCAAAATAATGACATTCCAAGTGTTAAGACACCTGAACCGACCCCCAAAAAACGTGCATGTGACGTGATGCCCCCCCACGACACACGGCGGAGCCCCAAGATTCTACTTTGCTTGGAGCCCCCTCTTTGTCAGGTCCACCTCTGATCATTCGGCCGGGGAACATTCAACATTTTAAAATTTTAGGTGAAGAGAGGTCCAAGTAGAGATGTATCTCAGGTCCATTTGACAGAGAATAGACTAGAGGGTTTCAGAGGTTCAGTGGCAAACTGTTTACGATGAATCTATTAATGTCCATGTGTTGTGCTGGGAGGGAGACCGCCTGGCACACTATCCAGATGTGCATGCGCGAGCGTGTGTGTGTGTGTGTGTGTGTGTGTGTGTGTGTGTGTGTGTGTGTGTGTGTGTGTGTGTGTGTGTGTGTGTGTGTGTGTGTGCGTGCGTGCGTGCGTGCGTGCGTGCGTGCGTGCGTGCGTGCGTGCGTGCGTGCGTGCGTGCATGTCAGAAAAATAACAACGAGACCACTGTTAGACTGCATGCACACACACACGCACAGGCGTATTCACGCATGCATGTGCATTGCGCACGCACGCACACAGTCACACAATAAACAAAAGTTCCGAGTGAATCCGACGCGTAGACTCAACATTCAGAGGAATGCACAGATAAGCCCGAAAATACCACACACACACACACACACACACACACACACACACACACACACACACACACACACACACACACACACACACACACACACACACACAGAGACCTCCCAGCTGACAAACATATTTCATATTCTCTGCTGAACACTGTTGACTAGAACCCCACAGAGCCTGGTCCTTCCTCTCCCAGTCTCGGCAGAGTTTAGTTCCGGAGCGGTGGAGTGAATGGTCCTGTCTTTCCTTGATGGGACTGATCGTGGGTACAGTAGCTACTGGGACGTAAGGCCGGGACTTGATCAACCCCGGCTGGGTCACCTGGGCGAGGGTGTATGTTAGTATAGTTTCATTTATTTGTCCACAATGTGGAGATTTGTCTTTAGTCTCATATACATTCACAACATTAAAAACAACATAACAGCAACAAACAATTGCACACAAAGCATCTTTAAGGCAACCAGAAGGACAACAATGGCCTATGTGAAAAAACAGGCAGATCAGCGAGACATGACATCATTCATTGCCTTAATGGCATTTGGAATGAATGAATTTTTAAAAATATTACGGCTACGGTTTGCCTTAGCTGTTCTATAGCGTCTACCAGAGGGAAGTAAATCGAACTCCCTATGGAGTGGGTGAGAGGGTTCATTTATTATCTTGACAGCTTTTTTACTAAGCACTTCATTGTAGATACAACTTAATTGTTTTTTTTTTTTTCCCCCTATGATTTTTGATGCCAGATTTACTATTCTCTGCATGATGTTGTGTATGATGTTGCGAGACCCGAAACCCCGATGAGCTTGGGCCTACATCACTGAGGATACGTCCCAGGTGCATCCATGCCATGTTTGTTCGTTATGTTAGAAGCAGGGGTTTTCAAAGTGGCTGACAGGGAACCCTGGGGTTCCTCGATGGCAGCCCAGCGGTGCCGCAAGATCATTTGAATACATTTGAAATTTATTTGGAATACATATTTTGTATCATTTTAAACTTGATGTACAAAGTTATTTTCTGTCAGTTCTAACCAAAATGGCAATTATCTCAACGTTTTCCTCAACAAAATATGCTATAAATATATGGTGCCAAGAGTGATAATTATAAACATTATGTAGGGGTGCCTCAGATGTGAAAAGAATATTTGTAGGGGTGCCCTGTGCCAAAACAAAGTTTGGGAACCCCTGTGTTAGAGATCCCTGATGTCATCAATATTAAGCCCATATCTGGGAATGCCCACATTATTTGTGATTTTTGCAAGTCGACTCGACTCAGTAAAAAGTTGAGTTGAAGTCGACTTTATCGTTTGATGACGTCATCACATCACACACGACCCCCCAATTATTTTGGGGGGTCCCCAGATGATTAACTTAATGTGAAACATTGTTTTCTCACTCAACTGTAAACAAACCGACATGAAGTTTAAGTGTATAGAGGGTATCTGCACATTTCTAAAGTGCCAATTTAAGGACTTTTTAATACCTATAATGCAAATTAAACGTTGTGAAAATAGCAGATCTGTGATGTAGATATGCTATTTTCACAATAGAAAGTTTATTTTTTCAACTTTGACTTTCAACTTTCTCTGGTGGGAGTCGACTTGTGTAATGAAGTCGACTGAGTCGACTTGACGACTTTTTCGTTAATGCCCTGATTTGTGTCAGTTTCTGTTGTTCAGCGCCCTTAGGGCGTCTTTCTGGTTTTAACATTTTCTGAACACTTTTCTGAAAATGATCTTCCTCCAAGTATGATCATAATACCTGTTTTAGGAAGCGTCTTTAACTCTTTCCAGTCCTATGATGTGGTCAGAGTCAAATTAAACGGCTCCTTACTTATTCTGACACATCACTCTAATGATCCAGCTGTGTGTGTGTGTGTGTGTGCGTGCGTGCGCGCGTGCGTGCGTGGGCCAGATGTGTTCTGGTGTGAAAGGAGACTGTAACACACACACACACACACACACACACACACACACACACACGCACGCTTTCTCCAGATGTTAAATAAGCCCCTCCCACTGGGACCAGTTCTAACCTCTCTCTTTCACCCCCTCCCCCCCCCCCCATTCCCCCGTGCACGCACACACACACACACACACACACACACACACACACACACACACACACACACACACACACACACACACACACACACACACACACACACACACACACACACACACACACACACACACTGACCTAAGTTTTGTCCCAGATCGGCCACGCGGTCGTCATGCAGAAAGCTCACATCTCCAGACTGTATTACCAGTAAGACTCCCTAATCAGGAGACAAGCGACCGTCAGGTCGCAGCGTGATTTTAGTTTTTTTTTTAGCTTTTTGTTGGGGGTACCTGGAGCTGCGGGGGTCCCTGGAAGGGTGGAGGTGGTGGATTGGCAGACAAGGATTGTGTGTGAAAAGTTTTACATGGATAGGGGCAACGATGGCGGAGATATGAGTAGGACAAAAGTGTGACGTGACGTGACGTGACGTGACAGACAGACTGACTGACTGACGGACAGACAGGCGGTGGAAGTTTTGATAGTAAATGCAACCTGACGGTGGCAATCATAGATGGGCAACTGGCGGTCCGGGGGCCACATGGAGGCTCCCTACAAGCTCACAGTGCGGCAACGAGTAATTCAATTGATTCTAGGCCTATAAATGGGTTATTGCAGCCTCTGTCAAGGTGCCAACTTGCACCCTGTGCACTCGCAGCTACTTGTGTGCCAGTGGAGTGTATGTCTGTATACGTCTACAGATGTGCCGTTTCAACACTTCACAAAACCTGCATTGCAAGACAGTAGCATTTCAGGGGATTTGCATCAGAACATGTAGCTCGCTGGCATCCTTTAAAACTTCCCTGAAAACTCACCTTTCAGGAGACCAGAGAAGGAGGTAGTTATCACTTCTCCCATAGACAGGCCAGAAGTGAGCTCCCCCACCCCATTGTTTCCCCTATCCTGTACATAGTGTTTTTATAACTGCGATATTATTGAATGTTTTCTTTGCTTGCTATTTTATTATGTCCATGAATTAAATACTGAGGGCTTTCAACGTAAAAAAGACCGTAAAAGGTCTTATTTGAGATGTTCCTTTTAGGCATGGGTCAGGATGTTTAACTGTACTGTACTACATTTCAATTGTATTGACTATACTTGTACTGTTCTCCATTTTTGTCAATCAATCAAAGAACTTGTAGAGCTTGTAGATCAGATCGTTTTGCTATTTGAATGACCTTCTCTGATACATAATAACGGTTTTGGACATACAAGGTTTACTTCGGACAGCAACAGTGTCTAACATGTGTCCACGCACACACACACACGCGCGCGCGCACGCACGCGCGCGCGCACGCACGCACGCACGCACGCACGCACGCACGCACGCACGCACGCACGCACGCACGCACGCACGCACGCACGCACGCACGCACGCACGCACGCACGCACACACACACACACACACACACACACACACACACACACACACACACACACACACACACACACACACACACACACACACACACACACACACACACACACACACACCAGTGTGAGTGTTTTAAATTCCACAGAATATTAGATTTCATGGTTGAGTTAAGCTGCTGTCCTGGAATTCACCCTGTTAACTGGCTCTGTGTGTGTGCGTGCGTGCGTGCGTGCGTGCGTGTGTGTGTGTGACTCACACAGGGTCCCACTCACTCTCTCTTCAGTCTTGTTCTGCTAAATGATTTACGGCCCTGGGGGTTCTCAACATCAGGTCCGGGGACCCGCCAGCCGGTGCTCCAATGGACCGTGGGCTGACTCTGAGAGCGTACAATTGGCACGGGTCCATTTGGTTCCGTTTGTACCCTCTCAGAGTTACGGACCTGTAAGGGTCCATTTGGTTCCTTTTGTACCCTCTCAGAGTTACAGACCTGTAAGGGTCCATTTGTCCATTTGTCACTCTCTGCTTGTCAAAAGTACCACAGTCACATTTTTCCAAACAAAAACACATTGTGACAGTAAGACTCCCTAAATCGGGAGATAAGCGACCGTCAGGTCGCATACACAAACTAGAAAATATTGTTCCTTCGAAACAATTGTGGGCTCGCTTCAAGCCAGAAAACAATGGCTATAAAAGTACAAAATGTCAAGATCGCAGACGGTGCTCTTTTTGACGTTACTGACGTCAAAGATTGGTCCATTTTGTTCCAAAAATGTGTTGTGCAAAAGTTGACCCGCTGGTGGCGCTATAACAGGCCAATGTGAGAAGGGTGGTATCTGTTCCTTGACCTATTGGGAATGTGCTTGCAAGATTTCACGCACATTGCAGTCTGTGTTCATGATTTGAGGTGTTTTTGGCTTTGGCATCGCTGCTTGCAGCTATATATATATATTTTTTGTGTGTGCACTTCATAGGCACACACACAATAAAGGTCCTTAGATTGTGTATAGAATGTTTCATGCAAATTGTTAAAAAAAATCCTAACGGGTTTAAGCGTTTCACAAACTGTTCAAAATGATATAGCGCCCCCCTTTGGCCAATTGGAGTAAGATTGGTTTTAGTGATATTTGGACTAACACTCTACATCTTTGCCAAATGCCATGAACATGTTATTTTGCATGTATGATTTAGAGGCAGAAGAATAATTTGCATAAAACTGCAATATTTATTGAATTATTAAAAAAGCATGTTTCAATTTAAAATAAAAATCCGATCTGACAGATCTTTAGATATTGGTCCAAAGTTCATGTAAAAAAAGTTTTGTGGACGTGACGCGAAAATTCCAGAATAAAAGCGGGTTTAAGCGTTTTACAAACTGCTCAAAATGGCGGAAAATCTAAGGGCGGAGCTTACTCAACAAAGACACAGATGTCTTCCGCTTGAGTCAAAGCACGCGTGTAAGCAAGTTGCATGTCTTCAAACGAAACGAGTCATGACTTATGCCCGTTTGAAGTTTGAATTTTCAAATGCTTCGTATAGCGCCCCCCTTTGGCCGATTGGAATAAGATTGCATGTATGATTTAGAGGCAGAAGAATAATTTGCATAAAACCGCAATATTTATTGAATTATTAAAAAATAATCTTTCGCTTTAAAAGAAATCCGACCAGACAGTTTGACCGTATTGGTCCAAAGTTCATGTGAAAAAAGCTTTGTGCGCCTAACGCAAAAATCCCAGGAGGAGATAGATTTTTACAGTTTTTCATATAATTCAAAATTCTGGGGGATCTAAAGGTCAGAGGTTAAAAGTCAGAGCGTAACAGTTGTTCGGCATGAGGAGACGCATACGTGTATACAGGTTTCATGGCTGTACTTAAAACAGAGCATGATCTATACCTTCGCACTTTCGAAGGCTTCCTACAGCGCCACCATTTGGCCGATTGCTGTACAAAGTAATAGCACACGTCGCCACTGTAAGCTGAACACATTGATGTTTTTATTTTCATTTTCTGTCGAAGTATACAGGAGTAGAAAGGTGCCAAAATATTGAGGAGAACTGTCTGACTGACCTACTAGATAAATAAATAATGACAATATCTAAAGTGTGCTCGCCTTACAGGTGAGCCCACAAATACTGTTCCTACGAAACAGTGTGGGCTCGTATGTAACACCATGTATGGGCACAAAGATCTACCCTTTGGCTGTACCTCATTGCCTAAGGGCCCTGCCGGTACAAAGGCAGTGTCTTACATCATTTTGAGGAGAACTTGATTGACATATTACGTCATTTTGAGGAGAACTTGACTGATAGATTTCCGACTTATTTCCGATTGGAAATGCATTGGATGCTTAAAGTTAAATATTTCAAAAACTACAAAAGATTTCATGTGGGTGTTGTTATTTATCTCAGGTCGCACTTGTTGGTGGTGATGTCACCAAGAACGCTGCTACCTCATTGGCTAAACCTTGTACTGTCGGCCAGTTTTGAGGAGAATAACCTTACTATATAAATATTTGGGAGAACATACTGGTCTCGCTTTCAGCGGGCCCACAATTAAAGAGAATTAGATCACAATATATTAAAGGTCATTAGTGCTATGGTTATTCTGATATTCCTTGTGCTACAGCAGATCAGTGGTCCAAGGTACAGCAACACCATCTCATACTGTATGTTGTCGTTAAAATGGCCTGTCTTGGTTTAAAGCCCACTCACCACGACAAGGTTCAGGCCGAGAGTGGGGGACACACAGGGGAGAGGGGACACAGGACAGAACACATGGGGAGGGGTGACAAGACAAGACAAACTCTGGCGAGACAACATGAAACAGATATGTATACAACATGGTTACAATAAGATACATATTTACACATATCCATCCAAACATTCATGTACATGAGATTTCAAGGAAGGTGCATGAGACAAACAATAAAAACAATTAACTTAAGTGGCTGTCTCACAGATGAGGCACATCTTGTCAAAGGATCTTTCCAGTGTGGTTTGTCTTTGTATTATCCTGCACACATCTGACACGCCCTTTTGCATCAGGTATCATCTGTGTGACTACTCTGTCTCTTCCAAAACAAGTCAGCAAGACACTTCACTTGCTTCCAACTTTAGCGTGCATCCTTTGTGAACATTCCAAGCGGCATGACAGTCTGTTCCTTCATTAGCAATAGTTAGAAGTCAATGGCTCAAGATCTGTTGGATGATCTGATGACTTGGTAAGTGGTCTGCCATTTAATATTGATTCCACTACGCAAAACAATGTTCATAAACGTTCATTGTCGATGCTTTGCTCCTTCAGAACATACTATTATTTTCCTCTCAGAACAAATCTGTCTCTCCCAGATCCCTCCAAAGTGATACCTGGCAGGTGGATTGAACACAGATGAGCTGGCAGGAGGATTGAATAGCCACTGTATTGCTTTTTGCATCATGAGTGTGTCCCGGATCTTCTGCTGGTTCCACTGATGAAGGGTTTCTCGCAGCTCACACTCGGTATTGATTAGTTTGATTATCAGAAAGCATGATGGATACTTACCTTGTCTGCACAGAAAGTGACGGATAGCGTTCAGGCAAGAATCAGTGTGCAATGTGTGCACTACTTCCAGATGTCCTGCTCTGGCCGAGAGGCATGTCAAAAGAACTCTGCACCCTTTCACAGTACTGTGACGCTGCTTCACATCTAACGGTCCAAAATAGTCCACCTCCATGTTTGTGAACGGTGACATGCAGGTAATAATGTGTCTTGAGGTATGTTTGCCATATTCAATCCTAGTGCCTTGCCTTTGATTATTCTCCAGGTAATACATCCTGGTTGCCGGAACCTCCTCACTACAGAGTTTGCTGAGGGGGACATATATCTCTGACACAGTTGTGAGAGCATTATAGTCAGTTCCTTACCTAAAGTCTGATTTTCTCATGGATGTCTTGCAGAATCAGCATTGTGATGTGCAAGTCTTTCGGAATGATAGCTGGATGCTTTCTATGTTGGCATGGCATATGCATGGAGACGGTCTCCAACTCTCAATACTCCATCTTGTATTATTAGACCAAGCTCCGTCAATGGATGACTCTACGCATGACTTCCTCTTTTCGAACTTGAGTCAAACAAAGTGTAAGAGCATTTTTTCAGGGCTGACTGGTCACGTCTTTTCTCCATCAGAGTTGTCTTTTGAAAGCTGGGATCTGTCTGAACATCTCCATGATTCTGCAACATTGTAGAAGTAGACCCAAGACATAGAATCCAGGCCACAGCTCTCAACAGGCATCAACTGGAGTAATGGTTGATGAGCTTGCTCATAACATCCGTCTTCAGCTGCATGTGTGACATGTATGTAGGCCTATTGTCTCAGCTTGTGGTCATCTTCAATTTGAACTTGTCAGGTCTATTTGGCCACCAACTCTCTGGTTCCTGCAGGATCAGTCCTCTTGGTGCACAGTCAGATGGATTTTCGGAGGTAATGACGTATTTCCGTCTTGGTTGGTATGGGTGTTACATCGTGCAGTGAAGAAGCTTGGGAGCTCTTTTGGGTCAAACAGCCTCTAGAAGCCCATTGGCTCTGTGTGCAGGTACCAGGTGCAGGTACCAGTGGTAGTGGCGAGTTCACATTGTCATGTGTCTTCTACAGACCATCTTCATCCACCTCCTTCTAAGACCTCATGGAAAGAGGAGTTAGGAGGTGTTAGGAGGTGGTGTTAGAAGGTGGTGTTAGAAAGAGGTGTTAGGAGGGGGTGGTGTTAGAAAGAGGTGTTAGAAGGAGGTGGTTTTAGAAAGAGGGGTTAGAAGGTGGTTGTGGAAGGTGATCTGTAGAAGACACATGACAATGACAAGTTCAGCCAAACATCAGCAAATGTAGAGAAAAACAAAATAACAGCATTATCTATTCAATCTTCTTTTGCGTAACGTCAGAGGTCCAACTCTGTGTTGCATAGCCATGCCCGCATCTCAGGTCCTAGGTTGATGAGGCTTGGTTCCAAGGGTGGTCTGTATAAGGGGCATGTGGTGATTATATGGTCGGCAGTTTGCTCAGGGTCACCGCACTCGCATGCCGCACTCTCCGCCAGGCCCCACTTCATTGATGTTTTAAAGCGACCAACCCCAGTTCGTAGTGTTCCAGACTTTCATGCGTTGCACCTCCCTTGTTCACACACAGTCTATTAAGTGACTTCCAGACTGTCCAGCCAAGGTTGTGGCCACTATAGCGAGGCTTTCCATTGGTGTGATTCCCCTGTCCAACCATTCAGGAGCTTGTGTGTCGTTGACTTGCCAGTCATCTTCCCAGATGTTGGCCCTTGCTTCTTCTTTGATTGTCTGGAGGGCAGGACTGTCTGCATAAAACTGAGCCTGCGTGGGGGGGCTACCTGGTAATGCAAGGCGTGTATAATACCCCTCTCCTGTGTTCTTCCTTCATCTTGAGCAATATGCATTCTTCTGATGTGTGGGGGAGAGATGCCAGCTATTCCCAACCGGCCCTTCTTCACGCAAAATGCAAAAAAAGAAAGAAAATAAATGAATAATTTGTTCAAATTGCATGGGGGGTTGAATTCATAAGGCCGGATGACTCTTGAGGTCTTCTAAGTCCACTGTATGTGCAATGTATTCTTCCAGACTTCCTCAACCTTGAGGTTTGAGATCCATACCGTCTCTGTCGGATATCTATGGACATGTTCATTCCTGTAGGTCATTCAGGGGTCAAAGCAGTAGGGATCCATGGCCAAAGAGGAATATATGCCAGTAAAGCATTGTTTGATATTATTTGCGATTTGAGATTAACATAAAGCCAGTAGGTCAGTCAGGGGGTCAAACGTATTAGCTGACAGCTTCCACAGGTGGTTCTTCTTCGACTTTGAGTTTTAGTCATGGCATGGCTTACGATTCAAAGCAGTAGGGATCTATGGCCAAAGAGGAATACATGCTAGTAAATTATTGTTTAATATTATTTATGATTTGAGGTTAACATAAAGCCAGGTCATCTTCAATTCAATTCAATTTGCACTTGTCAGGTCAATTTGGCCAGCTCAGGATATTCAATAAGTGAGAAGGCATCAGTCTTCTTGATGCACAGTCAGATTAATTATCTGAGATGCCAACATATTCCCTTTGCTGACGGCATATGCCAGGTCTGGGTTGATGTGGGTGTTACATTGTGCAGTGAAGAAGCTTGGGGGCTCTTTTGTGTCAAACAACAGCCGCTAGAAGCCCATGGGCTCTGTATCTCATCATTTGATGTTTAGCTGTAACCCCAATCCTTGTGTTAGCAGTTGAAGTGCCCTGCATAGATGGCAGGTGCAGGTACCAGTGAGAGTGGCGAGTTCACATTGTCATGCGTTTTCTACAGATCAGCTTCCACCACAACCACTAAGACCTCATGGAAAGAGGTGGTGTTAGGAGGTGGTGTTAGGTGGTGTTAGAAAGAGTGGTTAGAAGGAGGTGGTGTTAGAAAGAGGTGTTCGAAGGAGGTGTTAGAAGATTTGGGGTTAGAAAGAGGTGTTAGAAAGAGGTGGTGGAAGCTGATCTGGAGAAGACACATGCCAATGTGAACTCCCCACTCCCTCTGGTACCTGCACCTGCCATCTATGCAGGGAACTTCAACCGTTAACACAAGGATTGGGGTTACAGCTAAACATCAAATGTAGAGAAACAGAGCCCATGGGCCTCTAGAGGCTGTTGTTTGAACCAAAAGAGCCCCCAAGCTTCTTCACTGCACAATGTAACACCCATACCAAAGAGTAATATATGCCAGTAAAGCGTTGTTTGATATTATTTGCGATTTAAGCTTCTCTTCTTCTTTCGTGTATCATCCTCAAATGTCCAACTCAGTATTGTGTAGCCACGCCCTTGTCTCTGGTCCCACTTGGAAGAGGCCGGCCTCAGAAGGTGGTCTGTACAAGGGGCAGGTGTTAATTATGTGCTTTGCAGACTGCTCAGGCTCGCCACACTTGCATGCTGCACTGTCTGCCAAGCGCCACTTCTTCACAGCTGATTTGAAGCAGCCGACTCCAGTGCGCAGGCAGTTCAATAGAGTCCATTGCCGGTGTGGTAGGTACTCTCCTTCAACGCCTGCTCCTGGATCCCAGATGTAGTGGTGATGATGTGGACAAGTCCTCCAGGATGGAGCGAAGCAGCTCTTGTGCAGCCTTGTTGTAAAGGTGACAGGACTTGTCTGTTTGGAGGCTTTGTATCCACTTTAGTGTTGTGCAGGATATGCCAGTTGTGTATCTGGGCTTTCCTTGCCAGCGTGAGGGTAGCGTCCTCTCGTCTGAGGTGGCAATTCCTGCAAGGACTGGCAGGTAGGACACAGGAGTAGGCTTCAGGCGGCCAGTTATGGTTCAGAGAGAGTTGTTGATTACAGTGTCAACCTTTTTGACATGTGGGATTTAAGCTCAACATAAAGCCAGTCCAAGGTCTGTTGTGCCAAATGCATTGCAGGAGTCAAATTGGATTTGATTACGGGTTTGAAAGATGGAATGAAGATGGTTCTTCTTCGACTTTGAGTTCTAGTCATCTCATGGCTTAAGAGGCAAAGCAGTAGGGGTCTAACTTCACCTCCATCTTGGTTGTTGTTCTCATAAGCCCATGATGTTCTCTGGGCATTGAAGTCGCAGATGCTGATGTGAAATTTCCTCTTGCATCTTTCTGGTAGTTCTGTGTACAGAAAGGGGGTTGCGGGTGATGCGAGAGATTTGGGAGGGCAACCGTGATGGTTTCCATGTGCACTTCCATAGTTTGAGTCCAGACTTCCTCAAGCTTGAGGTTTGGTTTGCCGAGAACAGCTGATCCATACCGTCTCTGTCGGATATCTATGGCCATTGTCATTCCAGTAGGTCATTCAGGGGTCAAAGTTTTCGCTGACGGCTTCCACAGATGGTTCTTCTTCGACTTCTAGTCATCTTATGGCTTACGATGCAAAGCAGTAGGGATCAATGACCAGAGATGAATATATGCCAGTAAAGCATTGTTTGATATTATTTGCGATTTGAGGTTTAACAAAGCCAGTCCAATGTCTGCTGTGCCAAATGACACTGCAGGAGTCAAATTGGATTTGATTACAGGTTTGAAAGATGACAGGATCTTACTGCATACTCCAGACAAGACTTACTTATGAATGAACCCGTCATGCAAATTGATTCCTGAAAGAGAAATCTCATGGATACCCCCCACCCCCAATCAACACCAACAAACAACTAATTTAGAAAGCAACACATTTGCACTGCTTTTCATATCAAATAAAAGCTGCACAACGCACTGCTTTCCTCAGCTTCAGCTAGACAAATTTTGAACGCAATTGCGCAGTTGCACAACCGCAAAACATTGTTCACTAAGTAATGGAGGCCTAAAATGACTAAAATGCCACTTACACAGTTGCGCAATGGCTGGTAGGTGAGGGCTAACAGTTAAATTACCTCAGCTACACAAATTATTTCCTTTGCTGACACGGCATAGGCCAGGTCTGGATTGGTATGGGTGTTACATTGTGCTGTGAAGAAGCTTGGGGGCTCTTTTGGGTCAAACAACAGCCGCTAGATGCCCATGGTCTCTGTTTCTCTACATTTGATGTTTAGCTGTGACCCCAATCCTTGTGTTAGCAGTTGAAGTCCCCTGCCTAGATGGCAAGTGCAGGTACCAGTGGGAGTGGCAGGTCACATTGTCATGTGTCTTCTACAGACCATCTTCCACCACCACCACTAAGACCTCATGGAAAGAGGTGGTGTTAGAAGTTGGTGTTAGAAGGTGGTGTTAGAAAGAGTGGTTAGAAGGAGTTGGGATTAGAAAGAGGTGTTAGAAGGAGGTGGTGGAAGCCGATCTGTTGAAGACACATGACAATGTGAACTCGCCACTCCCACTCGTACCTGCACCTGCCATCTATGCAGGGAACTTCAACTGCAAACACAAGGATTGTGGTTACAGCTAAACATCAAATGTAGAGAAACAGAGCCCATGGGCCTCTAGCGGCTGTTGTTTGTCCCAGAAGAGCCACACAAGCTTCTTCACTGCACAATGTAACACCCATACCAAAGAGTAATATTTTGCCAGTAAAGCATTATTTGATATTGATATATTGATATTTTTATATGATGCCAATGTAATGGAGGCCTAAAATGACTAAAATGCCTCTTGCACAGGCTGGTAGGTGAGGGCTAACACTTAAATTCCCTCAGCTACACAAATTTAGAATGCATTTGCACAGTTGAGCAAACGCAAAAGCAATGGAAGCCTAAAATGACTAAACTGCCTCTTGCACAGTTGCGCAATGGCTGGTAGCTGAGGGCTAACCGTTAAATATAATGTACTTTTAAAAAAGACCCGTCTTCCATTTGTTAAAATTGCATGACGGGTTGAATTCATAGGGCCGGATGATTCTTGAGGTCTTCTAAGTACACTGTTGTAAAGGTGGCAGGACTTGTCTGTTTGGAGGCTTTGTATCCACTTTAGTGTTGTGCAGGATATGCCAGTTGTGTATCTGGGCTTTCCTTGCCAGCGTGAGGGTAGCGTCCTCTCGTCTGAGGTGGCAATTCCTGCAAGGACTGGCAGGTAGGACACAGGAGTAGGCTTCAGGCGGCCAGTTATGGTTCAGAGAGAGTTGTTGATTACAGTGTCAACCTTTTTGACATGTGGGATTTAAGCTTAACATAAAGCCAGTCCAAGGTCTGTTGTGCCAAATGCATTGCAGGAGTCAAATTGGATTTGATTACGGGTTTGAAAGATGGAATGAAGATGGTTCTTCTTCGACTTTGAGTTCTAGTCATCTCATGGCTTAAGAGGCAAAGCAGTAGGGGTCTAACTTCACCTCCATCTTGGTTGTTGTTCTCATAAGCCCATGATGTTCTCTGGGCATTGAAGTCGCAGATGCTGATGTGAAATTTCCTCTTGCATCTTTCTGGTAGTTCTGTGTACAGAAAGGGGGTTGCGGGTGATGTGAGAGATTTGGGAGGGCAACCGTGATGGTTTCCATGTGCACTTCCATAGTTTGAGTCCAGACTTCCTCAAGCTTGAGGTTTGGTTTGCCGAGAACAGCTGATCCATACCGTCTCTGTCGGATATCTATGGCCATTGTCATTCCAGTAGGTCATTCAGGGGTCAAACGTTTTCGCTGACGGCTTCCACAGATGGTTCTTCTTCGACTTCTAGTCATCTTATGGCTTACGATGCAAAGCAGTAGGGATCAATGACCAGAGATGAATATATGCCAGTAAAGCATTGTTTGATATTATTTGCGATTTGAGGTTTAACAAAGCCAGTCCAATGTCTGCTGTGCCAAATGACACCGGAGGAGTCAAATTGGATTTGATTACAGGTTTGAAAGATGACAGGATCTTACTGCATACTCCAGACAAGACTTACTTATGAATGAACCCGTCATGCAAATTGATTCCTGAAAGAGAAATCTCATGGATACCCCCCACCCCCAATCAACACCAACAAACAACTAATTTAGAAAGCAACACATTTGCACTGCTTTTCATATCAAATAAAAGCTGCACAACGCACTGCTTTCCTCAGCTTCAGCTAGACAAATTTTGAACGCAATTGCGCAGTTGCACAACCGCAAAACATTGTTCACTAAGTAATGGAGGCCTAAAATGACTAAAATGCCACTTACACAGTTGCGCAATGGCTGGTAGGTGAGGGCTAACAGTTAAATTACCTCAGCTACACAAATTATTTCCTTTGCTGACACGGCATAGGCCAGGTCTGGATTGGTATGGGTGTTACATTGTGCTGTGAAGAAGCTTGGGGGCTCTTTTGGGTCAAACAACAGCCGCTAGATGCCCATGGTCTCTGTTTCTCTACATTTGATGTTTAGCTGTGACCCCAATCCTTGTGTTAGCAGTTGAAGTCCCCTGCCTAGATGGCAAGTGCAGGTACCAGTGGGAGTGGCAGGTCACATTGTCATGTGTCTTCTACAGACCATCTTCCACCACCACCACTAAGACCTCATGGAAAGAGGTGGTGTTAGAAGGTGGTGTTAGAAAGAGTGGTTAGAAGGAGTTGGGATTAGAAAGAGGTGTTAGAAGGAGGTGGTGGAAGCCGATCTGTTGAAGACATGACAATGTGAACTCGCCACTCCCACTCGTACCTGCACCTGCCATCTATGCAGGGAACTTCAACTGCAAACACAAGGATTGTGGTTACAGCTAAACATCAAATGTAGAGAAACAGAGCCCATGGGCCTCTAGCGGCTGTTGTTTGTCCCAGAAGAGCCACACAAGCTTCTTCACTGCACAATGTAACACCCATACCAAAGAGTAATATTTTGCCAGTAAAGCATTATTTGATATTGATATATTGATATTTTTATATGATGCCAATGTAATGGAGGCCTAAAATGACTAAAATGCCTCTTGCACAGGCTGGTAGGTGAGGGCTAACACTTAAATTCCCTCAGCTACACAAATTTAGAATGCATTTGCACAGTTGAGCAAACGCAAAAGCAATGGAAGCCTAAAATGACTAAACTGCCTCTTGCACAGTTGCGCAATGGCTGGTAGCTGAGGGCTAACCGTTAAATATAATGTACTTTTAAAAAAGACCCGTCTTCCATTTGTTAAAATTGCATGACGGGTTGAATTCATAGGGCCGGATGATTCTTGAGGTCTTCTAAGTACACTGTTGTAAAGGTGGCAGGACTTGTCTGTTTGGAGGCTTTGTATCCACTTTAGTGTTGTGCAGGATATGCCAGTTGTGTATCTGGGCTTTCCTTGCCAGCGTGAGGGTAGCGTCCTCTCGTCTGAGGTGGCAATTCCTGCAAGGACTGGCAGGTAGGACACAGGAGTAGGCTTCAGGCGGCCAGTTATGGTTCAGAGAGAGTTGTTGATTACAGTGTCAACCTTTTTGACATGTGGGATTTAAGCTTAACATAAAGCCAGTCCAAGGTCTGTTGTGCCAAATGCATTGCAGGAGTCAAATTGGATTTGATTACGGGTTTGAAAGATGGAATGAAGATGGTTCTTCTTCGACTTTGAGTTCTAGTCATCTCATGGCTTAAGAGGCAAAGCAGTAGGGGTCTAACTTCACCTCCATCTTGGTTGTTGTTCTCATAAGCCCATGATGTTCTCTGGGCATTGAAGTCGCAGATGCTGATGTGAAATTTCCTCTTGCATCTTTCTGGTAGTTCTGTGTACAGAAAGGGGGTTGCGGGTGATGTGAGAGATTTGGGAGGGCAACCGTGATGGTTTCCATGTGCACTTCCATAGTTTGAGTCCAGACTTCCTCAAGCTTGAGGTTTGGTTTGCCGAGAACAGCTGATCCATACCGTCTCTGTCGGATATCTATGGCCATTGTCATTCCAGTAGGTCATTCAGGGGTCAAAGTTTTCGCTGACGGCTTCCACAGATGGTTCTTCTTCGACTTCGAGTTCTAGTCATCTTATGGCTTACGATGCAAAGCAGTAGGGATCAATGACCAGAGATGAATATATGCCAGTAAAGCATTGTTTGATATTATTTGCGATTTGAGGTTTAACAAAGCCAGTCCAATGTCTGCTGTGCCAAATGACACTGCAGGAGTCAAATTGGATTTGATTACAGGTTTGAAAGATGACAGGATCTTACTGCATACTCCAGACAAGACTTACTTATGAATGAACCCGTCATGCAAATTGATTCCTGAAAGAGAAATCTCATGGATACCCCCCACCCCCAATCAACACCAACAAACAACTAATTTAGAAAGCAACACATTTGCACTGCTTTTCATATCAAATAAAAGCTGCACAACGCACTGCTTTCCTCAGCTTCAGCTAGACAAATTTTGAACGCAATTGCGCAGTTGCACAACCGCAAAACATTGTTCACTAAGTAATGGAGGCCTAAAATGACTAAAATGCCACTTACACAGTTGCGCAATGGCTGGTAGGTGAGGGCTAACAGTTAAATTACCTCAGCTACACAAATTATTTCCTTTGCTGACACGGCATAGGCCAGGTCTGGATTGGTATGGGTGTTACATTGTGCTGTGAAGAAGCTTGGGGGCTCTTTTGGGTCAAACAACAGCCGCTAGATGCCCATGGTCTCTGTTTCTCTACATTTGATGTTTAGCTGTGACCCCAATCCTTGTGTTAGCAGTTGAAGTCCCCTGCCTAGATGGCAAGTGCAGGTACCAGTGGGAGTGGCAGGTCACATTGTCATGTGTCTTCTACAGACCATCTTCCACCACCACCACTAAGACCTCATGGAAAGAGGTGGTGTTAGAAGGTGGTGTTAGAAGGTGGTGTTAGAAAGAGTGGTTAGAAGGAGTTGGGATTAGAAAGAGGTGTTAGAAGGAGGTGTTAGAAGGAGGTGGTGGAAGCCGATCTGTTGAAGACATGACAATGTGAACTCGCCACTCCCACTCGTGCACCTGCCATCTATGCAGGGAACTTCAACTGCAAACACAAGGATTGTAGTTACAGCTAAACATCAAATGTAGAGAAACAGAGCCCATGGGCCTCTAGCGGCTGTTGTTTGTCCCAGAAGAGCCACACAAGCTTCTTCACTGCACAATGTAACACCCATACCAAAGAGTAATATTTTGCCAGTAAAGCATTATTTGATATTGATATATTGATATTTTTATATGATGCCAATGTAATGGAGGCCTAAAATGACTAAAATGCCTCTTGCACAGGCTGGTAGGTGAGGGCTAACACTTAAATTCCCTCAGCTACACAAATTTAGAATGCATTTGCACAGTTGAGCAAACGCAAAAGCAACACTAAACTGCCTCTTGCACAGTTGCGCAATGGCTGGTAGCTGAGGGCTAACCGTTAAATATAATGTACTTTTAAAAAAGACCCGTCTTCCATTTGTTAAAATTGCATGACGGGTTGAATTCATAGGGCCGGATGATTCTTGAGGTCTTCTAAGTACACTGTTGTAAAGGTGGCAGGACTTGTCTGTTTGGAGGCTTTGTATCCACTTTAGTGTTGTGCAGGATATGCCAGTTGTGTATCTGGGCTTTCCTTGCCAGCGTGAGGGTAGCGTCCTCTCGTCTGAGGTGGCAATTCCTGCAAGGACTGGCAGGTAGGACACAGGAGTAGGCTTCAGGCGGCCAGTTATGGTTCAGAGAGAGTTGTTGATTACAGTGTCAACCTTTTTGACATGTGGGATTTAAGCTTAACATAAAGCCAGTCCAAGGTCTGTTGTGCCAAATGCATTGCAGGAGTCAAATTGGATTTGATTACGGGTTTGAAAGATGGAATGAAGATGGTTCTTCTTCGACTTTGAGTTCTAGTCATCTCATGGCTTAAGAGGCAAAGCAGTAGGGGTCTAACTTCACCTCCATCTTGGTTGTTGTTCTCATAAGCCCATGATGTTCTCTGGGCATTGAAGTCGCAGATGCTGATGTGAAATTTCCTCTTGCATCTTTCTGGTAGTTCTGTGTACAGAAAGGGGGTTGCGGGTGATGTGAGAGATTTGGGAGGGCAACCGTGATGGTTTCCATGTGCACTTCCATAGTTTGAGTCCAGACTTCCTCAAGCTTGAGGTTTGGTTTGCCGAGAACAGCTGATCCATACCGTCTCTGTCGGATATCTATGGCCATTGTCATTCCAGTAGGTCATTCAGGGGTCAAACGTTTTCGCTGACGGCTTCCACAGATGGTTCTTCTTCGACTTCTAGTCATCTTATGGCTTACGATGCAAAGCAGTAGGGATCAATGACCAGAGATGAATATATGCCAGTAAAGCATTGTTTGATATTATTTGCGATTTGAGGTTTAACAAAGCCAGTCCAATGTCTGCTGTGCCAAATGACACCGCAGGAGTCAAATTGGATTTGATTACAGGTTTGAAAGATGACAGGATCTTACTGCATACTCCAGACAAGACTTACTTATGAATGAACCCGTCATGCAAATTGATTCCTGAAAGAGAAATCTCATGGATACCCCCCACCCCCAATCAACACCAACAAACAACTAATTTAGAAAGCAACACATTTGCACTGCTTTTCATATCAAATAAAAGCTGCACAACGCACTGCTTTCCTCAGCTTCAGCTAGACAAATTTTGAACGCAATTGCGCAGTTGCACAACCGCAAAACATTGTTCACTAAGTAATGGAGGCCTAAAATGACTAAAATGCCACTTACACAGTTGCGCAATGGCTGGTAGGTGAGGGCTAACAGTTAAATTACCTCAGCTACACAAATTATTTCCTTTGCTGACACGGCATAGGCCAGGTCTGGATTGGTATGGGTGTTACATTGTGCTGTGAAGAAGCTTGGGGGCTCTTTTGGGTCAAACAACAGCCGCTAGATGCCCATGGTCTCTGTTTCTCTACATTTGATGTTTAGCTGTGACCCCAATCCTTGTGTTAGCAGTTGAAGTCCCCTGCCTAGATGGCAAGTGCAGGTACCAGTGGGAGTGGCAGGTCACATTGTCATGTGTCTTCTACAGACCATCTTCCACCACCACCACTAAGACCTCATGGAAAGAGGTGGTGTTAGAAGGTGGTGTTAGAAGGTGGTGTTAGAAAGAGTGGTTAGAAGGAGTTGGGATTAGAAAGAGGTGTTAGAAGGAGGTGTTAGAAGGAGGTGGTGGAAGCCGATCTGTTGAAGACATGACAATGTGAACTCGCCACTCCCACTCGTACCTGCACCTGCCATCTATGCAGGGAACTTCAACTGCAAACACAAGGATTGTGGTTACAGCTAAACATCAAATGTAGAGAAACAGAGCCCATGGGCCTCTAGCGGCTGTTGTTTGTCCCAGAAGAGCCACACAAGCTTCTTCACTGCACAATGTAACACCCATACCAAAGAGTAATATTATGCCAGTAAAGCATTATTTGATATTGATATATTGATATTTTTATATGATGCCAATGTAATGGAGGCCTAAAATGACTAAAATGCCTCTTGCACAGGCTGGTAGGTGAGGGCTAACACTTAAATTCCCTCAGCTACACAAATTTAGAATGCATTTGCACAGTTGAGCAAACGCAAAAGCAATGGAAGCCTAAAATGACTAAACTGCCTCTTGCACAGTTGCGCAATGGCTGGTAGCTGAGGGCTAACCGTTAAATATAATGTACTTTTAAAAAAGACCCGTCTTCCATTTGTTAAAATTGCATGACGGGTTGAATTCATAGGGCCGGATGATTCTTGAGGTCTTCTAAGTACACTGTATGTATGTATGTACAATGTATTCTTCCAGACGGCGTCATGCAATTCTGCAAGATCAAAAAGGCCAACAAGCGGCAATCCTATGCATAGAGTTATAAGAAGAATAGAGAGGACACAATTATATTCTATAAGCGCGAGGAGGCGACGCCGGGGTCCCGTCGTTGTCCACTACGGAGGCGGCCGCGGGGAGAGGCTGGTCGAGAGCCTTGCGAGAAACGTCAATTCAGACGTCATAATTGTGACAGCCCTAAATGGGGGTCCTACCAAGAGCCGTGTTCAGAAGAAACCCCCGGCGGGCACCAAGGTCAACGGGCACGAAACCACCGAAGACCAGACCGGCGGCACAGAGGAATCCTCCACTACTCCCACGCAGACCAATCCACGGTTGGAGAGAGATCTCCAGATCTCCATCTCTAAGGGCATCCTCGGTTGGAGAGAGATCTCCAGATCTCCATCTCTAAGGGCATCCTCGGTTGGAGAGAGATCTCCAGATCTCCATCTCTAAGGGCATCCTCGGGTGTAGTGGATAAATCTTATTCGCTCTGTAGTGGCACATCCTCCTTGCTCTGGCTGCGGCCACTCAGTAGGATTTGTAAAGAGTGGATCTCTGCTTTGTACAGATGCAATTCCTGCCGTACCTTTGAACTTTGACTATTGAGCGGCTGATGGGAGGGCTCAACAAAGTGCCAGTTCTTATACCGGCATTTAGGTCTGTCCCATTGGTTAGTGTCTATCACTGCCGGGTGACAGTTGAGCAGTGCTGTATTGAACCCTTGTGTATGTGGACCCTGTAACAGCACAACGACGCTCCGGTCGTCATCCTAACACCACTTCCTGGTTATCTCCACCGCACAGATGACTTCTTCTTGTCAACTTCATGTTCTGTAAAGACAAAAATGAAAGAAGATCTTAGTAGCTTAATGACTAGTATGTAGTATTAAAATGTATATATTTTTTTATGTCCAATGTATTTGTATTTAGGTTCATAAAGATAACATGAGTATTAACTAAAAACGTTTGAAATGAAAACAAAAGGTTAGATTTCAGGATTACTGTTCAAAAATAAAAATAAATATTCAGGATTCCAATTCAAAAGAAGCAAAAATAGCCGATCTACAAGCTCAAAACGCACCGCAGCGCGATGCGTTTTGAGCTTGTAGATCTGCTATTTTTGCTTCTTTTGTATAAGATACTAGAATGACAAAGTAGAACGTAGCAATGTGGCCCTCTGGAGTGAAGGTGGAAATATAGTGGCCCTCGCCATCATCAAAGTTGCCCACCCCTGAATTAAAGGGTGATGTCATAATATTGAGGCATACAATATATAAGGGCCATGAGAGGGGCCGTCTATGCCCACGATAACAAGGTATATATGGGGAGATTGTGATGTCTTATTGGCTGAAGGGTTACAAGGGATGATGAGTAAAAACGCAGGGAACAATAGTGTGTTGCCCACACTAATAAACACATGTTATCTTCATTATTTATCTATCAGTCAAGTTCTCCTCGACAGTACAAAGGCAGGGCCCTTAGCCAATGAGGTGCAGCCAAAGGGTAGATCTTTGTGCCCATACATGGTGTTACATGTGAGCCCACACTGTTTCGTAGGAACAGTATTTCTGGTTAGAAAGTTGCAATTCTGGGAAATTGCAAGTGTGGTTGCCTGACCAACAGCTTAACTTTTCTGTGCAGCCTTACAACCTGGTTAACATTACTCAAAATGTTTACAAAAAAATCACACCCAACGTGAAGTGAGCGGTGGTCGTGCTTGCATAACGTCTTCAGACTAGGATTTGAGTCAAGGATGTACAGGCTATGCTACACACACACGTTTTGCTATGGCAAAACGCTGAGGAAAAAGGCTACAGACATACGACACATGACATCACTAGATACGTACACACATTTTGCTATGGCAAAACGCTGAGGAAAAAGGCTACATACACATGCACAGCCACTCTATGGAGTGGTTTACCACCGCTCAAAAACAGTTTTCACGTTGCTGGCAGGAGGAATCTAAAATCAAATATCGTTTTAAACGGTCAATTAAATGAAGTCACCTAATTTGCAACAAATTACATCTTGCATATAATTCTACATTGATTCAAATTCTGAACTTTGACATGCGGAGGGAGTCGGGGAGATAGGTGGGTTATTGCTAATTGAGTCTAATGATCATTATAACAATGTCCTGACAATCAAAATATGTCTGAATATTTGATGGGGTGTCATTAAAATCTATGTTGACAATGACGTGGCACACTGCCTATCTACAAAATAAAAACATGGCACTTCATTTCAAAAAGGGTGCTGACCCCTGCAATAGTGTGTTGCCCATAGCAACCACACTATCTAACTATAAACTAAAAAAATCACACCCAATGTGAAGTGAGCGGTGGTCGTGCTTGCATAACATCTTCAGACTAGGATTTGAGTCTAGGATGTACAGGCTATGCTACACACACACGTTTTGCTATGGCAAAACGCTGAGGAAAAAGGCTACAGACATACGACATATCATATGACATCACTAGACAAACATGATGCTACGCACACACATTTTGCTATGGCAAAACGCTGAGGAAAAAGGCTACATACACATGCACAGCCACTCTATGGAGTGGTTTACCACCGCTCAAAAACAGTTTTCACGTTGCTGGCCGGAGGAATCTAAAATCAAATATCGTTTTAAACGGTCAATTAAATGAAGTCACCTAATTTGCAACAAATTACATCTTGCATATAATTCTACATTGATTCAAATTCTGAACTTTGACATGCGGAGGGAGTCGGGGAGATAGGTGGGTTATTGCTAATTGAGTCTAATGATCATTATAACAATGTCCTGACAATCAAAATATGTCTGAATATTTGATGGGGTGTCATTAAAATCTATGTTGACAATGACGAGAAGGATAGACTGATGTTTCCAACTGGTGTCACATATTTGTTTTATTTATAGTTGTTTTCTCTGTAAAACAGATAATACTCTCTCAGTCTGTATCACACACACAACACAACATCACAGTTTGCATGTGCTTGAATGAATGAGCTGAAATCTCACAGACTCATTAAATCACAATAACCTCAGCATTACAATATTCAAAATCCAAATATAACCATTACTCAATATTCAATAATCATAAATCACAGTAATTGTATTCTTTCAAAATAATCCACTTCCCTGTGTAGTATAAACCCAACAATCATATAACATGTCACATCACATTACATAATATCACCATATCCCATATCATCCACATCACAGAACATCCCAGTGCCATCTTACTCCAGCCCAGCTTAGCACACCTCAATCAAGGCCCTAACATGGCTTCTGCTCCTGCTGCAGCTACTAGTAGCAGTCCCCATGCTAGTTGCTAATGGCTAACTCCCACTCACTCTAGCAAACTCACTCTAAACAGTTCCCCAGCAAACATAAACACAGTTAATACATTCCCCACACATATATCTTCCCCAAAACATCATCTCTACAGTATATGCATTCCCAGTACTCATCTCACCTGTAAAACAGATAATACTCTCTCAGTCTGTATCACACACACAACACAACATCACAGTTTGCATGTGCTTGAATGAATGAGCTGAAATCTCACAGACTGCTGAAATCACGCGAGACTTCAGACACCTCCACCTGGCACAAGCACTCTGTCCCCATGTGATACTCTGCCATCTACTGGTGCATACTGGTACTCTTGTTACACTGCTGCAAAGATAATGAATGAACACCAAAAATAACCTTTTTCCCCACAGTAAAACATAGACTATGCTTAGTATAGAAATAATGACAAACTAGAAGCCAATGGTAGCCAATGAGGAGGGAATATATGGGACAGATCCATGTTGATGACGTGACTTTAGAGATTTTCTGTGATTTTAGGGCTAAATATGTCGGAGCATTGTCCAAAAATGTGTTTTAAAATTTAGAAAGATGGAGGGGGGGTTACTTGTAAATATAAATCCATGAATGTCTCTTTGTCTATCTGTGCTGGTTATTATGTTGTTAAATTACAGTCAAATAACTACAAATGCAAAATGTTACAAAATTGTCACTTTAACAAGGTAATAATAATATTCTCCACACTTTTATTCTCCCCATTTTGACAAAATGGTATATTCCCAGGTTCCGCAGGTCAGCTGCACAAGTGCAATGCACAACCGTTCCAAGCTGCCATATCCAGCCCAAGAAACCGTAGAAACGGGGAAAGAAATGTACTTCGTAAAATAAATGTGATCATGCCTGTTGCTAAGGTATGGCAACATGACTGGTGTCTTGCAAGACACCAGTCATGTTGCCATACCTTATATTTTTCTGAACTGACGCCACTGATTTTATGTCTGCTGATTCAAGCTAATTTGTGAATTTATTGCTATTGTATCCCTATGGGGGTTTTGCTTGAAGTTCCCTGATAGTGCTGATTCAGGGAACATCCATGAACACGGAGCCCTTTAGAGAGAGAGAGAGAGACGTCTGTTGTTGCAGCTGGATAAAAGTATAGACTCCACGCACACTCAAACACACACACACACGCACACACACACACACAAACACACACACACACACACACACACTGAGCTGTAGCCTCACACAGCAGTGGTTATAGTGCCGGTGGCGTTGTCTCAGGGGTAGAGAAACCGCCATTAGAACACAGAGGGTTCCCGAAGGGTTCCCAGTTGGATCCCGGGCTTCCCCAGAGTTAGTGTTGAAGAGTCCTTGAGCAAGACTCTGAACCCCTAACTGATCCTGCAGGTTGGTGCCTTGCATGGTTTCCTCTGCCATCGCTGTATGAATGTGTGTGTGAATGGGTGAATATAATGAATGTGTGTGTGAATGGGTGAATATAATGAATGTGTGTGTGAATGGGTGAATGTAATGAATGTGTGTGTGAATGGGTGAAAAAGTGGGTGTAAAGTGCCTTGGATAAAGGCGCTATATAAATGCACCATTTACCATTTGATACACACATACAGACAGTCAGACACACACACACACACACACACACACACACACACACACACACACACACACACACACACACACACACACACACACACACACACACACGCATGTCATCACCAGCAATGTTAAAGGTCAAGGGTGAAACAGCCAGTCATTTCCTGTCTGACAGTTCAAGCACGCACACGCACGCACACACACACACACACACACACACACACACACACACACACACACACACACACACACACACACACACACACACACACACACACACACACACACACACACACTCACACACACAGACAAAATGTCTCTCCTCAGTCTTCCGTGTTTTCATTGGCTCGTTCACCCCCATTCCCTGGCTCTCTCTCTCTTACTCTCCTAGGAGGCTCTATTTTCCAGCTGAGTGAAGAGAGTTGTGTGTGTGTGTGTGTGTGTGTGTGTGTGTGTGTGTGTGTGTGTGTGTGTGTGTGTGTGTGTGTGTGTGTGTGTGTGTGTGTGTGTGTGTGCACGCTATAACCACAGGAACATTCCAGGTCTGTGAGCCAAAGCGTCAGAGCTGTGAGAAGTCGTGCTGAACCAGTCCAAACGGTGACGCATTTAAATTATTACTGTTTAATAATAATCTAGCTCCTTTCTGAACCTCTCCCTCCGCTATGGAGCTCCGAGATGAGCTTCCTGGCAGCCTTTGATAGAACCCTATGTGCCAACACGTACCCTCCGGTCCAGGGACGTGCGGGGCCGGGGCCCCTGATTCGGCCCGGCAATAGGAATTGGAGAGGCCCTCATTGAGTGCGGCCGGTGGCCGCGCACCCGATTTTTTCACCTTCCGGACGTGCTGCAAGGCCCCAAATACTAACCGATGAGCGGTTACTTTTAGGTCTCATTGTTTTTCTGGTATAAAGACAGTCTAATGATGTTGTATGTAGACCATCCAGGAGTAGTCAAGGAAGCTATAGGGAGTAGTGGGCCGGTATTCAGATGATAGACAAGCCAGTGGGGCCAATGTGATGGCTTGGTGGGCTACTGCTACTCAATGATTGGCCATTTCAGATCATGAGAGACAAGCCAGTGGGCCAATTACATGAGTTATATTTACTTTGTGGGCCGGCCATTTTTTTTTAATGGCCAGCCGGACCCGCCGGGAATGGACCGGCCGTTTGGGAGTTGTCCCGCTTTTCCCATGTGCCAGCACGTCCCTGCTCCGGTCATCTGGTCGGGGTTTACGTAAGGGATAACATCTCGCTCAGCGGTGCATCGCGTCGGTGGCATATCAACCTGTTGGGCTCCTATCACTTGATTATCACCGGCCGCTGAGCGAGATGTTATCCTGCTTATTACACTGAAAGAAATGATCCTGATGTCCAGTAGATGTAACATAATTAAATCTTTTAAAAGTTACAATAACAAATCAAGTTTGTTCGTTTACATAAATATGTCCCGTATTATGTGAAATATCACTTGTTGAAAATACAAGAAAAAGTGCATTTATTCCTCAAATAGCTTTATTTACTTAAAACCAACCAATCTTGTTCAGTACACAAATTCAACTAATACAATCACGTAATATTTACAGCCAAACTCAACAATCAAAACGTACTAATTTCTACAGCCAATGAACATCTGTAGAATTTATGTGATCTGCAACTAGCAAGAAGTACACGCCCCTTTCAAAAAGTTTGAACTGAGTGAGAAGAAAGAAGAAGCGAGAAGAAGCAGGTCGCCGGCGTCGCCACAGAGCCTCGGATAAAGCTGCGTTTTATAACTTCAAGGTAAGAATTAAATTAGCTTTAAGATTTGCATTTGATTGAGGTTCAGTTCCGCAAGTGTTTTTAGGATTGTTTTTTCTTAAAACAGTGGTGGCATGTTCTAGCTATTTAGAAGAAAAATCAAAGTGAGCTGCCGCCGCCGCGAGCCGCCGCCGCCGCCGACACAACCCGCCCGGGGAAGGCCGTCGGTCGGCGGGGGCGGGCGTCACGGGCCGGCCGTGACTCTGGACGCGCGCCGGGCCCTACTCGCGGATCTCCTCAGCTACGGTACTCGCCGCTCCCCTCGGGGGGACGGCCGCCCCGGCGGGCTGCCTCGGCTGGCGCCTAGCTGACTTAGAACTGGTGCGGACCAGGGGAATCCGACTGTTTAATTAAAACAGAGCATCGCGAGTGTCGTCTAAATGCCATTGTTTTGCTGTGGGTGTTATGTAACTGTGACTTATAATGTCACGCAGCGTGGGTGTGTTTTTCGTGTCTTAAAAACGATTTCTTCGTGGAATGTAATGGTCTGTGAGTTTAACCAAAGATTTGGGAAGTGTATGCTATACTGTTGTCTTGTGTGTGGAAAAGACTGGAAACGCACATGTTTCACCTGTAACAATACTTCCTTGTCTAACCCGCGCTTTGCACGTAATGTCAGCATCCCATAATAATCACACAACCACTGTAACACAGTGTGACCCACGTTATTAGAACAATACATTTAAGCAGGGGTAAAAGTGAGCGTCTGTAGTGCTTGTATTGTATGATGTCATTTTAAAACATGTGTTTATGTTCATATTTCTGATAATTGTAAAAGCATTTAACCCATTCAGAACGGGTACACATTAGTGTGTATCATTATTTTATGCTTTAACTATTGTAAAATAGCAGATATACAAGCTCACAGTGCGGCACCGAGTGCCACGCTGCGAGCTTGTAGATCTGCTATTTTTGAAAAATTGTAAAAAATTGAATTTTGACCCGATTCCATAAGTGTCTTTTGAATCCTTCTAAGGTTTTTTGAAAAACCTATGTTTCTATGTCAGCAATCTGGCCAGCCATCGTCAAAGAAAAGGTCCTTTTGACTTAAATGGAGCTCAGTTAGTCTGTTCTTGAGAGACTTAGTGGTGCTCAAACCTTTTCATTTGAAGCCTGCCTAGTTTAGTGCACCCTTTTCTCACCCTTGTGTTCAAAACTCTTTGCCCAAATGTCATGAGGTTTAACCAAGTATGTATGATTTTACTGTGTTCTCCCAGATCGCTGACACCCAGCCAATCGCTCTCCCTGTGGTCCCCGCAGACACAGGACAGCACCCAAGCCAGTCGCTCTCCGCTCACCAGAGACAGGTAACAGAAGCCTAGCACACACTAACACAACCGTTTGACTTTAATGTAGGGCTGTCACGGAATTACATCTGTTTGGCTTTTAGGCTTTGAAGTTGCACATAACCAAAGGGACTTTTTAGGGTTCATTTGGTTCCATTTGAACACTGTCAGAGTTACAGACTTGTATGGAACAATTAAGACCCCCCCCAAAGGAACCCACAGAGTCCTCAGTGGGAATCCTCTTTGAGAACCACTTACTGTGTTCAAAACTCTTTGCCCAAATGTCATGAGGTTTAACGAAGTATGTATGATTTTACTCTAATCACGCAGAGCGCTGACGCCCACCCTATCGGTCTCCCTGTGGTCCCTGCAGAGACGGGACACCACCCCACCCTATCGGTCTCCCTGTGGTCCCGGCAGAGACAGGACACCACCCAAGCCAGTCGCTCTCCGTGGTCAGTCACCAGAGACAGGTACTGTAGAACAGAAGCCTAGCACACACTAACGCAACCGTTTGACTTTAATGTAGGGCTGTCACGAAATTACATCTGTTTGGCTTTTAGGCTTTGAAGTTGCACATAACCAAAGGGACCTTTTAGGGTTCATTTGGTTCCATTTGAACACTGTCAGAGTTACAGACTTGTATGGAACAATTTAGACCGCCTAAAGGAACCCACAGAGTCCTCAGTGGGAATCCTCTTTGAGAACCACTTACTGTGTTCAAAACTCTTTGCCCAAATGTCATGAGGTTTAACGAAGTATGTATGATTTTACTCTTTTCTCCCAGATCGCTGACACCCACCCTATCGGTCTCCCTGTGGTCCCTGCAGAGACAGGACACCACCCCACCCAGTCGGTCTCCCTGTGGTCCCCAGAGACAGGACACCACCCCACCCAGTCGGTCTCCCTGTGGTCCCGGCAGAGACAGGACACCACCCCACCCAGTCGCTCTCTGTGGTCACCAGAGACAGGTAGAAGCCTAGCATACACCAACACAACCATTAAAGTAACGTAAAGCCAAAGTAAAGGCCTGTCAGTCAGAAATCCAATATTATACATATATCCAATATATCCCATTTTTACATTATTTTTTTCCCCTTACTTTTGAGGTCTGACTGACCAGCACACGACATCCTGACCATAAACTGGGCGTCATGCGAGCTTGTAGATCTGCTATTTTTCAATAGTTAACGCATTAAATAATTCTAAGCCTAAATGGGTTAAAGGAGTAGTTCACTCCCAAAATGACTTTTTTTCTATTGATTACTGAGCCCATATGGTTAGGCTGAAGTGTCGCATGTAGCTCTTATTGGCTAACCATGATAGATCCAGACACCAGGCACAAGCCAACGCTCGCTCACCTCCCAGGCCTGGCTCTTGTCACTTTTTATTATTTAAAGACATTTGAAATAAGTGAAAATAGTCGCTCTACAATCTCACAACACGTCTCAAGATACATTGGGGCAACTTAACTCAAAACCAAAACCTCTAAACCTCTACCAAGTTTAAGTGTGCTTTAAATGCCATTACAGTGATAACTGATGACAAGTGCTCCTTTATATTAGCACATTCTCATTGTTGTCTCTATTTCACAGGTATTTGATGACAACGATGCTGTCGAGGTCCAGGAGGCCATCGCTATAATGGTTCTGAAAATCTTGTCAGCCGGGGCACCGATGGTCGAGACAAAGCCTTGGGCAGGTATCGGCATCGAGGGAACAGAGGTCCTCTTCGTCCCTGATGTGGCAAGCCCTGAGGGCTAGCCTCTTCTTTTAATACTTCACTTCAAGTGTCACAAGATTGTGCTTCTTCAATGTCATCTGTAATATTTGACTGATACTTGTGTACAATTACAGCACGGAAGTCAATTGAAGAATGTGCTGTGTGATTTCTAGACCTATGTGATGCAAAGGTTCCTTTAACATTTGTCTCATAATGACAGTCTTTGAAGACACAGCGCACAGTTTCCTTTTTTTTCAAGATGAACTCCAAGATGTTGGAAATAATCCTTCTCGTTGGAAAGAGTAGAACTGCAATATTCAAACTTGAAACAAATGCCTTTGGTAGTTGACTTGTTGAATGTTTCCTTGACAAGTGTGACTTGAGGGCACCACAGGTTTTGAAGGAACAGGGGCAATCACAGTGTAAACAGTGAAGAACTTCACTGTGGCCGTGTCTTAATCTATACTGCTTCATAAATTCCTTTGCTTCTGGCCCATCAAAAGAACATATAAACTAAAAATGTTACATTGAAGTGAAAATAGATGTTGAAATGTTGGAACTAGCCCTGAGGGCTAGCCTCCATGAAAAAATTAGGCCCTACTGACCTTTAGAACACTTAAATATATTTGGAACCAGCCCTGAGGGCTGGCCTAGTCCTTTAATTTGGGACTTAAATCATACACCTTGGAGTCTTCTTTGCATCCAGCTCCAGAAATATCTTCTGGAAGACCTCGAATGTGAACTTCAACGGCTTCTGGTAACTGAGTTACAACGAGTACATGAGGCCCATCAGGCATGTGCACACCGTAGTGCCAACATTTCAACATCTATTTTCACTTAAATGTACAATTTTTAGCTGTGTAATATGAAATGTACAATTTTTTGTTGTGTAATATGAAATGAAGCGCTGCACTGTAGCTGTCCTGAAGATTCGATGAGGAATAAATGTTATTAAACCTGACTCATGCTGGTGGTGTTCATAGGACAATATAAGCATTTACAGTATTTTCAGAAATGGCATATAATTACAATTTAAAAAATAAGTTATTCTTTAAAATGTATATTAATATTTATTAAATTAATGAATTGTATTATACTTGTAGATTTTACTGGACAATCCTTGTAGAGTTTATGAATGCAGACTTTACTTAAAATTCCTTGTATATTTTACTGTGACAAACATTGTAGAATTTACTGGATAATTCTAATAGATTTTACTGCCTTACATCTACTGCCGTAGATTTTACGGGAGAAGATAAGTTGACTACTTAAACAAATTAAGTATTTGATACAAGACATTTTCTAGTATAATTTACATAATTCAGTGATGCAATTGGTTGCATTGATTTTTTTTTGTAAATGGGAAGAGAAATTTTTCTCAGTGTACCTGGCTACTCAATACAATGTGAAAACGAACGTTTTAACAGTATTGTTTCGACACATCGCTTCGATTTTCTCCACCGCTTAAAACGATACATCTGAGAGATGGGTAGCGACCTTTACTTTTTGGCTTTTGGTAAATGGTGCATTTATATAGCGCCTTTATCCAAGGCGCTTTACAGAGATTGTGCATTACATTCACCCATTCACACACACATTCATTACAATCACCCATTCACACACACATTCATACACCTGCTCACTGGGAGCAGTTAGGGGTTCAGAGTCTTGCTCAAGGACTCTTCCACACTAACTCTGGGGGACAGGGGGAGCCTGGGATCAAACTGGGAACCCTTCGTTCTAATTACGGTTTCTCTACCCCTGAGCCACTGCCGCCTCCTGGTAAAGGTAAGAATCTTGTAAGCGTGGCAGACTGTCGCAGGAGAAATCTAATTTGGGCATGTGCTTTCCAGGAACCTCATCTCGGAGAGGGAGAGGTTCTGAAAGGAGCTAAATAATATTCATCGTAGACATATCATCATACTATACTATTTCACATTATCTCTTCCTGTCGTTGGACATTATTCAGCTGTTGAGACTCTTCATCATGCATTCTCCTCTCTCTGTCTGGAGGGTGAGAGAGAGAGAGAGAGAGAGAGAGAGAGAGAGAGAGAGAGAGAGAGAGAAAGATGAAGTGTAGCAGCTCCCACTAGTGGCCAGACATTGACATTACACACTTAACAAGCAAACTTTAAGATAATGTTTATCGGTATCAAAATGACAACATGATGTCATGGTTATAACACCACATTTAGGCCTGGAATTATTTAATGCTTTTAATGCCACGCTGCAAGCTTGTAGATCTGCATTTCAATGGCCCATATTAACCTCCGTTAAACGCAGCACTTCCGCCACGTCCGCTAAAACCAACCAGAAGTCATATTCAATTTTTTTCTTGATTTACTGTATAACACATGAAAAATACATGATGTGGAACAAAGCCTTTGCTCCATAGCTGGCAGCCTACTGTGTGTTGAGTGTGCAGCATGTGTGTGTGTGTGTGTGTGTGTGTGTGTGTGTGTGTGTGTGTGTGTGTGTGTGTGTGCGTGTGCGTGTGCGTGTGCGTGTGTGTGTGTGTGTCTGTGTGTGTGTGTGTCTGTGTGTCAATGGGCCTATGTTTGTGAACATGTGTGAGTCACAGCACAATAGATTAAATGCATTTAGAGGACAACTTTAGTTTTTTACAACAAGGGTTCATATTTTAGATTGATAATATAACAGATGAGTGTTAAAATAATGTAATTCACTATTGTTTTAGAGATTCTTATTATTTCAGTGGTTTGGGGGCATGCGTACAAGTGGCTAAATATGTCATCTTACACAGAATGAGCACATTCTTGAGATACAGCGTAACCTTTCATGGTTACGGTCAGACGGCGGACGGACAGACATTCGGTAAATGAATAGTTAAATACAGCAGGGGTCTTCAACAGGGGGTCCGGGACCAGAGTTACTACAGGGGGTCCTCCAAATCTTTGAGTGATAGAAACTTTTTTTCTCCTTCTTTATATTAACCACTTGAACCCTAGCGTCCATATTCTGAGAACCTTAGCCAAAAATAGCCAATCTACAAGCTCACAACGCCTCACAGCGCGAGGCGTTGTGAGCTTGTAGATCGGCTATTTTTGGCAAAGAGCTTTGGTGTAGAGGGGAAAAAGAGCAGGCTAAGTACAGAGTGGAAAGGTCAAAGTTATTAAGTAATTGACGGTTCAAGTGGTTAAATATCTGAAAACACAAATTGACATGAATCCAAAATACACTGATGATTGTGCTGTCAAACGATCATGAAACTATATGGAATCTATGAACAAGTTGTGGGGGTCCCTGCTTCATCTCTCTCTCAACTAAGGGGTCCTTGGCCTGAAAACGTTGAAGACCCCTAGCTGAAATATGGTATACTACATTTGTTCTTTTTGTTTCTTTTCACATAATCAATGGTTTTATGGTGATGATTCAGCAGGATCCTGCATTACAATAATTGATATCGATATTTCTGTAAATCTCTATGGGAAAACATAATCGCAGATTTTTAGTGGCACCAGTTAACCACGCCCGCTGCCATGCCCTATAGGACTGCATGCCCATATACAGGTACATACTGATGATGACATCAGGCATCTCCATATATGGGCACTAACAGCAGCATGCCCTATGAGCATATACTGATGACTTCAGGGATCTCCATATAAGGGCATAAGAGGGACACAGACTGACTGATACAGAGATCTCCATATATGGGCATACTGTATGAAAAAGAGATCTCCATACATGGGCATATCAGTCGGATCGGAGGCACAATGTAGGTATTGTATGAGGGCCATGCAACGGCCCAAACCTCTCAGCCAATAGATTAATTTCCAGACAATATCACACCGATAAGAACCAGCATAAGCGACTGCTCACTAAATGCAATGTAAAAGTGGTCACAAGCACTCAGTAAGAATGCTCACCAGCCAACATACAAGAGGAGGTTGGAACGTTCTACAAGCTATAGAAATAAATTATTACTCCCTGCAGAAATTCTGTCTCTAGCCCACTTGGATGGATGAATCCAAACGTGTTTCATTTCAATGAAAGTGATCTACGTCTGTAGAGTTAAGTGGCATCAGACTTCTACGGATCCAGGGCCACTCATTGGGAACAATGTGTGTAACATTTGCAAATAAGAAATACGTTTTAAATGCCAGATATTCAATCACAGACAAGACAAGACAACAGAGTTTGTGAGAAGTAGCCTACTGTAGCCAATAGCGACCTTAAGCAACGCTACGGCAACGGCAGATGACAACGGTAACCGGAAATGATCCGCGTCCCTTCCCACTTAGCGCCTACTCCGTCTGCTGCGTGTACGCGTCGCCATGGGAACCAAAGTGTTCAGTGAAAGGGGTGGGAACCCGTCGCCGCCGAGGCTTTGCTTAACCATTTTGATCGTTACGGCGATTACGTCAAAGCAGCCGTAGTCCACCTGGCGTTGCCATCCTGAAAATCATCTAGCTTAAAGTCGCTATTTTCCCCACGACTGCGGGAAGTGTGTGCAAATCGGTGTCGCCTGGGAAACGATTTGTATACAGTATATGTGACATCACCGCTGCAGGACTACCCAATCAGTGTTGTCGAGAAACGACATGTGTACGTGTGATGTCACGGCCAGAGGCCCAGGGGAGGGCGTGGCCGAGGAAACTGACTATAAAAGCACCTGCAGGGCTGAAGATGTCGGCGTTTGAACCATAAAGAAGAACGGAGGGGGAACGGTCACCCTGTGGCCTTTGTACAACTTTCGACTTTGTCGCACGTTTCCATCCGGGGTCGATTATGGACGGTTTGAATGTCCAGCCCGTCAAGGTGGAGAAGCAGCCCTTCGAGAGGGTTTACCGGATGGGCTCGGAGCTCTGCAAAGGGGGATTCGGCACCGTGTACGCGGGCAGCAGGATATCCGACGGCACCCCGGTCGCGGTGAAACACGTGGCCAAGGACAAGGTGTACGCCTGGGGCACGGCGGCCGACGGCGCCAGGGTTCCCCTGGAGGTCCTGCTCCTGGACAGGGTGAGCTCCACGGGGTTCCGCGGGGTCGTCCGCCTGCTGGACCACTTCGAGCGGCCCGACGGCGGCTGGCTCATCGTCATGGAGCGTCCCGAGCCGTCCCAGGACCTGTTCGACTTCATCACCGAGAGGGGCCGCCTGGACGAGGCCACGGCGCGCGGCTTCTACCGCCAGGCGCTGGATGCGGTCGGGCACTGCCACGCCCGCGGCGTGGCGCACCGCGACGTCAAGGACGAGAACGTGCTGGTGGACCTCCGCACCGGCGAGCTCAAGCTCATCGACTTTGGCGGCGCGGCGCTCCTCAGGGACGACGCCGCGTACACGGATTTCGGCGGCACACGGCAGTACAGCCCGCCCGAGGCCCTCCGCTCGGGCAGGTACCACTGCCGCCCGGCCGCCGTGTGGACGCTGGGCACGCTGCTGTACACCATGGTGCTGGGGAGCTGCCCGTTCGAGCGGGACGAGGAGATCCTCGGGGGAGAGCTGCACTTCAGACAGAGGGTTTCCCCCGAGTGCCAGCATCTGATCAGGTGGTGCATGGCTGCCAGACCCTCGGACCGGCCCACTCTGGAGCAGATCCTCGACCACGCCTGGATGCGCTCGTCCCTCGCCGTCTCGCCCTCCTCGCCGTCGGCCGACTCCTCCCAGGAGGAGTAAAGTGGGAAGCCCCGCCTCCCCCCATGTGAATCGACACTGATGTCAGGCGGGGTCCGCTCAATATGCAGACGGGCCGTTGTTTCCGACTAGCGTCGGCAGGTTAGATAATCACCCGCGTCATGGTTACTGAGGTTAGGTTTAGGGTTAGGTTTAGGCATAGTTTTACTGAGGTTAGGGTTAAGGTTAGGTTTAGTTCGTCGGCATACCGGCTCTTCGGCATATTGACGCGGACCCATGTCAGGCATTCCCTATAGCCTCGGAAACCCAGGCTTATTGGCGATTGGGAAGACAAATAAGCCTGGGCAAACCCCCCTATAACTGTGCTGGCTCATGACATTTTAATTGTATAACATAAATGTAGTCGTTCAGATATCTTATTTTACATCAGTAATCAGTATTGTTAATGAGTATCAAAAATCGCTATGATTTATCACTGGTTTGGGTTTACTCAAAGTGGACAGCAGCAGGAGTCATGTCCCTCCACGTCATTTCGAGACGTCGGAGGACCCGGCGAGATCCGCCGGCATACACACAATGTCCGCGTTCGCTCAGAGTGGTCATTCCAAGACTGGGATTCACAGACTTGATGAAAAGACCCTCGGCCCCCTCTCGACAAAGCCCTCCCCCCGTGCCTCCCTGTCCCGTTGAAAACCGAGCCCTCTGTTTTATTTTCCTCGTTTTGTAAGGTAGCCTATACTTATTGTTCTTGTCCAGCTTAATTTCACCTAACTTTTCTCTATAACCCCAAAACCCCCCAAAAGGCCCATAGAGTTCAATAGACTTTTTTCTGTAAACTTTCTTTACATAAAAAAGAATTTAACCTTTTCTTAACCCCAAAACCCCAAAAGTGGACATTTTACCGTAACCTTTTCTGTAACCGCAAAAGTCCATTGTGTTCAATGGAATTGTTCAAGCTTCACGTGACATCACAATATGTAATATAAATGGTAAGACGGGAATAAAAAGTAAAGCGCCGAACATTTTAATTCTTCTGGTACCAAGATAATAACTGTCAATAACTTTGTCCATCAGATTTGTATTGTTATAAAAAAATCAAACCTCGGTTCGAAGTGAAGCGGTGAATCTTAGTATAGAATTGTCTGGAGAGCCGGTATGACAGCCGGTATAATAGGTTTTAAAAAAATATATAAAAAGTCCTGCTTGCTGGTCTCTTAGTTGTTTGTCAACTGCATCCCTCTATAATTATTTCAGTTTCTGTTATCTTTGTGGCCTACTAAATTTTTCAACTTCTGCTAGATTGTCAATGTATTTACTCTTGTCTGCCTTAATGCTCCTTTTTACCATTCTGTTAGCATCTGTATATTCTTATTGTGCCTTTGCTTTTGCTCTTATGCGGCTATTTGTCATTGCTGCAATAGGTGAGACCTATTGCATGTACAAGACAGATAAAACCTGAAGGCCAAATTATCATGTGAAGCTTGACCAATCCTCAAAGTATCCATTCATCTGACCGGGAGGGACACTGCACACATATTCTGGACGTACAGGACAGATAAAGCCTATTCATTCTGAACTGAAATGACCATATATGGACATGGGACACACATTTTGCTTTTTGAAAAAGCCTATTCATTCTGGACTGATATTTTGCACGTACGGGACAGGAAAAACCTGTTCATTCTGGCCTGGAGTGACCATATATGGACATGAGGTGACATACATTGTGTTTTTGAAAAACCCTGTTCATTCTGGACTGAGATCACCATATATGGTAATTAAACGGACATTCTGTTTTTGAAAAAGCCTGTTCATTCTGGACTAAAATGACCATATATGGGCGTGATACACACAAAGCCATTCATTGGAAGCGGTTTTCACCGCTTCAAAAACTACACGTTCTGCCATTCAACTTTTTACTCGTGAATTTTCTCATAAAACATACCAGTGAGTAAGACACCCTAAGGGCGAGAAGCGACGGTCACGCTGAAACAACAGAGACTGACACAATGTGTCCATATATGGGCATTCCCAGATGGGCTTAATATTGATGACATCCGGGATCTCCATATATGGGCATACAAGGGAATAGGACAACATTGATTTGCAATTGTGACTCTGACATGATGACAAAATATGTCCATATATGGGCATTCCCAGATATGGGCTTAATATTGACAGGGATCCCATACATACAGTATATGGGCATAAAAGGGACAAGGACAGAATTCATTTGCAAGTGTGGTTGCGATGACGCGAGTCACACTTGCACATTAATTCTGTCTTGGCCATATATGGAGTGTGACATTAGGCGTGACTGACTAACACACATGAGCCGCAGGTTTTCGTAGTAAATGCAACCTGCGGTCGCACTAATTTAAGCAACACGCTGATATATACAAGCTCACAATGGGTCGCAAAGACGCAAAGTGAGCTTGTAGATCTGCTATTGTTACAGAACGTTTTACAAGTCATTATATTCTGCCATTAGTTTAGTCTATCTTTCATCACAGTGTGACAAATTGTTCTAGTCACATCTTTCTTAATTAATTAGTTAATTAATTAATTAATCTACTCTAATACTTACATAATGTTGTGTCATCTGGCACAAAGGATTTCCACTCCTCTGTTCTGGACCAGCACACTCTAATTGTTAAATTACTGCAATTAATTTTGTCATAAATTAGTCTGCAAAGATATTTGACGCCGGTGAACTTCAGATGACGGAAGGTAATTGATCTATCATAGTGTGCAAAACTGCTTATATATAAATATATATATATATATATAGAGAGAGAGAGAGAGAGAGAGAGAGCCTGGTTTGTTTCAGTTACTTGGCACGTGGAGTCATAACTAATGAAAGTCAAATGAAACAACCAGTTATAGTGATCAAGAAAGGTATTAATCTAAGCCAGTATTAATCTAAGCCAGTTTTTACATTAACCAATTGAACCCTAGCATCTCTATTCTGAGTAGAACATTAGCCGAAAATAGCAGATCTACAAGCTCAAAACACCTCGCAGGCAAAGAGGTTTGGCGTAGAGGGGGAAAAGAGCAGCCCAAGTACAGAGTGAAAGGTCAAGTATTGAGGGTTTAGGTGGTTGAATGTCTGAAAATACACATTGACAAGAATCCAACAAACACTGATGACAGTGCTGTCACACAAGTCTATGACTATGAAAAGGTTTAATCTGCAACACAATGTTATACAGTAGGCTATGTAGTGGGGGGTCCCTGCTTTATATCTGTCTCAGCTAAAGGGGCCCTTGGCCTGAAAAGGTTGAAGACCCCTGCTCTAAGCTGTAGACCACATCTTTTTAAAGTGGAGGCCACCAGAGGGTGCCAGCGAGGCACATTGGTAAGGAGAGCTCCAAGCTCTATTTATTTATTTAGTTTTGATTTTATTGTTTTAACTTAAGTCAGTGGTTCTCAATCTTTTCAGATCGCGACCCCCAAAATAATCATATTTTAACTGGTGATTATATATATATATATATATATATATATATATATATATTAGGGATGCGAATCTCGACCACTGAGGCGATACGATACGGACCTCGATACACAGCCAGCGATACGATATAATTGCGATACATTGAAATCCTGACGATACGATACATCACGATCCACCCCTGTTCCCGATACGATGCGATACGATTCACGATTCACCACGATTCAAGCCCAAATCCCAAAATTTACAAAACATAGCGACTAAAAATTTATGAAATTTAAATTCAAGGCAATTTATTGTTTCACTGTAGTACTAGGCTCTGTCTAACAACCCAACATATAGTATTCTGGGAGAACACAAAGCTGCTGGCTATTGTAGAAGTGTTTGATAACTAATCATATAGAAGGCCTATGTCATTATTAGTAGGCCTATATGTCTTCAACTGGGAGTCAGGGACCCCAATCCAGGGTTATTACAGGGGGCCTGCCAAATATTTGTGTGATACAGTATAGCCTACAGCGAGGGTCCCTGCTTGATCTCTGTCTGAGCTAAGGGGTCCTTGACCTGAAAAACAATAAAGTCCCTCCCTGGTTTGTATTTATATAATATAATATAATATAATATAATATAATATAATATAATATAATATAATATAATATTATATTATATTTAATCCAGGATTATGCAATTTTTATAGCCAAAATGTTTTAAAACAGACCTACAAGCTCACAGCGCGTCGCATCCACGACGCATTGTGAGCTTGTAGGTCTGCTATTTTAGGTGCAACACCTTTGTACTGCGATGTATAAATTAGGCTTCTTTTCCAGAGCAGAACTAGCAGCAGAGAAAGTGAGAGAGTTGCTTGCATCAACAGGAAAGTTGTAGAACAGTGACAAATACTTTGTTTTAAACGCAAGCAGTAGTCCTACAACACCCAGCAACATTGTTGTTGTTGTTGTGTGTGTGCAGTTAATATAGCGCAGAGAGAAGATGATCTCAATCAATTGTCCGTCGAAGATTCGCTAAGAAACGGCTGTTGATTACATATCACTCGATCAGCCTGTGCTACTCTGTGACAACAATCAGCGCAGCGGACTTGGATGTTATAAAGCTAAGTACTGTACTAATCTATCATCTTTTTAACCCGTGGGGCTGCTAGTTCGTCTGTGTTGATTCACTCGCATTTCGCTGTCTGTCTCCCTGGTTGCAAGCATGCAGAGTGCAGATGTCCGTCTGTCCGAGAGCAGCTCGCGTTAAAGACTGGCTTTTGGGGAGGGGGCTGAACCGAACGGCTGATGATGGTGCATTCATGGCGCCTCGGAAACACAGGATAGAATGAAATACTATTATGGAAGAACCGATACAATCGCGGAATGTACCGATCCAGACACTCACGGCACGATCCATCACGATTTCGGCCGTCTATTGTACCGGTACACACTGAATGAACCGATTCGACCGTATTGCGGACGTTTGTTTCGCGATTACGATCCGTACCGGTATATCTTCGCATCCCTAATATATATATATATGCAGCCCATATCTGTGTTGCTGGTTCTACACACAGGGATCTCCATATATGGGCACACATGGGATTGTATGTTTGATGTCAGAGGTCATAGACGTCATAGGAAGCATGTTTGGGGTCTCAAAGCATATCTCCATATACATGGTTCTCCATACTGTATGGGAACTAGGGGACTCCATATATGGGATTGGGTAACTGGTCCGATATACATCCCTGGCCAGATGGCCAAAAGATGGCGTGACCTCGCGTTTCGCCCTATTAGGCGTCTTACTGGTCTATATACACTTAAACTTTATGTTGGTTTGTTTACTGTTGCTGTTTGGGGGTGCCTGGCATGTAAACAGTTCGGGAACTGTTAACAGCGCGGCACTCGGTGCCGCGCTGTGAGCTTGTATATCTGCTATTTTTCAATAGCTAAAGTATAAAATAATTAAGGCCCCTCCACCTTGGGCCCTAGTAGTAACTCAGTCCCACTCCCCCCCCCCTCCCCCCCTCCCCTCCAGACAGGTTAGAAACATGAAGGATAACACGAGAAGGAGTTCTGTCTTAGAGACATACGTATGGCCCTGACAGATTACCATGTTTCGCGGCCTCGTAGCAGCCTCATCTTATTTCATTTGAACTTCAGAACGCAAGACAGAATGTTCTGTCCGTCAGGTAATTTAAATGATTCCATGTGGACGAAAAATGCAGGACGCTGTTCTTCCGGGGAGGGCCAGGAAGACCATTTAGACGGGATAGCAGGGCCGTTGGAAGGCCTGCAGGCGGGTGGGAAACTGCATGCACACAGGAAATGTCTCTTTGGTTGAGCAGCCAGAGTGAATATCATTCAGCTGGCACTTCAGGATAGCGACTGGGCTTCATGTGTGTTTAAATGCCCTTGTTGTGCCAATTTGTCTTGCTATTAGATTTAAAAATGTCCCTCTCTCTCTGTCCCCATACTGTAAGTCAATGTCTCTCTCTCTCTCTCTCTCTCTCTCTCTCTCTCTCTCTCTCTCTCTCTCTCTCTCTCTCTCTCTGTCCCCATACTGTAAGTGAGAAAAAGATACGTGTAATCCTAAAGTTATTTCTAACCTTATTCTCAGTAAAACGAATACAAGAATACAAATCTCTGCAACCTTCTTTCCGGCGACTCTATCGGCTACCCTTTGTTGTTGTTGTTAACCAATGCAGATAGGTTGACGATATCTGAAAACAAAAAAATGTGAATCTGATCACTTGCAAATAACAGTGTGGACACTGGACACTCAGTCCTACTGACCAGATTTGTGAAAGATTTTGCCCATGTGATTGTCTTGATGGACGTGGATGCACACTAAGAGGCCAACTTTTCTTACATGAAACATGAAGAAACACAAGTGTACATACATGTATACCGGTAAATGTAAGCTATGCACGACATGTGCACACAACTCTTTGCTGGAAAGGCTGTCAGCATTAAGCCTTTTTTTTTTGCCAAATAAACCCTATATTCTTACTTATGTTATACATGCTTAATAGTTAGTTGAGTGGCATCTACACTATACAGTATATACTAGGTCCGCTTATACTTCCCTCTGCACAAAATCTCTTCACTGAAAATTGCAGATACCCGCTCACAACGCAACACGTTGCAATGCATTGTGAACTAGTAGCTATTTTCACAGCATGTTGGTCCCAGATTAGGGACGCTAGTGTTAACTGTAAGCAACAAAGTAATTCAAGTGACTCAAACATGTCAGTATCTTTCAGTATCAAGCTGAATATTGACTGTTTGTTTATCCAGAAAGAATGATGGACGCATGGGGGCTGCCCCCCCCCCCCCCCCCCCCCCCGCCAGAGCTGTTTCTATACATGACTGTTTCTCCACATGTGGACAGGAGACCACATCTATGGAAATGTCTCGGGGAGAATGTGCCCCCCCCCCCCCCCCTCCTCAGATGTCTTTAGATGTATAGGTCCCTGCAGCTGTTGACCATTAGCCTGAACCTGGAATTATTTTCACGCTGCAAGCTTGTAGATCTGCTATTTTTGAAAAGTCGTGTAAATTTGTGCAAATCTTTGAATATATGTATTTTTTAAAGCGAACATTTGTAACTCTAATTTCGCTACTGGTTGTCCCTGGAATTAACCTTAGAGCCCAAAAGCACCCTCTTCATAGCATTCCTCTCTGTTAGCCACTCGAAGGCTGGTGTCCCTTATTTGGGCATGTCATTAGACTGTGTAGGTGAGAAATGTCAAAAGATTTCAAAAATGAATTCACAGTTTACTGTTGTTGTACCTCTTTCTGTCGGAAGAAACACTTTCAGCTTACAGATTTATTTTAAAAACAGTGCCCGCTTTTCGCTTTTTCACCACACACATTCCTGTCAGCAACAAGTGCACATCACACTGTCAGTGTAAACTCCCAAACTGTGGGACACAGGGACATACACAGACATAATAGCTGACAGCAGGCATGGAACCAACATAATGCATACTGTAGGTCACATAGGGTGGCTTTGCGTGAGGTCTAAGCATCTTGACTACTGGTGTGTAACGCTTTCTGGACCGGACTAGACGTTGACTCATCTCCCTTTGGTTGGCTTTCCTGTCATTGGCTGAAGACCAGACAACCTCCCTAGCAGAATGTTCCGGTAAGAACAGGCCCCTTCCCACACACACACACACACACACACACACACACACACACACACACACACACACACACACACACACACACACACAGGTTAACACAGTGGTTCTCAACCTATGGGTCGGGACCCCTCCTAGATTTTGGGAAGAGTGACTTAATGTGAAACATTGTTTTTTTCTCACTCAACAGTAAACAGACCGGTGCAATTTCTATGTGTCATTATTTCGACTAAACTGGAGTCGTCAGGTTACTCACCAGCATCAGGATCAGGGTTAGGTTTAGGTTTAGGCATAGAGGTTAACATCACCAGCGTCAGCAGGTTAGCATTTCACCAGGTTAGGGCATTATCGACTTGTGATTTTTGCAAGTCAACTCGACTCAGTAAAAAGTTGAGTGGAATTCGACTTTATCGTTTTGATCGCTACATGCTCAAAACGCAACTTCGACTTTCGACTTTCTCTGGTAGGAGTCGACTTGTGTAATGAAGTCGACTGAGTCGACTTGTCGACTTTTTCGTTAATGCCCTAGTTAGCATTCACCCGTGTCGAAATACTGGGACGTAGAACAGATGTTATGTCCAAATATGGACACGCTCCCGTATACACTTTATACACTATGATGTCATTGCAAACAACATTGTGTATGGAGTCAAACTTTTGTGATGCCAAGTTGCCAACTCCTACAATTCCAAGAGCTTTTCAGGGGGAGGGGGGGGGGGGGTACACAGTTGAAATATGGTTATTTTGTGGGTCTCGGCCTGAAAAAATTAAGAACCACTGCCCTCACATGGGTTAGGGTTAGGGTTAACACATAGGCCTACTACACATTGTTGTTTGCAGTGACATCATAGCAGCCAGCGCACAGACACAGGGCTGCCAATCCATGACCTTTCATTGGTCGTGTGCCAAATAAATCCTCCTGTGCTGATTGGCTGTGGGTCTTTCATCTTCCCAACAGGAAGTCCCTTCAGGGCTCCAGTCTCGCCGGTCTCTAAATGTGTGTCTCATTTGGAGAAGAGGCTCATAACAGCACGGAGTGCGGGAGAGCCTCGTCTTCCGTTTTCTCGGTTGGACATACACAGGGACATGCTGGGCCCCTGATTCAGCCCGGGGAAAAATAGTTGGAGAGGCCCTCATTGCGTAGCGCTGCTGCTGCTACTCAAAGATTTGCCATTTCAGATCATGACAATAAGACAAGCCAATTACATGAGTTATATTTCGTTGTTGTCGGGTGGAAACCTTGTATGTCCAAAACCGTTTGTTTTCATTTAAAAAATGATTTAAACTAGTGAAAACAGCCGATCTACAAGCACACAACAGTGCGAGGCGTTGTGTGCTTGTATATCGGCTGTTTTCACTACTTTTGTGCGACGATGAAGCAGGGTTTTGCTTTGCGAAGAAAATGTACACATTTGAAACTTAGATATGAGGTTTCTGCCCGACAGTGACGATTTACTTTGTTGGCCGCCCAGCCCACAAAATGGAACGAAGGCCGACATTTTATTTTTAATTGTTTCCTAATGGCCGGCCTGGACCGGCCGGGAATGAACCGGCCATTCGGGAGTTGCTTTTCCCAATGGCCAGCAGCACGTCCCTGGACATAAAACACAAAAAATGTGCAAAACTGCTCACAGCCGTCGCCCTCCAGCGGGTCTTGAGAACCTCTCTGTGCCCGCAGGGATTGACTGGCTATAAGCCTACAGGTCAGGGTTTCCCAAAGTGGGTGCCGTGGCACCCTTGGGTGCCGTGATGCCAGTCCAGGGGTGACTCAGAATAATCTGATAATATTTGGAAAGCATCAATATCACTTCAGTTTAACACTTAGACCAGGGGTGGGCAACTTTGATGATAAAGAGGGCCACTACATTTTCACACTCACTCCAGAGGGCCGCGATGCATATCAAAAATGGCCGATCTACAAGCTCAAAACGTGTCGCAGTGCGACACGTTTTGAGCTTGTAGATCGGCTATTTTTGAGATTTTTGAATTGGAATCCTGAAAAGTAACTTAGTTTTATTTTATTTTATTATTTGTTCATTTCAAATGCATTTATATGTTGTTATGTTAATACTGTTAATACTAGTCTGTAAGCTACTAATATAGACTGAAGTAATTAAAGCAGGTCATGTTTGCATGTTTGGAATTATAACAGCTGGAATCAATAATATATCAGCATTCAGATATCAACCTCCGGGCAGCATTAAGTGAAGGTGGGGGCCGCATGTGGCCCCCGGGGCGCCAGTTGCCCGGGAGTCGCTCTCCATTCCGACATGTCGCCACTCCGAAATTGACTTCTTATTGTCGGAGTGGCGACACTTCCATAGGGGTTAAGTTTAGGGTAAGTGTTAGAGATAGGGTTAGAATCTCTATGCTTAGTAAAACAGACCTGATTTGCACTGTACTTGATGAGTTATTCTTCCATCTACTTCAACTCTCTTCACCAAAATAGCCGATCTGTGAGCTTGTAGATCGGCTATTTTTTGGTCAACCTTCCCCTCAGAAAAGGGATGCTTAAGTGGTTAACCCAGCAAGCACGCCAGGACCTGGACCAATCAGTGACGTCTGGATTGGGGCCAGATCACAGCCCATATGGGGATGATCTTGACGTCATTACCAGGACGTCATATGGACTCTTTTGTTTGACAGGATTATTGTTATTGTTTGTAATGTTAGTTGAAATATGAGCATGTAAGGTTATATTCTAGGACATATCTGACTAGTTATGATATTTATCTGGCCTATAGAATATCACCTCATTTCAACCAACATAAATCCAAACAAAAACGTCCATATGACGTCCTGGTAATGTCGTCAAGATCATCCCCATATGGGCTGTGATCTGGCCCCAATCGAGACGTCACACTGATTGGTCCAGATCCTGACTGTGCTTACTGGGAAATGTCAAATATAAAGTTATTTTCAGTCAGTTCTGATGGAAACTGATATTTCTCCGTGACATACTGTAGCCTACAATATCTCAGGTGGAAATATTATCATGTAAGATTCTACAGATTGACAGTGTAATTCAGGGGTGCCCTGGATGAAAGGTCATTTACAGGGGTATCCTGAGTCAAAAAAGATTGAAAACTCCTGCTAAAGGTGTTGTTTCTTCAGCCTAGCAGTGAAACCAAACAAGGAAGACCTCTCACTAGCACTGATATGGTGGTTGTTTATTCTTTTGCATTTGGTTTTACATAAAGAACAGTTAATAAGGGCACGTTTTTCCCCCTGATATAAAACACCTGTGCCTACCGATACATAGTAGCATGTTTTGTGTTGCTGCCGCTCACGTTGTTAGGACAGCATCCTGGTAGAGGAAGACACTGATCAAATGTTCACGCCTCGATAAGTTAACAATAGAGGGTATGTGTGTGACATCATCATTATACCCGGAAGTTATGCGGGAACGCCTACTGAGTGGCAAAAAACTACTTTCTGGCCTTGACAGCCCATACATCCAAACAGAGAGGTCCTATCTGACTGCATTAAACAACGTTAAACTCACTTTGCCACTCACTTTGCCAAATTGCCACTCGATTTACCATTCACTTCATGCATGCACATAGCCTCTATACAAAGGCTTTGGGGTGTTTGAATTAGATGAAAACTAGTTTAGTGTCACATTATTCAATAATAACGGGAATACTGGCTGCCATATAAAAAAAGACATACATAAAAATATATACTTTAACTACTGAAAAGAATGAACAGTGTTAAATTAGACTACTACACATACAACTTAAAAGCCTGAAGCACACAGGCTACAAGCCAAGGAGACAAACTCTGTCCTCTCCTTTGTCTTGAGGAAGAAAGGGGGGGCATCAGTCATCACGCCTGTTGTTGTTCCCCCACCGGAATGCCTCTCCTGCTGCCCTGCTGTGTCTGTGTGTCGGGGGTGGGGGAAGATCCTCCACAACAACAACAACAACCCCCAAACCTCCTGCACCCTGCGTAAACCGCCCCGACCAGGTAGGCGGCGGCGCCCAGGCAGGCGAACACGGCGGCGGCCAGGTAGACCCCGTAGAGGCAGTAGTGCTTGTACTGCTTCAGGTTGCAGTAGGAGTTCCTCTCCGTCTTGTAGATCATCACGCCGATGGCGGGCAGGTAGAGCGCGGCGGCCACCGCGTCGTGTGCCAGGTTGGTGAGCGCCCAGCGGTCCTCGCTGCCGCCCACCACGGGCACCAGGTCCTGCTTGTCCAGCAGCGTGACGAAGAACAGGGCCAGGGTGAGGAGCCAGAACAGTACGGCCACGAACAGCACAAAGTGGATGGAGCCCTCGTACTTGTTGGCGGCGATGACCACCCACAGCCCGGCACCGAACAGGATCTGCAGGACGCGGAGGATCCCCGAGAAGCTCTTCAGGAACCCCGGGATGTTCCTGGTTCTCACCTGATGATGGGGAGGTTGAGGTGCCATCCTCTCTCATCCACTTCTCTCTCTCTCTCTCTCTCTCTCTCGGTTCCCCTTTTTCCCCAAACAGGGCGGGTGTGCCTTCAGCCAGCTGCAAACAGCTGCAAACAGCTGGGGGAAAAGGGGAGGGGGAGAGAAGAGGGGGAAATAAAATAAAAACAGGAGGGGAAAGGAAAGTCTGTATCGTGCTCAAATGTGGTGGTGGTGGGAGGCAGAATTGTGGGGAAAGTCTGATTAAAAAAGAAAGAACCGCTTGTTCTTTCGACTACAACCCCGGGGTTTTGGAAATGAAAATTCTTCCTTCTGTTTCGTCTCTTCCGTTTCCTCTGGTGAATGCAGCGTCTGTCTGTAGTGTGTGTTGGTCGGGGGCTGGGAGACTGGGAAGGGGGAGGTTTATAGTGAGTGTCGGGCAGGGACTTGCAGGGAGTCTTAGAGAGGCAGGGGCTGACATTTCTAGAAGGTCCTTTTGGTTAGGGTGACCAGACGTCCCGGGCCGGGACTGTCCCGTTTTCAAGCTGCGTGTCCCGGTGTCCAGACAAATATCTCTAAAACATTAATATGTCACTAATATTCACTACAAAATTGTCCCGGTAGTTCGCATCTCGGTTTGAGTGGCTGAAGTCACCCTACGTTTGGTGGAAATATCGAAAATAGCAGACAGAGCGTGGAGGCCGGCTATTTTCGGTGTGTGATACCTCACTGAACTAATAATCAAGTCAATACTGGAGATGTGGCGTAACGGCATGGATTCTTTCAACATAAGATGCTGCATTCAAGTTCAGGAGAGTTTGGACAAGGCAATTCTCTTGAACGCTGCCTTCAGGTATGGCATGGAAAGAGGACATTTGTGTTTCTTTCATAGTTAAAAACTACATTCATGGTCTGGAGAGAGGGGAGCGTGTCGCTGTTACTACATTTCAACTTTTCAACACCCGACTCTAACCCTCACCCTAACCTTAACCTCCGTGGAGTGAGTCGCTAACCCTCCGGTCGAAATGATGGGAGAGAGAGGGCACTTTTTACAGATGGATATAAAAGGGCAGGGACTCAAGCCTCCTTTGATGTCTATGTGTGCACGTGCCTGGGTGTCGGGGGCTGGGAGACGGAGAAGGGGGAGGTTTGTAATTCTAAGCTTGCTCCTCCTTCAGGGAGCACCAGAGCTGGTGGATCATCCAAACATCTCTCTCTGCACTGTTTGATTGATTGAAGAATGTATCAGAAGGTTGCATGGGAAAAAGCACAGTTTCATGACAGTGCAGTTCACTGGTACACGGTCAACTAAAAGGAGATCCTAGTAAGCTTTTCGGCTTATTTACACAGGAACCACTTTATGAATATCATATAACATTGCATGACGGATGACGGATAGACTGTAGCTCCAGGGTTATCCAAGTCTCTCTCTCTCTCTCTTTTCTCTCTCTCTCTCTCTCTCTCTCTCTCTGTGTGTACACACACACACACACACACACACACACACACACACACACACACACACACACACACACACACACACACACTTTTTATTAAAATACATAAAAAGAAAAAGTCTACTTGGTCAGACGTGGATACTCACCATATGGGATGCTATCCTGGACTGGTGACTGTATCCTGGTTTGATTGATCGATTGATTGATTGAAGTCCGTATTATAAGTTTTGCTTAGGAAAACAGTTTCATGACAGTACAGTTCACTGGTACAAGGTCAACTAAAAGGAAACTCAGGTAATGCAACGCTTATTGAGATCCTTCTCTTTAACTCATATAACATTTAATGACAGACGGATATAGAACACAGACACAGTAGGCTACTATATTTATCAGAAAATAACTTGTAAACAGAATAACTAAAAACAAAATAGTGGAAAATACAAGTTATGTGTACAATAGGAGGGTCAGGGCGAGGGAATGGTAAGGTTTTTTTTGTAATGTATTTTCGCCCATAGATCTCTGAAATCGACCGGCTCCCTCTCAGTCCCATATGGCATATCAAATCAGCTAAAACATATCGATCTGTGCGTCAGTGTGTGCCTGTTGCTCACAAGGACTTGTGTTGTCCCGTCACAGCCTGACGCAAAGGGACTCCCCGCCGGGAGGGTCGATCATTCCTGTCCCGACTGACGTCAATGAACGGATTACACTCTGCTGTGCTCTGCTAGAATTAGCAGATCTACATGCGACGCGTTGTGAGCTTGTAGATCTGCTAATTCTCGGCACACACGACGGGACAGCACGGCACGCCACAGCCTACGTGGCCAATCCTTCCCAGCACCACTGATTGGTGGGAACAAAGTCCTGGAACATGACATGTCATGGATGAGGTTCAACCTGGCGTTTAGCAGTGTTGACAATTTGCCTTATATACGTCTACAAAAACGTTCAAATGTCAGAATCAATGTGCTTAATGAAGTCTCACAGACGTAATGATATGGTTCGCTTAAACAGAATTACCCTTATCTTCCGTGTTGTCTAATAAGAAGCATTTTAATCCGACCAATGGTCATTTTCCAAAAAATGTTTGAACGTATCAGAGTGCAGTACAGCTCCCCAACCGATGGGGTCGCGTTGAGAAAAATCTGAGAAAAATGGCCATCGATCGGATTAAAATATGTTTTATTAAACAAAACGGAAGACACAGGTAATTATTATTAAGCGTACCATATTAAGACATCCGTGAGCCGTCAGTAAGCACGTTATTTTGGGAATTTGAACGTTTGTATAAACGTAGGTGTCAAATTGGCTAAACTGCTCCACAGCAGGTTGAGGTGGATCCATGACGGCGGTGAGAAACGACCGTCATGTCCCAGTACTAGGAGGGGAACAATGTCCGTCCCCGCCCACAAAGGGAGGGGACGCGCTCTCATTGGCCAGTCGGTCGCCAGGGGTAACCAAAGCGTCACCAGTCCGGATCAGATTGCACTCTAGGTCATTATAGTAGACACACACGCTCACACACACACTACAGTATGGCCATTCTACACTAGCATTGTCTGCCGCACACACTCACCTTTAGCACACATTATTATATAGTAATAACATATAAAAGAATCATGCTGTGTAGGAGAGCATTGCTTTGAAAACAGAAGTTCCTTTTTGAAGGAGGGTAAGTCGACAGCTAACTCTAATCTATAACATTTTCACATGACTCTAATAGTCTCACGTTGTTGTTACTAACGTAGGCTCTACTTATTCGTTTGTATGACGTCGAGTCCTCTGTCTGTGACCTATGTTTACACAACCCTGTGCATGCTGCAATACAGTGTTACTGTAAATGTCTCCTATTTCACTTTACTACTATTATTTATTTTCCCCTTGTTATTTTAAACATTTTGACTGCTTTTTTTTTCTTTTTTTTCCCCCCTTTTGTTACTGACAATTCCCTTTGCGAAATAGCCTATGTGGTATATCCTCTGTCTTTCAATGTTACTGTATGAGATACATAAAGTGGTTCCTGTGTAAATAAGCCGGAAAACTTACTAGGATCTCCTTTTAGTTGACCTTGTACCAGTGATTTGTACTGTCATGAAATTGTACTTTTTGCTATGCAACCTTCTAATCAATTCTTCAATCAATCAATCAATCAATCAATGGTTCTCAAAGGTCTCCCCTTAACTCTGACAGTGTACAAATGGAACCAAATGGTTCCATTTGTACACTGTCAGAGTTACAGACTTGTATGGGTCCATTTAGACCTCCCTAAAGGAACTATAGGGAACCCCTGAAATCCACTTTGAGAACCACTGCTGTAATATATGAGCAGCATCAGCATGACATAATATCCCAGGGTCAAATTGGAACATGGTGTTTGGAGAAAAGGGACAAACTGTGCTGGTGTTTTCTCCAGTATGTGTATCTCTTTTTATGTAATCCAGTTGATTGTTCGTCCCTTTCAAAGACCTATCGCAGATCTAAGAGACACAAACTCATGTCAATAATGTTGGCCTTGATGGCTTGGGGAGGTCAGGTCACAGATGGGGCTGTAGTATATAGTCAATAATCCAATTCAATGGTGTGTAAACAGAGCTGTGCCACTCACACTGCAACTGCATGGAAGACCAGCTTATATAAATGTTAGAAATAGTTATGCCATGCAGGCAAGGATAGCTTGGCATGAAGCCTTTTTGAAACAAATACCAGCTATAATCTAAAGCCTTTGCACATGTCCAAACCAAATAGAACGTAGAAGAATAGCAATTCATTGTACACCATGCAGTTTGAGATGCAATCTGCTAAAAGAAGAAATGGCAGCAGTGAGGTTCATTCATTTTTGTCAAATCTATGTTAATCGGCCTGTGGGGTCACAAGACCAGTTTAGCTTTTTGGTGCACATGGCAGATATGACACGTAAACCTAAATAGCATATACAAAGAAATTGCTGACATATTTGACAATAGTGGAAATAGCCGATCTACAAGCTCACATGTGAGCTTATAGATCGGCTATTTCCACTATTCTTTTTCATAATGTTTGAAAATATATGAGAATTTTTCAACATGGAAACGATTATGACGATTATAAATGGTAAATGGTGCATTTATATAGCGCTTTTATCCAAAGCGCTTTACAGAGATTGTGCATTACATTCACCCATTCACGCACACATTCATACACCGGTGGCGGAGGAAACCATGCAAGGCACTGACCTGCTCACCGGGAGCAATGTGGGGTTCAGAGTCTTACCCAAGGACCCTTCGACATTAACTCAGGGGGAGCCCGGATTCGAACTGGGAACCCTTCGGGAACCCTTCGTGCTCTAATAACGGTTTCTCTACCCCTGAGCTATGCCCCCCCATTATGACCAAATCATTGTGATGTACACTAATTGCGATCAGATGATTATGTAATAATTGTGACTAGGCCTGTCCCACTTCAAAGCATGTCAGAAGGTAACCAACATGAGAGCAACCATCTGCAGTTTAATGGGCTTTAAAGCACAGCTCCTGCATGGTTCCTAAAGTAAGATTAAAGAATCAGAGCACAGAGATTGAGCCAGGGGCAGGGGCGTCACAAGGGGTAGGAAAGTGGGACTGCGTTACCAGGGCCCAAGGTGGAGGGGCCCTAGTAACTTTAGCTATTGAAAAATAGCAGATATACAAGCTCACAGCGCGGCACCGAGTGCCGCGCTGCGAGCTTGTAGATCTGCTATTTTTTTTAACGTCGTGAAAATGTGTGCAAATCTTTGAATATGTATTTTTTAAGCAAACATTTGTAACTCAAAATTTGCTTCCGGGGGGGGGGTCCCTGGAACGAAATATTTTGAGATGGGGGTCCGTGGCCAAATTCATATCATTTTGGGGGTGCTTCACAGGAAAAAGTTTGAGCATCACTGACATGGAAACATGGGTTTCTTGCACACATTTTCACAATTTTTCAAAAATAGCAGATCTACAAGCTCGCAGCGCGGCACTCGGTGCCGCGCTGTGAGCTTGTATATCTGCTATTTTTTAATAGTTAACATTCATGGGGGGCCCGCAGTGAATCCTTGTACCCAGGGCCCAGAATTTGGTGTGACGCCCCTGGCCAGGGGTCAAAACATTTTTTGTCAAAATATATATTGTCACTGTCTGGCCAAAACCTCTTAACGCCATTTTTGAGGTTTTAGATTTATTGCCATAAACCAGGGCTATTGAACACCCTTTACATCTGAGTGTTGGTTAAAATAATATTGAACCAATGGAAAGTAGTAAAAAAGTGCTTGGGACAAAACCTCCTAACTCCACACTTTCTGCCAAATCAGCTAACGCCACCCGATTGGCCCTCACAGCGCTGCGAACTTGTAGATCTGCTATTTTTGAAAAATCGTGAAAATTAAAAATTTTACCCTATTCTATAAGTGTCTTTTGAATCCTTTTAAGATTTTTTGAAAAACCTATGTTTCTATGTCAGCAATCTGGCCAGCCATCGTCAAAGAAAAGGTCCTTTTCACATAACTGGAGCTCAGTTAGTCTGTTCTTGAGAGACTACTATGTCAGTGGTTCTCAAACCTTTTCATGTGAAGGACCCCCAAAATGAAATATATTTGGCCACGGACCCCCATCTCAAAATATTTAGTTCCAGGGACCACCCAGAAGCAAAATTGTAGTTACAAACATTCGCTTTGAAAATACATAATATTCAAAGATTTGCACACATTTTCACGACTTTTTCAAAAATAGCAGATCTACAAGCTCGCAGCGCGGCACTCGGTGCCGCACTGTGAGCTTTTATATCTGCTATTTTTCACTGGTTAAAGCATTCAATAATTCTAGACCCTAAATGGACAATGTTTTCCCCTCCCAGCAGAGCAGAGCCAGTGTGTGGTTCTTCCCATGGACGCCCAGGCCTCTTCTCATCCGTCCTCCGCGGTGGTGGCGGGCCCCCCCCCCATGGCGGGCCCCCCCACCATGCTGGTGACGACGTGCCCCCCCATGGTGACGTGGCGCCTGGCCGAGCGGCGAGGCAGGAAGGCGGGCTCGGGGAACATCTTCGGCGGGGTGAACCTGTGGCAGCTCCAGAGGCTGTTCCGCGCGGCCGGGGACCAGGACGCAGAGCGCAGGGCCCAGCTGGTCTGGGGCCACGGCGACGAGGCCGAGCTGGCCCAGGCGCTCATAGGGCTGAGGGCCCGGGGCCGGCGCCTCCGGGGTCCCCGGGGCCCCGAGGGGAGAGAGGCACTGGGCTCACGCTGGCTGCAGGCCTTCAATCACCTCAGGTACTGTATAGAGACGCTATGGGAGGTCCATGATGGGGCTTGGCTGAAGCTTGAAGCTTGTAGATCTGCTATTTTTGAAAAATCATGACATTTCATAGTCTCATATTTTTGACCCGATTCTATAATGTCTTCTAATTATTATTATTTTTTTTTCATGTCAAGGACCCCCAAAATGACATTTATTTGGTCGCAGACCCCTATCTAAAATATGTTGTTACAGGGTCCCCCAGAAGCAGTGATTTGTGTTACAAAAGTTTGCTTTGAAAGTATTATATTCAAAGATTTGCAAAAATATTTTAACGATAAAAAAAACAGATCTACAAGATCGCAGTGAGCTTGTATATCTGCTATTTTTCAATAGCTAAAACATAAATTAGCAAAAAATATATAAATAATAATGGATGGTATGGCATGCAAGCTTGTGCATGCTCGTTGCACGCAGAATTAGTCTCACGCACGCACGCATGCACGCACGCATGCACGCACGCATGCACGCACACACACACACACACACACACACACACACACACCTTTGAGTGCCTGCTGAGTAAGCCAAGCAAATACGTGCAAGATCTTCAGAGAACACTTATGTAAACCATATGAAATTGCGAACACATTCCAGCCGTGGAACAATCTAAGAGCTTAACTTTGACTTCAGTACCTGCCTGAACTCGGTGGCTTTTAAACCCCCTTGATTACAATAAGGTTTCAAACAAAAGTCTCTTGTGTTGTTAACACAGGGATGCTGACAGAACCCTCGATAAAAACCCCAGGACAAAAATCCACTCGTCCGAGACAATTTGCCCTCTTGGCCCCCGAACTGTGGAATAAACTCCCTGTCACACTTCTCCCGTCTCCCGGTTCTCCCGTCTATGGGATGAATCAGAGGTGAGCTTTTCCACCGAGAACCGAGTTCTGTTCCGAACCGTAAAAGATGGTTCGGAACGGGAACCACAAAATCCTTGGTTCCTCTGGTTCAGTCTGGTGGAAACGCAAGCCGGTTCGCAAGAACGAACCGAGATTCCAAGAAAGTTGAACGGCACTGGTTCTTGAACCAAGGTTCTTTAGGTGGAAAATAGGGATGTTAATCGACTCATTATTTGCAAATCGACGAGTCGAGGTCGAAAATCGACGTGTTGTTCGATTTGTTTCACTTTTTTTTTCAAGCAGCAGCTGAGAGGAGAACACAACAGCGCATTACTTTAAGCAAAACAACTTATGCAGCTGCACCCATCAAGTTTAGAACTTGCATCAAAGCCCTAATAATGATAATAGATGATTGCTCTTCCTTGCGTTAGCATGGAGTCTGTTCTCTCGAGACTAGAAGCGGAGTTACAGTCCATGGAAAGTAGCGTTAGCAAGCAGGCTCAGGCTGGCACCCAAGGTTTGGTCTGCCTCGCTCTCCACTCTCTGAGGCCGGACTCACACATATGCGTGAAACATCTTCTCCGTATCGTATGAGAATGAGGGGGGAGGGGGGGTCCAATGCATTGTCAATGGAAGGTTGTTTGGTTTTTTGTTGTTGCCGTGTCTCTTGCTCAACCGAAGGCTGTCTTTTGGCCAAGAGACACGGCAACGACAAAAAACCAAACAACCTTCCATTGACAATGCATTGGACTCCCCCCCCCCCCCCCCTCATTCTCAGACGATACGGAGAAGATGTTTCACGCATATGTGTGAGTCCGGCCTCAGAGAGTGGAGAGCTGGGGGAGGGAGAGCGATGCAGACCAAACCTTGGGTGCCAGCCTGAGCCTGCTTGCTAACGCTACTTTCCATGGACTGTCACTCCGCTTGTGTGTGTGAGTCCGGCCTACCTGACCGCGTCCACGGGTGTCTTTGTGTTGTGTTTTATTGTCAATCTTGACAAAATCATCGCACGCACGACGGCGACGCTGCCAGTTACAAGCAAGCTTTCTTTTCAAGCGTGCACAAGGCAGGAGGTAAACACAAACACATCCAGTCAGCGCCCACTGCTATGACGCGTGCACACGATCAGACCAGCAGTGTTTCTCAACCAGTAGTCCGCGGACCTGACTAGCGCCGCATGCATGCGAATTTGCGATGCATGCATGCACTAACACAGACATGCACTCGTCTCCGACACAGACACAAAAAATGAAAATAAAAAATAACGATTTTTCGACTCCCATTTTTTGAGTCGCGGTGAGCTTGAGTAGATTTTCGAGTCGATTTTCGAAGGCCCATTATGAATGAATGAATGAATGAATGAATGAATGAATGATTTTATTTATATAGCACATCTTCACAGCACGAATGCACTACAGTGTGCAGACACACAATACTCAATAAAAGTAAGCTCTACAGTTGCAGAGATACAAAATAAAATAAAAATAAGCTCTACAGTTGCAGAGAAGACATCAATAAATTAAAACACCCACAGTAACACGGAATACAAAAGAACAGTAAAAAACAAGGATGCCTATAAGTGACCAAAGGCCTGTCTGAACATGTGTGCTTTCAGATGCCTCTTAAAGGAGGCTTCTGAGGGGGCCATTTTTAGGTCCAGGGGGAGGGCGTTCCAGAGCTTTGGGGCTATGGCCTCAAAGGCTCGGTCGCCCTTGGTTACTAGATTTGTCCAAGGGACATCAAGGAGGTGTTTATCAGCGGATCTGAGTGAGCGAGTGGTAGGGGTGGGACGGATAATTTCTGAGATGTACGTAGGGGCTGGGCCATGAATTGCTCTGTAGGTAAACGTGAGGACTTTGAAGTGGATCCTGTAGTGTACCGGGAGCCAGTGCAGAGAGGCTAGAATGGGGGTGATGTGACATGACTTTTTGGATCTAGTGAGTAACCTGGCAGCAGCGTTGTGAACCAGCTGCAATTTGTCAACGGATGTTTTGTTGAGACAGGTAAAAATGGAGTTACAGTAATCTAGCCTGGATGAGATGAAAGCATGTACAGCCATTTCAAGTTCAGAGAGTTCCATTAGAACTACAGACTCACTCCCTAGCTTCCGCCGTGGCCTGAAGACTCACCTAATGGCACTTACTGTAGCTCACCTACCGTTGATGGCCACACATGAAATCTAGATAGCATTTTTTAAGTTTTAACTATAGCGTTTTTTACTGATTAGGTGCTCGGTCTACCTATGTAATTTTGTCTAGATTGATATGTCTATGCATTTGATGTTGATGTATTGATGTATTACCTTGATTATTGTAAGTCACTCTGGATTAAGAGCATCTGCTAAATGTAAATTGTAAATTGTCGTTCAGGATCGGTGGTGACGTGTCGCAAAGCAGCAAAGCAGCGAAGGACCCCATGGAGGAGACCAGCACCTCAGAGAGGGGAGGAGTGGGACGCGGTGGTCCGGAGCCACAGGCGTGGACACTGAGAGGGGCCGACAGAGGAGGCCCAGGGGCCACGGAGAGTCAGGGACCCCCAGGGACCACCCCTGAGAGAGCAGCATCCCGGGCAGGGCTGAGGAGAGGAAGAGAGAAGGACCCGGAGAGATATCTCCACCGCATCCTGCACTGACGTCTGACCACCGACCAAAGACCTCCGGAGAGGTGGAGCTCTGTGGCTACTTTAAGGGACCCCTAGGGGGTCCTCAGAGTTACTACAGGGGGTCCTCCAAATCTTTGTGTGATAGAAACCTCTCCTTTATATTAACCACTTGCCAAAAAATAGCAGATCTGTCGTGAGCTTGTAGATCGGCTAATTTTCGACAAAGTGGTTTGGTGTAGAGGGGGTCCCTGCTTCATCTCTCTCTTAACTAAGGGGTCCTTAGCATGAAAACGTTGAAGACCCCTGGTCTACTTGAAACAGCCAGGTTACTGTAACAGTAACACTGTTCAGATGTTTTGGTTACTGTACTGTAACTCTATGCAGATGTTTAGTTACCAGTATGTTTGCACATATAAACCACTTGAGCCCTGTTTACTTCTGCGTAAAGCCAACTCTTCAGAAGAAGTCGGAAAGCGTCTGCTGCCGACAAGCTGTCGTCTGCATCTTGTCGGCAAGAGACGATTGCCTTCAATATCGCCATGCAGGTCTGTTGGAGTTGGAAAGGTTCTTTAGTTATCTGTTTGGTGGAGAGTCGCCTTACAAATAGCTAAAATACCTGAAGCGATAAAAATGTAATAAAGCAATGTTCCACTTGAATGTTGGGTGTTTAAGCAGCTACCAGTGTGTGATAAAGTCGAGTCCTCCTGGTATGCAAATCTTTTTTACAGCGATATTGGTCACATATAGGCTATACTGTATATTTTGCACTAGAGAAATGCCTTTATATCAGCCTGTCAAAAGCTGCTTTGATAGCAAACTGACAGCTGGTAAAATATATATATATTTATATATTACACCGATATTGCTGACCTTAATTATACGATTTTTGGAAGTTTTCAAAATAGCGAATTATTTACAAGCTCATAGCACATCACAACGCAACACGTTGTGAGCTTGTAGATGAAGCTATGTTCGCAATCGGTCGTACATCAAAGTATAACAGGACTTAAGTGGTTCATATACTGTACGAATCTGGAAGCATCTGCTTTGTTTGTTTGGGTTTGTTGCCGTTGGGTGAGAGGTCATGAAATCACTGCTTCTGGTTGGCACAAAAGCAACATAAAGATGATGGACTGGAATGTTTGGACTTAATATCTACAGGTAGATATTGTACTGTATACTGTACAGTAGTACAGTGGTTCTCAACCTTTTCAGGCCGTGACCCCCAAAATAATCATATTTTAACTGGAGACCCCCACCCTGACGAGCACTAAGGGTTCTATCACGGTTCTATTGTGAAAATAGCAGATCTACATGCGCACAACGCCTCGCAACACGAGGCGTTGTGAGCATATAGATTGTCTATTTTCACAATTTCTGCCTCTAATATTTGACAATTTGGCCAATGTTTAATTTGTCCTTTTAGAGGTATTAAAAAGTCCTTAAAGGGATCCCTGGCTAATACGACAAATATGCCTTAATACATTATAATTGTCCTCTATAAATACAATGTCAAATTAAAAACACCTTAATTATTTTATTTCTTCTAGAAATAGCTAATCTTTCACTCAATAGGGGAAATGCCCCGTCGCAAGTTGATGATGTCATAAACGTCATGTGTGGTCTATCCCTATGGAATTTATGGCATGCATGTGCAAATAAAAACAAACGTAATACTTCCTATGGTTAATATGAGCATCAAATCAATATTTGTGTTTAGTTTTTTTGCACATGCATGCCATAAAAATGACACATGACATTTATGACATCATCAACTTGCGACGGGCATTTCTCCTATTGAGTGAAAGATTAGCTATTTCTAGAATAAATTTAATATTTAAGGTGTTTTTAATTTTACATTGTAGTTATAGAGGACAATTATAATGTATTAAGGCATATTTGTCGTATTAGCCAGGGATCCTTTTAAATTGGCACTTTAGAAATGTGCATATACCCTAAACATTATGCTGGTTTGTTTACTGCTGAGTGAGAAAACAACGTTGCACATTAAGCTGATCATCTGGGGACCCGCCGAAAATTATTTGGAGACCCCCCTGGGGATCCCAACCACACGTTGAGAACCACTGCAGTAGTACACCCACGTCTCTGCCAAAGTTCAACATTGCTTTAAAACAACTCTTGGTTCTGTTGGGAAAAGCAATAAAAAGCAAGAGGTCGACACAGCTGTTGGGATAAACCAACATGGATATAAGTCAGCTAGAACAGGAGTGCTGTGCAGGTACAGGGTAAAGTGCACGTTCAAACCTGCTGTACCAAGTTATGGGACACTGAAGCGGAACAAGAGACGGCTGTGCCACCTTGTGGAAAACTGGGGGACTACAGTCATACACAGAGCCTGTCAGTGCACTATGAAAATAAACTTGCAGAGGTTTAAACTTGCCTGGCAGACCAAAAACAAAACAAAACAAGTTTATTTTTTCTATCAAAGTTTTGTAACTTGTACTACACTATATCTCAATTCAATTCAATTCAAATGAGCTTTATTGGCATGAGAAAACATATGTTTACATTGCCAAAGCAAGTGTCACAAATAAAAATAAAAACAGTTGAAAATGGGGAACATAATTATATACAGTTGGAGGGGGTACAGCATAAACAGAGCATCTCAGAGCCAAGTGTTGTACTTTTGTATTACAGCATTTGACAGCTTTTGGACACTTGTTACCTTTCAGATTGTATTATTAATACAAAACATACACTGACCACTCAAGTCCTACGTCATATTTCGCCTATTCTGAAATAAGCCGATCTACAGTACCGTGTGCCACACTGTGAGCTTGTAGATCTGCTGTTTAACAAGCTTGACAATTTGTCAAAGAATTTGATTATCCTGGTACTGTAACTACAGTATAAGTTGATGCCAATACTTTTGTACATTTTGTTTAATCACGTTCAGTTCATGCAAATGTTTGGTATTGTTCTGTGTAATTGGTTGTATTTGACAATCTTGTACAATTTATTCTCTTAAAGGTCAAAGTCGAACACTAAATCTTCCACTGTCTTGATGATTTGTTTGCAGTTTGATTAAATGACTTGAAATAACTGCTGCATACGCGGTTGCTGTCTTTTCTATGTGAACCATTTGGTAGTCAGTTTAATTGTTCGCCCTCCTTCTGGCCTTTTGCATGGCCTGGTGTCAAGTCTTGCTTTTTGTCCAAAACGTTGGCCCAAACAACCAAAACTCAGGAGAAGAAAGTAGGAAAGGCATCCACTCGTACGATAATGTGAACTTGGTTTGATGATAGCAATAATATATTGTAGCAGCGCTGCTTACTACTACCACCTGCTGATCAAGAGAGAGAAGCGATGTGAATGAGATGGCCCCTACTAATAGATCAGGACCATTTTTAGTTGGGAGGCCCCAGCATATGCTAGTCAGCTTTCTGACTAACCTAGTTCAGTGGTTCTCGACCTTTTCAGGCCGCGACCCCTCAAATAATCACATTTTAACTGGGGACCCCCACACCCTGATGAGCACTAAGAGTTGAGACATTTGTATAACACGTTCTATTGTGAATATAGCCTACCGGTATCTACACAAGGCGTTTTGAGCATGTAGATCTGCTATTTTCACATGTTCTGCCTCTAACATTTGACAATTTGGCCAATGTTTAATTTGTCATTTTAGAGGCATTAAGTTAATCATCTGGGGACCCCTCTGCTGGGGGTCCCGACCCACAGGTTGAGAACCACTGGTCTGGAAGAACGATAATGATGCACTGCAGTGATGCAGCCTATAGGGAGCTCTAATGAGCACAGCACAGGTGTATTGTACCTATGAGGAAGAACACAGAGGAAGTAAAGTAGTGAACGCCATAAACATATCTTATTATATCTGTGGTGAACACATGCTATGAAGCTGCCTTGTGTCTGCGTAGTGTGTTTTATTCTGAAGACTTTACAACAGTGTCAGTAAAGGGTTAACGGCTACAGCGCAGGGAGGAGTTTCTCTGTGACGGAAATCCAGAGAAACGAAACTTAACACACAGTGAGTGAAACTGGTCTGTTTGGTCAACTTTGGTGGCAGCGACACAACACTCTCTCTCTACAAAACCTTTCAACAGAACGATTTACACGACCGACAACCTAAACACAGGTGAGTAACTTGACTTCCCACATAGCGGGGCAATTAAGGAGAACAATACTTCAGTTCTGGAAAGAAGCACCAAAATTTGACAGAGTGTACCTCTTGGGTCATTCTTTAGAAAAATCACATTAGACACTTAATTTTCAAAATGGCCGCCAGTTTTAAAGATGGCCGCCTTTTCGGATATGTTTTACAGTACGCCAGCCAGTTAATATCGAATTTTCATAATATTAGCGTTGTTTCGTAGGTTTTAAAACATCCTGAGTTCATTTATTACACTTTTAAAGCAGCCAGAATAATCTTTCTGACTTTTGGTTGGGGTCTTTCCTCACCTGGGACCCCCCAGACAGACCCCTGAGCCTATTTCAGTAATCGCTCTGCTCCTGCTCCAGAACAATGTTAAATTAGATCTGAAATATGCTCTGAAATCAAAAAAGGACTAGTAGCAAATAACAGAGGTCTTCCACGGGGGGTCCGGGACCCCTGGGGGGGGTCCTCAGAGCTACTACAGGGGGCCTGCCAAATTTTACATTTGAAACTTCGAATGTTTTTATGTATCCTGGTTTTATGTATTGTACTTTGATGGTTTATTAGTATTCTCAGTATTATTTATATGTTTTTTTGTGTTAAACAGTTATGGTTGACAGCTGTTACTGCAGGGATTGCAATAATGAAGGTATTGCAACTTTTCCCTTTGGGGGCAGAACAACATTTCCATTTATTGCACTGCACTCACACTGACAACACACAGACACAGACACAGACACAGACACAGACACAGACACACACACACACACACACACACACACACACACACACACACACCTCTGTTATCGTCACCCCAAAACCCTCACCTTATCCTCTTATAGAGCCCATGGTCAATTACGCCCAAAGAGATTCACTACAATACAGTCATTTCAGACTTGCAGGATATATTTGTCCTCATTTTTGTCCTCCAACCTAATAGTGTTGACACAGTCTCCACCATAGCATAGAGTGAAAGGCAGGTTAATTGAGCAGCTGCACCGTCCACAACCTGCTTTGCAGACACATTTGATGAGCTCAAGTACTGCCTTTGGAGCAGGGAGAGCAAGAAACCTAACTGGAATTTACCCTCTACAGGGCAATTTGTCAGGTATGATTTATCCTGCATTGTGACGGAGTTGGCACGGAGGTAATGTGGTAGCAGTGCAGCACGAGTTGGAGGTAGCATCTCACCCTCCAAGTTATTTGACAGAAATTGTTCCCATCTGAGTAATCCCAGGGTTGTTGGACCTTTTGAACTGTAAACATGGCATGCAAAATGTTCCGACTTCAATGTTGATGGAAGCTCACCATTTATAAGCTCAGGAGGAATGGCCAATGGCCTTGCCAAGGTCCTTGATGGCTTGGTCATCATCATCATCAAGTCATGACCCACTCAAGGCATTGACCCATGTCTTTTTGGTGATTCCAACAAATGTTCTTCCCCAGTCAGCACCTGAAAAACTATGTACGCAAAGGAACTCTTGACATTTGTACCATCCAATAACTTGAACTCACTCGAATATATACATTTCCTTTTTTTTGTACCGGAGGCAAGGACTTGATAAGGAATCGGGGTATCAGCCTCTTCATATGTTTGCACTTGCTCAAAATCATGTCCCTTGATGAAGGTATCGTATTATGATGCCTACTTTGTCATACCTGACAAATTTCCCTGAGCTTCCATCAATTGAAAGAAATAGATGGAATTCAGAGAGTGGAGGGTATGTTCCAGTCAGGTTTCTTGCCCTCCCTGCTCCAAAGGCAGTACTTGAGCTCATCAAATGTGGCTGCAAAGCAGGTTACAAGGGAGGGTGCAGCTGCTCAAACAATAACCTGCCTTGCACTCCTCCCTGCAAATGCTATAGTGCAGGGGTGGGCAACTTTGATGATGGCGAGGGCCACTACTCCAGAGGGCCACATTGCATATTGCTACGTTCTACTTTGTCATTCTAGTATCTTATACAAAAGAAGCAAAAATAGCAGATCTACAAGCTCAAAACGCATCGCGATGCGATGCGTTTTGAGCTTGTAAATCGGCTATTTTTGCTTCTTTTGAATTAGAATCCTGATTTTTTTTTTTGTTATTTTTAAATTGGAATCCTGAAATCTAACATTTTGATGAAATTGTAATACTACTATACTGTCATTAAGCTACTAAGATAAACTGATGGAATTAAAGCAGGTCATGTTTGGAATTGTAACAGCTGAAATCAATAATATATTAGTATTCCGGTATTAACCTGTGGGCCGCATTAAGTGACGGTGGGGGCCGCATGTGGCCCCTGGGCCGCCAGTTGCCCATGTATGCTATAGTGGAAACTGTCAACATTATTAGGGAGGACATGTATAGTAGTGAATTTCTTTGGGTACAATTGACCGTGAGCTCTTAAGAGGATAGGGTGCAGGTTTTGGGGTGACGATAACAAAGAGGTGTGTGTGTGTTGTGTTGTCAGTGTGAGTGCAGTGCAATAAATGGACATGTAAAGGCCCATTCCCACTGGGCCAGATAAACAGATAAAAAAATCTCTTTCTCCAGATATTTTTCCATTCAAAGTGGATGGTAGATACAGATAAAAATAATATCTACCACAGATATTTGCCACCGATACTTTTATCTGTGGCAAATATTTGTTTTATCTGGCCCAGTGGGAATGGGCCTTTAGTCTGTGCGCCCAAAGTGAGAAGTTGCAATACCTTAATTCTTGCAATCCCTGCAGTAACACCTGTGAACCTGTCTGTCTAACACAAAAATGTTATAAATAATACTGAGATACTAATAAAAACAGTTTCAAATGTAAAAAATAAAGAAGAAAAACGTCCCTATCTAGATTCGGCAGGCCACCTGTAGTAGCTCTGAGGACCCCCTAGGGGTCCCGGACCCCCTGTGGAAGACCCCTGGGTATTTGCTACTACTCATTTTTGCTTTCAGAGCCCAGTTACAGCAACTTTAATGCTTCAGTTATGATCTAATTTAATATTGTTCTGGAGCAGGAGCAAAGCGATTACTGAGATAGGCTCAGGGGTCTGTTTGGGGGGTCCCAAGTGAGGAAAGACCCCAACCAAAAGTCAGAAAGGTTATTCTGGCTGCTTTAAAAGTGTAATAAATGAACTCAGGATGTTTTAAAACCTACAAAACAACTCTAATATTATGAAAATCAGACATTAACTGGCTGGCGTACTGTTCAGAGGCAGCCATCTTGGAAACATGGCAGCCATTTTGATTTTTCAGTGTCTAACGTGTTTTATCATAGGAACAACCCCTAAGGAGTACTTGTGAAAAGTTTTAGGTTTCTTTCCACTTGTGAAGTATTTTAGTGCAAAAATGCATTTATCTGCCCCGCTAACAGACCCAGAGCGAGTTTGAAAACATGACCAACAACACGCTTACGCTGGGAGAGTCTTTAGAGCCACTTGTTTTGTTACAAGAGTGGCAGGAAGAGATGCGCAAAATATGATATGTTTAACAGCTCACCTACTTTTAAAGCATTCACATCACATAAACAATCTACACAGTATTAGCCTACACTTTGCCCTTGCCTTTGTAAAACAGCAATATTATTGTGATAGCCATCAATTAACAATAAAATGCTTTGAATGCCAAAAAGAATAATCCACACGTTTACTGTAAACATTGTATTCAACACTGCCCCCTTGTGGTTTCAAAGAAGACTTGAAATGCAATTATATATTGTTAAACTTGTACATAACTTCACAGGGTCAACATTTTACACAGACAAAGGTACAGAGACAAAGGCAGAAAGATATGAATGCATATTTTGAGAATATTATATAGATATTATAATAGGTTGCACTGTTATGATGAGTCATTCTGTAAGCTAACATACTGGACAAATGAGAATGAGAATAAACTTGATTATAGTTAGGATTTTATTTTGTCATTTATGTGATAAGTGCGAACACAGCAGCAAGATTTGTCTAGAGAATGTAGACACAATGTGAGATAGCTCTCTGTTTACACAATGCTGTACTCCCTCCAACTGTATATGTAACCGATTTTCAACTGTTTTTATCATATTTTGACACTTGTTATCATGCCAATAATTAAAGCTCCTTTGAATTGAATAGAATTGAATTGAGTAATACAGATAATGACTTATTATTCATTAAGAGAGAATAATATTTACATTAAAATGTATCCAGACTAGATCTTGCCCCAGCTCTGGTCCATCAAACCCTGGACCCAGAGCTAATCTTGCCCTATGTTCATATTCATGGGTTTCATTTGTAGTCCTACTGCGGCCATGTTGAGCAGTGGTTCTCAATCTGTGGGTTGGGACCCCCCAAATGATATTAGGGGGGTCTCCAGATGATTAACTTAATGTGCAACATTGTTTTCTCACTCAATAGTAAACAAACCAACATAAAGTTTAAGTGTATAGAGGGTATCTGCACATTTCTAAAGTGACAATTTCAGGACTTTTAAGATCTTTTTTAATGCCTCTAAAATGACAAATTAAACATTGGCCAAATTGTCAAATATATAGAGGCAGAAATTGTGAAAAAAGCAGATCTACATGCTCACAATGCCTCACAACACAAGGTGTTGTGAGCATGTAGATCTAGCCTGATTTCAGACTCTGCGCTGGAGCTTGAGTCTGACATTGTCCCATTGTGTTGAGATTTCAAAGGGGAGGGGATATAAAATTTTAAATTCCCAATCACAAGAGATCTGGTGGGAGGGGTTGTGTTTGACTTGTGTGGGCGAGTCTATTGGCTGGAGCCAGGCAAATGTAGATCTGCTATTTTCACAATAGAACCATGTTATACAAAATGTAATGCCTCAACTCTTAGTCATAGCCAATCGGTCGGAAAGGAATCTGAAAAATAAGACCGATCCATCTCAGTCACATGAGACAATGTGTAGTGTACCAATTTAGCAAAAAGGGTGTTTGGGAGAAAACTTGTCAGGGGGAAATGGGCCTATAGTTGCATTATGAGTAATAATAATCCAGAATAAGTGTTTTTATGTATTTATTTATTTTACTGCATGATGCCTGTTATAGCGCCACCATGAGGCTAATTAAAAACATTTGGGGTGGTGGTTTTGGCCTATGGGAGTGAGTGAGCGAGCAACGCTTTACGCTGATTAGTCCAGTGGTGCCACAGATTAGCTGCTCACAGCAACAGACAGATGGACAAGAAAAAAAAAATCCAGCCAACTAAACTACATTTCTTTCATTTTTATTCTCAATGTAGAAATGGCGTCTGCCAGCATTCTCCTGTCTGAAGAGCAGTTCCTGTGTTCTATCTGTCTGGATGTGTTCACTGATCCAATCACCACTCCATGTGGACACAACTACTGTAAAACCTGCATCACACATTACTGGGACAGCAGTGATCAGTGCCAGTGTCCTCTGTGCAACGAGACCTTCGATAAGAGACCAAAGTTCTCAGTTAATAAGGTGTTCTCTGAGATGGCTGATCAGTTCAGGAAGTCAAAGCAGCTGAAAACGCCTTCCAACACGAACCCAGAACCTGCTGAACCCGATGAAGTCTCCTGTGACGTCTGTACTGAGACCAAACTCAAAGCCCTGAAGTCCTGCCTGGTGTGTCTGATCTCCTACTGTGAGACTCACCTGGAGCCTCATCTAGGGTTGGAGGCGGTAACCGCCGTACCGCGGTGTACCGAGGTCTACCGCGGTGTCAGTGTGCTTACCGCGGTAAAAAGACAAAAAAAAAAAGTCTATTTTTTATTGGAAAACAAGCGAGTTTTAAAACGGGGGAGAAGCGAGGACCGCATGCGCTCCATGCCGCTCTGCTCTGGGCCGTGTACCACACGTTGGAAGCCACATACGTCACTCAGTCACAGACCCTGCACACAGTGCACATGCAGGGCAGGAGAGTACGGAGCACAACTCTTATGACGGAGCAGCATAAACTTTCTGTAATCCACTCGACACAAGGATGTTAATACATATCTTGTGTTGTGGCATATATTTTTTTTATTCATACGGATTACTGGCTGAGCGCGGGCCGCGTGGACTAAAATCGAAAATGAAACTATTTTACTTTTTCCATCGCGTCGCACGTTGTGCCCCCGTCCGTCGCGTCGGCGATTTTATAACCTTTTCTGTCAAGTCTTGTAACTAAAACCTGTATATAGCAGCACTCAATCACTGCGATTTGAGAGTTGAGACGTGACGTGAGTTTACAGAATCACTGTACACGATCTGACTACCCGTCCTCCTCTGGTTTGTTCACACAGCTGTTTGTGTCTGAAAAGCCCAAGTAGCTAGCCTACGTTACTATGGTAACCCGACAGTGCAGATCTAAAAGCTCAGAACGCGTCGCGGATGCGATGTGTTGTGAGCTTGTAGATCTGCTCCTTTGAAAGCCATACCCGCTGTGCTGTACGGAGAAGTATAACTCGGGCAGTCAGGCTGTGGAGCTATTATACTCTATGCTGTGGAGAGGCGACTTTTGGGAAGATGATTGCAATATTTTGGCTTATCGCCGAACCTTAATTAATAGATACGGGGGTGCGGTAATTACCGCAGTACCGACGGTAAATGGGAAGACGGTAATCGCGGTAACAAAATGTCCATACCGCCCCAGGCCTAGCCTCATCAGAGACTCACAGCGTTAAAACGACACAAACTCATCGACCCTGTAAAGAACATGGAAGCCTTTATGTGTCAGAAACATGACAAACCTCTGGAGCTGTTCTGTAAGACTGACCTCATGTGTGTTTGTCAGTTCTGCACCGAGTCAGACCACAAGTTACATCAAACTGTATCTCTGAAAGAGGCATATGAAGGGAAGAAGGCTGAGCTGGGAAAGACAGAGGCTGAAGTTCAGCAGATGATCCAGGAGAGACAAGTGAAGATTCAGGAGGTCCAACACTCAGTACAGCTCAGTAAGAAAGATGCAGACAGAGCGATAGCAGACAGTGTGCAGGTCTTCACTGCTCTGATCAGCTGTATTGAGAGAAGCCAGGCTGAGCTCATTGATGTGATTGAAAAGAAGCAGAAAACAACAGAGAAACAGGCTGAAGGCTTCATTAAAGATCTGCAACAGGATATCACTGAGTTAAAGAAGAGAAGCTCTGAGCTGAAGCAGCTCTCACACACTGAAGACCACCTACACCTCCTCCAGAACTTCACATCCATCAACACCCCTCCACCCACCAAGGACTGGACAAAGGTCAGTGTCCCTCAGTCTTCATATGTAGGGACAGTGAGGACAGCTGTGGCTCAGCTGGAGAAGACACTCAGTCAAGAGATGGAGAAGCTATGTGATGCTGAGCTGAGGAGGATCCAGCAATATGCAGTGGATGTAACTCTGGACCCTGATACAGCCTACAGTCAACTCATCCTGTCTGAGAATGGAAAACAAGTTATTTATGGAGACATGAAAAAGAATCTCCCAGACAACAAAGAGAGATTTTCTTCAGCTGTCTGTGCCTTAGGAAAACAAAGCTTCTCCTCAGGAAGGTTTTACTATGAGGTTCAGGTTAAAGGGAATACTCACTGGGATGTAGGAGTGGTCAGAGAGTCCATCAACAGGAAGGAACCGATCACAGTGACCCCCGACAGTGGTTGCTGGTTTGTAGTGTTGAGGAATGGAAATAAGTACCAGGCTGCTGCCAGCCCTCCTGTCCTCCTCCCAGTAAAACAGAAGCTCCAGAAAGTGGGAGTGTTTGTGGATTATGAGGAGGGTCTGGTCTCCTTTTATGATGTGGAGGCCAGAGTTCATCTCTACTCTTTCACTGGCTGCACCTTCACTGAGAAACTTTACCCATTCTTTGGTCCGGCTTTAAACAGTGGTGGTCAAATCTCAGCTCCTCTGATCATCTCTCCTGTCAATCATCCAGATTTAGACTAATCCTCAGCTTGACATGAAAGATTAGTTCTAGTTTAAGAAACACATTATGTGTAGAAGGGTTCATTTACAGGTTGACTGTCCTAATGAAGACATTGATATGAGGTTCAATGTCAATCAAACTATTGAACTCTAACACATGCATTCTATTGAAACACAGGAACTTAACTTTACATGTCTGAATTACAGCCAAAGATTATTATGTTAAATTGAGTGCTTCATTTGAGTTTAGGTGTTTAGCTGAAATCCCTTTCTGTGAGACTGTAGAATTGTCTATATGTTTGGTACTAAACATATAGACATATAGATATAGAAGTAATTATATTATAATGGCATTCAAGTTAAACCTTACACATTTCTGGTTCTGTTCATTAATGTGCAGGATTAATATCTATCAGGAATACAACATTTTATTGTCAGTCTTGTAATGTTACTACTAAAGAACATTTAATTTGAAATAGGAATGCAAAGATCCTGTAAGAATTGTTAATTTTCTCAATTATAGAAGATTGAAATTCTGACTATTCAAAATATGTCAGTAATTAATGCACATATTATTATCTCATCACAGAGTTTGAGAGTTGCATACGTTAAGTTTGCGTGATTTGGGGATTTGGGGTTAGAATATGTTGTTAAATTGATTAATGCATATTTTGGTGTAGGCTACATCTAACGTGGAATTGTGCCAACATGTTTTGCATGTCTTGGATTTTCTAGAGAAGAGTTCTATGTTTGGAACAATGACATCATTTGGTGGTTGTTTTACAATAAAACATCATGGTGATATTATCCACTGTTCAGACCTATGTTACTGTCTTTCACTGTCCCGCCACAATTATTCCATATTCCATAACCACCGATTAGCTTCATTACGATATTAGTGATTGGATGAGTCTGACTAGTCAAGGCTGTGGTTTAGGGTTGCTTGCTGCTCATACTTCATAGTATTCAGTGACTTTTTTTAGTGTAATCAAATTAAGATAATAGCAGTTGAACTTAATTTCATGTCTATACAACCAATATGACTATATAAGCCATGCAAGCCTAGGATGATAACTGACTTATAGTTGTATTTACCAGCTGATCCTGCACATCCTCTTTTAGTCGCTAGATGGCGGCAGAGGTCTTGTTATTAAGTGCAGTCAACAGGATTATGAAGGCAAGCACAGGCAGTATGTAACACTTTATATGCAGACAGTCCCAGTAATAACTATACGCTACTTATGTTGCTACTGTTAATGAATTTAACAATTGATTAACATTGATTGTTTGAGTACTTTATTAGGAGTTTGCATGGAAAATGTACAGGACAGTAGGCTACAGTTCACTGATACAAGGTCAACTAAAAGGATAAAGACCACAAGAAAGCTTTTGGTCTTGTTTACGTTTGGGTCCCTTTTTTCTCAATTCATACAACATTAAATGACAGACAAATAACACAGTATTATATAAATAACACAGTATTATACAGAACATATAAGACAATTTGGAAAACAAAATAAATAGTATTTACAGTAGAAAGGTCAGGGGGAGGTACTTAAAGGGATATTCCACTTTCAACAGGGAGCAGTGGAAGGGCCCCTCTCCACATACACACCCATTGTAACTTCAAACTCACAATTGTGAGCTTGTATAGATTGGCCACTGCGCGTCGCGTCCTAGGCGACTGCATGCGTGCGAGAATGATATGAGATGAGAGTACTTTTACTTGAGTAAAATATGAGTATCTTGTGCACGGGCCGGCCCCGTCACTCGCGTTTGTGAAGGATAACTAATTCCAGTGGAATACATTTGTCTACCTTCTTTTGGGTGAGTTAATCCAACATGTCGTGTCATTGTTTGGTCCAGATGTAGAGAACACATTAATGGAGAGGCTGAGGCAGGGGGAAAAACGGGAGGAGAAAAAAAAACAATAAAAAAACATCCACAGTCAAGCACCGTGCTGCACCGAGGCAACTCCAGCATTTGGCCGAAACGAGCGCCCATATCGGCTTGGTGTTTCTCAGTGCCTCGCTAGAGAACCGGGGTCGCGAAGAGACACGCCCCCCAGGCTAGTAAAATAGGTGCATGCTTCACTATATAATGGATACGGAAAAAACGGCTTATTGATTCTTTATAAAAAATTGCAAGTGTATAGCATTCATGTTGTTGTTCATGTCAATTAAGAAAGTTACGAGTTCACTTTATTAGAAAGAGTGTAAAATATTGTAATTTCCAAGACATTCTTCACATTCCTTTCAATGGGATCACGTGATGTTGCTCTGCTTCCATACGTCATGCTTTTGCTCGGCCATTCCCGAGCTCGTGGAGGAGGAGTTTTGAAAACGTAGGACATTAAAATCTCCGTCTGAATACAACTCTGAAAACAGGCAAGATAACTATATGGTTGCATTGGCAAATATTTTCACAACAACCTAACGATTAAATTGGGACAAAGTAGATGTTATTCTGCTACCCTGTCTTTAAGGCACTGTGATACCATTATGTGGACTCCATAGTCAAAGTGGGGTTAAATGAGTGCTCTTGCTAGAGTTTTCAAAGTGTTTTTGCTGACCAGCGGGGCGATCCTCTTGACAGTCATTTTGTCACTCCATTACAATTTTTTGAAACCGTACTAGTTTGAAAATAGCCGATCTACAAGCTCACAATGCATTCCAATCAGTGTTGTTGCGACCGACAGGTCGCAGTTTCTATCAAAACCTCCACCGGCTGTCAGTCTGTCTGTCCGTCTGTCTGTCAGTCTGTCCGTCACGTCACACTTTTCCCCTCCTCATATCTCCGCCACCGTTGCCCCAGTATCCATGCCAAACTTTGCACTCCTTGGCTGTCAAACCACAACCTCCACCCCTCATTTCTCACATGGCCCTCTTCTAGCGCCACCATGAGGCCGATTCTTGCAAAACACATTTTTGGACACTGCTCCTACAGATTCTGCCCTAAAATCACGCAAAGTGGTACACACACAGTATCTCCAAAGTCATGTCATCAACATGGATTTTCCCATATTCCCTCCATTGCCTTCTAAAGTTTGTGTATCTTCCGCTTGGGTAGTCTTACTTGTATCGCTCTTGTCAAGCGGGCAGTCATCGACCCATATCTTTTCTGTCATGCCTCTGATGCACACGGACATACATTGATGCTAAACAACCCTCAAGTTCATACCTCGACAACGCTTTAGTGTCACAACGGGGTGCTTTGACAAAGAAACAACACTGTATGCATATCAATAGAACTGTATAGTTAAGCGCGTGTGACGTCCTGAAAACCACATACCCCCAAACATTGAATCAGCAATGCAACACTGATCGCAATGCGACACATTGTGAGCTTGTAGATCTGCCATTTTCAAAATATATTTATATATGGGATAATGAGTAGCCTTACATACTTTCTACTTTTGGTACATTTTGATACCAATACTTTTGTTATCTTTCTCAAGTACATTTAAAATTCTGGCCCTTTACTCATATCATTTTTACAGTGCAGTATTGATACTTTTACTTGAGTAAAACATGCAAGTAATTTTCCACCTCTGGCAGGCAAGCATGTAACACAATAAGTAGAGAGTCATGTACCTCCAGTATAAGCTACTTATGGTACTACAGTTAATGACTTTAACTATTGATTAGCATAATTATTTATTACTGTGTAGACTACATGGGCCACCTAACCAGCAATCCCCAGAGTCCCCGGAAGTTTTTTTTTTTTTTTTGGCTTGCGGAGTACATTGTCATGATGTCACTGATCACATTAACAAGCCATTGTCATGTGTGTCATTTTGTGAACTGAATTCTATTCAATCCTTTACTCAACAGTGACAGTGGAGAGAGAAAAGACATGGCAGGCTGGAGACTGGACAGATGGGGACGGACATGCAGCACAGAGCCCTGAGTCTGGACTCAAAACCCAACCCAAAAGGACTGAGCCTCAACAGAACACGATGACTCCACCAGGTGAGCAACCAGGTGACCTCCAACAAACGCACCTTGACCAAAACAAACAAGCCAGTCAGTTCCTCGCTGTCGGGTTTTGGGGAAGTACTTGTTTCGTATCACTCCCTGCATTGGCGTTCGACACGTGGCATCACACCACGTCCGAGTTGCATACTCTGTGTCAGAGCAGTTTGTTGTCAGTGAGTCTGAACCTGACCAGATTTTAGTTGTAAAACCATATATTAATGCTTTGGAGATATGCAGAGCACAATTGCACTACCAGTATTTTCACAGTTAAGCTTTAGGGAAAAAAACATAATTAAACTCCAAGAGTATAGTGGTATTACGGGTTCATTTAGTTCCATTTATATACTCTGTTTGAGTCAAATTAACACGTTTCACTGTGTGTGTCAATATAGGAAATAAGTCTCATTAGTCTCAAATCACCCTACTTCAACCCAAGCAAGGGCAACCCCATAAAGTTATAGATTCCATTTGACCCAGATCAAGTTTTGTACAAAGACTTTTGGAACCATAAATTGATACAGGGTTGCATTATCAGCTTGAGCCGCCCATACAGAGCCCACAGTCCGTTCGGGTTATGGGCAAGCCGGGTTTGATTAGAAATTACTGGAGTGGAAAAATGTGTCATTGAAAGATTGCATGATTTATGGCCGGCGTCCTCCACACCCCAAAACTATCCTGGATCTCTCACTGTTTCGCCTCAGTCCTCAGCAGAGCAGGCCAAGCCTTCACTTTATGGGATCTCCCTTAAAATAAATGGCGGCAGACCATAAAGTTTGCGTCTACTTTGCATGCTGATTGGGTTCCTTTTTCACTGGGATTCTGAATTATTTCTACCTCGCCCACTTGACTCCTATAAATCAGCCAACTAACTGTCACTTTGGCAAGAGCGCTGCATCTTTATGACCTTCCGTTATCAACCTGGTGTGCCTATTTTTGGGGCACTCAAAAAGCTTGTTTCAAAAAGCACACAGTGAGCTTGTAGATCGGCTATCTTTTGCACGACGCCATTGTACATCAAATAATGAAAGTTTTAAAAATACAATATTGCTTTTCAGGGACGTGCAGAGAATGTTAGAGAGGCAGGGGCTAAAATGATGGAAATATTGGAAAATAGCAGACCTCCAAGCGCGGAGCTTGGAGGTCTGCTATTTTCGGTGCTTGATACCACACTGAACTAAGCATAATCAAGTCAACACTGGAGATGTTGCGTAACAGCATGGATTTCTACACAGTGAGGGCAATTCTTTCAACATAAGATGCTGCATTCAAGTTCAGGAGAGTTTGGAAAAGGCAATTCTCTTGAACGCTGCCTTCAGGTATGGCATGGAAAGAGGGTGTTTGCATTTCTTTCACCATAGTGAAAACTGCATTCATGGTCTGCAGAGGGCACTTTTTTAAAGACTGATAAAAGGGTAGGGGCTCAAGCCCCCTTTGATGTCTGTGTGTGCACTTGCCAGGAAAGGCAAGTTCATGATGAGAGTGAAAGACTGAAGATAAAATGTAAGATTGCATGAAGAAGAAAAGAACCGTTGAGGGTCGTCTCTGGGGGGGGATGGGGAGGAGGAGAAAGGATATGGATCTTGTTTGATTCCCTCTCTGTGTGATTGACAATGGAAGCAGCAGAGCTGAGTCCCTGCTGAATAGTAATTAGAGCATGGAACAGTAATTAGTCAAATGATATATACAGTACACACTCCCATGCGCTTTGTAATCCCCAGCACACGCACACACACACACACACACACACACACACACACACACACACACACACACACACACACGCATGCACGCACACGCACACACACACACACACACACACACCTGCACACATGCATGCACAACTCCTCTGAGCGATGTGCTGTTGTCTGAAGGTCTTCGTTTGTAGCCTTCGTTGCGTCTCATGCAACACTGTGGCAAACCTTTCATTGTTATCCCTGCGTGTTACTGTATGCCTTTGTTCTTTAGTGTGTGTGTGTGGGGGGGGGGGGGGGGGGGGTGCCCCCCGCCCCCCTGCCATTTCTTCTAGGTCATATATCGGGGGCCACATGCGGCCCTCACCTTCACTTAATGCGGCGGCCCACGGGTTAATACCTGAATACTGATATATTATTGATTTCAGCTGTTAAAAATTACAACCATGACCTGCTTTAATTCCGTCAGTCTATATTAGTAGCTTAATGACTTCGTATTAAAATGTGTTTTTTTTATGTCCGATGTATTTGTATTTAGGTTCATAATGTTAACATGAGTATATAACTAAATGCGTTTGAAATTAAATCAAAATGTTACATTTCTGGATTCCAATTAAAAAAACTAGAAGCTCGGCCGCCCAGTCGGCGACCTGGCCAACTCGGGAACGATGTAAATAGGGAATGAATGCCCCACCCTTTAATGCAAACCCCATTATACCTGTTGTCATACGACCTGTTTTGACCATCTGTTTGCCTGTGTCCATGTATGCCCATATATGGAGATATCTGTCTGTTTGCGTCCATGTTATGCCCATATATGGAGATATCTGTATATGTCTGTCTGTGTCCCTTTTATGCCCATATATGGAATCTCTGCCCTTTAGGCGGCCAAGCGTCTAGTCGGATGCCGGCTTACTCGGGAACGATGTACATAGGGAATTAATGCCCCACCCTTTAATGCAAACCCCATTATAACTGTTGTCATAGGACCCGTTTTGACCATCTGTTTCCCTGGGTCCATTTATGCCCATATATGGATATATCATGCCCATATATGGAGATATCTGTATGTCTGCATCCATTTTATGCCCATATTTGGAGATCTCTGTATCTGTCTGTCTGTGTCCCTCTCATGCCCATATATGGATATCTCTTCCCTTCGGGCGGCCAATCGTCTATAGTCGGGGACCGACCTTCTCGGGAACGATGTAAATAGGGAATGAATGCCCCACCCTTTAACGCAAAACCGCGCGTCGGGTCGGGTCGAGGCCCGGCACTGCACTCCGCGCCGCGGCGGGGAACGCGTGTGCCGAATCTGAAGCCGGTGGGACGAACGGTTCCCGAGATACGCGGATTACAGACAGACAGACACGCATGCACGCATGCAGAGATTTGTCGCATTTATAGATAGATAACAAAAAATAATTCAGGATTCCAATTCAAAAGATGCAAAAAATATTTTGCTTCTTTTGTATAAGATAATACATTTTATACATGATAGCTTCTGAAATGGGACATTCTGCATAGTGAGTACTTTTACTTTTGGTACTTTTAAATATATTTTGATGCCATTACTTTTGTACTTTTACTCAAGTAATTGTGAAATTTGAAATATTTATACATTCAGGAAAAAAACTGCCAATTTAACCAATAGAATGACAAAGTAGGACGTAGCAATATACAATGTGGCCCTCTGGAGAGAAGGTGGAAATATAGTGGCCCTCGCCATCATCAAAGTTGCCACCCCTGTTCTAGGTGAACACAGAACAACAAACGGTATTTACAGTAAATACAGCCAGGCTGTCCTGCATGCTGCCTCAAGTCTCTTTTGGTTGTTTGCTCCATTCAAAGATGAGTTACGCAAGTTTCAGTTCAAGTGCAACAAAAAGAAGAAGAAAAAAATAGCTTTGAATACGAAAGTCATGTCCTTTGTTTGCGACCGAAGGTCGCCGGTCAGTCCGCGAAACGGGGAAATCTCACTTTTTCGACTAAGGGTTAGGGTTTAGGTTTAGGCATAGTTTTACTGAGGTTAGGGTTTGGGTTTGGTTTAGGCATAGTGGTTAACATTCACCAGTGTCAGCAGGTTAGCATTTCACCAGGTATGTCTGGACGTTTACACTTTTTTTTCTATGGGTTTGCCGCTCTGACATCACGCTCTCACATCAATGTGATGTCAGCGGAACCACTCTAACAGAAGGGGTTTGCCGCTATGACACGCTCTGGCTTCACTGTGATGTCACACTAACTTTTATGCCCATATATGGAGTTCCCTGATGTCATCAATATTAAGCCCTCTAGCAGGACTTCATATGGGAATGCCCATATATGGAGGCCACATCGGCCACATCGGCCACATACCACACTAACAGAATCCATAGATGGCCAAGACAGCCCATATCTGTGTGGCTGGTTCTACAGACAGGGATCTCCATGTATGGACTCCATATAAGGGATTATATGTATGATGTCAGATGTCATAGACGTCAAAGGACTTTCACATAACGAATAACTGAGTAAGCATGTTTGGGCTCTCACAGCATATCTCCATATACAGTAAATTGATCTCCATATATGGGTACCAGCGGTCTCCATATATGGATAACTGGTCCGATATACATGACTGGCCAGGTGGCCAAGAATTAGCACAATCTCGCCGTCGCCCTGAGACGTCTTACTTTTAGTAGTAGTAGTGCGGAGGGGAACTCCCATCCCATTGCTATTTAGCGGAATGACAGCTGCTTGTTGTTGTTTGTGTAAGTAAGACAATAGTTAATCCACTCCAGTGCATACTGTATTCACAAAACAATATTGCCAGGGTATTGTATCACCACAGTCATTAATTAAGATCATATGACAACAATAAACAACATTCATACAGTATTTAGGAATGTGCGTCACTCTTACACAAACCGACGCAATATACGTCCCTGATTTATTCAGAGATCCTTTAACAGAGGTTGGTTTAGTGCGTGTGACGTGCGGTTGGAATGACAACGGCGTGCACTGTACACACAATGATCGGCACGCTAAAAGTGAGACTAATTTCACATTAAACATGTGCCAGTGGGCTGGAACTAAGAGGCAAAGAACATCTGAATAATTAAGTTGAACGCGGGCCTGTGAAGCGGGGCACACGCTGAAAAAACTCTGGGTTAATGAAGAAAGTTGCACGTGTAACCCATGTTACCATGCCTTAAAATAGGATTTTAAGGGCTGCATAAATAATACATTCAAAATGCATTTATCATGAATATTAAAATAGGACCAGCAATATACTCCATATTGCATACAATTCATAAAGGAAATATCGTTTTGTGTCTACTAAAATAGGTATCTGCAGTACAATTATCCTTACCATAGAAGGGTCTTATTTCATTCACTTAAGGTGAAGGTGTTTTATTTTGAAAGTGTAAAGTTTCAGTGACACTGGGATGGAACAGACCTGGGATCGAGAGAGTGTTTTTTACTGGTGATTCAGTCAGAGTGTATGAAAGGGTGCGCTCGTTTTATTGTCCACGACATTGCAAGCGGCGCGAAGGCCAGCGGACCTTGGTCCTGCTCTTCGCCCCCGAGCGCCGCAGGCGCGAGTGGCCGCGAAGAGCGGGCCAGGGCCGCGCGGCCGGCGGAGCGCCGCGCGAGTTACGAAGCCGTGGTGAATGCAATCGTTATATTTATGCCCAGGCCGTAAGGCCTGGGCAAGCCCACGATAAACGCCTGCGCAGTCCGGTGCGCATTTCCGAACGCACCCTTTCCCCACACTCGGACTGAAACACCAGTAAAAAACACCATCCCACCTGGGATCAGTGAACCAATTTCACTGTCCAATCAGCGCTCTGCTTACTGCAGGAGAGGGTGTGACAGAACGTCATGTTCCAGAAACTTCCTCTATTGATCTCAACCAGGGGAGAAGCAGGTCGTGTTTTTGCCTGGAGATTGATTATATGTTTTGTAACGTTGGAAAGCTGATTAGCAATCTAGTTTTCAAAGAATCCCATTGATAAAAGGGAGAAGCCCCCGTTGTGTAGTGTTTGATCTGGAAACACAACGTTTTGTGCTTTGATCTTGGAAGAAATTCACGTAAGTGTTGATTGTCAATTGACCCACTTTTCACCCACATGTGCGCTACCAGCTAAATGGCTGCACACAATAACACCATATATTTGGCTGTGGAGTGATTCTAGACCCTAAAAAACCGATCTGTTCTGTTCCTATGTCACCTGTTACTGTATAGTGGATGGAACTGGGAGTATGTGATCCATGCCCTGTCACTGAGTATGAGAATTCATCTTGATTTGTTCTGGTGAGTTATTTACAATGGTTATATACTGTACAATGGTCCTCAAACATAATGTCATGACTGTTATGTTATTTCTGATGATATGATACCACTGTGATTTAATGACTGAAGATGAGTAATCAGTTTATTCTGTGAATATATAGAAAGTAATTCCCATTTTGGCCTATTTTAGGCTGGGTCTTTTGAGAATGGATTTCAACTGTTGAAGCCTCTGATCTACAACCACGGTGGTGAAAGAGTTCAGCAGTTTGGCGAGCTATAGCCCATCTGAGTCGATCCGAAAGAACTGTTGCTTTGATCTGGAGAACTGGTAGGATTGACTTTGCAAGGAAACATTGAAAGGATATTTTTTCATGGACATTTCATTCTTTCCACTGAGACAAAGGAAGGGAACACAAAAGAAGACACACTGGTTTTGCTTTGAAATTAATTTCATAGTCACTGATATTTGATGTGCATTAAACTGTCATTTCATTTAAAGTGAACTTTTGGTTAAAGGGTTCTGATACAAGTTCAAGGACACTGATAAGAGGACACATTATTTTGATAACAGGTTTAAACGAGATACTGTATTTTGATACAAAGGGAAAATATTTCATGCACTAAGAGGTATTAATTGTATATTTTTGAGTGTTAAAAAACGGGTACTACTGTAAAAGGTTCAAACCATTTCATTTCATGTTTTGGGTTAAAACATTTCATTTCATACATTGAGGATTAAAAAGTGGTTGGTTTAGATTTAAAAGAGGCGTTGAAATAAATAAATGGATAACGGGAAAAATAAATAAAACCGTTGAGTAACTTAACTGTAGGTTAAATAGGAACACTAAAATAGTATAAAATAAACTTTGGGTTTAAATCAAGTACTAGACTGACCACTAGTCTAGTTAGGTGGTATTTTGTTTTGCACACATTTTACAAGCTGGAAACAGCAAAGTGTTCACTGTCATCCCTCAAGTTATATTCTATTTTATTTTATTATTTTTTCAACTTGTAATACATCTAATTATCTTTAAACATACTTGTTGGTCTCTGAGTCTTCTTTACTGTTGTTGCTCACTCATTAACCCTTTAATACTCATCCCTCCTTCAACCGAACCTATAGTCTCTGATGCACTGGCCCAAACAAATGCTGATTTGATTGAAGTAGAAATACACATCTGTACCACCCAGTGCCTACTAATATGTGCTAGGACTGAGTCTGGGTTACACACGCATGCATGCATGCACACGCTTGTCCACATGCATGCATGCCAACCCCGTCATGTTTTGAGTAGAGAATTACATGCGAGAGTTTTCCCCTAAAAGAAGATTCTAAGAAGTACTCCTGCATGTGCTTTTTGCGCTAGCCTACATGAGCAGGAGGTTATGGGATGAACATATGAACATTTCATGTCACGATTGTTGTGAACAAAACTATTGTGATTTATGATGTTTATCGCGTGAATCAAAATCAGATCTACGTGACGCGTTGTGAGCTTGTAGATCTGAAATTATTTGGCAGCTCGGCAAATAAAAGGTGAATTGATCCCAGTGCATGACGGAGGATAATTTCACGATAAATTTGAATCTCCACGATACGATAATTGTGAGTGTTTCTTTTTTATCACGATAGCTATAATACCGATTATCGTCCCATCCCTATAAGTGACAGCCACAGCAGAGCAAATAACAGTTTTATGTGACCTTTTTTTTTTTTTCTTCAAGTCAATTTTTGTTGATGTTGATGTCCTCTTGTTGGATACGGTATTCAGTCCATTTCCCATTTTGTATCACTCATGAATAATCTTACGTGTGTGTGTGTGTGTGTGTGTGTGTGTGTGTGTGTGTGTGTGTGTGTGTGTGTGTGTGTGTGTGTGTGTGTGTGTGTGTGTGTGTGTGTGTGTGTGTGTGTGTGTGTGTGTGTGTGTGTGTGTGTGTGTGTGTGTGTGTGTGTGCGTGTCTGGTTTGTCACATACCAAAAATAGTCGATTTACGAATGTGTTCTATGTAAATTTGCCATTTTTCAAGTGCGACACTGGCGCACAACTATAGTATAAGTCAGCCTTTAGGAATGAGACTCGGTGGAAAGTGAGGAGTAAAGTGTGTGCGTGCCTGGGTGCATGCGTGCGTGCGTGCATGCATGCGTGGGTGCGTGCGTGCGTGCGTGAGAAAGAGAACCGTGTTAACAGCGTTTCCATTAACACCTTTGAAGTCAGGCCTCCCTGCCTGGTGCAGGATGTGTTGGGTTGAGATCCCTGATGGAAAAACACCCCTGCAGCCCTGGACGCAGGCACGTGCACACAGAGACATCAGAGGGGGCTTTAGCCCCTACCCTTTTATATGTCTGTAAAAAAGTGTCCTCTCCAGACCATGAATGCAGTTTTTACTATGGTGAAAGAAATGCAAATGTCCTCTCTTTCCATGCCATACCAGAAGGCAGCATTCAAGAGATTGTTAAACTCTCCTGAACTTGAATGCAGCATCTTATGTTGAAATAATTGCCCTCTCTGTGTAGAAATCCATGCTGTTACGAAACATCTCTAGTATTGACTTGATTATGCTTAGTTCAGTGTGGTAGTAAGCACAGAAAATAGCAGACCTCCAAGCTCACAAGGTGGCACAGCGCGACACCCTTGTGAGCTTGGAGATCTGCTATTTTTTATATAGAGGGTATGCTCGTGACATCATCATACCCAGAAGTTATTTTGGAACGCCTTCTGAGTGGCAAAAAAAACTACTTTCTGGCCTTGACAGCCCATACGTCCAAACAGAAAAGTCCAATCCGATTGCATTAAAAACGACGTTAAACTAACTTTGCCGCTCGATTTGTCACTCGATATGCCATTCACTTCATACCCTCTATTTCCACCAAACGGCCCTTTTAGAGGTTTTCAGCCCCTGCCTCTCTAACATTCTCTGCACGTCCCTGCCCGTAACCCTCCCCGCTCTCTCCAGCGGGAAGAGAAAACACGACATAAACGTGTGGGCAAGAAGATACCGTAAAAGAAAACACGAACAACAACCCCAAACCCTTCGTTCGCAGGGCTTTTTTCTCTTCCCCGTGTCACTTTGCATTCCCTCAAGCCATCCTTCAAAGGCCGTGATTCCAGTGGCACTAAATGCAAAATGTGTCTGAACACGATTCCCCAGAGGCGTCGTCAGCCCGAGAGGAGCCCACAAACTCGGAGACGAGGAGTGATCGGCAAGCCGCTTAAGCTGCCGTGACGGAGGCTGCTAAAAATGGCCTTTTCTCACAGCGTTAAAGGCAAACGTTTTGCACTTTGTCACGTAGACTATATTTGGTCAGGGGAAGTGATTTGTGTTGAGTCGTCAGCTTCCTGCATAATGATAGGATGGGAGGCCGCCACACGGTCATGACGTGACATCACAATGTCGTGACGGAGAGAGCGAGACTCAGGGACCAGACGGCACGTCTCTCTCTCTCTCTCTCTCTCTCTCTCTCTCTCTCTCTCTCTCTCTCTCTCTAGAATAGACGCTGAACTCCAGTTTGAGGGAAAACGCTGCTGCGTTCGGCTGTTGTTGTCGCCTGCATTCAACCAACTGTGCTCAGGGTTATGAATGAAGGCAATGAATTGACTTCAATAAGAAGTCCTGGGTTCAGATCCAGTTCTCAATGAATTGACTTTGACAGTTCTACTGATAGATTTATTATTTATTTATTGGGGCTGGTGCCAGCAAAAAGCAGCTTACCTTTGCGATGTTATAGAAAAAGATCTATTCATTATTTCCAAACAATTTATTTTTATTTGTATTTATTATATGTGTACTTTAGCCAAGCTGGCGGCAGAGGGCAGCCTTATGCAAAGAATGGATGTGAATTGGGCCGCTCCGCTTGCCGTCGTTCAGAGCATAGAAATGCATAATCTAGATCAGGTCCACAGAGAACAGCCAGGAAGTGAATTGGACATCATTGATGTTTACGTGTGGTGGAGATTTGAATTACGGGAGATGTTTTTTTACTGTACACACCCGCGCGACCGCTCATCAGCTTACAGTCATCAGACAAGGTAAAAGAACGAGCGTTCGTATTGGCAACGAGCTATAGGGTCAAAATTGGGGCGAACGGGAACGTCCGAAGCGGTAAAAGAGTTAATAAGAAGTCCTGGGTTCAGACCAGTTCTCAATGAATTGACTTCAATATGAAGTCCTGGGTTCAGACCCAGTTCTCAATGAATTGACTTCAATAAGAAGTCCTGGGTTCAGACCCAGTTCTCAATGAATTGACTTCAATAAGAAGTCCTGGGTTCAGACCCAGTTCTCAATGAATTGACTTCAATAAGAAGTCCTGGGTTCAGACCCAGTTCTCAATGAATTGACTTCAATAAGAAGTCCTGGGTTCAGATCCAGTTCTCAATGAATTGACTTCAATAAGAAGTCCTGGGTTCAGACTCAGTTCTCAATGAATTGACCTCAATAAGAAGTCCTGGGTTCAGACCCAGTTCTCAATGAATTGACTTCAATAAGAAGTCCTGGGTTCAGACTCAGTTCTCAATGAATTGACTTCAATAAGAAGTCCTGGGTTCAGACTCAGTTCTCAATGAATTGACTTCAATAAGAAGTCCTGGGTTCAGACCCAGTTCTCAATGAATTGACTTCAATAAGAAGTCCTGGGTTCAGACCCAGTTCTCAATGAATTTACTTCAATAAGAAGTCCTGGGTTCAGACCAAGTTCTCAATGAATTGACTTCAATAAGAAGTCCTGGGTTCAGACCAGTTCTCAATGAATTGACTTCAATAAGAAGTCCTGGGTTCAGACCAGTTCTTAATGAATTGACTTCAATAAGAAGTCCTGAGTTCAGACCAGTTCTCAATGAATTGACTTCAATAAGAAGTCCTGGGTTCAGACCCAGTTCTCAATGAATTGACTTCAATAAGAAGTCCTGGGTTCAGACAGAGTTCTCAATGAATTGACTTCAATAAGAAGTCCTGGGTTCAGACCCAGCTCTCAATGAATTGACTTCAATAAGAAGTCCTGGGTTCAGACCCAGTTCTCAATGAATTGACTTCAATAAGAAGTTATGGGTTCAGACAGAGTTCTCAATGAATTGACTTCAATAAGAAGTTATGGGTTCAGATCCAGTTCTCAATGAATTGACTTCAATAAGAAGTCCTGGGTTCAGATCCAGTTCTCAATGAATTGACTTCAATAAGAAGTCCTGGGTTCAGACCCAGTTCTCAATGAATTGACTTCAATAAGAAGTCCTGGGTTCAGACCCAGTTCTCAATGAATTGACTTCAATAAGAAGTCCTGGGTTCAGACTCAGTTCTCAATGAATTGACTTCAATAAGAAGTCCTGGGTTCAGACTCAGTTCTCAATGAATTGACTTCAATAAGAAGTCCTGGGTTCAGACCCAGTTCTCAATGAATTGACTTCAATAAGAAGTCCTGGGTTCAGACCAGTTCTCAATGAATTGACTTCAATAAGAAGTCCTGGGTTCAGACCCAGTTCTCAATGAATTGACTTCAATAAGAAGTCCTGGGTTCAGACCCAGTTCTCAATGAATTGACTTCAATAAGAAGTCCTGGGTTCAGACCCAGTTCTCAATGAATTGACTTCAATAAGAAGTCCTGGGTTCAGACCCAGCTCTCAATGAATTGACTTCAATAAGAAGTCCTGGGTTCAGACCCAGTTCTCAATGAATTGACTTCAATAAGAAGTCCTGGGTTCAGACCAGTTCTCAATGAATTGACTTCAATAAGAAGTCCTGGGTTCAGACCAGTTCTCAATGAATTGACTTCAATAAGAAGTCCTGGGTTCAGACCCAGTTCTCAATGAATTGACTTCAATAAGAAGTCCTGGGTTCAGACCAGTTCTCAATGAATTGACTTCAATAAGAAGTCATGGGTTCAGATCCAGTTCTCAATGAATTGACTTCAATAAGAAGTCCTGGGTTCAGACCCAGTTCTCAATGAATTGACTTCAATAAGAAGTCCTGGGTTCAGACCCAGTTCTCAATGAATTGACTTCAATAAGAAGTCCTGGGTTCAGACCCAGTTCTCAATGAATTGACTTCAATAAGAAGTCATGGGTTCAGACTCAGTTCTCAATGAATTGACTTCAATAAGAAGTCCTGGGTTCAGACTCAGTTCTCAATGAATTGACTTCAATAAGAAGTCCTGGGTTCAGACTCAGTTCTCAATGAATTGACTTCAATAAGAAGTCCTGGGTTCAGATCCAGTTCTCAATGAATTGACTTCAATAAGAAGTTCTGGGTTCAGACCAGTTCTCAATGAATTGACTTCAATAAGAAGTCCTGGGTTCAGATCCAGTTCTCAATGAATTGACTTCAATAAGAAGTCCTGGGTTCAGACTCAGTTCTCAATGAATTGACTTCAATAAGAAGTCCTGGGTTCAGACCCAGTTCTCAATGAATTGACTTCAATAAGAAGTCCTGGGTTCAGACTCAGTTCTCAATGAATTGACTTCAATAAGAAGTCCTGGGTTCAGACCCAGTTCTCAATGAATTGACTTCAATAAGAAGTCCTGGGTTCAGACCCAGTTCTCAATGAATTGACTTCAATAAGAAGTCCTGGGTTCAGACCCAGTTCTCAATGAATTGACTTCAATAAGAAGTCCTGGGTTCAGACCCAGTTCTCAATGAATTGACTTCAATAAGAAGTCCTGGGTTCAGACCAGTTCTCAATGAATTGACTTCAATAAGAAGTCCTGGGTTCAGACCCAGTTCTCAATGAATTGACTTCAATAAGAAGTCCTGGGTTCAGACTCAGTTCTCAATGAATTGACTTCAATAAGAAGTTCTGGGTTCAGACTCAGTTCTCAATGAATTGACTTCAATAAGAAGTCCTGGGTTCAGACTCAGTTCTCAATGAATTGACTTCAATATGGAGTCCTGGGTTCAGACCCAGTTCTCAATGAATTGACTTCAATAAGAAGTCCTGGGTTCAGACCCAGCTCTCAATGAATTGACTTCAATAAGAAGTCATGGGTTCAGACCAGTTCTCAATGAATTGACTTCAATAAGAAGTCCTGGGTTCAGACCAGTTCTCAATGAATTGACTTCAATAAGAAGTCCTGGGTTCAGACCCAGTTCTCAATGAATTGACTTCAATAAGAAGTCCTGGGTTCAGACCCAGTTCTCAATGAATTGACTTCAATAAGAAGTTCTGGGTTCAGACTCAGTTCTCAATGAATTGACTTCAATAAGAAGTCCTGGGTTCAGATCCAGTTCTCAATGAATTGACTTCAATAAGAAGTCCTGGGTTCAGACCCAGCTCTCAATGAATTGACTTCAATAAGAAGTCATGGGTTCAGACCAGTTCTCAATGAATTGACTTCAATAAGAAGTCCTGGGTTCAGACCAGTTCTCAATGAATTGACTTCAATAAGAAGTCCTGGGTTCAGACCCAGTTCTCAATGAATTGACTTCAATAAGAAGTCCTGGGTTCAGACCCAGTTCTCAATGAATTGACTTCAATAAGAAGTTATGGGTTCAGACCCAGTTCTCAATGAATTGACTTCAATAAGAAGTCCTGGGTTCAGACCCAGTTCTCAATGAATTGACTTCAATAAGAAGTCCTGGGTTCAGACCCAGTTCTCAATGAATTGACTTCAATAAGAAGTCCTGGGTTCAGACCCAGTTCTCAATGAATTGACTTCAATAAGAAGTCCTGGGTTCAGACCAGTTCTCAATGAATTGACTTCAATAAGAAGTCCTGGGTTCAGACCAGTTCTCAATGAATTGACTTCAATAAGAAGTCCTGGGTTCAGACCCAGCTCTCAATGAATTGACTTCAATAAGAAGTCATGGTTTCAGACCCAGTTCTCAATGAATTGACTTCAATAAGAAGTCATGGTTTCAGACCCAGTTCTCAATGAATTGACTTCAATAAGAAGTCCTGGGTTCAGACCCAGTTCTCAATGAATTGACTTCAATAAGAAGTCCTGGGTTCAGGCCCAGTTCTCAATGAATTGACTTCAATAAGAAGTCCTGGGTTCAGACCCAGTTCTCAATGAATTGACTTCAATAAGAAGTCCTGGGTTCAGACCCAGTTCTCAATGAATTGACTTCAATAAGAAGTCCTGGGTTCAGACCCAGTTCTCAATGAATTGACTTCAATAAGAAGTCCTGGGTTCAGATCCAGTTCTCAATGAATTGACTTCAATAAGAAGTCCTGGGTTCAGACCAGTTCTCAATGAAATGACTTCAATAAGAAGTCCTGGGTTCAGACCAGTTCTCAATGAATTGACTTCAATAAGAAGTCCTGGGTTCAGACCAGTTCTCAATGAATTGACTTCAATAAGAAGTCCTGGGTTCAGACCAGTTCTCAATGAATTGACTTCAATAAGAAGTGATGGGTTCAGACCAGTTCTCAATGAATTGACTTCAATAAGAAGTCCTGGGTTCAGACCCAGTTCTCAATGAATTGACTTCAATAAGAAGTCCTGGGTTCAGACCAGTTCTCAATGAATTGACTTCAATAAGAAGTTATGGGTTCAGACCCAGCTCTCAATGAATTGACTTCAATAAGAAGTCCTGGGTTCAGACCCAGTTCTCAATGAATTGACTTCAATAAGAAGTCCTGGGTTCAGACCCAGCTCTCAATGAATTGACTTCAATAAGAAGTCCTGGGTTCAGACCCAGTTCTCAATGAATTGACTTCAATAAGAAGTCCTGGGTTCAGACCAGTTCTCAATGAATTGACTTCAATAAGAAGTCCTGGGTTCAGACCCACTTCTCAATGAATTGACTTCAATAAGAAGTCCTGGGTTCAGACCCAGTTCTCAATGCATTGACTTCAATAAGAAGTCCTGGGTTCAGACCCACTTCTCAATGAATTGACTTCAATAAGAAGTCCTGGGTTCAGACCCAGTTCTCAATGAATTGACTTCAACAAGAAGTCCTGGGTTCAGACCCACTTCTCAATGAATTGACTTCAATAAGAAGTCCTGGGTTCAGACCCAGTTCTCAATGAATTGACTTCAATAAGAAGTCCTGGGTTCAGACCCACTTCTCAATGAATTGACTTCAATAAGAAGTCCTGGGTTCAGACCCTGTTCTCAATGAATTGACTTCAATAAGAAGTCCTGGGTTCAGACCAGTTCTCAATGAATTGACTTCAATAAGAAGTCCTGGGTTCAGACCCACTTCTCAATGAATTGACTTCAATAAGAAGTCCTGGGTTCAGACCCAGCTCTCAATGAATTGACTTCAATAAGAAGTCCTGGGTTCAGACCAGTTCTCAATGAATTGACTTCAATAAGAAGTCCTGGGTTCAGACCAGTTCTCAATGAATTGACTTCAATAAGAAGTCCTGGGTTCAGACCAGTTCTCAATGAATTGACTTCAATAAGAAGTCCTGGGTTCAGACAGAGTTCTCAATGAAATGACTTCAATAAGAAGTCCTGGGTTCAGACCCAGTTCTCAATGAATTGACTTCAATAAGAAGTCCTGGGTTCAGACCAGTTCTCAATGAATTGACTTCAATAAGAAGTCCTGGGTTCAGACCAGTTCTCAATGAATTGACTTCAATAAGAAGTCCTGGGTTCAGATCCAACTCTCAATGAATTGACTTCAATAAGAAGTCCTGGGTTCAGACCCAGTTCTCAATGAAATGACTTCAATAAGAAGTCCTGGGTTCAGACCAGTTCTCAATGAATTGACTTCAATAAGAAGTCCTGGGTTCAGACCAGTTCTCAATGAATTGACTTCAATAAGAAGTCCTGGGTTCAGACCAGTTCTCAATGAATTGACTTCAATAAGAAGTGATGGGTTCAGACCAGTTCTCAATGAATTGACTTCAATAAGAAGTCCTGGGTTCAGACCCAGTTCTCAATGAATTGACTTCAATAAGAAGTCCTGGGTTCAGACCAGTTCTCAATGAATTGACTTCAATAAGAAGTTATGGGTTCAGACCCAGCTCTCAATGAATTGACTTCAATAAGAAGTCCTGGGTTCAGACCCAGTTCTCAATGAATTGACTTCAATAAGAAGTCCTGGGTTCAGACCCAGCTCTCAATGAATTGACTTCAATAAGAAGTCCTGGGTTCAGACCCAGTTCTCAATGAATTGACTTCAATAAGAAGTCCTGGGTTCAGACCAGTTCTCAATGAATTGACTTCAATAAGAAGTCCTGGGTTCAGACCAGTTCTCAATGAATTGACTTCAATAAGAAGTCCTGGGTTCAGACCCACTTCTCAATGAATTGACTTCAATAAGAAGTCCTGGGTTCAGACCCACTTCTCAATGAATTGACTTCAATAAGAAGTCCTGGGTTCAGACCCAGTTCTCAATGAATTGACTTCAACAAGAAGTCCTGGGTTCAGATCCAGTTCTCAATGAATTGACTTCAATAAGAAGTCCTGGGTTCAGATCCAGTTCTCAATGAATTGACTTCAATAAGAAGTCCTGGGTTCAGACCCAGTTCTCAATGCATTGACTTCAATAAGAAGTCCTGGGTTCAGACCCACTTCTCAATGAATTGACTTCAATAAGAAGTCCTGGGTTCAGACCCACTTCTCAATGAATTGACTTCAACAAGAAGTCCTGGGTTCAGACCCACTTCTCAATGAATTGACTTCAATAAGAAGTCCTGGGTTCAGACCCACTTCTCAATGAATTGACTTCAATAAGAAGTCCTGGGTTCAGACCCACTTCTCAATGAATTGACTTCAATAAGAAGTCCTGGGTTCAGACCCTGTTCTCAATGAATTGACTTCAATAAGAAGTCCTGGGTTCAGACCAGTTCTCAATGAATTGACTTCAATAAGAAGTCCTGGGTTCAGACCCACTTCTCAATGAATTGACTTCAATAAGAAGTCCTGGGTTCAGACCCAGCTCTCAATGAATTGACTTCAATAAGAAGTCCTGGGTTCAGACCAGTTCTCAATGAATTGACTTCAATAAGAAGTTATGGGTTCAGACCCAGTTCTCAATGAATTGACTTCAATAAGAAGTCCTGGGTTCAGACCCAGTTCTCAATGAAATGACTTCAATAAGAAGTCCTGGGTTCAGACCAGTTCTCAATGAATTGACTTCAATAAGAAGTTATGGGTTCAGACCCAGCTCTCAATGAAATGACTTCAATAAGAAGTCCTGGGTTCAGACCAGCTCTCAATGAATTGACTTCAATAAGAAGTCCTGGGTTCAGACCAGTTCTCAATGAATTGACTTCAATAAGAAGTTATGGGTTCAGACCCAGCTCTCAATGAATTGACTTCAATAAGAAGTCCTGGGTTCAGACCCAGCTCTCAATGAATTGACTTCAATAAGAAGTCCTGGGTTCAGACCCAGTTCTCAATGAATTGACTTCAATAAGAAGTCCTGGGTTCAGACCCAGTTCTCAATGAATTGACTTCAATAAGAAGTCCTGGGTTCAGACCCAGCTCTCAATGAATTGACTTCAATAAGAAGTCCTGGGTTCAGACCCAGCTCTCAATGAATTGACTTCAATAAGAAGTCCTGGGTTCAGACCAGTTCTCAATGAATTGACTTCAATAAGAAGTCCTGGGTTCAGACAGAGTTCTCAATGAAATGACTTCAATAAGAAGTCCTGGGTTCAGACCCAGTTCTCAATGAATTGACTTCAATAAGAAGTCCTGGGTTCAGACCAGTTCTCAATGAATTGACTTCAATAAGAAGTCCTGGGTTCAGACCAGTTCTCAATGAATTGACTTCAATAAGAAGTCCTGGGTTCAGACCCAGTTCTCAATGAAATGACTTCAATAAGAAGTCCTGGGTTCAGACCAGTTCTCAATGAATTGACTTCAATAAGAAGTCCTGGGTTCAGACCCAGTTCTCAATGAATTGACTTCAATAAGAAGTCCTGGGTTCAGACCAGTTCTCAATGAATTGACTTCAATAAGAAGTCCTGGGTTCAGACCAGTTCTCAATGAATTGACTTCAATAAGAAGTGATGGGTTCAGACCAGTTCTCAATGAATTGACTTCAATAAGAAGTCCTGGGTTCAGACCCAGTTCTCAATGAATTGACTTCAATAAGAAGTCCTGGGTTCAGACCAGTTCTCAATGAATTGACTTCAATAAGAAGTTATGGGTTCAGACCCAGCTCTCAATGAATTGACTTCAATAAGAAGTCCTGGGTTCAGACCCAGTTCTCAATGAATTGACTTCAATAAGAAGTCCTGGGTTCAGACCCAGCTCTCAATGAATTGACTTCAATAAGAAGTCCTGGGTTCAGACCCAGTTCTCAATGAATTGACTTCAATAAGAAGTCCTGGGTTCAGACCCAGTTCTCAATGAATTGACTTCAATAAGAAGTCCTGGGTTCAGACCAGTTCTCAATGAATTGACTTCAATAAGAAGTCCTGGGTTCAGACCAGTTCTCAATGAATTGACTTCAATAAGAAGTCCTGGGTTCAGACCAGTTCTCAATGAATTGACTTCAATAAGAAGTCCTGGGTTCAGACCCAGCTCTCAGGCCTCACCTGTAGTCGTGTAGGGCAGTGGTTCTCAAACCTTTTGTCCCCAAGGCACACCAATGGACGAGTCTAAATCTCAAGGCACCCCTGTTATTCATAGCGAAAATAGCACATCTACAAGCGCTGTGAGCTTTTTTTCCCCAAAATCTTTAAAGGACAATTTCTTTTTTTGTTTTACAACAAGGGTTTATATATATTAGATTGTAAATAGAGAAAAGAAAAGATGAGTGTTAAAATGTTTTCATTTATTGCTTTATCGTTTTAGCGATTTTGATTTCAGTGTTTGGGGGCATGCGTACAAGTGGCTAAATATGTCTTTTTAGACACAATAAGCCCATTCCCAAGATGCACCGCAGTCTTTCATGGGCAGATGTGACTTATGGGGGCTAGTAGTTCTACTGTAAACAGTAATAAAGAAATCGCCGGCTTTGTGTCTAAAAATACATATTTAGCCACTTGTACACATGCCCCCACCCACTGAAATCAAAATCGCCCAATAGCTAGATCGATAGAAAGAAGTAAATGAAACATTTGAACACTCATCTTTTCTTTGGTCTAATTACAATCTAAAATATGAACCCTTATTGTAAAAAAACAAAGTTGTCCTTGAGGAGAAAAGAGATCACAGAGTTTGGCTCGGTACTGGGGAATTGAGCGCACACACAGGACACTGACAGTAAATTACTAGAACATCTATTTACTTTTTGTACTGTTGAACATATTACAATAATAATGTGTGGTTATACAACAGGTAGTCGGGCTCTCAATGGAAAACAGGTGCTCCAACCGTGCATATAACGAGCACAGATGCACTGTCTCTCATCAAGTAAAGAAATCAGCTGCGTTGGTCTCGAAAGACAGCAAGCGCACCTCTCTCCCCACACTATGCTAGGCGGCTAGGCTAGCGGTTTTCATGTGACATAGTAGCTAAATGTGGCATTAAAAAATTACAAATTCCTATCGAATATCTTAATTACAATGAAATAAAGTTGACATGTTTTTTTTTTTTAAGGGCAACAGTTGTATAATCGCAATATTACACTCGAGGGACTCCAGCCATACCTACGGAACTCGCCTGTCGGCTCGTTCCTGCGGTAAGGCTGTCGTGCAGGATAACCGTGTTATATGCACACCCTCTCGTGTAATATTGCTTAATTGTCACCGAACCTCGCAGCACACCTGGACAGCACACCAGGGGAGCAGCACACGCACCCGTTCTCCATTCTGCCTGACCTCCCAACTGTTATGGCACGTTTAGACAGGCCCTAATGGATGCATGCATTAATTATCACTATTACTACTTATCATTCTGTAGCTCTTTGCTTCATCAATATATTACACGTATGAGGATTTCTGAGAGAGAGAGAGACAGAGACAGAGAGTGAGACAGACAGACAGACAGACAGACAGACAGACAGACAGACACTCTCACAGTTCTTTCTAGGTCAGCTGTCGTCGAGTATACTTACTTTAACCCCGGAGTCTTTCAGAATATTGATTTGTTTTTTTATGACTCTGATTCATTGGCAATGAAACGGCCAGGTTCTTTGTTTTCCTCATTCTCTCCCAGCCACCTTTTTTTTTTTTTTTATAGAAGCGTTCAGCTCTTTTCAGGGTTGCAAAACAGGACGCAGACTTTCACAAAAGAGCCAATAAAATCCAGTCATGTTCCATTTCGCCGGTCAAGCTTTAGGATGGGGGCAGGGGCGTCACACCAAATTCTGGGCCCTGGGTACAAGGGTTCACCGTGCGGGCCCCCCATGAATGTTAACTATTGAAAAATAGCAGATATACAAGCTCACAGCGCGGCACCGAGTGCCGCGCTGCGAGCTTGTAGATCTGCTATTTTTGAAAAATTGTGAAAATGTTTCCATGTCAGTGGTATTCGAACTTTTTCATGTCAAGGACCGCCAAGATGATGTGTATTTGGCCACGGACCCCTATCTCAAAACATTTAGTTCCAGGGACCACCCAGAAGCAAAATTTTTGTTACAAAATGTTTGCTTTAAAAATACGTATATTCAAAGATTTGCACACATCTTCATGACTTTTCAAAAATAGCAGATCTACAAGCTCGCAGCGCGGCACCAAGTGCCGCGCTGTGAGCTTATATATCTGCTATTTTCCAATACTAAAGTTATTAGGGCCCCTCCACCTTGGGCCCTAATAACTCAGTCCCACACTCCCACTCCCTTGTGACGCCCCTGGGGGGAAAAAAAAGCTCCTTTGTGTTTCTTGTTGAATAGTTTAGAATTGCTCCGTGCGACACAATGGAGTTGAACGATGACTGCTCAGAGGCAGATTGATGGCTACATTCATGCAATCAACAGGAGGTGCACGGTCGATAAACAAGACACGCGCACAACCGTCTGCTAACAATCACATGTCTCTCTGATTGGATCATTTGGAATGTGGCGGAGTGACTCATCGGAGATTTTCATCCTTTTCACTCAGGGGCGTCACAAGGGAGGGGGGGGGGGAGTGGGACTGAGTTACTAGGGCCCAAGGTGGAGGGGCCCTAGTAACTTTATCTATTGAAAAATAGCAGATATACAAGCTCTCGGTGCCGCGCTGCGAGCTTGTAGATCTGCTATTTTTGAAAAGTCGTGAATCTTTGAATATATGTATTTTTGGGGGTCCTTGACATGGAAAGGTTTGAGCACCACTGACATGGAAACATAGGTATCTTGCACATCACATTTTCACAATTTTTCAATTTTTCAAAAATATCAGATCTACAAGCTCGCATTGCAGCACTCAGTGCCACGCTGTGAGCTTGTATATCTGCTATTTTTTTCAATAGTTAACATTCATGGGGGGCCCGCAGTGAATCCTTGTACCCAGGGCCCAGAAGTTGGTGTGACGCCCCTGTTTTCACTGCAATAACAAATTATGACTGTGGGATGGTGAGGAATATTAATGGTATACGATGCAAAAATAATAAAGCGTTGACTGCGCTGCGTGCGTATGTGAAGATGATGATGGGGGCGAGGAGGATTAAAATGACATTTACAAAACGGAAAACCTTCTGTCGCCATCTCCCTCAGACCCTCGTTAGACTGATCCCACCCAGCAACGCTATCCTACAGAAAGAATTTAAACCCAGTGCAAGACGAGATGACGTTGATCAGGCGCGTGTGCCTTTCCCTGATCCTAGCAGTTCTTTTTGTTTTTCTCTATAATTTTTATCCCACGATTTTGCAACCCATTTTCACCCAGTGCCAATTGCCTAAGGCTATGTAATCCTGGGCTCTGCTCTCCCTCTGCCGCGCCTGGGGAGACAACGGACTGACCTCATGCTTCCTTCAATGCATGAGTAGTCCAAGTTGTTTCTTTTCACCTGACAGGGGGGATTTCCCCGGTATGGACATAGCGTGTGGAAGGAACAGGTTATTCCAACCAGTTCCTTTCCCCTCCGTCAGGCGCCCCGGCTGGCCAGAGGCATTATTGAGACCAGGATTACTGCATGTTTTTGTGAGGACATCTACCCTAGGAGACACGGGGAGAACATGCAAACTCCACACAAAAAGTCCCTTTCACCAACCCCACCTAGGGTGTGGGCGCTGATGACATGGAGGAGGGAACACTTTTAAAATGTACCCTGTTAGTTTAGCCACATTGGGTCCCATGCTGTTTTTATGCCATGCTTTTAACCCAGTAGCACTTTGCGATTCACAAGAATGTAAAGTGTGTTATAAATAAAATGCATTATTAGTTGGTAGCTCATATACTGTATCTAAGCCTGAGAATTGTAGTCGATTTGTAGGCGGCCCTTTATTTTATTTTTTCTCTTTAGATAAATGTGTACTTTTTCACTGCCAGTTGATACTTCAAAACCATCCACGTTAAAATTGCCTATTGGGGTGCTACAGGCGCACAATAGAATAATCGCACTAAGCTTTTGTGAAAAAGCACACCAAATATCCCCAGGGCATACAAAGCAGTGTTCATTTTGACAGCACATTTCTATTTAGTTTTAATCATAATCTTTCGAAAAAGGAAAGTAATTTAGTTTTAGTCATCTGAAACGATTTTGTTTTTGCCTAGTTTTGTCGACTAAATATAAGATTTTAGTCGACTAAATGTACAGGTGATTGTGTTGACGACGGGCAGGGCAGTGGGGGGATGGGAGAGTACTGGGACCACTGATCACACAGAGGAGACCTCCTAGCTCAGGGGTTCTCAAACTTTTTTTGTCTCAGGACACCCCATAAATATTTTTTTAATCCGAGGCACCCCTACATTATAATTTTCACTCCCAGCACCTTATATTTATAGCATATTGTCGTTGTCGGGTGGAAACCTTGTATGTCCAAAACCGTTCGTTTTGTATTTATCATCTATAAAATAGTGAAAACAGCAGATCTACAAGCACAGATCGGCTGTTTACACTAGTTTTGTGCGACAGTCTTGTATGATGAAGTATAGGGCTTTGCTTTACCAAAAGACGATCACATTTGAAACTTGGAGATACGAGGTTTCTGACAGTGACGATATTTTAGTGATTATGTTACGAGGAAAACGTTGAGATAATAGTAATTTTGGTTAGAAATGACTGAAAATAACTTTGTACTTCAAGTTTAAAATTATACCAAATATTTTTTCAAGTGTCCAAATAAATTCCAAATGTTATCAAATTCTCTCGCGGCACCCCTGGACTGCTGTCACGGCACCCCAGGGTGCCCCGTCACCCACTTTGAAAACCCCTGTCCTAGCTCACTGGCCAGTGAGCTAGGATGTCCTGGCTTCAATTCCTGCTGCTCATCAGTGCCCATACCATATCCTAGGTGGGGTTGTCGAAAAGGCCATTCTGTGTGGAGTTTGCATGTTCTTCCCATTTCCCCTAGGATAGGTACTAGGGGTGTAAAGATATAGTAACTGAATTGAAAAATCGATTTTACTTTGCAATGATCTACTATATCGAAATACAAAAGCAAGATATTGTACCGCTTTGGCTTTGTATTGTATCGTTTTACAATGAAAATAATCGGTAACGAATCGTTTTGCAATGTAAATAGTCAATTGTATGGAAACTAAGTATTTGTGCCTTGTATTTAGCAATTTTAAGAAAGGAAAATGAAAAACAGGGTCCTAATTACCTTTCCATTCCATGTAGCTACTCTTGGTCTATCGATAAATGTGTGTAATCTCTGTGTTCATGTCAAGGTTTGTCCATATGCGATTGAAATATAATGTCCATGTATTTGCTAGAGAATCACAGTGGTTACTTATTTATATCCATAATAATAGATTTTTCCTTAAAAAAACTGCACTATTGACACATTTCATACATATTTAATTGCTTTGCTAAATGGTTACTATATCGTTTTTAAATCATTGCATCTATTTGTATCATATCGCCATGAATGAACCAATATCGTCCATGTATCGTATCGTCAACCATGTATTGTGATGCGTATCGTATCGCTATTAAATGTATCGTTACACCCCTAGAAGGTACCCTCACAAAAAAACATGCAGTTTGGGAAACCGTGGTCTAGACCAGTGTTTCTCAACCACTGTGCCTGGGGACCTTTGGTGTGCCCCTGAGAAGGGTCAAGTGTGCCCCTTGAAACTGCTTGAAAGCCAGTATTGTATTTATAATTTTAAAAATGATTTAAACTAGTGAAAACAGCCGATGCTTGTAGATCTGCTGTTTTCACTACTGTTGTGCGACAGCCTTGTATGATGAAGCAGGGCTTTTTACTTTGCGAAGAAACGTACAAATGTGAAACTTGGAGATACAAGGTTTCTTCCCGACAGTGACGATATTTACACCCCGTATTATGTTGGTGTGCCCATGGATTCTTGGAACATGAAAAGTGTGCCCATGCAGAAAAAAGGTTGAGAAACACTGGTCTAGACGCACGCGCGCACGCACGCACATACACACACCTTCTTCTGCACAACACTCACCCCCACAGGAACGAGGGAGTAAAAATAAAAGTCCACCCTCTCTTATTAATATTTTTCTTTAAGAATCAAGGTGTCTCCACCACCTCATAAATCTCAGAGCTCTTACCTCATGTTTACACCTATTAAAACGTCTGGCAATCCATCACTTCCTGATCACACCGCCGCATGAGTCAGCGGATTCTCAAAAAGCGGTGGTGTTATGACTTTACATCTTCTCCCTCGTACTGACTGCTACGGTAACTTAAACTGTAGATATAACTCTCAGGGAGTGTGTCCATGGCAAGTAAAAGAGTTGGCAAAACAAAAAACACCTATATGTCCATGACTCACCGTTCTACAGAAAGGAGGAGGAAGAGAGCGAGGAGTGTGTCCTGGCAGACGATAGTTCCTGTCCTCTCTTTAGCCAGTTAGAAACTTGCTTTTAATCAGGTCCTACGTGTTACTATTTGGTGTTTCAGTCGAAGCTATAATTGAGCTCCATAACGGGGGCAGACCTCTATTCAGAAACACCCCTATTCAGAAATACCCCCACTGAGGTTAATGTTTTTCTCGTCTGTGTTCACAGTCTGTCTTCACTATTATCCAGTGTTATTTTCATTCCATTTCCATTCATTCACTTGTCTATTTTTGTGAGCGTTGTGTTATAATTTGTTTTCCACAGACAAGCGCCTCTTTTTGCACTTATTTTCTTTCCATTTGCATTCAGCGTCGCCTGTCATTCCTCCATTTTCTTCTCCCTCTCCCATGTTGATGTGGCGTTATTTGGAATCACACCACAGCTCCAGGCGGAGCCGCTCGTTTCACCAGCGTTACATCGGCAGGTAGGGTTAGGTTTAGGCATAGTTTTACAGAGGTTAAGGTTAGGGTTAGGGTTAGGCATAATTTTACTGGGGTTAAGGTTAGGTTTAGGTGGTCGGACAACCCGGCAGCTCCTTGCGATGCAAAAGGAGTGCTCCCTTAGCTCCGGTTCAGCCAATCAAAAGCTTCCATGGGCGGGGTTTGCCTGGAGCTGTGGTGTGATTCCTAATAACGCGTTGATGTGGGACAGGGAGGTGGGGGGCGGATCCCGGCTCCTCCTCCTGTCCACATGTGGGAGTGTCCTTGGGCAACACACTGAACCCGGTCGGTGTCAGCTTTGCAACCATTGGTGTGTGAATGTGGGAGGTGAACGTTGGTGTGCTTCGACTGTTCACCACTTCACCTCCCAATGTATGAATGAATGAACCGTTGTAAAGCGCTTTGAGTTTGCAACTTCCTTAGAAAACGGTCGATTGACAAGGACTACCCTCCTAACGTAGGACGACGGTAGCCTTTTTCTTTCCTGGAACTATATCTGCACTGACTCTGACCTCTAATAGGACCTTCCAGGGAGGGTGCTCTTGTGCGTCTTGCTGCGTCACCCATTCTTGTTTTTTTCTTTTCTTTTGCTAGTTGTTTTTATAGCTCTGACCTTTGGACACTGCACTATTAGGTTGTGTTAGTAGTTTTTTGTTAGTAGTTTTTTTTTTTAGTATTTCTGCTTGTGTTTGACATGATGTTGAGATACTTGTTGCGCTAACTAGCATTGACTGTTGTGGTCACTTTGATTTGGGCACTGTATTATATTGATAGTTGTGCTTTAGGACACTTCATGTATATATGTTTATATATATTATTTGTTCCCTTTCTTGTTGTACCTTGCTCTTACTGTAATTACTGTACTTACTGTACTCTGTTCTTGTGTTTTTTTTTTCTTTTTATCTTTTTCATACTTCTCTGTAACTTTGTAAATAACCTTATACAGCCTCTGGGCAACTGATTTCCCCCCTTGGGATAATAAAGGTATCTATCTATCTATCTATCTATCTATCTATCTATCTATCTATCTAGAAAAGCACTATAAAATGCCATCCATATATGTGACGGTTTAATCTAGAAATAATCGCCAGGGCTGTGGGATATTCCACTTTATCTTTCGCCAGTTTCCGGCATCCTTACACATTTGTGAAGAAAGCTATTTAGTTCCCAGATTGGTCAAAGACTCGGCTAACTTTCTCCAACTATTCCCGCAGTAACTTTTCTCTGTCTTCCCCTCCTCTCTCAGTGGACGGTGGTACGTGAGACCAGACGTTTTACATATGGATGAGTTTGTTGTGTTTGTTGCCGCTCTCCTGCAGCCGCTGGAGATTTGTGGTGTTGTGTTCTAGACGGGCTGGGCCGGGCCGGGCCGGGCCGGGTTGGGCCGGACGGCCCGGAGCGTTTCAACCAGACACGCTTTTCATGAATCTTCTCTCTCTCTGCATTCAATTATTCAGGCCTGCCTTCACACTGGAGACGGCAGCGACAGGCAGAGGATGACGAGACGGAGAGACGGATGCAGAGAGACAAGCCACCCATCTATCACAACGTACCACAGGTGATACGTCGTCACGCGCACACACACACACACACACACACACACACACACACACACACACACACACACACACACACACACACACACACACACACACACACACACTTCATACTTTTTGGTACTTTTTAAGTACATTTTTATACCAAATAATTTTGCACTTTTACTCAGGTAAAGCTTTTATTCACAACTTTTACTTTCACACCAAAATACCTAGAGTGGAATCCGCCAATGCATTTCAATGAGAGTGGAGCGTTTTTTTTTTTTTGCAGAAATCCTCTACTGCGAAAAAATGCTCCACTCTCATTGAAATGCATTGGCGGATTCCACTCTAGGTATTTTGGTGTGAGGGCACCCTAAGAGAGTATTTCTACCGTTGTTTCGGGTTGAGATTGGCACATTTCCTGGGGCAATCTGCCCAGCTCATGCATGTCACACGTGTCTTCTTCTTCTTTTTTTTAGTTATTTTACTCTCAAAAAAGCATCTGCAATGTAGTGCATTTAAAACTACAATGCAGTGCACATCATGGGGTGATCACTGCTTGCCTCCTGTGAATTGTTTTATTTTTATTTTTGTTTATTTTATTTCGTTGCTGAGTGAGGTGAGCAGACAAAGTGACATGAGTGTGATGAAAAAACCAATCTCAACGCAAAACAACGGTATATTGCGGTATTGATACTTAAGTAAAACATTTGAGTACTTTTTCCAAGACAGCATGCGCACGCACACACGCACCCCCCCCCCCTCTCCCCTACCTTGCAGTTTTGCTTCAGTTTCCCCTCACTAACTTACTTTTTGCTACTGTTCCACTCATCGATGTGTGATATACAGTACATCGATGTGTGGAAAGCAGTGATACCTTGCATATTAATGTCACGGTTAAGGCAGCTCTTCAAGGTTCAATATGACTGCTACAGTTATGCCCGCAAGGAACGTATATACTGTATACTGTAGCCCCAGGGATCTGTTTTAACTTTCACAACGTGGCATTGATGCTGTCAGCCTTTGTGATGCTACACCCTGCCTGACAACCATGCATTGATTGACGGTGACATGCCATGAATATGCAAACTGTGTGGATTATAAATTAATATAACTCTTCTTCACCTGACATGACCTGGTGAACTTATATGAACTCACGTGTACTTAAATGCAACTAATTGAAGTAAGCTATTTGTTACACTTATTGATTCAAGATAAACACAATAATGCAATTAAAACGCCCTAATGGCCATTAGGACGTCAAAGCTTCTAAATACGGCACAAAGTTGTCATCGTCGCAGTTGGCACGATAGATCAGAGGGAAATGCGGGGGATAAATTCATTACTGTGCACTTTAATAACCAGGGGTACCAGCTATTTTTCCTATTTTTAATTAAGACGTCGCAGAATATTTTTCACGATGTACGAGTGGCCCGATCACGCAAACGGACAGGGTATTTGTGATGATGTGGGAATACTTTTTTTTTTTTTGTCATTTGGACAAACAGTTCCAAAGTTACAGAAGAATGAAAAAAAAAACTGCTTCAGCGATGCTGCCTGTGGGCGCCGCCATCTTGGCCAGCCGTGCCTCTCCTCCGGTGGTGCTCTGGCGCCATCTGTTGGAGGTAACGAAATGTTGTGTATTAGCATGATGGACTCATGGACAGGATGCGGGGTCAAAGCGAGTAGAAAACTGTGACGTCAGTAACGAGTAGATGATGGCTGTGACATTATTTGTAATGCTCAGATCAATGTTAATAATAATAATCTTTATTGTTCTCAAAGGGAAATGTGTCTGTTCAACACAAAAAAACAACACAAAACCATATAACACAGATACTATAGAGACAAGATAGATCATCAGTTCCCCACTATTCACAGAAAACCATCCTAGCGACGCGGGAGCTTGTTTAGAAGATTGTTTAGTGCAGCGATGGCTGAGGGGACAAAACTTGTGCCACTTCAAGTTTCTGTATCTTCACCCTGATGGCAAGAGGTGGAAGTAGCGATGCAGAGGATGATCAGTGTCATTTGTTATTGAGAGTGCTAAGCATGTGATGGCCGTATTATTCAAGTGTGGGTGTGGGAAGTCAGGATGATCTAGTAGGAAGCGATACTGGTGATACTGTAAAGTTTGTTTCTCTTTGTAATAAGTGAAATTTTGCCAAGGACATTTATATTAAAGATTAAGTGGTTCTTGAGCACGCACGCACGCCCACACGCACGCACACAGTCACACACACTTCATTTTTTTGTTAAAATACGATAGAGAGAGGGAGGCAGAGAGAGAGAGGGAGAGAGAGAGAGAGGGAGAGAGATGGAGAGCGTGCGCTGGAGGAACAGAGCTGAACCCAGCAGGAGTGAAATAAAGATTAATTAAATCTCCAGGGCTTCTGGGGAGCGGGGATCCCTGGATGTGCAGCCATCTGGCTGCCGGCTCTGATGTCATCATTGATGGACGAGGGATGCGTGTCACCGCGGGTCATTTATCAAACGTGACTACGCTCTTAAAAAAAAAAAAGATCTCCCTCTAGCATGGTTTGGAACTGTATTTTAGATGTGTTATCCAATGCCATTCGGTTCATTCCAAGTGATAATGACCATCGCTGCTACATTCTCCAAGTCCCAGTTGGCTGCTTTCTGCTGATCTATGGGATTATCGCTCCTCCCCAGTGCTTGTGATGTGGAACCCACTGGCCCTACCAGCGGGGCTTTTCTGTGTGATTTATCCTGAATTCATGAGCTACTCCATCGTGCGAGACCGTCGCTGGCCAAAAAGAACAGATCTACAAGCTAACGGTGCAACGCGAGGCATCTGTTCTTTGGAGATTTGTAGATCGTTTATATTTTTGGGCACGCGACAACGCGGTGCTACGGATTATAAACTTGAGAGCTCCCAAAGATACACTAATCATAGGCTGCTTTACATATGGATGTGTATAACTTTTGGTACCACAGGTTGTACAATTGAATTGTGATGCAATGCCACATATGTGCCAGTCCAGACTCCATTTTCCACAATTTAGCTATTATTTTTTGAGCGGTGCTAACCTCTCCTACTCTACGTCGTGCTTTGTGTGTATGTCCCTATGTCCCTATGTCGGTAAGAGCATGAGACTAACGTCATAGAAAGTACACAGAGACCGACACCACCACATGTGATGTCACGGACAGAACAGCCCATACAAGGAGTTATGGGGACCGTACCTATGTTCCCCAGGTTCTATGTTCGCCACTCATCCAAAAATGCAGGAAACATTAATTTCTAATTATTAATAACACAACTCTAAACACACAATAATGGGGAGAAATTACGTGGGACAGGAGGGCATCTGGACACCATACCTTTGTTATGACTGGGCATTTTGACGAGTGGGAACTAGGGGCATGTGGGCATTTGGACGAGTGGGCACCTAAATTAGGATTGCCCACATGTTCTTAGTGCCCAGATGTCCCACCATTTCCTGCATTTGAGTTGGGAACATATACTTTTTTTTTGGTGGGGAACATACAGTAGATCCTTTCATTGGTTGAGCTGAGAACATAGAACATGGGGAACATAGAACCTTTTTGTTGGGAGGGTGGGTGGGGAACATAGAACCTGGGGAACATAGGTTGGACACCTTTTTTCCTCTAAAGACACTTTTAGCTACTACTCCTACTCCAACCAAAACTCATTCATTGGAGTTTGTCATGGCTGCCAGCTCCCACTTTATGTTGTGCGGGAGACCTGGCTGCTCCAGACCAAACTGAATGACGGCTAGCTTGGATAACGTCTTCAGACTAGGACTTAAGTGTAAGATATGTAAGACCGTAAGTCCTGCTCCAAAGAGGATGACTCCATCTCCCAGCATGCAACAGCACCTTGCACCCGAATAACCCAGGCCTTTCCCCTTGGGCTCAACCTTCTTCCAGGAGAAGGTCTTGGAATTTAATTTCCACAGATCATTCAAGCCACGTCTCAGATTATAGTTGTAGCCACTAAATATGTACAGCTCTCCATTATAGACAAAGGCTGCATGACCATAACAGTGTTCTGGAACAAGCTGTGCAGAAGGCGTCATCAGCCAGCAGTTGGTCTCTGTGTCAAACACTCTGATGTTGTTGTCCTGATGCCCATAGCCCCCAAATACAAACATCTTTGTCCCGATGATGGTGGCAGAGTGCATTGATGAGACCGGAGCTTGAGTGCCCCTGGTGCTAATTAAAGACCAGACCATTGTGCTGGTGGTTCCAGTCAGCTGCTTCCATCCTCCATGGATAAACATGACCTTCCCTAGAACACAGGCTGAGTGGAGGTACCTCGCCTTTGGAACAGTTCCATAAACATTGGCCTTGAACCATTTGTGGGTGTCGACATCAAATACATGAAGGATGTTGGATGTTGTTCCTGTGATGATAGTCCAGTTCTGGTCATCAACCTTTGTCTCACAATTCACCGTCCCTCCCCAGATGTAGATGATATTTTCTATCAGTACGGCTGTGTGTCCGTAGTGCATGGAGGGTCTTATAGTTTTCACTGGGGGCAACGTCATCCAGCACAAAGTCACTGTGTTGAAAACGTGCACATCAATCTGATCCTTGTTGTTGTAGGTCTTCCCGTCATAGAATAACCCTCCAAAGGTATACACCTTGTCCTCCACTGGCCCAGCAGAACAACCATAGAAGTAGTGGGATGTATGTGGTCCTCGTGTCAGGGGCACTGACCAGCGCAACATTATCTATGTCCTTCTGTCTCTCTTTAGATCTTGATGCCTGTAAATAACTCACAGTATCTCCCTCGAACTCTATCTAAATGTGTGCAGCAGCTTATATAGGCTGACAGAGCTCTGGTCTGTTGTCACTCACAGCACAAACTGACGTCATGCATGTCCGTGTCGCTTGAGTGTCCTTCCTTCCTTCCTTCCTTCCTTCCGTAACCTCTGTGATGTCAGTGTGATGTCAGCGAGTTGTGACATCACTTCATGTACGGGACGGCTACACGAAATGTGGATAACACTATATATGGAGATAGTCCAGTCCATCATGTCATATGGGACTACCGTCATAGACAGTAGCCAAAAGAGAAGGATACACAAGACTAAGAAAGACAAAAAAAGGAGGAGGAGGATAAAGATAACAAAAGGAGAGAGAAGAAAGGGTGGATGAGGTACAATGTGTCTCAGAAAAGAAAAGGAGGTGGCAACGGGGGCGGCTAGATAAAGTTATTAGGCCTGGATCCGACTTTAAGTCGACGTACAGGATTCCAGAAGTGTAGCGCTTATTCGCTCTTGTATCAAACTGGTACTCGAAACGTTCTTAGAATTTATTGGGGCGGCTGTGAAAAAAAGAGAAGAATAAAAAAGAAAAAAAGGAGGAGGAGGATAAAGATACCAAAAGGAGAGAGAAGAAAGGGTGGATGAGGTACAATGTGTGGTATCCTCCTTGTCAAGCTCGACGTTGGTCATTTGGACCTATACATGGAGAAATGGAGCGACCTGTTTGGCCTAAACATGGAGATGTGGTACAGAATGACTCATATATGGGCATAAAAAGTATGTCATGTGACATCACTTCCTGTACAGACAGTCAGACAGACAGCCATTGACTCCGGCCTAACAATGGCTACTGTCTATGACGGTAGTCCCATATGACATGATGGACTGGACTATCTCCATATATAGTGTTCTCCACATTTCGTGTAGCCGCCCCGTACAGGAAGTGATGTCACAACTCGCTGACATCACACTGACATCACAGAGGTTACGGAAGGAAGGAAGGAAGGACACTCAATGTTACACCAGATCTTTATAGGTCAAGTTTATTCTGCTAAAGAAAATGACCGACAGTACAAAGGCAGGGCCCTTAGCCAATGAGGAGCAGCGTTCTTGGTGACATCACCACCAACAAGTGCGGCATGGTATAAACTAGAAGCAGTGCTCTTCCGAGCACAGGTCTCCACCAGGCCACACAAATTGCCCTGTTATAGCGCCACCATGAGGCTGATTTGAGAAATTTGAAGTGTCATTTCTTCCTCTACCTAGTGGGAACGTGCACGCCCAATTTCACCAAGATTGCACGCTGTGTTCATGATTTGAGGCATTTTGTTCAAAACGGAGAAATCCTGCAAACTTTGGAAGCCAATTGCAGCCAATCGGGATGGAATAAGGAAAATCGGACGTATCCATGATGATCACATGACTGTAGAGATACTGTCTACCGATTTGTAGGATTTCTGGACAAAATCTGTAGGAGTAGTGTACAGAAATGTGTTTTGCAAACATCGGCCTCATGGTGGCGCTAGAACAGGGCCATTTGAAAAAATGTGGGGCAGAGCTTCTGAATTGGCATCCAGGGAGTGTGTGTGCTCAGTTTGGCAGCGATCGGGCCAACGGCGCCGGAGATTAGCTGTACACAAACTCGGAGGACGGACGGACGGGCGGACGGACGGACGGACGGACGGACGGACGGACGGACGGACGGACGGACGGACGGACAGACAGGGGCGAAAACATACTTTCCCCCTGCCTTCGGCTGGTGGAGACAATAACAACAACACGTGGGCTCGAGACCAGTATGTTATATCAGTATGTTATACCAAAACGTTATAGACCAAGGTTATTCTCCTCAAATAAAAAGACCGACAGTACAAAGGCAGGGCCCTTAGCCAATGAGGAGCAGCCAAAGGGTAGATCTTTGTGCCCATACATGGTGTTCCATGCGAGCCCACACTGTTTCGTAGGAACAGTATTTCTAGTTGATTAATAACAACCGCTACCTCTGCCAGTGTTTCACTTTCGAGATCCACAGAATGTTATTTTCCAACGCAGAAAGACCCGTATCTCTTATTTCCACCAGAAAAATAACATTGTAACCGTGATATTCTGTTCTAAAGGGGGGGGGGGGGGGGGGGGGTCAAGTTGAATATAGCGGCAGCTGTGGCCGGGAGGAGTCCAGTCAGTAATCAGTGTCCGTGGAAACAGGTGGGGAGAAACGCAGGAGAACTCAGGAGTCAGGGAGAAAAATGTGAGGGAAACCCTGGGGGGCGCAGGAGTAAAGCCTGTATCAGAGTCAGTGTAGTGCCGTGTAGTCTTTTTGAGCGTTAACGTTGTAGTTTTATGACTCAAAAAGACTACACGGCACTACACCGCGGTGGATAGCCGTCCACCGCGGACCCCACTCTGATACGGGCTTAAAGCGCTGGCATACCATACTTTTCCTTGAGAGGGTTGCTGACTGTGGCGTCTTGCTGTGGCTCCCTTTATTGCTTAAAAAAAATATATATATATATATTCTTGATTTATTTGCACTGACTTTGGTCACTTATTTTCTGGCCCTGCACTATTGGGTTGTTGTGTTGGTTGAACTGAGTACTATTGCTGTGTTGATATGGCAGTGTGATACTTGTGTTGCATTGACTAGCATTGACTGTTGTTAAGTTGTGCTTTGAGTAGCCTATAGCTTTTTTTGTGTGTGTGTGTGTGTGTGACTTGTCACTTATGAGCGTTGAATGTTTCGTGGTCACTTTATGTACATATTCTTCTTTTTTGCAATAGCTTTTTCGACACTATGTTTATATTCTTCTTTTTTGTGCTTGCTCTTTGGACTGTACACTACAGTACTCTTTTTCTTTTTCTTACTTCTTTGTAACTTGCAACCTTAAACTGCTGTGCTGCCTCTGGGCAACTGAATTTCCCCCGCGGGATAATAAAGGCTATCTATCTATCTATCTATAACACTCCCTTCTGTTCTACTGATCGTCCTCTCTTTCTTCACGTCTCCATTTCTCTCCGTTCCTCTCTACCTCTCTATTTGTCTTCTCTCTCTCTCTCTCTCTCTCTCTCTCTCTCTCTCTCTCTCTCTCAGACTGTTCTCTCCGTTCCTCTCTACCTCTCTATTTGTCTACTCTTCCTCTCAGACTGTCACCGTTGTAACGAGATTGACGACAACTGCGAGTTTTCACAGAATTGCGTCATGATTTCCCACCGTTGCTTTTCTATTTTTGAGGTGTTTGTTTAACTCTGTGTCTCTGTGTGCGTGTGCTAACCAGGCCAAGCTCATCATCATCAGATGTCATGAATCTACTGTGTGCCTCTTACGCCTCTTTATGTCTTGTTTAACAGTGGTTCTCTAACAGTTTCCCCAGATTGATCTATTAGTCCGCATACCCCCATTTGAAAATAATTTGTGCCAGAGACCCCCTTTGTGGTGTTAAACATGTTAAATGGTAAATAAATGGTAAATGGTGCATTTATAGCGCCTTTATCCAAGGCGCTTTACAGAGATAGTGCATTACATTCAACCATTCACACACACATTCATACACCGATGGCAGAGGAAACAACCTGCTCATCAGGAGCAACTAGGGGTTCAGAGTCTTGATCAAGGACTATTTGACATGTAGACCGGAGGAGCCGGGATTTGAACCATGGATCATTGGCCAACCTGCTCTATCCTGAGCTACAGCCGTTAAAACGTATCCCGCATTTTTCACAATTTTAAACATTTCACCATGCGACACATTTTGAGGTTGTAAATCAGCTTTTTTTTTTTTTTTTTTTTTTGCTACTTGCTACTCAAGTATGGCATTAATTTATCAAAACAAAAGCAGCAAGGCAGAGTTCAAAGATGATTCCCAACAGCGCTGTTGGTGTTGGAAGAAACCTCGTATCTCCATATTTTATGTTAAATTAATGTCCTAGGTTTTAAATTTCATCACACGTCGCTCAAAAGTTCTGAAAATGATCACCTAAAATTACTTGCCCCAAAATATGGATGCCGGTTTTAAAGTTTAAAAGTCTTGCTTAAACAT